>NC_089225.1:21964843-22564843 GCF_963924675.1 Phocoena phocoena | reverse complement strand
CACTTCCCTCACAAAAGTTTTCTGAGAATCAAAGGAGAAAAGCCCTCTGTCAACTGAGGAGGATAATACTAAGGTAATGAAATCCCAAAGAGAAATCTGGTAGAGTCGGAAGCATAGAAATGAGCTGCTCAGATTCATTAAGTAAACGTAACAAGCAATCTCACTTCGAAGAATATGTCCATCATGTCACCCCACAAGCAAAAGATCACCCTGTGGAGCTCCCTTAAGAAACGTGACAGAATATCACTTGAATTGAATCACGGCATTTTCATCAATATTCTTCTTCATTTTGCAGTTGACCATTCAAAGTTGTATGAGTTCAAACTTGAAATCAGGAGTTAAAGACCTGCAGCTGTCTCCAAACTAATATCATTGTAAATACAGTCAAGCCGTTTGTCAATTCCGCGTGTGTGTTTAAGTCATTTCAAAGAGCAGTGGCTCCATTTTTCCTTCTCTTCGGAAATGAGAAGCATCCATCATTAACTTGCCAACCAATGTGAGCCTTGCAGTCACACTGTGGGTCTAACCCAAGGGGTATAATGCTCAGCGGTCTCCGGTAAGTCACAGCAGGTCTGAGGGCAGGTTAAATGGCTTTAATTAAGAATAAGAATTAAAAAGAAAGATCATCTGACACATAGGTCAATATTTTTCCTTCATAACTGAGGTAGGCATACTGGGACAATATCATTGCATATTCATCAAAATGAAGCCAGTATGAGACCTCAGAAAGGATATTAATTAAAGAGAGGAAAAGTAATTAAACATTAGAAAAAGGTGGTAGATAAGACATACCTTTACCCAGCCATATTATTTTTTTCTCTTGTAAACCAACTGATTTAATAATAGCTGGGGAATTTCACTTACTGCTGGCTGAATGCCAACTGGGGTAGCTCATTTGCATCATCAGATATGTGTGAACAGATTCATATTCACCCAATAAAGACTGCTTGTATGGACTTTCAAAAATAATGTACTTTTAAAGCAAAGTTTACTATAGTCCAAAACACTTTGGTTTCCTCAATTAGAAGAGTTGAGGACTGTCACTTATTAGCAGGATTACTTAGAAAGCTCATGGCGGTGACATCCAGCTGAAAGGGGCCCGAGGCTGAATTCCACTCTCCTGCCTCTTTGTGTGTGACGGGACGACAAATTGCTTAGTTCCAAACTTGTCTCTTCATCTAAGAAAGGAAGATACTGATGCCTACTTCTGTGAGTTGCTCTGATGAGTAAACAGGATAATGTATGTAAAGTATTCAGCACTGTGCCTGGCACACAGAAACTTCTCCACAAACAGTAATTATTATTATTTTTATTATTAGTGCATTATCATTTTGCTCAGCGTCTAAGTTTCAGCTTACAGCTACTTCAACATTTTATCAGAATCGTATAAACTACAGCATGGAAACATGCTTTTTATTTTACAAAGAGCCAAATATACATAATATACTATTGTAAACTATCAAGCTTTAGGTCAACTTAATGCTGTAATTTTTTTTAGATTCTTTTCAGATAATTCACTGCACATGCCATCAAAAGTTTTCATGACAATCAATATACAAATAACGTGGGAAGGTGTTGGCCAGTTAAACAAGAAAAAAAAAAAATCACCATTTTTAGGCCAAAATAAGTGAATGTGCTCAAAGTGTGCTCCAGCGAATTCTGAAGGGCTCCAGAATAAGCTTCCAAATTACTGATATTTAAAAATTCAAGCTATACTTTATTTAGAATGAATTCATCACTTACTCATTACTCAAAAGATCCTCAAAGGTTTGGAAGAGATTGCTCTAACCGAGTATTTCGCTGATATTACACTTAATAATTCCTTTTATGTTCGTTTAGATAAGAGCTGAAACTAAACTCTCAACTGCAAAGCACAGTCTCAGCTCCGCACAGGGAGGGACACCTCAGGCCTTAGGATAAATGCACAGTAGACAGCAGGTAAACTGCCGAGTGAAATAGGAGAGAAACAAAGGTGAGGACTCAAACCTTTCCTACTTTGGAGTTTTGCCTTCTGCCTTCGTGGGATGGCTCATGATCTAGGTTACAGAACACTCAGCAATTACCATTGGGTCACTTCTTTAGATTATATATATAGTAATTCCATAGTTCACAAGAATTATTTATTTTTTATGAGAATTTCTTTTCCTCAGCTCTTTTTTAGCTCGTTTAGCTTATCGTTATTGTTAAAGCAAAAAGGTGGGACATTCACATACTGGGGCGGAGCTTAATTAAGAATGAGCATTTCAGTGGCTGAAACCAGCCTTTTGAGGAGAGGAAAGCTGAGGCACTGGAGATTCTATTTGGGAAGGACTTACTTTGTGCTGCATACATTTTGGTACTGTTTTGGAGGAAAATGGCATGTTAACTTTAAGAAAATATTTATTAGTGCATAGAGTTAATGCATGGACTGGAATACAATGCTCTCCAAGATTCCTTTCATTCTTAAAGTCTAGGATTCTAAATTCCTGTTGTGTGTTCAGATAGCCATTCTATATCCAAAGCAAGTAGAGCAAAACCAGTCTCTGCTACTGAGGGATTTATATTCTCAAAAGGTTGGGCACTGGTATATATATGCCAAGGAGAACATGAGAAATATATTGCCATTTATTTAGAAAAGCCTGGCTACCTTTTGTAGATCAAGTTTTCTAGACAGTCTTTTAAAAAATAACTTTTTTTTTTTTTTAGGTTTTGTTCATTGAAATTCTGGGTGTTTTTTTAAAATTGAAGTATAGCTGATTTACAACATTGTGTTAGTTTCAGGTGTACAGCAAAGTGATTCAGTTATATATATATATATATAACTGAAGAGTACATATAAAAAGAGTACATATATACTCTTTTTCAGATTCTTTTCCATGATAGGTTATTACAAGATATTGAATTTAGTTCCCTGTGCTATACAGTTAAGCCCTTATTGTTTTGAATCGAGCCTTTAGACAGGGTTTACTTTGTCTGAACAATGTTTAGCATCTTTCAGAATTCGTTTCCATCATTTAAAAATTAGGTTTTACATTAAGACCTGACGATTTCTGACTTCTGTTGAAATGTCTCCAAATGGCGACCGCGCTTACGCGTGGTGACCATTGGCACAAGCTCAGTAGTGGCTGTCCTCTTCTGAAGGCTGTGTGTTCTCCAAGTTCCCACAGTCCTCTGTATTCACTGATGGCCCATCCCTAATTTCAGTGGGTATTGGATTTGGGGGTCCTCTGCTCTACAGAATAAACTCTTCCAAAACTGTGCTTTGCAGTTGAGAGCTTAGTCCCAACTCCTATCTAACCTAACATAAAATGAGTTATGGATACATCCTGCTGACAGGCTACATGCCACATTCACCAGCATTCAGCATGTTGTTTTAGAAAGAAGTTGATGGATAGAAACCACCTCGACAGAGGGGACCTGAGGAGGAAATGAGACTCACCAGAAGCCTCTACCATGGCGGGGAGGGGGGGGACATGGGGGACCTGCATCTCCAGTGTCTATTGAGGTGACTCCCATCACCCCATGTTCAGTGCAGGGGCACAAGTCAAGCGTGATACCCCCATAAAGAAACTCAAACCCTCCATGCCAGGAGCACTGCTGACTTAAGGGTTACAACATCATCATCATTGCATTTATTTATTTTAATTATTTATTTTTGTCTGCATTGGGTCTTCGCTGCTGTGTGCAGGCTTTCTATAGTTGCAGCGAGCAGGGGCTACTCTTCATTGCGGTGCGTGGGCTTCTCATGGCGGTGGCTTCTCTTGTTGCAGAGCACGGGCTCTAGGCGTGTAGGCTCCAGTAGTTGCAGTATGCGGGCTCAGTAGTTGTGGCGCACGGGCTTAGATGCTCCACGGCATGTGGGATCTTCCCGGACCAGGGCTCGAACCCGTGTCCCCTGCATTGGCAGGCGGATTCTTAACCACTGCGCCACCAGGGAAGTCCCTACGTTTTATATCTTTATCTTTCAAATAGGTTTGGTGCCAATGCATGGTCCACAGGGCACATGCCTCAAAGATCAGACCATGTTGGCCTGAGTGAAAATGGCATACAAACCAGCTAAAGGATATAGAGCTGAAGGACACAGCTAAACACCCACTTGCCGTGCCCACTGCACTTCCAGAAAAGCCATGAGAGTGAAGCTCCCTTTCATAAGGAAACCCAACGTAAGCACCACCCGACGAGCTTGAGTAAGACATTCCCAGGGAAACCCCGCCACTTCAGCAGCTACAGAACACATGATGTACCTTCTTTGGTTGCAGTTTTGGACATGACATATCTTCAGACCACTTCCACAGTGGGAGCATGAGACGCAGCTTGGAACCCGGCAGAGGTATCTAAGGCTCTCTCCTTCTATACTCGGTAACCGCTTTTATAGTAGTGCAGAGACATTTTTAAAAAGATATCACTTCTGTCTGCTCACAGAGAGAAGCCTGAAATAAATGACTGGGGTCTGTTTTCCCTCTTGTGTGGCAGGAGCAATTGCTTTGAAAGACTGCTCTCTGGAAAATTCAAAGTTCAGCTGAGCTCTTCTGTAGCTGCTCTGCTTTCCAGGAAGAGCTTTCAAGGGCCATGAACTCAGTCAGCAGCACATGACAGCACAAGTCAAAACGAAAAGAGAAAGGCTTCTGTCACACCCCTCTCCTCTACACGTTAACTACCCAGAATCTCCTACACTAAATCCAACCACTTCCTGCCCTAACCATAGGTGACACACATCCTGCCTTCGCATGAATTATAAAAAGGTGCCTCTTCCCCTCTGGGGAGGAAGAATTATAGAAAGTGTTCCTCTCCCCCTCTCGGCTGATGAATTATGAAGTGAAAGGCTTAACAAGTGGAATGCAGCTGGACTGCCAGCTCAACCCACCAACTCTGCTGGTACCTTGAGCAGTGCGCCAACTACACAACTGTGCCGGCTGGCATTTTTCTCCTTACTGCCGTCACTGCCACCCAAGACCAAGCACCAGAATACTGTACTCAGACTCCGGCAGCAGCCTCAGAGCTGGTCTCCCTTGTTTCCTCAGACGATTCTCCACACAACAGGCCAGGGAGACTTTAGACTTTTAAATCACATCACATCATTCCCATGCTCAGAATCCTCTTCAGAAGGCTATTCTCATTCAGAACGAAACCGTGACCAGAGTCTGCAACTTTGCTATCCGTAGTAGGATCCATGGGCCAGCACCCAGAAGCCTATTAGAAATGAAAGGTCTCAGGTCCTGCTCCAGAACTACTGAATCAGAGTCTGCATTGCAAGAGATGCCCAAGTGATGCCCAGGCCCATCAAAATGTATGAAGTACTGGTCTACCAAATCCAACACGACCCAGTCCCGCCCTCTCTCCAACTTTATGTCCCCCCACTCTTGCTCACTCAACTCCAGCCACAGAAATCACTGCTCCTCCAAAATGGCAAGAGCCCTGCCACCTCCAGGCATCTGCTCCCATTCTTCTCTTTGCCTGAAATGCTCATCCCTCTGGACATCCACCTAGCTGACTCCCTCAGCACTTCCAGATCCTTGCTCACCGTCATCTTCTCAGTGAGCCCTTCCCTGATCACTCCCCTTCTCCTGAAAACTCCACGGTTCTCTGAAGTCCTAGACCCTGCTTTACATTGATCGTAGTATTTATCACTACCTTATATTGCATTATATTATATCACACATGAAAAGTTCTTCTCCCCCACAAATGTAAGCTCCACAACTACAAGGGCCTTGTCAGTTTTGGTTCACTGCTTTATCCCCAAGGGCCAACATACAGTAGGTAATCAATAAATATTTGCTGAACAAGAGAACATATGAAACTAGTGCTTCTAATGAACAGTGGATTAGGCAAGTATCCAAACTTGTTTTTACAGACATTAAAAAAGGTAACTTAGGCACCTCTGACTTCTAAGAGAAAACGAGCTATAGTTGGCAAGTAACACAGTCACACCTCCAGCACAAGGACACAGATTTTTAAAAGACCGATGGCCCTAGGTAGCGTTAACTGTGGCCAGAAGCTATAGAATAATTCAAAATAGAAAATACATGTGTTTAAATGTAGGTATTTCTAGGGATGAAAAGAATTGGTAATACCAAGCACTACTGAGGACATAAAGCAAGAGGAACACTTATTTACTGCTGGTGGGAATGTAAAATTGTACAGTCACTGGAAGTCACACACCTAGGTATTTACCCACCTGATTTAAAAGCGGATGTCCATACAAAAACCTGCACACAAAAGTTTACAGTGGTTGCCTTAATAATCAAAAACTAGAAGGAACCATGTTGTCTTTCAACAGGTGAAGGGATGTACAAAGAGTGGTACATCCATACTATAGATGATACTGTGGACTGATGAAAGGAACAAGTGATTAATCCACACAGCAACACGGGTAAGTCCTAAATGTGCACCTGCTCGATGAAAGAAGCCAGTCTGGGAAGGCTACATATTGTATGATTTCATTTATATGATATTCTGGAGAAGGCAAAAGTATAGACAGAAAACAGACTGGTGATTGCCAGGGCTCTTGTGGGGATGAGGCAGGAGACTTGAACAAGTGCAGCTCGGGGGATTTGGGGCAGTAGTGAAACTATTCTCTGTGATACTGTAATAGTGAATACATGACATGACACATTTTTCGAAACTCATATAATTTTACAATACAAAGAATGAATCGTAATGCACGTAAAATAAGAAAAAATATCAATCAGGAGGGCAAGATAGACCAAGATGGAATGCCAATTGTGACAAAAGGATCTAACTCTATTCCAAAGGTATGACACAACCTCACTGAAAGGAGGAGGGAAAAAGAGGTGCTGACTTAGGTAACTTCGGAAATGACTGGAAACTGTAAGACTACAGACAAAAGGAACTGCCCACAATTGTGTACTTTAGTTGATAAAGCTGTTTCTCAAGAGGATACAAGTTAACAATTCGGAAAGCACTGTACATGTGTACCTGAACTGGACAAGTAAGTAAATGAATGACTGATGGTGGAAGCCGAGTTTCTCACTATTGCAGTTGGAGATTACGGCCAACCAACGGGAGAAGGCTAGAATAAAATATGTGGTAATTGGAATTGGTGATACCAGTAGGAAGTCATGTTACACTTAATACAGACAGTTTATACATCCATATATTTCCTAGCTCTATCCACTGAGAGGGTCTAGAAGCAAAGAACACATCTAGTGCCCTGATCTTAGTTTTCTTTTTTAAGATTTTTTTGATGCAGACCATTTTTTAAAGTCTTTATTGAATTCGTGACAGTACTGCTTCTGTTTCATATTTTGGTTTTTTGGCCAAGAGGCAGGTGGAGTCTTAACTCCCTGACCAGGGATCAAACCCACACTCCCCGCATTAGAAGGCGAAGTCTTAACCACCGGACTGACAGAGAAGTCCCCAGATCTTAGTTTCTAATACTATTCTCCAATAAAAGAAAAAAAGGTTTCTTGGAGAAATGGCTGGCTCTAGGACTGGAATGGGAAATAATACAAGATGAGCCGGAAAACATCATAGTGCTAGAAAGTAAAGATGTGCTCAAAAAAAACCCCCAAATGCTGGGGGTATGTCAAAGGGATATAGGAACCAACTGAAAGAACACTCAATAGCCAAGACTAGAATAATGTGAGCAACAAAATAAATAGGGTAGGACTGCATTATAACCCAAAGTATGATAAACAGTCATGAGTCCATGCTGATAGGAACTGTTGGATAAATAAATAAATAGGGAGGTAGGAAACAAATCTACTGTACACAAAAATTCCAAATAACTTATGTAAATATATTTCCCCTCAAGGAGGTGGAGCACAACTTCCCATGCTTTAAGTTTGGGTTATACTAAGTGACTTGCTTCCAAAGAGCAAAGGATAGAAAAGGAGGAAATACAAAGTAACCCGACAAACATGACCTCAACCGGCTGATCAAGGTTAAAAGGTTAACATCAACGATGATGAGTCATGTTGATAGTACATACCCTTGATATGATAAGAATACTTCATCTATGTGGTCTTCCTCCCCCAAATCCATAACCCCAATTTAATCATGAGAAAAATAACAGGCAACCCCAAATAAAAGGACATTCCACAAAATTCCTGACCACTAACTCCTCAAAACTGCCAAGGTCATTAAATCCATGGAAAATCTGAGAAACTATCATAGCCCAGAGGAATCTAAGGAGACATGACAACAACATGACAACTACATCCTGGGTGGGATCCCGGAACCTAAAAGAAAATTAGGGAACAGCTAATGAAATCAGAATAAAGTATAGAATTTCATTAATAATAGATCAGTATTTGTTCATCAGTTGTGATAAATGTCCCAAAGTGATATAAGATGTTACAAAGTGGGGAAATTGGATGCTGGGGATATAGGGACTCTCTTACTATATTTACATCTTTTCTGTAAATCTAAAACTTAAAGTTTATTCAAAAAAAAATGAAGACAATATAGAATATAACATATTTATGTGTCCTCTTGCCAAGCTGCCATCTCTCATTACCATTTATTAAGTCTCCTATAGATACGCACACCATACTGTACTTGGTAGTTTGCATACATCATCCTACGTAGTCTCATAACAGCCCTCAGAGCCTAGTATTATTCTAGCATTTTACAGATGGAAAAATAAAGGTGATATAAAGTGCCCAGGGCCATGCAACTAGGAAGTGGGGCAGATGGTATTCAAACCTATGTTTTCCTGACTCCAGAGTCCACACTCTGTCCACTACGCCATTCTGACTCCATAATACAATTCCTAAAACTTCTAAAATACCATGGACTGGAAAAGGCAAAAAATAAAAAAGGAGGTTTAATTCCACAATCCTGAAGAAGTAGCTCCAACATTATGATCTCCAAGAGGGAAAGAGTCAACTTTGGCAATGGCCTGGCCAAGTTACATTTGGTCATATTTACCAGAAGCCAGCACCACCCCTTGCCTGAATCTCCCTGAGGTTCCCACCTGCTAAGTGGGCATCAGCATTAAATGACAGCAGCAGTCCCTGGAAGACATAGAGGGTACACAAAAACTGGGTAATACGAGGAGAGTTCAGTAAGGTATTATTTGGCTGGGTGTGGAGAAGCCACGAGGAATAGTGCAGTGGCCCAGAGCGAGCAACAGCAGAGCTGTTACCAGCCCCCAACCTGAGAGGACCAGAGGACAGAGCAGTTAACAGCCTGAGAGAAAGAACCAGGTGAGGAAGGCCACCGGACAGAAGCTACAGACCCTGCAGGGAGGGGGTCAGGGGAATAAAGGCTCCACTCTTGTTATGGAGACAAGAGAACCCTCCTACACTGTTGGTGGGAATGTAAATTGGTGCAGCCACTAGGAGAACGGTATGGAGGTTCCTCAAAAAACTAAAAATAGAACTGCCATATGATCCAGCAATCCCACTCCTGGGCATATATCTGGACAAAACTATAATTCAAAAAGATACATGCACCCCTATGTTCATAGCAGCACTATTCACAGTAGCCAAGACATGGAAACAACCTAAATGTCCATCAACAGATGAATGGATAAAGAAGATGTGGTACATATATACAGTGGACTACTAGTCAGCCATAAAAAATTTTTTTTGAAAAAATGGAATTCTTCCATTTGCAGCAGCATGGATGGGCCTAGAGATTATCATACCTAAGTGAAGTTAAGTCAGAAAGAGAAAGACAAATACCATATGATACCACTTATATGTGGAATCTAAAATATGACACAAATGAACTTATCTATGAAACAGAAACAGACACACAGACATAGAGAACAGAATTGTGGTTGCCAAGGGGGAGGGTGGGTGGAGGAGGGATGGATTGGGAGTTTGGGGTTAGCAGATGCAAACTATTATACAGAGAATAGATAAACAACAAGGTTCTACTGTATAGCACAGGGAAATATATTCAATATCCTGTGATAAACCATAATGGAAAAGAAATGTATGTGTGTGTATGTTTATTTATACATATATATATATGTGAATAACTTTGCTGTACAGCAGAAATTAACACAACATTGTATATCAACTATACTTCAATAAAATAAATAAAAAAGCTCCACTCTTACCTTTCTCCCACGCTAGGTGCCCCCTACTGGCCAACCCCAATCAAAAGCCAATGGTCAATGGGACTTGAAGATACATGCCCCTTGGAGCTCTCAGCAGGATAAACTAAAGGGGAAAATGGATCTGAAGGGACAAATAGCAGCTCTTCAACACACAAGGGAAGCTGGTTAGCTGTTGTAACTACACACAACTACAACTGACTCTGATTGTGTTTGACTCAGGGAGGTCTGTTCTCACTGCCACCATTTTAGAGCTAGTTAGAGGCTGTCTCCATTCAGACTCCCAAAACAGATCACCTTTCCCAATTCCCTGGTCAGGACAAAAAAATGCTCCCTTAATGTACTATATTTTCCCCTAATGTAAAAAGATTGAAGTTTGATCACTGTTTAACTGCCATTCTATAGGAGTCTATTCCAACAGAAGGTCTAGCAGTTGAAAGGAACTGATAAGAAACAGTGATTATTAATTGATCAATTCTCCCAAGAACAATAAGATAAGGACTGTATTGAATCACTTGTACTTGCAGTATTTTTCTAGGGAAAAGAAAGAAAGAACAGCCATGCCCTGAGTTCTTGAAGTTTTAGCTCAGTTTCCCAGTCTGCTATGTGGACATCACACATTTCTAACTGAAGTTTGTTTAGCCACCAGCCCAAAAAGGCCCAACTCCTGGACCATCAAATGCCTGTAGGGGGCACCATTTTCCTAGAACAACACGTGAACCTGCAGTGGTCCAAAATGCTGGCCCTGACCCCAAGGAAGTCATGCTTATCAGTATCCGGAAGCAGCATGACCCCTCAGTCTGAATAATTAAGCAAGTTTTCTTTAAAAGAAAGTACCCAAACAGAAACCACTTTATAGGTAATTCTTTTAAAATACCCAAACAGAAAAAGCAACTTCAAGCAAAAGGGATGCAAATAACTAATTAGCTCTAGGTTGTGTGCAGGAAGCATGATCCATAGCCTCTTCTTCAATACAATCTGAAGCTTTCATAGAATAAAGCCCAAGATCTTAACACCCTGGTTGACTAACTTACCAAGCACCATAACACTACTGAAACACCCCAAGCTAAACTTTGATAACCATACTGATCTTCATGGCCTTAAATTCAATAAAGAATCAGCTCTATTCTCCCCAGCACTGATATATTTAAGGATAAATCTCAAATGAAAAAGATGTGCGTGTGTGTGTGTACGTTGGTACACCATTTATAACACTGGTGCTAATGGACAAAAGGGGTGAACTAACGTTGAGCGTCAACCTTTACATATACATTAATTCATTATATCCTTTCTATAACTCTATAAGGAAAATCTTTGCAGCTGAGGAAACTGAGCATAGGAAGGTAAATTCCTGAAGACCACATAGATACAAGTGGCCAAACGAGTATTCACGGAGCGAGCTCTTTCCAATGCACCACATTCTTCAGAGATCATACTGTTCTAAGCTTTATATAGAGCATATAATCTCATTTTTTATTCTATATTAAACATCCAGGTAAAAAATTATATCTGTATTTTCTATCAAAAAGCCACTGCTGACCTTTAATTTTCATAGTACCCGAAGTTTTCTACATGTCGTCCTATGTAAAGTACTTCTTTTAGAATTTTGTGTTGATTTTTAAAATTGACGTGTTCCCTCCTTCCTGATAACAAGAATTATTCAACCATCATAATATGCCTCCCAGCCTTGACCGCCAGGAAAACCAGCACCAAAATTAAGATTCAATCACAATAGCTTGATTAGGTTTTTGGTAGAGAATTTGCTTTTTCTTCCTTCTTTTTATGGTTTTGAGTGTTCATGATATTAATTTACTGTATGCTTAACGAAAATTCAGGCAGAACAAACCAACGAGTCTTTTACATATATGTATGCACATTCCAGGAAATATGATTTGATCCAAGATATATCTAAATTCATGAAGTAGGAATCCATTCATATCAAGGATGTTCCTATACAGTATATCAAATGTTTTTTTAAAATGAGCATCTTTTCCTTAATCTGAACTATGACTCATAATTTTTTATGAGCTTAGATTTACTCTCTGAAAAATAACAGCGTTGAATCTGTTGTTAGCTATTAGCTGTTTGTTGCAGGAGAAATATTTCCTAGCATGCCCATCATTAGGTGATAATAAAGACCTAAATAATAATCATGGTGTTAATAATTTATCTGGTTATACAGCAAGTGTCCCTCTAAGTGAAGAGGAAGGGCTCACATTTCTAAACCACTCTGTGGCAGTTCAGCAGGTGAATTAAATATTTAGCAAGCTGCTTAATATTTCATTGTAGACAAATCATAGTGGGTTTTAACCACACTTGGGTACAAAAGCAGTGATCAAATGCCCCATGTATATCTAAATTTAATTGATAAGTTGTTTTAAAAGGCATTACAGTCAACAGTACACAAGAAGGGACCACAACACTGGGTTATCATAAAGCAATTATAGCAGTTTGCTGATGGAAGATTTTGTTATCCTCTCAGGAGAAACAATCTGAGGACAGGTAGATTTCACTCCTGCTCTGTACATTTCTGAAATCAAGAGAAACTATGTTCCCTGCTCCTGTTACAAAGGAAGCCGGTACTTCAGCCAAAATATTCTGGCTCCCTTGCTACTACATAGCTTTCCCCTTTGCCTTCACTGAACATATATTGCTAAAATCTACTTGGAAATGAAAGGAAGTTAATTCTCCAAGGATCCATGGGATTGTGTTCCCTCTGGCTGTTCTCACTTCCTTTCCCACCCCGTACATATCTGTCAGCTTTGAAAATCTCTCGTGATGGTAATTGGCAATTTACCCTATTAATGTTCCCCTTATATTTAAAGTGTTTTTCTCATTACCAGCTGCCTCTTATTCTGTCCCTTATAATGGGGAAAAATAATCCATCTCTACCCAAGTTAGTAGGACTCGGGGAGGGTTACACAGAATTGCTTATTAAACAGTTATTAACTGTTCGGAAACCACACATGGATTTGTGTTATTGTAACAGCCACTCATTTCCACACAAGCAGCTCCCTAAATATGCAGAAGCCATTTCTCTACAATAACAGTTTAACCACACGTCGACATTATGCAAGCAGAATGAAATAACGCTCCGGTTTAAGATACTCTCATTTCCTTCTCTGAAGTCCCCTCTTAGTTCCTGCCCTCCATATCACAGCATGTGCTGAAAATTACTGCCGTCGTTTATCCATTCAAAACTGCACAATCACACCCCAGCCCTCAGACACAACCCCACTCACTGCCTTGCCAAGTGCAGTACAATACCGTTCAAACCCTCCTCCTCGGTTTCAAATGCTCTTATACTTGTTAGAGCCTCTGTAATGGGCCCTTCTTTTGCTTCCCTGCCATTTTTCTTCTCCTAATGTAGAGACTAACCAGAGAACATTGAAACAGAGAGAGAAAGGGGGAAAAATAAACTGTGTGAAGTATATTTGAAGAGGTGGTCTTAACTACCTCAGGCTGAGGTCAAAACAAACCCTTCTAAGAGGCTTGATGATGAACCAGACCAGGCCCACCATCTCTATTTCTTAAAACGGGTTCATCCAATGCTATCTCAAATGATTCCAGACACAGCGAAGTCTGAAGAATGGAAACTGACCTCTGAGGGAACTCAGGTTTTCTCATCTGTAAAATGAGAACTCTGAACCGAAAAAATTTCAAGATTTCCTTCAGTTGAGCCCAGAGATAAACCCACACACATACGGTCACCAAATCTATGACAAAGGAGCCAAGAATATACAATGGAGAAAAGACAGTCTCTTCAATAAGTGCTGCTGGGAAAACCGGACAGCTACATGTAAAAGAATGAAATTAGAACATTCTCTAACACCATACACAAAAATAAACTCAAAATGGAATAAAGACCTATATGTAAGACCAGATACTATAAAACTCTTAGAGGAAAACACAGGCAGAACACTCTTTGACATAAATCACAGCAAGATCTTTTTTGACCCACCTCCTAGAGAAATGGAAATAAAAACAAAAATAAAGGGCTTCCCTGGTGGCGCAGTGGTTGAGAGTCCGCCTGCCGATGCAGGGGACACGGGTTCGTGCCCCGGTCTGGGAAGATCCCACATGCCGCGGAGCGGCTGGGCCCGTGAGCCATGGCCGCTGAGCCTGCGCGTCCGGAGCCTGTCCTCCGCAACGGGAGAGGCCACAACAGTGAGAGGCCCGCGTAACGCATAAAAACAAAAAAAAACAAAAATAAACAAATGGGACCTAATGAAACTTAAAAGCTTTTGCACAGCAAAGGAAACCATAAACAAATGAAAAGACAACCCGAAGAATGGGAGAAAATATTTGCAAATGAAGCAACCGACAAGGGATTAATCTCCAAAACATACAAACAGCTCATACAGCTCAGTATCAAAAAAACAAACAGCCCAATCAAAAAATGGGTGGAAGATCTATATAGACATTTCTCTGAAGAAGACATACAGATGGCCAAAAAGCACACGAGAAGATGCTAAACAGCACTAATTATTAGAGAAATGCAAATCAAAACTACAATGAGATATCACCTCACACCTGTCAGAATGGCCAACATCAAAAAATCTACAAACAATAAATGCTGGAGAGGGTGTGGAGAAAAGGGAACGCCCCTACACTGCTGGTGGGAATGTAAACTGGTACAGCCACTATGTAGAATGGTATGGAGGTTGCCTGAAAAACTAAAAATAGAGCTACCTTATGATCCAGCAATCCCACTCCCGGGCATGTATCTGGAGAAACCATAATTCGAAAAGACACATGAACCCCAATGTTCACTAGAGCACTAAATACAATAGCCAGGACGTGGAAGCAACCTAAGTGTCCATCAATGGATGAATGGATAAAGAAGATGCAGTACATATATACAATGGAATATTACACAGCCATAAAAAAGAATGAAATAATGCCATTTGCAACAACATGGACAGGG
Source organism: Phocoena phocoena (assembly GCF_963924675.1). NCBI lineage: Eukaryota > Metazoa > Chordata > Mammalia > Artiodactyla > Phocoenidae > Phocoena > Phocoena phocoena. Next base: position 22,549,907 of record NC_089225.1, on the reverse strand, counting down.
ACCTAGAGACTGTCATACTGAGTGAAGTAAGTCATACAGAGAAAGACAAGTATCATATGATATCACTTAGATGTGGAATCTAAAAAAATGGTACAAATGAACTTATTTACAAAACAGAAATAGAGTCACAGATGTAGAAAACAAACATGGTTACCAAGGAGGTAAGGGGGTGGGGGAGGGATAAATTGTGATTGACACATGCACACTACTATATATAAAATAGATAACTAATAATAACCTACTGTATAGCACAGGGAACTCTACTCAATACTCTGTAATGACCAATATGGGAGAAGAGTCTAAAAAAAGAGTGGATATATGTATATGTATAACTGATGCACTTTGATGTACAACAAAAACTAAGACAACATTGTAAATCCACCATACTCCAATAAAAATTAATTTTAAAAATACCAAAAAAAAATACAGTTATTTGTGTCCCTGTTTCTCCAGTGGTCATGGCAGACTGCACTGCAAGTTGCATCATTTGCCAGAATAAACGTCTCTCCCTTCCAAGGGATAAATTATATCGGGGAGCAGAGACATGTAAACCATAAGGATTTAGGACCATTCCTAGAATGGATGACATATGTACAAAGGATGAAGGAGAACTAGGAGAAGACACTCCAGGGCTACCTGGGAAAGTCAGGAAAGGCTTCATGGATGAGGTGGCTCTAGATGTGTTTTAAAGGATGAGTAGTTTACATGGCAGACAAACAGGATGAGCACATGATAAGTCCAGGGAACCACACAGGCCATAAAATGAAAGTCTGCAAGATCCTAGGTTATTCTGGACACTACAGAAGTTCTGCGCTCTCTAGAAGCAAGAAAGTTCAGGAGAAGAAAATCCGGAGAGTTGATCTCTCTTGCTCCCTCTCGCTGAGAATCCCTCTCTCAATATCTCTCTCTCTTTTTTTCTCTCTGTCTGTCCTTCCCTCCTTCCTTCCCTCCTCGTCTCTCTTCTCTTGTTCTCTCATTCAGCTCCTACACAGTCTTAGCCCATCATCCCAAATGTTAAGATGGAAAACATGAGAAAACTGCAAAAGCCTACACAAATCCGCATCTACTTGAAAAACAGCTCATCTTGTAAACATTTTATTTCCCACATACAACTTCGGCAGGTTTGATACAAGTTAAACAATATACTACTCTCAACAGATTCACTTAGCTGTGTGATTAACAAATGAACACACCCATCTTCCCCTTGATCACAGGCTTGAAGCTTTCTATTCTGATTTGAAAGCAACGAGTCATACAATATTACAATCCACAATGCAGGGAAGATATCACAAAATTATCACCTACTGATAGATATTGAATATATGCCAAGGAGAAGTGAAATAAGCCAGGAGATGGTGGACATAGGTTTCAAACCCAGGCAGTCTAACCCAAGAGCTTATCCTCCTTAATAGTATGTTTAACTACCTCCCAAAGAAGGAGGTGGTCACACACAAAAAATTTATTGTAAAAATAGTTGAAACAGATGCAAATATAATGATGGACAAAATTGTGGTGGTCTATGAGTTGACGAATATTTTTAAGGATATACTACATAAAAGATTAGAGAACCTAACAATCTGAGAAATGACGTGGGAGTTCAGATACAAACAGGTCAGGATTTCCTTAAAGTATGGAATATAAAACTGTTTTTTCAAAAGAATCCAAATTTCTATAGACCACCCTCATCAGAATATCTTTTAGAGTGGACGCATACCTCAAAGAAAACTCTACACATTTAAAAAATCTTTCTCCTTTCAAATTACCATTTTCAAGTATTAGTTACATGGTTATTATATTTACATAACGATTCAATCATGTCCATGTTATTGAGAGCAGAAGTAAAATCAAAGTGACCCATCTTGAGATCCAGCACAGTGGAACCACCGTTGTACGTATAGACATGTATTAATTAAGAATGAGCCTCTTAAGAATAACTTACTTGGGGATGTAGAAATTTATGTCGAGCCCATTGAAAAGGCAATATTCTAATCTCTGAAAGTTCTATATTTCTGCCAAAGTAACACTAATCCAAAAGAAGTACTCCAAAGTGACAAAAAGATTATGTATAATATACAAATAAAGATATGCTTGGGCATCTATGTGTTTGTGGGGGGCGTGTGTGTGCACACACATACACACACACAAGTAGAGTCAAACACTCTTAGCAATTAACAAGTGACTTGGTGCAGCCACTGTGGAAAACAGTGTGGAGCTTCCTCAGAAAACTAAAAATAGAATTACCATATGATACAGCAATCCCACTCCTGGGCATATATCTGGACAAAACTATAATTCAAAAAGATACATGCACCCCTATGTTCATAGCAGCACTATTCACAATAGCCAAGACATGGAAACAACCTAAATGTCCACCGACAGAGGAATGGATAAAGAAGATGCGGTACACGTATACCATGGAAAACTACTCAGCCATAAAAAAGAATGAAATAATGCCATTTGCAGCAGCATGGATGGGCCTAGAGATTATCATAGTATGTGAGGTTAAGTCAAAAAGAGAAAGACAACTATTATATGATATTACTTATACGTGGAATCTAAAATATATCACAAATGAACCTATCTATGAAACAAACAGCACCATGGACGTAGAGAACAGACTGGTGGTTGCCAAGGGGGAGGGGGTTGGGGGGAGGGATGGAGCGGGAGGGTGGAGTTAGCAGATGTGAGCTTTTATATTTATTATAGAATGGATAAACAACACGGTCCTACTGTATAGCACAGGGGACTATATTCAATACCCTATGATAAACCATAATGGAAAAAGAATGCTAAAAAACAAGAAATGTATATATGTATAACTGAATCACTTTGCTGTACAGCAATAATTAATACAACACTGTAAATCAAAAAATGACCTTCAAAAATGTGACTCTGAACTCTGAAAAATCAAATGCTGATTGGCTGAAAAGGAGGTAATGACTTACAGTATATCGGTAATGACCTGAATTAAACTATAGACCTGCTTGAAACACAGGTCAGTGAATCTGAAGGTGAAATCGGGTTGCAAAAAAAAGCAGTCTATGGAAACTATCGATGAACGAGTAAGGGATTCTTTTTTTGTCACTAAAATGAAACAAACAGGCTCTAGTTAATGGTTCCAACTGTTTAAAAAAGAAACACTTCTAACGTTTGTAGAATTTAAGTGTTAAAATTGTCTGCTCAATCTCCTAAAACACCTCCAAAAAGTATTTTGTACTAGGAAACTGGATGATTACAGTATAGGTTAGTAATGACATTATAGTAAAATCCCAGGGCCAGCCAATGTCTTTCGTGCTATATGAAAATAAATCATTTTTCTTCCTGAGCTAACAGGTAAGTGTTAACAACTACCCTACATGGCAAGTTTAGATGGAAAATATTGCTTTTGCTTAGTAAAGAAGAGTAGGAAAAGGAATTCCTTCATCAGGTAAGACAGCATTAAGTTTGCAAAAGGGAATTTCAGATGAACCCCCAAAATGTACTGATTCACACTGAAAGTAGCAATATGAAAGTCTACTAGGGCAAGATGTCCAAAACTTGCAAGTGAATTTCTGGGTAAGGCCTAAAGGAAGTCAGGAAATGGATAAAGACTACAAAACCAAGAGGAAAACATCACCAACTACTTCCACTGTCTATTTGATCAATGTTTACAGGTGTTTGAGTTTTAAGAGGAAATTGGCTAGGTAAACTGCAAACAAATAATTACTTTTTTACATAAGTTCAACAGAGAGTGGTATAGACAGTGTGGCCTTTGTCGGTACTGATTTTGCAAGAGAGTAAGAATGTTTACTGGCCAGTTTGGTTGTTACTGATTTGGTTTTGGTTTTGGTACAGTGTTGATGGCATGTCAGTGGTTCCCAGCCTGGAACAGTACCACCTCTCCATGGGATCTTTTGGAAATGTGTATAGACATTTTTGGTTGGCTGAAGGTAGAAACTAGCATTTGTAAGATAGGGAAGGGGACAAGGATGCTATATGTTCTATATGCAGGATGGTTTTACATAAGGAAGGACTATGCCACCCAAAATGCTGTAAGTGACCCCATGAAAATATACTGGGATATTTCCCTACCCACCACATCCCCTCCCTTCAAAATGCATCCTGGGGTGTCTAAAGCAATCCCCAGACTTGGCAACCTTGCAAAGAGAGCCCAGAACTGGATGCACAGTTTTCAAGGAGCTGTTCCCAAGTGGTTAGCGGCCAATCAAACTAGGCGACAATCAAGAGAAGGTCAGGCATACTCTGATGTGTAAAATAAGGGTTGTGAACATGCCAGATTTAAGCAATTCAACCCCTGAATCCTGTTTTTCTAATGAAGGAGGGAAGACAGTCAAACTGAAGCACCTGATTTGAAAAGTATACTTTTAGAGCTTAATGTACTATATCAACCAGTAGCTAACCTTGAGCCTCAGGTAGGGGCTCAAGAAATGATATTCTAAGTAGGAAATAGAGAAAAGAGCATGGGGAGAGAAAAAAATCAACTTAAGGGAATGCATAATTCTTCTAGCTTCTTCTAACTGTAGTAACGATAGCCCTTTAAGTTCTCTGAGAATCATCTTACATGTCAGTGTTTGCAAGGATGTGACTTGCCTCGTGTATAATCGCCTCCAAGGAAGACGAACCTTCCCAGGCCGTTTGGCTCAGGTGTGCAAAATACCCCATGTGAAAGTTCTAGTTTTAAATAACTGTAAGTGTTTGCATACTGTAGAGAGTACTCGGAGACAACATTTTCTTTGTGAAAAGGTGCTCATGCTTTGAAACCAGCATCAGTTGATATCATCGGGCTACATGCCTTATGTGAATGCTAAGACTGAAAGGGAAGGATGAATGAAATGCAAACCATAAAATGTCCCCCCCAAACGTTCAGAAAATGGAAGTGCCTACACTCAATAAAAATGATTATAATGTGTGCAGAACTGCATTGCTTTCCATATGACCAGTCTCAAAAAGATCATGAACAATCGTTATGTGTAATCAAAGGCCTATTTATCTGCAACACACGAACAAGGCCATTTCAAATAAGCCCTGCTCCGTGGTCTTGACTCTGACGTTTCATCTGCACTAGTGAGGCTCCTCTGAGCAGACATCTGCTCTGAGTTCGTTCATTCTGATGAGGTGACCTATGGAAAGACTTATGTCCTCTCCAATTGTTTTTAAGTCCGTTAATTCAAAATGCAGAGAGGTTATATAATTAATGTGTGTGTTTTGGTGACTCATGGCCTTGAGAGAGCTAGAAAAATGTGATCATTTAAATCTTTCCCCTGACTTGGGGTTGGAAAGAAGTTGGTCTAAACCAACCTGTGGAGACTGGAATAATTTCCCAGAAAGAAAACTTCTCACCCTCTCTCAAAACCCTGCTCCAGGATCTGAATTTAGTGATTCAAATGCATACTACTCTATTTTTCTTCAAAGGCTCCTAAGTGAAAAAAAATTGGATTTCTACCAAAAACGTCCCAGACGCTTCACTTATTAATAATTATTCTTGCTCTTCTTTTTGACAAAAACAAAAAGACTTCTCTTTTTTGCAGATGATCAAATACAGTATCTTAATATCTTGGCCAGTAAAACTGACCATGGTGTATTCTGTCAAACACTTCCAAAGTTTAAGTAGGGTATCTTCATAAATGTCCCCGATAGAGAAGCACAGAAAATTCTGTTTACAATTTTCAATTACTGTTAAATAAAACCCCAATCTTAAAAATGGAAGCTCTTTAAGGAAAAAGAACATGACTTCAGTCTTGGGAGAAATTATATTGTGACATGCCTGTAACTTCATAAAGAGTTTCTTTCCAAATCTCAACAAATACTAAATTTAGAGGAACTCAAAAATCCCAGAATTGATTAGAAGCACAAATATAAAAATACTGGGGTCTATTTCAGCTTTATATTTTAGTAATTAATCAGTGAAGATCTTGAATTAGATTTTATAACTAAATGACTCTCTACTGCCACCTACAGGTAGTACCCAACTCTTATAATCCACTCTTTTTTTTTTTTTTTTTGCGATACGCGGGTCTCTCACCGCCGCGGCCCCTCCCGTTGCGGAGCACAGGCTCCGGACGCGCAGGCTCAGCGGCCGTGGCTCACGGGCCCAGCCGCTCCGAGGCACGTGGGATCCTCCCGGGCCGGAGCACGAACCCGCACCCCCTGTATCAGCAGGCGGACTCTCAACCACTGCGCCACCTGGGAAGCCTTTATAATCCACTCTTAAACGACTGCAACGAGACCTTTGTTCAAGTAGACTAGCTTCGAAAGAGAACCTCTCAGAGTTGTGTGAATTAGACAGCCATCCAGTCTACTGTTGAAGTTCCACAGTTCCCTGCAGGGATCCGTGCTATGTCCAAATTTACAGACCTTTCCAGGAAGAACCTACTAAAATCACAGGAAAACAAAAGCGAAAGTGTCCTTAAACACCAGTTCATGCCCCTTCTCAGGCTGAGCCAGGGTCTACATCAGGTTCCCTAACGTCTGCCTGCCATGCTGTCTGCAGTCCCTTTAACTTTACTCCCTCGCAAATGATATTTCCTGACTCGTGCTGTGAGGATGGTTGTAAAGGTCATGGCTACCTGTTGAGGTCCTGCTGAAGCTACTAAAAAAAAAGTATAAATTTCAAAAATCATATTTTCAAAGACATCAAAAACGTGTGGGAGCAATGAAGTCTAGATGAACTAAAATTACAGAGCCAGAAGAACACTTTCTAGGTAAGTAGAAGGTAAATGAGGGTAAGATATTTTGTGTGTATGTATTCAGTAAGCAAATGAGACAGATAATCAAGAGAAAAAAAATGACAGAAGCAGATTCACAAATGATCCAGGTATTAGAGTTAGCATATAAGAACTTTAAAAAATGTACGTGATAAAAATAATTATTCAGGATGAACTATATAATGCCATGGATACTTACTGAAATCTCTAAGGTAACCACAAAAAAACACAACTATGCATAGAAAGATTGGATGAGAAAAAACAGAATAATAAAATTCTTGTTTAATCTACAAGAAGGAAAGAAAAACAGAGCAACAAATAGAAAGTAAAAAGCAAGATGGTAGATGTGAACTCATTTATGCCATTAACTGTATTACATATTTATTACTTAAACAGATGAATAATCAAAAGACAAATTGTGAGAATAGATTAAAAAAATAGCAATAGCTAACTATATGCTGGTGTGTTAGGCAGATAACAGCTCCTGCAAAGATGTCCATGTTCTTTGTTACCTTACATGGCAAAAGGGACTTGGCGAATATGATTAAGTTAAGGATCTTAAAATAGGAAGATTATCCTGGATTGTCCAGGTGGCCCAGTGTAATCACAACTGTCTTTACAAGTGAAAAAGGGATTCAGGAGAGTCAGCATCAGAGTGATGCAATGTAAGAAATGCAATTGCTGGCCTTAAATATGGCAGGGGGGCCATGAGCCAAGGAATGTGGGCAGCCTCTAGAAGTTGGAAAAGGCAGGGAAATGGATTTTCCCCTAGAGATTCCAGCAGGAACGCAGGCCTACCAACACCTTGATTTTAGCCCAGTGAGACCCGTTTTGGATTTGCAACTACCAGAACTGTAAAAAAATTAATTTGTGCTAGTTAGGTCAACACGTATATGGTAACTTGTTACAGCAGCAATAGGAAACTAATATAATCGGTTATAAGAGAAACTTCTCAAATATAAGGATATAGATAAGTCAAAAGTAAAGAATGGAAAAAGATATATCAAGCAAATACTAACCAAAGAAGTCAGGTGTGCCTCTGTGAATACTAGACAAAGCAGACTCTTTACAATAAGATTTACTACACATAAATGGGGATATTTCATCAATATAAAATTGTCAGTAAAACTAGAAGACATGGCAATCCTAAATTTTTTAACTCGAGGGGAAAAAAATGGAACTAGACAAATCCGCCATCATCACTGGAGATTTTAACAGCCTTCCCTCAAGAACTGAAAGAACAGCAGACAAAAAATTGGTAAGGGTGTAAAAGATATGAACAATACAATTAACTGAACTGATCTAATGAAAGGTATACAGAGAAATGCCCATCAGCTGCAGAATACACATTCTTTTCAAATGCACAGAGAACACTGCCAAAGTAGATCATACACTGGGTCATAAAGCAAAACCTGACAAATCCCAAGGGATCGAATCATAGAGACAATGTGCTCTGATTCCCAAGAGAATTAATTTAGAAATAAAAAGAAGATAACTAGAACAATCCACCTTGAAAACTGAGTAAAACACTTCTAAATAGGGAAAAGTCGAAATTATAAAATATTTTAAGTGAATGAAAATGTAATTTATAAAAACGCAATGCAGCTAAAGCAGTGCTTGTAAGGAAATTTTAGCTACATGCATACATTAGAGAAGTATAAAGGTAGAAAATCAATTATCTAAGCTTCTGTCTCAAAAAGAACAAAAAATTAAAATTGAACAAATTACAAGGAAATATAAAGACATAAACTAATGAAACAGAAAGCAGATAAATACAATTCAATATAGTCCAAAAGTTGCTTCCCGTACAAGATTTGAAAATTGATATACGCTTAGCAAGACAGAACAAGGAAAAAAGAAAAACTACAAAGTTCACTTACCAGGAATTGATGAGGGGCATCACTACAGACAAAAAGATAATGAGAGAATATTATGAACAAATTTATGGAAATAAATTCGTCAACCTAGATGAGAGGGACAAATTCACTGGGAAATACAAATTACTAAAATGTATGGAAACATAAATGAATATCTGAATTCTTAATTAAAAACCTTTCCACAAAAGCTCAGAAGGCTTTACTGAGAAATGCCTTCAAACATCTAAGAAAGAAACAATACCAAATTTAAACATACTCCTTTATGGAAAAAAAAAAAAAGTGGAAATACTTTCCAATCTAGATTATGTGACTAGGATAATCCTGATATTGGAACTCAAGAAGAATATTACAAGAAAAGAAATTAGAGACTGTCATCCCTCATGAACATGGATACAAAAATTCGGAACAAAATGTTAGCAAATTAAATGCGGCAATATATAAAATGAAGACACAACATAATCAAGCAGGTTTATTCCACAAGTGCAAGATTGGTTTAATATTTAAAAGTCAATCAATGGAACATGAATAATAAAAGACAAAATTCCTGAACAGTACTATATCAAAAATAAATAATTTCCTCTTCAAAAGACACTGTTAAGGAAAGGAAAAGATAAACTACACACTGGGAAAATAGAAAAATTTTGTGATATATATATACATATATATATACATATATATATATATATATAAATTTCAAAAACATTCTGGTGAGAGAAAGAAGCCTAACACAAAAGGTATGTTTGTGTGATTCCACTTATATAAAATTTCACGGATAGGCAGTGTAACTATAGAGACAGAAGAAAGATCAGTGGTTGCTTGGGTGTGGAATGGGGATTTATTAAAAATAAACACAGAGAAAATTCTTAAAAAGGACATTATTTTTAGGAAATTTGGGGTTCAAAGCAAATCTTAAATGAAATACAGAGGTTTCCCATATAGCCCCGCCCCCATCCCCCCTCCCACGCACAGCCTCCCCCGCTAGCAGCATCCCACCCCACAAAGATACGTTTGTTCCAATGGGTGAGCCTGTGTTGACAGGTCATGATCACCCCAAGTCCATAGTCTACATTAGCGTTCGCTCTTGCTGTTGTATATTCTATGGGCTTTTGACAAATGTATGATGACATGATCCACTGTGACAGTACCATGCACAACAGTTTCACTGCCTTAAAAATCCTCTGTGCTCCATCTATTCATCCCTCTGCCCCCCTAACTCCTGGCAACCACTTATCTTTTTATCATCTCCACAGTTTTGCCTTTTCCAGAATGTCACAGAGTTGGAATCATACAGCCTTCATAGCTTGGCTTCTTTCACTCAATAATAGGCATTTAAAGTTCCTCACAGAAGAATTTTTGAGGGACGATGGAAGTGTTCTAACCCTAGACTGTTGACACAGAAAGATGCTCAACACCACCAGCCATCAAGAAAATACAAACCCAAAGTATGAGATACTACTTCACACCCACTAGGATCCAAAAGACAGACAACAACAAAGGATGGTGAGAAGGCGGAAAAATTAAAACCTTGTATACTCTGGTGGGAATGCAAAATGGGGCTCTGAAAAACAGTCTCGTCATTCAAAAGGTTGTACAATACAGTTACCCTATGATCCAGCAATTCCACGCCTAGGAATACCCAAGAGAAATTAAAACAGACTCACACAAAGACTTGTACATGCATGTTCATAGCGCTACTCATAACAGCTAAAAAGCAGAAACACTTAAAGGGCTATCAGCTGATGAATAAAATGTGGTATATCCATGCAATGGAATATTATGGGACAATAGAAAGAAATGAATACTGATAAATACTGATGAACATGGGTGAACCTTGAAAACATTAAGCTAAGTGACAGAAATCACAAAAGATCACGTACTGTATGATTCTATTTGTATGAAATTTCCAGAATAGAAAAATTTATAGCGAAAGAACATAGATTATAACAGCCAAGGGCTGGAATGGGGAGGCAGGGGGAGGGGGGAGGAGTTAAAGAAACCCAGGAGTGACTGTTAATGGAAATGGGGTTTCTTTGGGGGTGATGAAAATGTTCTAACATTTATGGTGGTGATGATTACACAGTTCTGTTAATGTTCTAAAAACCACTGAATTGTACACTTTAAATGGGTGAATTGTATGGTATGTTAATTGCACTTCAATAAGATTATTTTTTTAAAAAAAACTAAGCCTGCTGTTTTGATGCAGTTATGAAAACAAATGGCTTATGGAGATGGTTACATAACTATACCTTAACAGCTTTCTTTGTCCAAAAGCAATGTCTATTGGCACAAAGAGATGCAGGTTTTTGGGGGGGAGATGGGTGCCTAGGAGTGCTATATCTTCTGATTCACTAATTTTGTTTCTCTAAGACCCTTAGCTTTTCCCTTACTTTCCCATTACTACGAAGTGTCCGATGGACGCCCCCTCATGCCAAGTCACCCCCTTCTCCACTAGATGCAATGCCTCCCTGAGACTGTCATGTTTATTCCCATAAACATTTAAGTTATTTCCTTTTAATACCCCAGGGGCCAACACTGATCTACCAAGTCTTAGACCTCCTCTTAAAACCTCCAATCCAGGTGGTACTTTCCTTTATGCAAGTGAATATTCTCTATGTGTTTATCAATCCTCCTGTTTCCCTTCTCCTTTTTTCTCAGTTTCTTCTACTGGACTTGGGTGTTTCTCTAATTTGAGGTCAATTGAAGTTTGTAGTGTCCTGGGTCTCTCAGTTACGCTGTGGTTTTATTTGCTCTCTTTCTTGATCTGTATTCTTTCTTGGCAAGATATGTGGATAGATCTGGATTTAGAGAGACCCCATTATCCAATGGGAACTTAGAAGCCCTACGTAGCATTTTTACTACTACCGATATGCTATCATAGTGTCGATAGTGTAAATTACAGTCCTGGAAATCTCCAAGGACTTTTATCTTTTTAGAGAGAAAATGTTTTAACCCAGACAACAGGAAACAAGATACAAGGCAATATGTAACTGAAAGCTCTATTAGCTACAGAAATTGTACACATTATAGAAATTTGAAATAAAAGTGGAGATAACTGTGACAAATTATTGATAAAAGCTTCATAAAGAAGGCAGGATTTTATTTTAACTTTAATGAACAAATAAGATTTGTTATAGAATTGAAGTCTGGATATGATAACAATATCTAGTTTCAATACAAGTAACCAGATATTATTTTAGTATTTTGAGATATTAAATAGGTTTTATTTTCCTCCGCATTTTCTTTATTATCTATTCTTTCCCCCTTTCAGTCCGTGAGGTTTATTACCTATGGGGAAACATAATTCATCAAAAATGGGGTGGAGGGAGTTGAATTTCAATACACACACACACACACACACACACACACACACACACACACACACACACACACGCACACACACACCCCAAACTAGGAAAGGTTCCCAGGCACTAGGAGGCTACAGAGAGTTAGACAGGAAGCAACAGGTAGCTTACAATTTGGTAGGGCTTGGAGAACAAAGCCCCTTCCCTTCCCCAGGCCCAGGTAAATCTCTACATAGGTTTGGGAAATAAAAGAGCCTAGGATACCTCTCCAGAAGGCTCCACTCCTTTTGTCACTGAAACTGCAGGTCCCCATGTTTACATAATGCTTTAAGAACTAGGAATAAAAAAGCTATATGTTCTTCATTCTCTAAACTATCCCCTAGACAAAGCTTTTATAATGTCCATCTTAACTCTGTTTCTGTTCAGATTCAGAAGCCAATTTTGGAAGTAATATGTTTTCGTAATGTTTTACTCATCTTTCCCTATTTCCCCACAAGTGAATGAACTAACTCTCTCGTCTATAACATTCCCATTATGTCATTTATCAAGCTATTCCTTGCTTATTTTTTAAGGTTTCTATCTCCTTCATCAGGTTGTAAACCTCTTGAGGGCAGGGATCTCTTAATCTTTGTATCAGCAACTTAGCATAGCACACAGAAGGTACTCAGTGAATTGAACAGAAATCATTTATTCAAATTAAAACTAAGTAGTGATTATCAATTCTTTAGGATTGGGAAATCTGTATTCACCTTCTTTTTATGTTAAAAAGATTACTTTTTGCTGAGGACTGAAGTGTAGAAGGAAATGGCCCGCAAGCAATTTCAAAAACTCTAAAAACTTGAAAAACCAAATTGTTATCTTCTTAAGTATCAAATCTTGGCAATAATATCCCATTAAATAGTGATTTTTAAACATCCTTACACCTCTAAGAACCTAAGTCTGCACTGAATATGCAAATCTAGAGGTCATTTCATTTAATAAATACATACCTCCTAATCAGCTGCATACTAATGAGTTAATCTGAAGGCTAAATTTCAGTTATGAATTAGAGACCCTCATCTCTGTTTCTTGATCGCCTAAATTTTCTATATCCAGAAACTTCCAATATGTAGCAAAATGATCTGCTGAAAAGTACATCGTTTTGAAGATCAACTTCATTCAGCCAGGGGAGGTGAAACGTGATGTGCCTCTAATTCTTAATTTTTATGTAACTCTCCTTATACAGCACAACCATTTGTAACCACCTAGTAGGTAACTGAGCTAACTAAAGGCACACTGCACAAGTCTGGATGCTGAAACGGAGCCATAAAACTTAAGATCCCTGAGGTTTGTAACACAGGCCAATACTTCAGCAGGAGTATTTATCCTGTTCTGAGAAATTAATTTGAATTGAAAAGAGAATGGTTTTCCCTCTCAATTCATAGCTCTCAAAGTTTATTCTGAGCATGTTTTCTCCAAAGGAAAAAAAAAAAATTCAAGTATGAAGGAATTTTTTTTCCTAAGCTGAGTATGACATACAGCAGCTGACATTTATACTTCAGTTGAAAATTAATTTGTGTGACTCTAAAGGCAACAGATTGTATTATTTCACAATGTGACAATGTAGTTCAAATAACTATCTCAAATAGCACATCTGAAAGAAAAATAATTAAAAAGTCCCAGCTCACTTTCAGTGAATTGTTCCAACAGATCACTAGTGCTAACCACAGAAGAGAACAATGTTCCAATCAAAGATTCCTTCTCAGTCTTACAATCAGTTGAGGTCTGTGGTGTTAGGCATGACTCTAATACCTTAAGGTGTCTCCCAATGGGCACCTTAACCCCATTCTGGTTTGGCAACTCACTTCATTGAATCACAGAGCTGAAAAGAAAAAGGAAAGCCAGATACCTTCAAGTCAACTATACAAAGCAGTTCACCATCTTTAAAATTCTCATCCATACCCTCCAGATGGTATCAGCACAATCCTGTATTATACTCATGCATCTCATTCTTTGTGGCAGTCAGTTGAGTCTAAGTTATGCTGCAGTAACAAACAGACCAAAATTTTAGTGGCTTCCAACTGCAAACACGGTTCATTTCTCGAATACACTACATAGTCATCACAGATCTAAAAGCCAGCTTGGAAGAGCAGCTGCTATCTGGGACATGCCAGTCCCAGGGCAGAGGGAGAAAAGGGCGTTGGAGAGACTGCACAGTGGTTTCTACAACGTCTGCTTGGAAACAGCGCTCATAACTTATTGCCACATTTCATTGGTCAAAGCATACCACCTGGCCAAGCTATGGACAGGAGGCAACTAAACAGGGGACGGCGATATGCTTCTGATGATACAACCAATAGTAAGGTAATAATCCAATCATATAATGTACCATACCTCTTAAAACCACCGATCTTTAAATTTCCCGAGTAAAACTTCAGATACTACTCTAACTCTCCGAGAGACTTTGCTCTTACCAGACGAGGGGACGAACAGACCAGCCAAGTGCCTTTTCTGAACTTACACTCTAGGCCCCTTTTACAAAGCAGCCTGTTCCTGAAAACTAAGTCTTGAAACTCTTTAAGAATCCAATTCCATCTAATCCTCCCAGCTGCCTTAGAAGTAGTCAGTATGCCAGAGCACAGGGTAACCTACTCCCGGCAAACAGAAGAGAATAATTTACACTTGGAGAGCTGAAAAGAGAGGGCTTATGAAGACATTGTCAGAGTTCACAGAATTCGCATACTTAATCAAAAGGATACTCTACAGATATAAAGGGAAAAGTATTCCAACTTAAGACTTTCTTGAAAGAAAACTCATCCAACTTCAATTTTAGAAGCTTCTTAGATTTCATTTTTTAGGTGCCTTAAATTTTTAAAATAACATTAGATTATGGATTTCTCATCACTTTCTAAACTTTCACCCTCTTCTTACACTGATCGCAGGCATAAACTCAAAATCAACCGTTGTTAAAGTCACCCTATGCTTTCTTCCAAATTGTAGGCGTAATTCTTGATATTTCTAGCAATCCTGTGTGTCTCGGCCACCAAGGTATGTCTCACCCAAAGACTACTAAGATCTGGCCTCCTTCCTAACCTGAACAGGGAAAAGCTGATGTAGCTACATTTTTTTAAGATCTGCCATACCAATCTCCATCCCTATAGCATACCTAGCCATTTCTTTTGATTTACAGTATCTTCGCTCATTACAACTGGTGCTGAAACTATTAGCTGAATGGTTGATGAGGAATTAGACACTGAAATAATACCAAAATAACCAAATATACATTACTTGCTAGACAGAGGGGGAAACATATAACTTCAAAATGGAAGGATCCGAGAGTCACCACCCTAATCTTGCCATTAACTGTAGCATCACTAAGATGATTTCTTCTGATATAATGCAATCTGAAGCATCACCAATGAAGCAAAGTTAAACAAATAAACACTTCAGACAAAACGTCCTGTTCACAGAAACAGAAGAACAAGCTAAACAACACCTTAAGAAGCAATCAGGCAAACCCGTAAGGTAAGACATTTCCCAGGACAACTGGAACTGGACAGGTTCTTCAAAAGCCCGTGACATTGAAAAATGGACTGTTCTTAGTTAAAAGAAACATAAGAGACATAACAGACAGAAGTAACATGTGGTTCTCTTTTGGATGCTGACTGAGATAATCAGCAGTGAAAGACGTCTGGGGAACAACAAGGTAAACTGGAACACTCCTTGGTTCTAGATGAGATGAAAATTCATAACTTAACATATGCAAATATGTATATATACAGAGAGAAAGAAAGAAGTCAAAGTAAAAATACACTCAAGTGTTCAAACTAGTCATTTCTGCGTGTTGGAACACGGTGACTTTTCTCTTATTTTTGCTTGTAAGCATTGCTTAATTTTCTACAACACACGTGTACTGCTTCTGTAATAATACTAGACTTTTTCTAGGCTTTGCCTCACCGTGGTTAAATGAGTTAACACTTTGAGTTATAGCCTTGACATGGCTTTCTGATTCTATTTGATCCTTGTGTATCTACTTCACTTAAACCTTTCTCTGTCTCTGAACTATGGAGGAAGGGGGAAGAGGAGGGGAAAGGACTAACAGGTTTTGACTGGTCACTGGGCCTTGCACTCGACATAAGCTATCACATTTAATCTTCATAATAACCATCAAGCTAAGTATTATAACTCTTCTTTTACAGGTGAGGAAACAGGCTCCCAAGAGTTACACAACCTACTTTAAGAAAGTATAATGGGTATTATCTAAAGCACCCTCACCCCAGCTTTATTGCATTTCTTGGCTGTGACCTTAAGGCCTTTCCTCCAATCCCAAGGACTTCTACCGAATGGCTCCACTGCCTAAAGGGAAAGTCAAAAGAGAATCAGGACACAGAAATCTCAAGCTCTGGGATGTTTAGGCTTAAAGTTGGCCTTATGTATGTGTTTGAAAAAGAGCAGAAACCTTTAAAGAGAAACAAAAGAGCTAGATACAGTTCGGGTTTCTAAGAAAGGGGGTGGACGGGAACAATAAGACCCCCTCAGAGTCTGGTCCTGCTTTTCTCTGAGACATTGGGAAATGGGAAGTGACCCCGTAGCCTGGCATCTTACTGTTCCCATGCTGCCATGGCCCAGAAGACCAGGCAGTGATGAGAAAGGGGTGAAGCAGAGGAGACAGACTGCCTCAGCAAGCCCTCTGTGTGACCTGATGAAGCAGGGGGAGCAGGCAAACATCACCGTCACCGCCAAGAGGGCAAGAGTGGGACATGCAGGGCAAGGCAGCAGGCCTGAAGGACCTCCCGCGGTGAGAGAGGATGCTGTGCAGAGGGCAGGATGGACCTAATGAAGGGAGAGGAGGTAGGAGCTGGGATATGCTGCAGAGGCCAGCATGAGGAAGGCCTGACGATGCCCAATACCAGCAAAGGCTTCGCATCTCAGAGGATGCCAGCTTGGACCATGCCCCACCCCCGAGGGCCACATACCTCTCCCCTAACAAGTGCCATACAGGGGAGAAAGGCGAGACAATACCCGAAATTGAATGACGGAAAAAAACAAAACAAAAACAGAGATGTAATGAAGTTAACCCACAATCCTGCCACTAGACTGAAAAGCATTCTGAAAATAGAGATTGTCACGCAAGAGAAAAATGAGCATTCAAGTATGTGGCTTTAAAATACTATAACTAGTGTAAAAATGTATCTCCGATTACAGAGCCAATGGATATCAGTATAACTTGCCTTGCAAATTGCACTCCACAGTGCTACCAACAAAGGCTAACAAATATTTCATCACGAGGACAATTTTGTAGACTAACAATAAAAATAATCCTGCATATGCCTTTGAAATGCAGAACAAAATGTTAGTTCTGAAATAGAACTACAGAACATATAGAAATTCAATAATTTTTTGAAATTTAAGATACATTTATTAAAATTAAGTTGCATTTTTTATTTCAATAATACTTCCTCCTCATAAGGAGGTGTTAGTCAACGACTTCAAAAGCCTCTTATTTGTACATTTTTTATTTCTTTCGTATATTTTACAAAAACAAAGAATGGAGCCTACAGTGTAAGTATAGTATAGTCTTTTCACTGGCCTCAGCCCTTTAATAATCTTACCAAAAAAGAAAAAATCTGCGCCTAGCCATTTCTGCAGTATATATAGCACTGTTGTTCTAAATGATACAAGGAATGAACCAAATAAAAAGGCAGCCCAAACAAAAACAATGTTCTCAGTCTAAGGGAGAATCTGTGCTCAAAATCATTATTTGTAAAAGCTCCATTTTGATTACTTTTGCTTTGCCCTGGAGAATAATATTCAGCTGGAAATATAATTTCTGGAGGACGATATTGCCTATAAACTGCAAGGACAATAAGAAAGACAGGGTAAAGGTGAGAAGCGCTGCCTTGCTACCGTGACTTGAAGTCAAGAGACAGATTTCAATTATTAAAGAATATTTTGCATTATGACTCATTAGGGAAGAAGTTTCATGACGACACACGTTGTTCCCCTCTGGTTTGCTGGATCTGTGTGACCCACACCTCACACTTTTGATATCAATAATCCATTAACCGGTAAGTTTTCTCAAGAAGACTCTAACAGATGTCCTAACTCTTATGAATTCCTCTTACCAAGTTAACGAAGAAGGCTTTCTCGGAAGCATCCATAAGGCAGCACTGATGCCACTGAGCAATCTGTTTGTTGAAAAGGAGGCAGTGAACAGCGGGCTACGTCGATCATTTGCCCCATTGCTCTTTGCCTTAGCCCTGCTCTGCTCTGTGGGGCAGGGACCTGATTCCTGCAAACTGCATTCCCACCCTCCCTTGCCAGCAGGCTTCTGGTCAAGTTCTTCCAGTGGGAGGATCTGGCAGGAGACTGGGGGTGGGAGGACAGGAGAAACTGAGTGTTTTTTAAGCCCCTCACTCTCTCCACTCAGGGCAGCATTTTCATCATGGCCGTGACTCCTTTGTGGTGCCATATCCCTCTGGTTGGCTCTGGTAAGACCACCTCCTCTGCTGGCCTCTCCACTGAGCAGCAGCTTCCTGCCACAGCTAAGCTCTGAGTTGCCTCACCATCCTGTTTACTTATCTTTTTTTTAAATTTTTATTTTTGGCCGCGCTGCGTGGCATGCAGGATCTTAGTTCCCTGACCGGGGATCAAACCCGTGCCCCCTGCAGTGGAAGTACAGTGTCTTAACCACTGGACGGCTAGGGAAGTCCCCCGTTTACTTTTTTTTTTTTTTTTTTTAACCAAACTTGTGAGTATTTAAGGTGCACAGCATAATGATTTGTTATATATACAGAGTAAAATGATTACTACAGTCAGGCTAATTAACATATCCCCCTCAGAGTTACCGATGTGTGTGTATACACGTGGGAGGAGGACACCT
This sequence comes from Phocoena phocoena, assembly GCF_963924675.1. Taxonomy (NCBI): domain Eukaryota; kingdom Metazoa; phylum Chordata; class Mammalia; order Artiodactyla; family Phocoenidae; genus Phocoena; species Phocoena phocoena. Next base: position 22,531,162 of record NC_089225.1, on the reverse strand, counting down.
GAAATCCACTCTCCTAGCAAATTTCCAGTATTCAGTACAGTGTTATTAACTACAGTCATCATGCTGTACGTTAGACCTCTAGACTTATTTATCCAACAAAACTGTAGCTTCATACCCTGTGAACAACATCCCCCCTCTTCTCCCGCGTCCCTGCCCTTTGTAACCACCATTCCACTCTCAGCTTCTATGTATTTAACTTTTTAGATTCCACGTATAAGGGAGATCACACAGGGTCTTTTTCTACCTATGGCTGGTTTATCTCACTTAGCATAGTATCTTCCAGGTTCATCCATGTTGGCAGAATCCTCTTTTAAGGCTGAATACTATTCCGCTGTATGTGTGTGTATGTCACAATTTCTTTACCCATTCATCCATTGACAGGCATGTTATTTTTTAGCCCTCTAAAACAGCTTTTGAACAAGTACCCATTTAAGGTCCCTCCACTGAATAACTTGGCTTGAGCTGTTTTCCCAGCTCAATTCTGCCTGATACAATGACCATGTGGAACATTAATAAAGAAACCATCCCAAGATTTTGCTCTCTAGGAAGAAAAACACACTAAGCCATAATCAACCATAAACCCTTCACTCAGAGGGTATACAGCAGGCATAAGAGTCCTGAGAAAAGGAAGATGAGAGGAAAGTATAACTGAGCAGGACCCTATGGGACCTTCCTGGGACAGACCCCTTCCCCATATCCTCTGCTGTAGCTCCTCTTGGAAGTACCCAGATAATAATATCTCAGGCATAGTTCCTAAAATTTTCAGATGCTAAAAACCACCACTAAATGGAAAAAATTAACTACTTGATGAGCACCTCGCCCCCAAACCTACTGGCACTTAAGGATTGCTAATGTTAACCCCTGTGACACCATTCTGTTACCTCACCATCAACCAATCAGAAAATTGTGCAGGAGCTGATCACAGACCCTGGGACACCCGTCCCTCACCTGGCCTTTAAAAATGCCTTGCTGAAACCCTTCAGGGAGCTCAGGCCTTTTTGAGCACGAGCCACCGACCATTTTGGTCTCTTTGGCCTCACTGGGCATCAGGCTCACGAACTTTCATTCGGTAACAAAAGGAGACAAAAAGATTCTTCCCTTTGCCAGGTGCCTACCACTAGCCAGGGAACATGCTGGATGATGGGGCTACACAAATGAGGGAAAGCAAACAAAGCTCGGCATCCCAGTCTCTATCCTAATGGGGAACAACATGGGCATCTGTGAAAGATCACACAAACAAATGTAAACTGACAACAGCGTACAGCTCAGTTCTGCTATGACCCTTGTTTTGAAAAGGTGAAATTGACATATGAGGGAACAATTTGAGCAGAACAAGCTTTTGTGTTTGCTTATGCAGGGATTTCATCTGTGAGACACACTGGATGAACATGCAAAAATCTGCACCCAGCTTAAGAGAACCAGGTAGGAGTACACAGACAACACCAGACCTCCTCCTGGGACCTGAGTTCACCAGGAGCCACACTTTCCCAAGGATTTCAGACAACCCTCCGCCCACCACTTCACAACTCACAAGCAGCAGCCTTCTGAAGGCCACTTCCACTGAGTAAACTTCAGGTCTTTTTCAAGGTACATTACTATATTTATGGAAGTCATTGTGCGTTTCTTAATGATTTTACATGTGCAAAAGCTTACTACCATTTTGGATTACTTTCCGGTCTATTTTTAGGTGTCACTGGGGAGGTTTTTGTTTGGTTTTGGTTTTGGTTTTGATTTATTTTTGGCTGCGCTGGGTCTTCGTTGCTGCACGCAAGCTTTTCTCTAGTTGCGGCAAGTGGTGGCCACTCTATGTTGCGATGCACGGGCTTCTCACTGCAGCAGCTTCTCTTGTTGCGGAGCACGGGCTCTAGGTGTGCGGGCTTCAGGAATTGTGGCACGCGGGCTTCAGGAGTTGTGGCACGCAGGCTTCAGGAGTTGTGGCTCGAGGGCTCTAGAGCGCAGGCTCAGTAATTGTGGCTCACAGGCTTAGTTGCTCCGCGGCATGTGGGATCTTCCCGGACCAGGGATCAAACCCGTGTCCCCTGCATTGGCAGGAGGATTCTTAACCACTGCTCCACCGGGGAAGCCCACTGGGGAGGTTTTTGATTGTTGTGACCCTACCTCATTTTCCCATAAACCCTGTGGTTTTTATTGTGCCATTTTGCACAGCATGGTGATTTTTTTTTTAATGTATATGTTGCATTATAACAGAACTGACTATATCTCGAAAGTAAGGGCAATGGTGCTCTGAAAGCATAAACCAGAAACAGAAAGGGGGGCCAGGGGCAGGGCTACTATCCCTATGGGCAAGAGGGAACAAGGCATAGTACAGGGAACTGAGAAAGGCTGGGGCAGAGTAACTGGAAAACAGATAGCAGTGTGGGCTGGGAGGAGGCCAGAGAGCTTAAGTGGGAAGCAGAGACAGTCTGTGGAGCCTGCCAGGGCAGGAATTGGTGAGGCTGTAACCGACCAGGACCCTACGAGGCTTTCCCAGAATAGACCCCTACCCATGTCCTCCATCTGCCTCCTGTCTGTAGAAAAACTTTAGTCAAAGAATAAATTTAATCAGAGAAGTGAGAAAATGAAGAAAGAAAGGAAAACAGTCAAGCAAGACAAAATAATAATACTCTTTAGCCATTAAACAAAGCCAAGGACCTTTAGTTCCTCCTCAAGGGCTATAGATAATATTCTGAGCCATGTCCTTTGAGCTGTTGTGCAGCTACTGAAACCCCCAGCAGGTGGAAGAAGTTAACCGTATGCGGCCCACAAGCAGGCAGACCCCAGACCAGTTGGAACCATCGGGTTGATGATGCTGACTCCCAATTACCTCACCTCCAACCAATCAGAAGAACGCCCACGAGCTGATCAGGCCCTGCTCCTTGAACACTATAAGTCTCCTCACTGCCCCCCCCAGGGTGGGACACACAATTCTGAGGGCCTTAGCCCGCTGTGGCCCCCTTTGCCTGGCAAAGCAATAAAGCTATTTCTTTCTAGTTCACCCAAAACTCTGTCTCTGAGATTTAATCTGGCACCGGTGTACAGAGGCTGAATTTCAGCAACAAGAGGCCAAAATGGACTAGCAGGACGGAGCTGGGCACCCAGACGTCTCCAAAGGAAGTGGTAAGCAGACCAAATATAAGGCAAGGCCCCGTTTTCTCAATGATAAAATGCAAACTGGTTTGGGGCCAACTTGAAATACACAAACCCACACACTTTTTGGTGTGTGTATATATATATATATATATATATATATATATATATATATATATATATATATACATATTACATTGAAAACATCTACTTGTAAAAATTTAACTCATTAACTATTACACAAGCACATTTAAAAATCAGGTGACATGAAATCACACAGTGATTTTAAAAGATGGCTTTTTACGCTTACACATGTCATGAAGCATTTTACTCACACACTGTGTGCACCTTCACATCCTTTTTATGCACTAGTGACATCAATGTTTACCTTCACGAAGGCTCCCCCACTTCTAACTAGTTAGCTCTTTAATTATAGGCAGAAATATGGACCTGTTTGACACTTCCCAGAGCTCAGGAACTTTGGGGAGCCCTAACAGACTGCCACCTGGTTTGTTCAGTGAAGAGTTTGAAAAGTACTAAATGCCTGGTAGATTTAAACACTGGGCCAAAGAGATCAGATTTTGGATAAAGAATCTAAAAGCTGTGCTTAAATACTTATTTGAAAATTTACGGTTTGAAAGAGAACCTTACCTGAAGGACTTCATAGGTGATTCTCACTACTCGAAAGGAATAATTTGGAGAGGGGGGAGTCCTTTACACACAATGAAAATGAAAGACGAGTCAAAGGGTAGACTCTAGGGAATGGTCAGCCTTGGGGCAAAGTGGAATCTGCTCACCCTGCAGAGAGGAAATAAATTCAGCAGGGGTGGGATGGAGGGGCATGCAGAGATAAGAGAAGGCCAAACATTCACACAACACAAAAAAACATATCCGTGTCGGACAGTCAGTCTGCAACCTTCTCCAGTCCACACCTCCTTCAACTCGGGCCTTTAAATTTCACCCAGATTCAGACCAGACTCCTTCGCTCTTCCACCATTTCTGTCCATTGTACGCAGTACACAACCTTCTTCAGCACCTCTGACGTCAATCCCTCCACAAAACTAACCCTCTGGTCCCCAAATAACCAGGGGACTGGTTATCTGCATCCATAACCAGTCTGTCTACTTTCTCCCATTGGGTAGCTGTAGACTGAATCAATCTTCATGCATGCATATCTATTCCTGTTTATAGCAAAATCCTATTTGTCTAAAACCCCAGAAAATGTAAATAAAGAGAATTTATAGTGTCATTCAATGGTAATTGATTTTCTTAGTGTTTCTGGGAGTACTCCAAGTTCCTAAAGGAACTCTAAATCATCAAAGCGAGATTAACCTACATTCAATGAAGTTTCCAAGTGGCTTTTTTTCACCTTATTCTAATATGATTCATTTAAGAAACGCTTAAATTAGTTCCTACTCTACACATAGTAATGGGCTCAGCATAACGGAGGGAATCCAAATGTAATACAAGGTTTGGGAACTTAAAGCAGTTATAATACTCACTCGAAAAGTCAGAACATTAAATTAAGCTACAAATATAACAGTATTTATATTAATGCCACTCAATAACAAAGACACTTTTCTTTCTGCTCTAATGTGTTCCTGAGAAACTGGGTCATAAATCAGATTATATTTCCCAAAGTAAAAACATTATAAATTAGAACATATAAATTATAATAGAAGTTGTTTGATCAAAGATGTGGCATTTAAAAGAATGTACTATGTACACACGTATATACACACACACACACACACACACATCCAATATCACGTCACAAAACAAACAAAAACGGCAAGAAACACTGGCAGCCATGTAACATAATGTGTCACCAAAATGGGATAATAATTATGTAGACATTATGCAGTGAGATCCAATGTACTCAAGTGTACACATAGCACAAAAATAAACCTCTAACGTAAACTCTAATGTATCATAAATTTTACTTAATGCCATAATGCCAGCTCTGATAAACACAAGCATATCATTGACTATAGTTTTCCTTGACTTGTTGGATTTGAAAGTACTTCGGGGATGGCTTGAGGGCCTGAGTCTTTTTTTAAAGTGAGCTGATAGGGAGGGTGGGAGGGAGGGAGATGCAAGAGGGAAGAGATATGGGAACATATGTATATGTATAACTGATTCACTTTGTTATAAAGCAGAAACTAACACACCATTGTAAAGCAATTATACTCCAATAAAGATGTTAAAAAAAAAAATGAGCTGATGCCTTCTTTTTCTCTAGATAAATTTCCCTGCAGTACAGCTGAGCTCTCAGATTTCCTCACTGATCTTAGAGCTGACGTAAAGGACCAAGGCAGGTGTCTAATAAACGTCTGCTCCTGACGGCTAGGGTGGCATTAGTGCATCCTTTTCTCTTTTAAAAAGGACTGACCTAATATGTATCCCCTTCAATCTCTTCTCTCTTGAATTTTCTTAAAGGGACAGTTTCTGAACAAAAAAAAAAAAGAAAGAGGAAAAGGTAAATATGGAATAAACCTAGCGTCTGCAAACAGGTATCTAAGAATTTCGTGGGGAAACCCTACCCACCAGCAGTTGCTAGATAGGGGATTGAGGTTTTCTTTGAAAGGTGAGTTCAATGGTAATGCTGTCAACCAGAGTACTCTACAAGCAGACCCTTCATTCTCTCTACACTCTGGATCAGTAAGTTTGGTGCTCATAAGGGCATCTGTGAGTAAGCACATGTTCATCTTTATGCATTCCTTTAAACTCTGACCGTTTTAACTTCTTCTTTAAAATTCCCCAGCAAGAGAAACATGTCTGTGTACTAAGCAATGTTTCCCCTCAAGCCCTATAGAGTTAATATGGTATCTTCCATAAAGGGTAGTTATATTTTTGACTAATAAATCCTAATTAAATTTCCTGCTACTTACCCATGTCTGCCTCAATTTCCAAAGGCTAATATTCCAATCTCAACTTTATTTTGAAGCTATCCTTTTGGGCAAACTGTCATACATTTCAATCTTTCCCAGTTTACATTCAGTCCAAAATTACCCATTTTGCTTCTCTAAATCTCCAGTAGTTATTTTGGCAGCTTTGAAACAGAGAATCAAAATGGTAGGATCATGGGAATGTTACCAGTCCATTCTTGGCTTCTCTAATACACTAAGATTCTTCTTTTAATCATCACAATTAAATGAGTCCGGGAAAAGTCCATTGGATTTGACAGCTAGGAAGCCATTCGTAACTTTGACAAGAACTATTTCAGTTGGAACAGTGGGGACAAAATCCAGGCTGGGTGATTTGAGGAGTAAATGCGCGGTGAAGACAGCAAGCAAATTCTACTGGCTTCAGAAGATAGAATTGGCAGGAAAGGCAAGATATAAGGAGGTAACTGGAAAAGGAGTCAACAGTAGATTTTGCTTTAAGTGGGAAAGACTTGGGCATATGAACTTCTCGTAGTATTATATTCCACAGAGCATTAAATTTCACTATGTCAACCACTGCTTCATAGCGCTCCCATTTGTTTTTCTTCTTGTTCATTGTTTTTCTAAATCTGAGAGAATGCGTAATCTGTTTGGGTTACACAGATTTCTCCCTCCTTTGCAACTGGCTTACTCTTTAGAACCAGCAGTATGCTTTCTTTCCCAAGGCTTTTCCTCTGCCCCCTTCTAACAGTCTCATTTGGTGGTTTCAATGGAATGGTATTTCTAAACACAGGTCTAGTGCCAACAGCTAAGAGCGTTAACTCCCTTTCAGGTGACTTGTTTTCCTCCTCTTCCCTCTTTTCCTGTCATTTCTCATCTTGGATTTGCTATCATTTTTTTTATCATTTAAAAATGTGTATGTTTTCTTCGGGGGGGAGGGGTGTGTGTGTATGGTCACATGTGCACCCTACCGAATTTCCATCATCCTATGTTCACTTCCTAAACCTTCACAGCATAAATGATTTCATACTATTTTCAGCATCTCTTAGCTTTCAGTTCTTGGGACTGACTACTTTGCTATTCTGATGCCTTTATCTTGTAGCCATCTACCAAACATCTATGCTTGCCAACCTTGCTGCCAAATCAATGGATAATTCTGTCCCTGTGTACATTTCCCCATCATGCCCAACACATGCCAGGACAAAACTGTTTACCTTAGCTTATAAGGATTTGGGTCTCACTTTATTGAGACTGCGAGCATCACAAATTTTCAAAACACAGAGTCTGAGAATGAGATCGAGTTCTATGCAGACCAGTAAACCAGGGATAAGCCATTCTGCCCCCATTCCCAGGCTGCAGGGGAGTTTAATGGTTACTTTTGTTGTTTTTAATGAATCTTGAAGAGGTTTCTTAAGCCACAGACTTCAAAATACTACGCGAAATAAGACTTTATATTAAAGAGAATATAAATATCCAGTCTAAAGACTAGCATATATGATCCAGAATCAGAAACAAAGTTGGAAAAACTATAAGAAAAACATATAGGGTGACAGGGAGCCCCATTTACTCCTTCTCATGCTGAATCTACTCATCTATAAAACCCCATGGATGCAATTTTTATCTTTGAGGTACTTTCCTTTTTTTTCTCCTACCTCCACATGAATTCCATGAAAATTCCTTAAGCAGATGGCCAATTCTTGGGTATGGCTGTACATTCCACTGGGCCAAGGAAGTGCACTGCATACCGTAGAAACACAATGTTCCTTATTGGTGAATATTTTCTTTTCTTTTCTTTTTTAAATAAATCTTGATTTTTAAAAAAATTTTTATTTTATATTGGGGTTTAGTTGATTTACAATGTTGCGTTAGTTTCAGGTGTACAGCAAAGTGATTCAGTTACGCAGATACATATATCCATTCTTTTTCAGATTCTTTTCCCATATAGGTTATTACAGACTATTGAGTAGAGCTCCCTGTGCTATAGACTAGGTCCTTTTTGATTATCTATTTTATATATAGTAGTATATATATATGAATCCCAAACTCCTAATTTATCCCTCCCCCTCCGACCTTTCCCTTTTGGTAACCGTAAGTTTGTTTTCTGTGACTGTGAGTCTATTTCGGGTTAATATTTTCCTTGAGGAACCAGGCAGTTTGAGAAGAATTATTGAAATCTATCAACGTGTACTGAAGCCCTTGCAGGCAAAATGATAAAGAAATGTCTTTCTGATGATCTGATGTCTTCACGTTTACATCAACTTTTCTGTAACTGATTACACAGCCACACTAGCAAAGCAGCATATTCTGTGCACTTGATGGGATAGTCAAAGGGGGCTCTACCTGTGTAGGTTACATAGACTTGCTAACTTTTAGCTGAGTCCTTTCGTTCACAAATACTAAGTGGTCTCCTGGTATTGCTTAGCCCTATGTTCTTCACCAGTCATTGAAAACCCTATGCAGGCACGTGTAAACACATTTTTACCCAACCTCTTGTGTGCCTACGTCCAAGAATTACGTCACATGACTGAATGTCAAGGTTCATCCTCAGAACACAGTAGCATCTTTTCTCGTATACTGAAAGAGTCTGTGACTGAGGTTAAATCATGACACGACCCTGGCATGCTGAGACAAGAGGCCTCACGCTTCCATCAGGTTAAGACCATCTTTTTCAAGTGCAGTAGAGCTGTCAGAAGTCACCAGCTGGATTCAGCAGAGCAGACCCAGCTAGAGGAGTAGCAAGGGAATTGGGATTAGCCTTGATTTGTCTTCATTATTTAAAACAAGACTTTTATAGAAACGGTCCCAATATAAATATGGCATTATAGCTATACTTTAGTTCACGATATAAAGAAAATTAACGTACCACTTTCATTTAATCCAGCATACACCTGTGGCAGTTATTCTTGGCAAGGTGCTGAAAATAAAAATATGAGTAAGATGCATTCTCCACATTTTTATAGCTCGTACTTAGCAAGAGAGCTAGCCGTATATAAATAAGGTAATTTGGCTTTGCCAAGGGCCAAGGACGTGTGTGTCACATCTCACCGGTTAGACTTCAAATTCCTGGAAATCGAGGCTGTTCTCCTCTATTTGCTTTCATCCACTCTGTGCCACGGACACAGCAGGTGCTCAATAAATACGCTGAGTTTATTCATATAGCTCACAAACAAATGCATGTTGCATTTTCCACTGGTTTGTCTTGCTGTGTAAAGGCTGCTTAGTTAAAAAAAGAAAAAAAGATGTGTTGCACGGGGGATATATTATGTCCACAAGCATTATGTTTTAATTCTACCAGCTCTATAATCCAAACGAAGTATCTAATATTCATGCACATAAAACTAGATGGCATATCCTTAGAGTCTATCTCCACAAGGAAATTCCTCCCTATGAAGTTTAGAATTTTTCTTGCTTTCCAATTGCAGCCTTGTTCTTAATATTTTTCTTTTACTAAGCAACTCGAGTCAGATTTAAGCTACCCATAAAATATGCTCCCCCCGCAAAAGAGACTTGGAATTATTAAAACGTTTCCCACCCTCACGTGCAGCCGAACAGAAGTTGCAGTAACAGAAGATACACGAGACTTGTTTCGACATGTGCCATGCAATGAAAGGCATGTCACATTCTGATTTTTCAATTGAAGCATGCCACGGCCCAGAAGGTCGGTTACTGTCAGAAATTCAACTTGAGAAAAGCCCTTCAGATCACTGAGAAGAATGCTACCTGCCAAGCCATGCATCAAACCTACCCGAAATTACTAGGATTTGATCAGAAATGTCACTTTGGTGGGCCGCATGTCATTTTTGACTTCAGGAATCATAAGAATGTAGTAAAAGAGGACTGAGAAACACACATCAAGTGTAAATGAGAAAAATTGGTTAAGTTCACTCTTCTTCGTTAAACGTGATTTTCTCCCTTCTCATTCTTACTTGAGATAAGGAGATCCTTGACTATGCCCATTTCATACGCATCAGGCTACACAGATACACCAGAAAACCAATAAAAGCAAAAACAAAATTAATAAGAAACAGCAAAAGAAACTGGGATTGTTTAGCCTGGACACAAGAAAGGAGAGGTGACTTAATCATGCATATGAATGGTTGTAAAGCTGAAGCAATCCAGCTATGCTCCATTGTCACGAGCGAAAGGCGTATGGGATTTACTTTTTGACAGATGAAATACAGAGAAATCTTCCTACTTTACAGGTTTTAAAAGTAAACAGGTTCCCGAGAGAAGTCATGGAAGTGTTTTAAGTTGGTTTTTTTCAAGAGATGATTCATACTGGCATTTAACAGCAAAATCAATAACGAGCTGAATGGCCTCACATATGCAGACCGGTGGTGTGTGCCTTGGAAGGAAACTTGGCAGCCAACAGACAGCGGTAGAGTGGGACTGTTCATAGCACGAGCTCTAGTCATGTCCCATATGGCAGCCCCAGCCAAGTGTGGCTACTGAGTACTGGAAACGCGGCTAGTTGAGCTGTGCTTATAAGTGCAAGTTACAGACTGGATTTCAAAGGCTTGGTACAACCAAGATCTAAAACATCTCATTAATAATTTTCTTGTAATTGATATATTTTGAACTAATATTCTAAATATATTAATAAAATACATTATTAAAGTAAACTTCGATCTTTCTTTTTTTCCTTTTTAACGTGGCTACTAGAAAATGTATGACTGCATGTGGGAACTGTTTTTGTGGTATGCATTCTATTTCTATCGAAAAGCGCTGCTCTGGAATCAGACTGCCCGAGTACAGATTCTGACCTGGAGCAAGTCACTTACTGTTTATGCATCTATAAGATGGGAATAATGATAAAACAATCAACTCTAAGATTTTTGAGAGGATTTCATAAATTAATATATGTAGAACAGTATCTGGCACGTAGTATCTATCGCCAACTAAGAGTTGTCACTTGCCGTCTGCCTCTACAAGGATTAGGTCACTAGCCACTGCAGCCATGGACCTTCAACACACCCTGAAAGGAGTTCAGGGCGGAGATCAGGATTGAGGTACTCTGTGCCCTGGGAAAAACTGGCAGAACAGGCCCTCAGATAGTTAGACATTTTCCAGAGAAGATTTTATGAGCCCAATTCTTGCATCTCCTCGTATCTAGAAAGGCACTGAAATCATTAACAGTGACGTCTGCTTCTCATGACCAGCAGCAAGCCTCTGTCAAAACGTGTGCTTGGGGCTTCCCTGGTGGCGCAGTGGTTGGGAGTCCGCCTGCCGATGCAGGGGACGCGGGTTCGTGCTCCGGTCCGGGAAGCTCCCACATGCCGCGGAGCGGCTGGGCCCGTGAGCCATGGCCGCTGAGCCTGCGCGTCCGGAGCCTGTGCTCCGCAACGGGAGACGCCACAACAGTGAGAGGCCCGCATACCGCAAAAAGACAAACAAACAAACAAAAAAAACGTGTGCTTGAATGCAGGTACCCCCTTTCAGTAAAATTATATATAACACTGACCTTCCCCCGCTACCTCTTTGGAGCTCGTACCTCAGAGCTATCTGAGACACTGTCTCCTGGGCTATAGTCCTCATTTTGCCCCCAAATAAAACTTAACTCACAACTCTCACGTTGTGTATTTTTTTTTCAGTCGACAGTATATACTCAATAAATCTGTTATTAATATCCCATGCACGTGTCCTCTCTGCAGAATATGGTGACATGTAGCTGCTAGTTCTGTTTGAAAACCCCCAAAGACAGGGAACCCACATTTTCTTGAGACAGCCTATGTCATTCCTGGACTTCTCTGAATGTGAAAACGTTTATTCCTGGAGTGAGTAAATATCTCTCTTTGCAACTTTGAATCTTCTGAGCTTCTTTATACACGATTGTGCCAGAGGCAGAGAGAAACTGGTCATATTTCAACACTATATTTCTACAGAAATTGTTGAAAGACTTTGGTATTGGAAATGGGGATATTGTCCATTCCCATGGAAGTTCATGTGAAGAGACCTCATGCTGACCCAGCAAAACCCTTTTAAGAAACAGATCTTCAAAAATGTGATTCATCATACATGCTTCACCGAAGAACCACCCTTCTCTTCTTAGCAAAGTTGGCCCTTTTGACCAATTACACTTTGCAGTGGGAAAGTGGAGAAAAGAGGACAGACACCTGACCAGATGGCTCAGCCCAATCATGAGAGTGACCAAGGCCACTGCCAATCTACCTACACTCACATCTGAAGACTTGTTTTCCCCTTTTTCCTGCTCTTTGTGCTAATTTCAAAAGTTAATGATTTGCATATTCGGCACAACCATTCTGTCTTAATGATAAACCATTAATGAGAAGGAATGTGATGTGGCTTTCCTAAGCATGCCTGGATTTTCAGAATCTTCCATGTTTCCTCAGGAAGCCCACATTTTTACATACGAATGTTTCAAGCTCTTTACAAATTCTAAGACACTATAATCTTCACGCATAGGATCTGCACCAAATGAAACTGCAGGCTTTTCCTATTTCCTGAGGACACGTCTACCTCCACATAGAGGTGACTCAGCAGTGCTCTTCCTGGTCGTCTCCATCCATCACATGTGTAGGCTCTGGCAGTAGGTGAGTGTGAGTGAGTGTGTGTGAGTGTGTGTGTATGCACTCTTGCATTCCCGTAGAGGTTAAGATTAAACTTGCTGACCCAAACATCGGGCTCTAGGGCAGTCTAGCGTATCAGAAGCGAAATGGGTCTTGCAGACCAAAAGACGGGGATGCGAATCTTGGCCCTGTGGTTTACCAGCTGCCCTGGCCTTATACCATGTGCCTAAGGTCCCTCAGCCTCCCTTTCCTAGTATGAAAAAATGAGGCTAAATAACGGACACCACTTTGCAACATTATTATGAAGTTTAAACGTGCTGATTCTAATGCACCTGGCCTGGTATGCAGCAGGTCGTAGGTAAGCAATAATTAGCAGTCACTCTTGTCGCCCTCCCAGATACTGTTAAGCCTTGCCCCAGAGACCCTCAAAGGGCTATTGTCACCCTGCTCTCCATCACTCTCTCCTCTCTAACACGTTCCAGAACCCTCGGCAGAGAGTGGTGCCCTTTCCAGTCCTTTACTATCAGAACTGCACAAGTAGATGCTAATAAGACAATAGATTCAATCAAACATTAAAATAAGAATTTACCACCTGAGTTGTTTGGACAGAAAGAGGGCTTTGTGAATTGGCATAATCAGAGAAAGCTCGGTGGAAGTATAATTAAAACTGGGTCTTGACTAAAATCTGGATAACTGGGAGCTGGTGGTGGAAAAAGCAACATCTGGGGCCTCTGGAAATCACAGTGGGTCTTATGGGTGACTTAAGGGAGACAGGCCTGAGAGCACAAGGTGGGTAATAGAAAATTAATGGCTGGCAAGAGTTTATGTGATGTAGGACCCGGATCACTATTTTTTCTGTTCACAAAAGAAGCATAACTTAAGCTGTGTTTTTCAGGGCCCATTTAGCACTGTTTCATTTTAGCTAGAAGAGATCCAGAAGAAAGCACCAAAGAATTCTCCTTATAGAGTCTGCAAGGTCGTCACCATCCCTTTCCTCTCCCCGATTGGCCAGAAGATATTCCAGCTCATGGAATGGGTTAATTATGGTGAAATGAAGCCCCATTAACAAGACAGTCACAAAAATGAAGACACAAAATAAATTAAATCTGAAGACCAGAAATGGAGATGGAAAAAATAATTACTTTTTCCCCCAAAAGAAAAAAGCCTTGTTGAACTACTCCCACATACATACATATATATTTTTTAATTAAGTGGTGTGAGACAGCTGTGAGGTGGAAGGATGTACAGCTGTAGCAGATGACCTGGGTTAGAAATCTGGCTCTGCCCCTTACCAAGAGTCTGAGTTAGTAAGCCTAGTTATGTTTGGTGGAGGCCCGGGGGGACACATTAAATGGAAGGTAGAGTGGCTTCATAGGAATTGATAACTAAAAGGGGTCTAGGTACTTTGGGATCTTTGGTCATAGAAGTATGTGCAAATAATAACAGTTAAGTGTTTTTAACAGATATAAATGTTAGACATATAAAAATGAAAATATACACTTAAACAGATTTCACGTTCGACTACTTGATAATGCCAATGGTTGCATTCATTCGTGTTATGAGTAAACATATCAAGGGATGATACCAGAAATATTTACCAAGTGGTAGGGCTCAAGCACCAACCAATCAGAACAGGCTCTAGCAACATCCCCGGGGCGGGTCCTCAGGCCCTCTTGCCAAAACAAGTCGTGACTGTCTCGGTGGCTCTAACAATAGATGATCTATGAGGTGTCAGGGGAGTGGCCACAGGACCAAGGTGGTAGTAGGGCCTTCAGGGGGCTTAGACCAGCACGTGTTTACCTACTGGTACAGAAGTATTTAAATATTTTACAACCAGTAAAATATTTGGCTGTATCAGTAGCCAAATCACCCAGAATATGTCTAAAGTAAGCACAAAGGGCAGAAATCAATAGAGGAGTGCCCAGGAGCCAACTCCACAAGCAGAGATTACTGCAAGCCTTAGTCTTACTATAATTAAAATCTTTCATTTATGTGTAGTACATGCTATGGTTTTAAAAATCACCACCTGAAAAAAGATAAATTCAAATCTGCGTTACTCCAAAACTACAGTCTAGGACCAAGGCAATGGTGCCTGACTGCCATGAAGCTGAGAGCTTTTTCCAACACTGTGATTCTTTCAGTTAAGTAATGAGCTGTTCACTAACGTAACACTAGGGCACAAATCTGCAGTGAACCCTCATGCAGACAAGTGGAACGCAGCAGAGCTGTCTCCCGTCAGGCAGGGAAGGACCGTTTGTGCATTAGTTACTTAGGATTCTGTTTTTAGCGGCAGCATATTTAATTACAAGAGGCTCATAATTAAAATATGCCTAGAAAGGCAAAATCAAAAGCAAGCAGCACGTCCCTTGCTGCAAAATACCCAAGTTCCACAGTGATAGCCTTTATTCCACATAGGGAATATTTCCACATTCTCACTGATCCTCACATCTAGGTCAATGTCTAACCTTTTCTGATAGAAAGACCTCTTCTTTTTTTTTTTTAATTTCAAAAAAGTCTACAGACTCCTACATCACAGGAAAAAAAATTGCAAAATTACCTAATGGCCAAAAGTGAGGATGAATAGCTTTCAAATGCACTGTGTGATTTTCATCACAAGAGCAAATACATACTCTTGAAATACAGTAGTTCTTACATGTGCTGGATGACTTAATCGTTCAGCTTATAAACCGAGCTTGGGTTGAACCCTCCTTCCCTGCAATAAGCCTGAGCCCTGACCGGCAGTGGAAATCTATTCTACAGCATCTCCAATATCGGTTTCAAAAGTCAGCCAAAAGACATGGAGTAAGTGGATTTCACTAATATTCTGTTTTCCCCTTCAAATGGATTGCTTGATCCAGTAGCTAGAGAATGCTCATAATCAATCATGGGTGGATTACAAAGGATGGAAATAACTAAGTATCCATATTTTGTTTACCTGGCCCACTCCAGACAACATGGCTCTGGATGAAAGTGTAATCCTGGGATTCAAGGACTGTGATCCCTATTTCCTCCTCAGTCAGAAGCTACATACAAGCTGAAGGGAACCGCACCTAATCCTCTCTGGCTTGCTTTCATCAATAGCTACTGTTAGCTCTTATGAATAACCATCCATGAAAATGCTAGTCAAAACATCAACAAAATAATCCCAACTAATGGAAAACTGTAAAGGGTGAATACAATGTTTATCATCTTGGGACAAGGCTGCCACAGACTTCGCATCTGCAAAACACTGATCCCCCTCGAACTCACACTCTCTACAACTTCTAGAATTAAAAGTGGAGTTTAAAATCCTCTACTTTCACAGGTCTGTGTCAATTATCACTTCAATATCAATCCTGTTAATAGCGCTCAATTAAGGACCTGTGTTATATTTGGGAAGCTACCTGGTGTTAACGGGAACGCAGCTGCTTCGTTCATAGTTATATCCTGGGGGAAAAAATGTCTTCTTTTAAAAACATAAAGCACTTATGCCAATAGTTTCTGATACTGTAATACCCTTTAGTTAGTCAAAAACCCAGCCTTTGTACTTCACCTGGAGAGGGTCTCTGGAGCTGTGCTGTTAACGGTGCTGTGTTTCTCTCCGCCAAGTGGCACAGTTGTCACCACTTAGAATCTTCTGTTTGTCTTGATCATGTGCTTAACATATTGGATCATTTGTCATCTGGGCTCTTAACGGGACCAGTCAACTCTTCTTCATCATTCTATCCAGAGTTTTGCAACGATGTTATTACTCTCCTGCCTAATCTTTATAAAGGTATGCAGCACAGCAGAACTGCAGTCTGAGCAAGAGTTTTTGTCTTTGAAGGAATCAAATGACTGCAGCTCCAGTTGGTGAAACGCAGTTAAAATGCGTTACATGCCTTGGAATTTTGTTGTCCTTTGGACACTCCTCTTCCACCCACTTATAGTTCCTGTCTTTTTATTCTGCTCATTCAGTCTGTTATTTAAGGACAAACTCTTTTAAAACAAATATTAATGAAAGAATTATTCCTTTAGAAACAGGATCTGCAGCAAGTAGACGCGGTCCCTAATAGCCTTTCTGATGAAGCATTGAGTACATTTTAGCAGTACCATTTTTCTCTAATTCTTTACCTTGTTTTTCTCAAAAGGCACACTCAGCCCAGAACAGAAAGGTACCTCTGGCTGCCAATTTATTAATGTCAATCCTCAAAAGTGGAGGCTGTGTGTTTATACTGCTTTTATCATCAGGAATTATTGTCTGCCCATCTCACAGTCTTTCTGTTTCTTAGCCCTTCAACTATTTAACAAGCAACAACTTTTATTAAAAATAATGGGGGGGGGGTGCTGAGGACTAAGAAACACTGTAAAGATAATTTTTCAAGTATTGATTTAAATATTAGGGTAGTTATAAAGTAAGCCCACTTGTTATAGACCCTCAAAATGGACTAGCAAAGTCTATCAGCAGTAGGCAGTCCTTCTGTGGGCTACATATCTCCAAGACCCCACCATGGGTTACTCTCAAGTCTTCAGAAGCCTAAATGGTTTGTAGGTGTTCAGAGCCACTGGAACTGTCTGTGCTAATGAACAAGACTATCCCACATTTTTTAAGTCAACAATTGTATCTGCATATGTTGTTACAGGGTCATGAGAATTATCTTCATAATTCTTCTCCACTTAAACTTGCATGCAGAAGTTTCCAGTCCCCAACTCCCAGGAGGCGTCTTCCAATCTACCCAGTTGGCTCATCTACCCACAGAAAGTAGAGAACTGGCTATATTAAGTTTAAAAAGAAGGCTGCTGGTTTTAATGGCGTCACGGTTAAAAACAGCAGTGCATCAAAGTGAAGCCTCATGACAGGTACTTTATATAGCTTTCAACCCACAAATATATAAGCTTTTCCCTTACCACTGGATAGGACTTCTTGATTTGGTTAGGAACATCCTAAGTGGCTTTCATGAAGCCTTAACCAATAGCTGAAATACAGTCCAGAATGCAAAAAGGCTTCCCTGGAGAGCACTACCTCCCAGTTACCCAAGAAACCATTACTGTCCTCGGAGACATCCAAAGATTGCCTGGCAAAAGGAAACTCCAGATGCACAAGTGCACGTGTACACACACACACACACACACACACACACCACAACCTGGCTGGCATGCACCCTGCCTGCATGGCTTACCATTTCCATGATAACACAGCACCCACAGGTGCACTCCTGAAAAACACCAAGGCGGCTCCTCCAGCCAGGTTGTCATTTGCAAGAGCACAAATGCACTGTAAAGGTGGGAAACGGCAGACTACCAGCAGACCACCCTGGCAAGGAACAGAGCACCAAAGAACCCTGGCGTCTCCCATAGAACATGCCAAAGTACCATGATCTTAGTCAATTCCACCTTGACCAAAAGGAACTGAATTACAATAGCTCTTAAGGGATGCTCAGAATAATTCCAGGAAAAAGTACCATTAGATCACCCACCCTTCCTAGAAATAAAGTTTTTTTCTTCCCTTGTATTTAAGAGATTGAGAAAGCTTAACGCCCCCTCCCCAAACACCCCCTCCCAAGCTTTCCAACTTCAAGACTCAAACTACGTGGACTGCAAAAAGCGGAGGGTTCGTTTGCATATTCAAATAACTTTCATACTACAGGAGGTGTTGGAAGGGAAAGGTGACAGGAGCATATGGGTGATGCTTTAGAAATTTACGCGCGTCGTCTTCGTTGCCCCTCACTCTCAAGGCCAGTTCCCAGTTTTCTCTAGATAAACCGCGTGATGTCACGCCAGACCCACAAGACCCATTCTCCCCAGCTGGCCCCTCGCCCCCTGCAGGGACACTGGACGTGTTAACTGTTGCTGCAGCCTCCCGACACTCCGCTGATAAATCAGAGGAAGCTGCAAAACTTCTTGGCTTGCTCGGCTATCCTCCCGGGGCACTGAACGCCCACGCGCAGATTTCGCAGTCAGCCTTGCGAAAGGGAACCCTCAGTCAACCTGTTTGCAAAGCCCGCAGAACTCCCCGCCCTCCGATCCTGGGGCTCCCCGCGCAGGACTGGGGGCCCTTGGCTCATTTCATCAGTACTCCCCAAAGCAAGCTGGAATTGGAGGCAAGAGAGCTCCTGCCGCCCCATTTCCATGCCTCGGTCCTGTTGCCTGCGGTCTGCGCCCAAGTCTCTGAATGGGGTACCTCCGCCTTCCCAACCCTGGGGTCTCCACACGCTGCGCCCCTGGCAGCTCGCCCTTCCCGCAGCCTCAAGGCAGAGGCGTCCGGGAAGCTCCGCCTGCAAGTTCCAGTGTCTGGCCGGGAGAAGGGGAGAAGGAGGCTGCCCGGGGAGGAAAAAGCAAAGTCTGTGCCCGCGGCGCGCTCCCCGCCCCGGGCCGCTGCCACCTCGAGAACCGGGTGCCTGGCATCCCCAGCTCGGGGAGCAGTGCGGCCACACTCACCCGCCTTGTCCAAGCCGCCGCCGCCTTCGCCGGCACAGCCTCCGGGAGCCGCCGAGCCCCGAGCTTCCCAAGCGCAAGAAAGATGGTGGTGTGTGTCGGGAGACCACCCATTCCAGCGTCTGGCTCCTCGGCGGCGACTCTGGCTCCTCAGCACAGAAGGAAGAGGAGGAGGAAGGCACGGCGCAGTCGAACGCCATCTGCTGTACACCTCAGCGCTGCCATTGGCCGCCTGGTGCGTCCCCGGGAGCCTCGGGGCGCGGGCCGCCGGGAGCCACCTTGCGCCTCGCCGCCCGCGGCAGCTGCTCCCCACCTCCCCTTCCTTCTTCCTCCTCCCCTTCCCCCGGCGGGCGCACCCACCCGAACCTCAGCTCAGCCCGCACCCGCAGACGAGAGTCACGGGCGCGCTGGCCTCAAGCTCGCCTCCTCCGCTCCCCGAGACTGTTTTCCGCAACTTTGAATCTTCGGGGTCCCCTGCCGGCCTGAGCCCAGGGTACCCAAGCCTCGGCTCGCCGCGGACAGGGCGAGCGCTTTGCACCTCGGGGATCTAAGAAGTGATAGGGGAGAAGGAGGCAGAGAAAGTGGGGGGTGATTTACTCCCCGTTTATAACCCCAAACACCTCCCCAACACTCACACGCGCGCGCGCAAACACCCACAAACACACTCACTGGCAGAGCCATCCCGCCCGCCCGGCGCGATAGCTTGGCGTTCCTCTGCAGCCCCCCCGGGCACGAGAGGGCTTCAGTGTTACAGGGGGAAAGACAAAGAAGATCCTAGCGGGACATGTGGAGAAGAGAAAAAGGGAAAATTGGGGGTGACTCCGGGGGAGCGCCCCGAGCTGAGTCCGTACCTGCCTGGACATCTCCCCCTGGAGGGGCTCCCAGAGGCTCTCTGCCCACCCAGCCCAGAGCCTGGGAAAACCCCTAGCTCCCGCCTCTTTTTTGAAGGGTTTGTGTCCTGGGGCTCGGGAGGCAGGGCGAGGGGCGTGCTGTCGTATGGGGTGGAGCGTCTATGGCAGCTGGGTGGTGGGTTACGGTGGCCGGGGAGAAGGTGAGAGTCAAGTCCGCCCAGGTAAGGCAGGAGTGCAGAGAACACGTGGGCACGCTGGAGCAGTCACAGCTCTGAGAGTCCTTCGCTTACTCCCTGACACTGTTCCAAACCCTCCTAGTTTTTGACACCTTTGATCTACGGAACTTCTTAGGCTTGTGCAGAGAGATGAAGTTTCTTCAACAGGGAAAGAACATGAGGACTACTTATTGCCAATTACAGGATATTTTGCCTGTCATGTCTCTTTAAATGTGTGAACCCAGCAACAGCAGGAATTGTATCTTTTCCATTTTATCCAATGCTTGGCACACCATGGGTGCTTAAAAAGAAGCAAAACAATCCTGAGAAAATTGAAGCTTGATGTCATAGCACAAATTAGATTTAAGAGATAAACAGAGCACCTAGGGTTGTCAAAGGGAGTAAAATTAAAAGAATGCAAGTGCCACTGGAAAGGGAAACGTGAATATGATGATGAAGGTTCTGATCCATCTTCCTGTGAGACTGGACTCTGTAAGTGGGAAAGGGAACACGCCTTACTTAATATTTTAAACAGCAACTGCTATTCTCCCGGTGGACACTGGCATCACACTCTGGGCTGTGCCTTTCTTTCTGACACCACTGTCTTAAATCAGCGGCCATCCAGATCCTAGAATATTTCCCCAGATCCAAGACCATGATTTATTACTCCCCAGAAGTAAAATGCCAATCCTGTGAGCCTGGGGAAAGAGAAACGGGTCTATCATGTTTTATCGTAATCTCAATATATACAAATCAATAGCCAACAAGTCGCATTTAAGTAACTTCAGGAACAACAGGCAAGGAAAAACATTTGTTTTCCAGGACTGTTACATCCTAGCTTCCCAGATTTCAGTCTTTCCAGAGTCAACGCAGCATTTTCAGACCACATCCCATGCACGCATCCATATGGTAGAAAGATCCGTGTTTGCAATCCTTGTGGAAAGAGGCCATCAAGGACCCACTTCTGAGTATGTCATTTATGCATGTTTTTATAGTTATGTATTCTCCTCCCTCTTCAGAGGCAGCGATACGTATGTTTTTCTTTTAGGCTAGCAATTTGATTTCAATGTGCATTTAATTTAATGTGCTAGCCCGTTCTCATTAACCCCCTGCTCTATGTCAGTGATCACTATGGTAATCCTAAGAAGATTTTGATTCTTAAGGCACAGTGTTCTTCCTCTGTTGCACTACATGCATTTGGTCTCCTGGTTTTTGACCACAATATAAGAGAGAATACCTGTATGGCAATCGTGTCCTGTCCACTGGGCTGCTTAATCAAAAATAAGCAATTCATAAGAATAAAATCTAAATTATTTCTAAAATACAAAGAGCGATGAATTTCAAGCACTGCTACCTTGTGTTAGCTTACTGACTCCTTCAGACTACAAAATAGTCACTTTTTATTAAGGCACTATGCCAACAGCGGGTATCTCAGTATAGTTAAATACTATAAGGTGCCTAAACTGTCTCTAACATTATTCAATTGCATACAAAGCTGGTAGAAGGAAAAAGCAACCATTTCTAGCTCATATTCTCAATTTATATTTTAAATACACATTTTACTAATATGAGTTTCTTGCCAAGATAGTCAGCTTTTGGTCCTTAACGAAAGCACATCCCTCAAAATCTAGATTAGGTTAGAAACATTAGAAGGTTAATCTAGGGAGGGAAAGATGTTTTCAGTGAAGATTGGGGGTGGGGTTTGGAGGGAACGACCAAAGAAAGGATTTGGAAAAAGGTAGCCTTGAAAAATAGGTGTCATTATTATGTGTAAGGAATAGATCAATATTCCAACAAGGAAAATAAACTGGAGATTATACATTCCCAGAGCTCCACAAACACAGGTGCCAAAGGCTCCAATCCCCTCCAGGCTTCCAGGGAGGATGAAGTGAAACAAGAGAACAGTAGAAGAGGAGAGGAGGTAGGAGGAGAAGGTCTCTTGGGACCAAGTCCCTGGTGAGAACCAACGGGGGCGGGGGGGGGGGGGGGGGCCCACAGAGGAAAGCAACCCTATCCTATCCAAATATCATTGGAGTTCATTTTCAGGTTTGTGTGTATTTCTCATTGTTTTTTTTCTGAACACTATCTTCTCCGTACAGTCTAATAAGCTTGGATGGGAAAGTGCTGTGTAAATAGAATAGACAAGCATTGGCATTAAACAAATAAGGGATAAAGAAGACACGGAGATAAAGCAGCCCAATTTTAAATCGGAGAAAGAAATGCAAGCCTGAGCCAGTATCTTGGGCTCACCGCCCAGGAAGTCCCTGCCCAGGTCTACATTAGCCCATCTATGGAAGCAATGAATTGTGTCAAATGTTCAGTCACCTTGGGAGGCAAAACCAGAAGGGGAAAGGGGAGGAACCGTGATTCTCTTCTTTACACAATTCATCCAGGCCAATTCCAGGTTAGATGTTCTATGGCAAATCGGGACATTTTTTTCTGCCAAAAAAAAGCATTTAATCTTGGCATACAAATGTAAGTTTTGAGCTGGGTCCAGTAATTTGATTTTGATGTGTCAATATCTTAAAATACAATGTAAAGACAATGCATTGAAAAGCAATGGAGTGGAACTCCGCTGGCTTCTGGCCCGGCTCAGTCCCTCAGAGGCACCACGTTGCCAGTGGACACTGAGCATTCACAAACCTAGTTAGCCCTGAGACATGAGCTTCAGTCATTCATTCAGCAAGGTATTTATTGAGTGCCTACTATGTCTCTGGCACCGTACGTGTTGGTTGTTTGGTGATACAGTGGGCTGAGTCCTTCCCCTCATAGAGTTTACAATCTGATAGGGACATCAGACAATAAACAAACAGGCATACAAATGGTTATAAACATATAAAATGGGACTTCCCTGGTGGTCCAGTGGTTAAGACTCCATGCTTCCACTGCAGGGGGCACAGGTTCAATCCCTGGTCTCCTGGTCGGGGAACTAAGATCTCGAAAGCCACACAGAGTGGCCAAAAAATAAAATAAAATGAAATGAAAGAAACAAGTTTTGTGAAAAAGGATGCAGTAGAGGGGAACAGAAAGGAAGGATGAGGCTCAGATGGGATCTCTCAGAGGAAACGACGTTTAGTCTGACACCCGAGGGATAATAAGAGGTAAATAACATTTATTGAAATTTTTCTAGATATGAGACATGAGCTAAGTCCTTTACATGTACTATTTAATCCTCATAACTAGCCCATAAGGTAGGGCCTGTGATCATGTTCATTTTATAGTAGAGACAGAGAGTTTAAGCAATTTCTATTCAAAGGCACGTGGCTGATGAGCAGAAAAGCTAGGATTTGGCCAGGCAGGCTGTACTGTGTACACTTTTAACCCGTAAGATACACTGCATCTCATGTAAGTAGATATCAGCCAAGAGGGGAGAAAAGAGAGATACCATGAGCAAAGACCCTGTGGCTTGAAGAGCTTGGCACACAAAGAACTCATTAGGACCTAAAAGAGCTGCAGACTAGTGACCTTGGGGGAGAACGGGGCAGAGGGGCAGGGTGAGAACAAAGCTTGCTGGTCCTGTAAGCCAGTGGACAGTTTTAACTCTGTGAGTGATATGATCTGATTTAGACCTTTAAAAGATCACATGCATTCTTTGCAGACACAAAGCAGCAAGAGTGGAACAGTCATCCAGTCAAAAGATGGGGGTGGTTTAATGGAAATGGAGAGAACGGCACAGGCAGAGGGGTATTTGAAAGGCTTGTCCATCTCTTCACTTCTGCTCTGCCTTCCCACCTCTCCCCAAGGCTGGCACCCAATCGTTTACCTCAGGATCCAAAATCCTAACTTCAGTCATTGGACCCTGGGTCTGTTTTCTTGTCACATGTCTGTAGTGTGGATGGGATGAATAGCGATGACCGCCCTCCATGTGGCCAGCTCTGGGACCTTCGCTTCTGAGCCCTGTCCTAGAATCTTCCCTCTGTGCCCAGTGTCATCTGAATTCTCTATTTTGCTGCTCAGCCTCCAATAATATTTACTGACCAAGAGATCTGGGGTGTGATGGATGATACCCTCTTCCCCACAACTCTCTAACATCACCAAGCCAAAGCCATATCAGAGAGGCAGTCACTCAATCTACACTAAACAAGAGAACGTGTGCAGGCAACCTCCATATATATAAGAAACGACTCTCATTAATTTGGAAATAATAAAACCCCCGGAGTGGCAACTTGGATCACATTCAAAATGGCTTGGTTTGTAAAGACCAGGTGTTATGTAGACTAAAGCTTGTTATTATCCAAAGATTTGGCAACTCTAATCTCTTCTACTGGGCACAAAGCCACACAATACTCACAGGCCTAACTCTGATGAGATGGGCAAGAGAGCCTCTATCTTCTATTGTTTTCCAAGGACGCCAGCCTATCTGATGGGCAGCAGGTCCCTTTACAGGTAGAAAGGATAGAAAACATTGGAAAATGACAATATAGCCAACAGATTGCAAGCTCGTGTTCATGAGTGTGGTATATGGTGTGGAACAAAGAGAAGAGGTTTTTCTCATTTCTTACTCATTTAACCTATAATACCCAATTACCTAGGAAACAAAAAATCCCCAATACATATGATGTTGAAAACATTTATACAACAGAAACTTCATAACCAAAACTTTCTAGCATATTCGTCTTAGATTCTAATCGTGCTATTTTTCTTGGTGCTACCTCACTGATTCTCCACTTTCTCCATATTACGTGTTATCTTCCTGAAATACTCTTTGTCATATCACTTTGATTCCCAGGAACCTACTATTCTCTTCATCTTGTCACTTAGTCCCTTCATAAATATCAGCTCCAAACTGGATGTCCATCGACAGAGGAATGGATAAAGAAGATGGGGCACATACAGACAATGGAATATTACTCAGCCATAAAAAGAAATGAAACTGAGCTATTTGTAGTGAGGTGGATGGACCCAGAGTCTGTCATACAGAGTGAAGTAGGTCAGAAAGAGAAAGACAAATACCGTATGCTAACACATATATATGGAATGTAAAAGAATGGTTCTGATGAACCTAGTGGCAGGGCAGGAATAAAGACGCAGATGTAGAGGATGAACTTGACAAGGGTTGGGGGGGACGAAGTGAGAGAGTGGCATGGACACATATACACCAGCAAATGTCAAATAGCTAGCTAGTGGGAAGCAGCTGCATAGCACAGGGACATCAGTTCGGTGCTCTGTGACCACCTAGAGGGGTGGGATAGGGAAGGTGGGAGGGAGGCTCAAGAGGGAGGAGATATGGGGATATACGTATATGTATAGTGGATTCACTTTGTTGTACAGCAGAAACTAACACAACAGTGTAAAGCAATTATACTCCAATAAAGATGTAAATAAAAATAAATAAATAAATAAGCATCACCTCCTCAGAAAAGCCTTCCCTGACCCTCCACTATAGAAAGAAAATGGCATGTTCCACTTCTCTGTATCTCCTTATCCTGCCTTACTTTGCTTCATAGCACTTATCACAATCTGAAATTTTGCTACATAGTTGTTTCAATATTTATTATCTATCCTCTCATGAAGAATGTAAGCCCCATAAGGTCAGGGTCTAGGCACACACCCCCTACTTAACAATAGTGCCTGGCACATGGTGGGCACTCAATAGATATTTCATGAATGAAAGAATAAATGAATGCCATAAACTACGTCTGCTGACTTTTGAAATCCTTCCCACTGTGGCTCTACCCTACCTTTCCAACCATGTTTCAGGGGTCTCCTCACTTGCCCCTTCACAGTCTATGAAGCTCTGATTCAAGACCTCTCCATGTCTCCCTCCCCAGCCTTGCAGGTCTGACCTCCCCTAAGAAGTGTTCCTAGATCTAATTTCATTTCACATTTATCTATTTCTTCCCTTACCAAACTCTTATAATGCTCACTGTCTGTGCCAGTTTTTCAATTAACTGTACACCATCTCCTACTGTTCTCTAATGCTTTCATAAGCCATAGCCTAGTCCTCTCAATTGCATCATTCTTCCTTAAGAGTAGAGGCTCAGACAGATACTTCTTTTCTTCTCTTCGATGTAGAACTTCTGGTATACTGCAGGCACTCAGTAAGTACTTAGGCTTCCTTTGGTCATGTGATGTTAAGAGAAACACTTATCACCTTATGTTTGTGACAACAAGGACCCTTATCACCTTACGTTTGTGGGAGGTGATCTTGCCAGGGCCCAGGCAAGACTGTTCATTCATTGAACAAACAGTGACTGAGAATCTTCTTTGTGGTAGATACCATTGTAAGTGCTGGGAAGAGTCCTGGAGGAGATGATTATCTGAGGAAACAGACCCTTAAGTTGCAATAGAACAAGCTTTAGAGGCAACACATGGATATGGTGGAAACCTCCAGGAGTAGCATGTAACCTAGGGTTGGGTGAGTCAGGAACAGGACTAAACAAGAGAAATCAGAGCCACAGGAGAAAGAAAGGAAAAATTCCTCAGATTTTGTGACCTGCTGGCTTGAAATAATTTACAACTGTAGCATTTTTATAGTGTGCTATGCTCCATTCATGACTTCATTCTAAAAAATCACAGCACAGGCTCTCTCTCACAACCAACAATCTAGGGTAAACGTAACTGCCATTGCAATGTCCATACATGCTGCAAACTCACTCCTCCTTCTGCACAAATACTCAGGATTTGAACTCTAAGATGCCATTTTTACAGTTCATTTCTTCTCTTAGCTTCCTAGGTACCACATAATCCTGGCTTTCCTCTTTCACCTAACTCCTGTGTTTTAGAGCATATTAAAGTTCCAGACTGGGCTCCCTTTTCCTCTCCAACTACACTTTCTCCTTAATTGAATATGTCCACTCCCATGATTTCAGGTAGTTATCTTTCTACCCTTATTTATTTATTTATTTATTTTGTGGCTGAGTTGGGTCTTCGCTGCTGCACCCGGACTTTTCTCTAGTTGCATCGAGCAGGGGGCTACCCTTCGTTGCGGTGCGTGGGCTTCTCATTGCGGTGGCTTCTCTGTCCCACAGCACGGGCTCTAGGCGTGCAAGCTTCAGTAGTTGTAGCACACAACTCTAGAGCGCAGGCTCAGTAGTTGTGGTGCACAGGCTTAGTTGCTATGTGGCATGTGGGATCTTACCGGACCAGGGCTCAAACCCGTGTCCCCTGCATTGGCAGGTGGATTCTCAACCACTGCACCACCAGGGAAGTCCCTCAGGAAGTTACCTTTTTACTGAAGGGGCCTAAATCTATTTCTCTGGCTATAGTAGTCAGTATATGCTAAGTTGTGCTACAGTAACGTATGAACCCCCAAACCTCAGTAGCTTAACACAAAAAAGTTGATATCTCATCCTGTACGACCAACATGGGTTAGCAGAGCAAACAGCGACTCTGCTTCACATAACCCACTCAGGGACCCAGGCTGAAAAGGGCTCTCCATCTGGAACATTGCTGGTTGCTATAATAGCAGGAGTGGTCAGAGAGAACTTCAAATTCCCTCTTCCGTGCTTCAGTCCAAAGTGACATAGCCCATTGGTTAGACTAATCACATGACCCTCACCAAAATACAAAGTGGTTGAAAATATAGAAAAGCACACAGATATACAGTGAGCAATAACTCTGCCACACATACAGTGGGCGTCCTTGGTCCTCCAACTCCATAAACAAATGCTTGGTTGCCATCTTAATTGGCATCACCTGTGTACTTTGAACTGACCATTGATTCTTTTTCCCTCCAAACCTGTGTACTTCACACTGAACATTTATTTTCCTCCCCAAAACTGCCTGCCTTCCAGTCTTCCTTGTCTTAGTATGTAGCACCATTACGTTGTTCAACCCCAAGCTCTAAGAATCACCTCTCATTCCTTCTTTCTCTCACTTTACTCACATGGACATAACTACTTCTGTTATTTCTAGCCCCCAAATAAATTCTACGTACATCTGCTTCTTTCCACCTCCACTGCCCCCATGCTGATCTATGCCACTACAGTCTTTCATGGTGGTGATAGTAGCAGATTCCTAACTGACCTCTTTTCTTACACTTTATCCTTATACAATCCATCTTCTGCAAAGCAGAGTGATCTTTTTCAGTGGTACGTTGATAAAATCTTTTCCCTGCTTAAAACCTTCCAATGATTTACCAATACGCCTAGGATAAATTCCAAATTCCTTGTGTCTGACTCCTATCGATACTGAGCAGGACCCTGTAGGGCTCTTGGGCACAAAAGCCTTTCTGTGTTCCCCATTTCTTGATTACAAGAATACGCTTCATTCAGCCTCCATGACCTTCCCTGAGTTCCAACAGGCAGGTTCAAACAGTTGCTAATCACGGAAGGGAGGGGAAACCAAGAAAAGGGAGGAACAGTCAAAAGAAACAATAGTGTAGCCTTCGGGCAGGGTCCTGGTTGCCCCTCAAGAGATATACAGAACAATACCTTTGAGCTGTTTCTCGCAGATACTGAAACCCCCACCAGGTGGGAGAAGTTAATGGTATGCTGCCCACAAGCACTTAGACCCCCGACCTGCTGGACCCAAAGGGTTGATGATGCTGACTCCCAATTAATTCACCACCTACCAATCGGAAGAATGTTCATGAACTGATCACGCCCTCTTTGAACCACTGCTATAAAACTTCTTGCTACTCCCTACAGGTTGGGACACACGGTTTTGAGGGCATTAGCCCACTGTGGCCCCCACTGCCTGGCAAAGCAATAAAGCTATTCTTTTCTACTTCACCCAAAACTCTGTCTCTGAGAATTAACACGGTGTCAGGGTACAGAGGCCAGATTTGGCTTCACTATGTTTCTCTGAGAAGTCATCTCCTACTTCTCTCTGTTGACACTAGACTACAGCTTGGCGTGCCCAGTCAGTGCTGCCTTAGGGCCTTTGAGCCAACTGTGCCTGGAATGCTGACCACCCCCCTCACCAGATCTGCGTGTGGCTGCCTCCCTGACATCATTCAGATCTCAAAGTCAATATCATTTCCTCAGAGAGGGCTTTCTGGACACCCAAATAAAGTAGCTGCCAGTTACTCTCTGTCACATCCCCCCTACTTGGTTCATTGCATAGTACTTGGCACTATTTGGTACTTTGCCATTTCTGTATTTGTTTGCCCATGGAATGTAGGCTCTCTTATAGCCACACTTTGTCTACCTGTTCACTCTTGTACCTCTCAGTGCCTAGAAGAACAGTGCCAGGCACACAGAGTAAATGCTCAATAGACATGAACTGAAGAAATGCATTTGTCGCTCACTTAGAAAAACTTTGGTTCCACTGCCCGTTCTCATCTTTATCTCATCTTGGTTTCTTTTCCATATATCCTTGTAAGGCAGAAGACTCAGACTGAAATCCTTATTTTCAACTGATGAAGACAAATTTAAAGAAATGAAACAGTGAAGTGATCATCCACGTGTTGGTGATTTGCAGTCTTCTCCTTGCCAATCAGAAGGAAGAAGTTAACTAAAGAGGCAGCTGCTTGTCATATCTAGAGGTTCTTCTGACCCCAGGGATTAAGATGATGTGCCTGATGTGGTGAACTTTTATATTATGTTGCCAGAGAACTGGGAAAACAGCCCTTTGTCACACTGAGATCTCAGTTTTGATGATGGCTGTCACTGTTCTGGAAGGAAATGACTCACCCAAGATGGGCAGAGGGGGACTTGGGGCAGTGACGGGACAGGAGACAGGGCTAATCGGAGGCTCTGTTTCCAAGTCCACTGGAATAAATAGAAAGTGAAGGTGCCATAATACACAGGCCCATGTTGATACCAGACAGTATATAACTTTGGTCCAATTTCTAAAGCCTTCAAGGAAGGAAAGCCCTATGTGTTCCACAGCAATTTCCTCTCCCTATACTGAGGATGCCCAGAGACTAAAGGCAGTTTATCTTCCAATGTTTGGTTCTATCCAGATTCACAAAAAGGTCAGAACAGGTAGCTGGGGGTCATATAAAGGAAGCCCTTCACAGTCTATCAACCTTCATCCAGCACTGCTTTCCCTGCATATATTCTCACATCTTGGTTCTGAGTTTGCTCCCAATCCTCCCCATCACTAACTCCTTGATTTGGCTTCCTGTACCTGGTCCATCTCTCAAGTGGTAAATGGCTTCAGTTGTTTGAGGACAACATCCTACCCAGTCTGGTCTGACCTCAGTGTCCTTATCTGTCAAAGAAGACTCCCACTTTAGGTCACTGATTACAGCTACAACTTTCTCAGCAAGAAAGCTGTTATGGATGGAGTGTTCGTGTCCCCCTAAAATGTATAGGTTGAAGCCCTAAATGCCAATGTGATGATATTTGGAGGTACAGCCTTTGGGAGGTAATTAGGTTTAGATGACATCATAAGAGTGGGGTTCCCACGATGGGATTAGTGCCCTTACAAGAAGAAACAAAAGAGCTCACTTGCTCTCACTCTCCTTGTACTCTCTCTCTCCCTCTGCCCCTCTCTGTCTCACTCTCTGTCTCTCCTTCTCCCCCTCTGTATCTCTCTCTCTCCCTCTCTTTCTCTGCCATGTGAGGACACGGCAAGAAGGTGGCCATCTGCAAGCCAGGAAGAGAGCTCCACCAGAACCGGATCGTGCTGACACCCTGATCTCGGACTTCTAGCCTCCAGAACTTTGAGAAATAAATGTGTTCTTTAAGCCACCCAGACTATTGTATTTTGTTATAGCAGCTGGAGGTAAGACAATAGTTATTCACCTCTCTTAAAAGACTGTACATTTCCCCCAAAACATGTTCTATTAACTCATAACCTTTAGAGTCAGTCGGGGAGGGAGGGTTCTTCTCTATTTCTAGTCTAAATTTCTCAGGACTTAATTAGACCTCATACCAAAATGGAGATTTTGACCTCATTGGAAAAAAAATGCTTCCTATTTCATTCCTATAAGAGAACGTTTCCAATCTTTACAGAACCTTATTTCAATGGTATTTGATCCATCCCTGATTATACAAATTATTAGCCTTTTGGTGACCTAACCAATGACATTTAAAAGGCTTGAATTATGAAATCACAAAACTTTTGAGCTGAAAGATGCCTCAGAGAAAATATAGTCCGATCCCTGTATTTAAAAGATAAGGAAAGTTGAGACCCAGATAGCTGAGGTGTCCTGTACGAGGTCACACAGCTTGTCGAGAAATAGAAGGGAAGAAAACATGTGAGATGGCCTTCTTACCATTCTACCTGTAGTTGAAGAAGAGTTTTTAGAAAGATAAAAAGGGAGAGAAATGGCTTTAGGGTCTTAAAAAAACGCTGATGCCATCCCAATGTATTTTATCACGCTTCAAGGATGGTATGTCATTAACATCGAGAAACCCTTAAGAACATAAGAATGTTGGCGAATCATAATTTTGAAAACAGGGGTTAATTCCCAGATCACTGGGGTGACGGGGCAGGGGAAGTAGTGGGAGGAGAGGTCTTAAGAAAACCAACCTAAATCATGCTCTTTGGAACCAACTGCTCCTGATTCTCTCCTATCGGGAGTCTTTTGTAAGAGAAAACTGGAAATACTCAGCTGCGTGCAGACTGCTTTATTTAGCAGACAATCTCAGAAAAACAACATGTTCTCCTGTGATCTGAGGCTTGATTATCTAATTTTCTCTTTGTGGTGCTCCTCCCCCAGCAACCACCTGCTAAACGGCTGGAACAGACATGACAACTCTGTTAATGGTCCTTGGTGCTCTGGTCTTCTCAGTCGCCATGCTCTCCCTGGGACCCTCCAGTCACTCCTGTGTCTCCATCTGGAGAGGCCCCAATTCAATCTCTAGGTCTTTCCCTTGAACTTTAGATTCATTTTTAATGCCCCAAGGTGTATCTCTATCTTGATGTGACCGGGCACCTTAAACTCAGCAAGTCTAAAACAAAATCCATGACTTTCTTCCCCATGACCCCAAATCCATCTCTTTCATAACCTATCTAACCTGCCTAGGTTAATGGTGTCACCAGGCACTCAGCTGCCTAAACTGAACCCTGAGAAGCATCCCTGACTCTTTCTTCTACCTCACCCACCACATCCAGCTCATCACTAGTCTCTCCTGCCTACCTCTTAGGCATCCCTAGAATCTGTCTCCTATACTCTAATCCCTCATCATCTGCCCAAAGTCCAGACTCCATCATCTTTTGCCTATACTGTTACAAGGAACTTCTAGTAAGATAATAATCTTATTTTCCCCACCTTGCACAAATCCAATACACTCTTGCTGAAAACCCTTCTGTGGCTCCCTATTACCTAAAGAATAAATTCCAAATTCTTTAACATGAAAAAAAAAAAAAGGTGACTTTAAATTTACTTACGTTTAACTTAGATATACTGAGCCTTAATATTCCATCTGGAAACTTTTACCCATTAGTAATGGATCTGTTCTCAAGAGCTGAATGTGGCAGAAGAATAGACCTAAGCCCTCATTCACAGAGAAGACTACGTATTGTGGTTGAGAGAATGGGCACAAAAAGCAGATGGAACTGGATGAAGTCCTGAGTCCACCATGAATCATCATTGCGACCTATGTCTTTATCTGTTAAATGGGGATGATAATAGTACATCATCATGGGAATTACAAGAAATGTGTGCAATGTACCTAACAACAAAACTATCAATAAAGTGCATATATTATTATTAATATCATTATTATTAACATAACAACTCCTTAAATGTTTTAGGATAATTATGATAGGCCCCTCATTATTCTCTTCTTTAACCTAAACGTTCCCACTTCTGTCAATTTCAAAATCATATCTTTTTGAGAATGGTTAACTCCTGTGGACCATTAAGAAACTAACCATGACTTTATCATAAGACTTCAAAATAAACAGGAACTCATCCTTCCTAACAGTTTAAAGGTAATTAATAAATACAAAGTCTCTTTTTCCAAGGGTGTTTTCTCTTTTAATCATTACAATTCTGAAGGATTAAACACCTTTTTATGTTAGTATACACTTTCGCTTCCTAATTGGGGCTTTCAAGGAAATTTTAGAGTGTCTATTTCAGACCACAAATTAGTCTCTCCTTTCTAAAAACGCACCTTCCTGGTTTTGGTCAGAGAGTATTGGCAGGAAGTTAGGTAAAGCCTTTCTGTGGCTTCCTAGAGCTGCGCTATCAATCTAACACTTTTCACCAGCACTGAATTTATAGTTGTTTTAATAAGTAAAAGAGGGTAGTTGATAGAGCAGCAAATTGGTCTTCTCTTGCTATGAAAATGAAAACAGAGAGCAAACACAGTAGTCTATTAAAGTAAGATAAGTACTCCCAAGAAGTCAAGATATCGTTAGAGATGTTTTCAAAATGTCAACTGATAATAAGATTGGGCAGTGAGCCAATGATACCCAAGAAGAATATATTTATTTGTTTCTTATGTGAATTAAATGATTCTTCAACCAAAAGTATCAGGGAATTTCCATTTAACACATTCAGAGTGTTGTTACTGTCATCTAGAGTATGAATATTGAGGACTTTTTTTTTTTAAGTAACATCATGAGAAAAAGCCCTGAAGTCTAAAATACCTCAGTCCCAATGTCGGCCCATCATTTAACTAGCCCTGTGACCTTGAACAAGATACTTAATCTCCCTAGATTTTCATTTATTCAACTCTAAAATGAAGAAGGGGAAATAAGAACATAAATCGGGGTTGGAATGAGGACCAAGTCAAGATAATTCATATCGTGTGCCAAACACAGAGCCTAGCACACAGTAAGTACTCAACAACTGTTGGCCATACATGACTAGATTTGGATAACAAAACTGCTGTGAATCTCATTTCATTTTTGTTTAGAGATCTAATGCAGTGACACCAAGTGAAAAATTCAGTCAACAGTTTTAAATTTTATCTCTTCATCCGTTTGTTTTCGATCAATAAAAAATCAAATACCAGCAGGCTTTTTCCTAAG
This sequence comes from Phocoena phocoena, assembly GCF_963924675.1. NCBI lineage: Eukaryota > Metazoa > Chordata > Mammalia > Artiodactyla > Phocoenidae > Phocoena > Phocoena phocoena. The sequence continues at coordinate 22,497,386 of NC_089225.1, read as the reverse complement.
GAAATGACCAGCTATTCTATCATCATGAAGAAATGCCCTTAGTGAATATTTCCTTTGATACACTGTATTTCTAGTTCCATAAACTTAGCTGCTTCATAGAGACCTGTAAATACTAAAGAAATTTTACTCTCTAAAGTTCTCTGCAAGGTCAGGTAGTAGCAAAAGACTAAGAAAAAATAATCCAAGTATCGTGATTGAGAATATTCTTCAAAGTGTTGATAATGAAAGGAAAGACTTTTCCTAAAAAAAAAAAAAAACCCACCAAGCAGACAGGTGGCTTAAATTAGGTGCTAAATACAGGAACATGGATAACTGAATCCAGTCATATCCCTGTCAATCTTGAAAATATTATTATATTTATTACAAGCAGAAGACATGTAGGCAGCAAGTTCTGAGAGAAGGTTGGGGACTACAGAACAACTATCCAAGTCTCAGAATTCTGTGGATTCAGTGGTAATTAGATTAGATATCCTTCTGCTGGATGTCAGATACAGAGGCATGCTATACCCCACCCCCATTGCTACACGGTGTTCAAGGGGCATTAATTAGTTGGTTAATACAGCATCATGATTAACTAAATCACGTCAATACAAAATGCCAAGATATATGTTTAATGAGCTGGGTTTTTTCCAGTATTAATCTAGATAAGTAAATAAACTACACTGTCTTAACACAAGAATATGTCAAATTTATTTTCTTTTGATTGATCAAGGTGGTTCACAGTAAATTAGCATCCTGTAGTGAAAAGGCTAGTGCAGAGAAAATGTTGATAATAATATCTGCTAACATATATTAATTTCTAGATATACACATGCATAGAGTTCTTTTAAATTGTTTACTGAAATATAATCGACATACAATATTATGTTAGTTTCAGATGTACAACACAGTGATTTGACATTTATATACATTACAAATTCATCACCAGGATAAGTATAGTAACCATCTATCACCATACAAATTTATTGCACTATTATTGACTGTATTTGCTATGCTATACATTAGATCCCTATGACTTATTTAATTTATAACTGGAAGTTTGGACCATTTCAATCCCCTTCGGCTATTTTTCCCAACCGCCCCACCCGCTCTCTCCTCTGGCATCACCAGTTCTCTGTATCTATGAGTCTGTTTCTGTTCTGTTTTTTGCTTTTTAGATCCCCCATATAAGTAAAATCACGTGGTATTTGTCTTTCTCTGACTTATTTCACTAAGCACAATACCCTCTGGGTTCATCTGTGTTGTAAAAATGGCAAAATTTCATTCTTTTTTATGGCTAATGTTCCATCGCATATATATCCCACATCTTCTTTATCCATTTGTCTATCGATAGAAACTTAGGTTTCTTCCATATCTTGGCAATTGTAAATACTGCTACTATGAACATAGGTGTGCATTTATCTTTCTGAATTAGTGTTTTTGTTTCCTTCAGATAAACACCCAAAACTGGAGTTGCCAGATCATACGGTGGCTCTATTTTTACTTTTTTTTGAGAAACCTCCATACTGGTTTCCAGTGGATGCACAAATTTACATTCCCACCAACAGTATAGGAGGATTCCTTTTTCTCCACATCCTCACCAACATTTTTTATTTGTTGTCTTTTTGATGACAGCCATTCTGACAGGTGTGAGGTGATATCTCATTGTGGTTTGGATTTACATTTCCCTGATGATTAGTTATTTTGAGCATCTTTTCACGTGTCTACTGGCCATCTGTATGTCTTCCTCGGAAAAATATCTATTCAGTGCTTCTGCCCATTTTTTAACTGGAGTTTTTGGTTTTTAAAAATATTGAGTTGTGTGAGTTCCTTATATATTTTGGATATTAACCCCTTAAAGGATATATCATTTGCGAATATCTTCTCCCATTCAGTAAGCTGCCTTTTCATTTTGTTGTTAGTTTCCTTTGTTACGCAAAAGCTTTTTAGTCTGATGTGACCCCATTTGTTTATTTTTGCTTTTGTTTTCCTTGTCTGAGAAGACACATCCAAAAAAACACTGCTAAGACTGATGTCAAAGAGTGTACTGCCTATGTTTTCTTCTAGGAGTTTTATGGCTTCAAGTCTTACATTTAAGTCTTTAATTCATTTTGAGTTTATTTTTGTATATGGTGTAAGAAAGTGGTCTATTTTCATTCTTTTGCACGTAGCTGTCCAGTTTTCCCAACACCATTTACTGAAGACACTGTCTCTTCTCCACTCTATATTCTTGCCTCTTTTGTCATAGATTAATTGACCATATGAGTGTTGGTTAATTTCTGGGCTCTCTATTCTGTTCTATTGATCTATGTGTCTGTTTTTGTGGCAGTACCATACTGTTTTGATTACTGTAACTTTGTAGGAGACTCTGGAATCAGGAAGCATGATATCTCTAGCTTTGTTCTTTCCCAAGATTGCTTTGCCTATTCAGGGTCTTTTGCAGTTCCATGCCAATTTTAGGATATTTGTTCTAGTTCTATGGAAAATGCCATTGGTATTTGGATAGGGACTTGATGAAACTGTAGATTTCTTTGGATAGTACAGACATTTTACAGTATTAATTCTTCCATTCGACACATACATATAGTTCTAAGCACTTCAGGGATATTTAATCATTTAAACCTTCCAGCGAATCTACGACTACCTAACATAGATACTATTATCATCTCCATTTTATAGAGGAAAAATCTGAGGCACAGAAAAGTTAAGTAAAGTACCCGTGGCCACTTACCCAGTAGGTTGGTGAGCCAGAATTTCAGTGCAAGCCTTCTAATCCAGAGCCCTTAATAATAACCTCTATACCAGCGATCCTCAATCGGGGGTGATTTTACCCCCGGGGGTATTTGACAATGTCTGAAGATAGTTTTGACCGTCATGACTGGAAAGGGAGAACTCTACTGGCACCTAGTGGGCAGAAGCCAGGGATGTTGCTAAACATCCTATAATGTACAGGACAGCCCACCCCCCGGCCGCCCCACCCCCCACCCCTTACCAAACAAAGAAGGAGCCAGCACAAACTATCACTAGGGTAGAGGCTGAAGAACTCTGCTCTGTATTATACTGCCTCTGGGATCAGTTATACCCTTGCTATGAAAAATGTGGTCTGCCGGTCAGCAGCACTGCATCACCTAGGAGCTTGTGAGAAAAGCCCACCTCAGACCTACTGAATTAGAATCTGCATTTTAATAAGATTCCCCAGGTGATTCATCGGTACCTTGAAGTTTGAGAGGCAGTGAGTTATACTATTAGCTCCATCATGCTGTGATAGGCCTCGAATAAGACAAACGCACCATTTGTCCCACACAACAGTCGAGTCTCCATTCATAGGTGCAGAGAGACAATGTTAGGAAGGTGGTGGGGGGGAGGGGAGGAGGATGGACAGACCCGTCAGGGATGGAATATCAGGGGCTGAAATTTTCTTCAGTTAGATGGTTACCTGAAGCAGTGGATGCAATCAGGAGGCACACACAATCTGGGGCTACCAAAGAGGGACTAAAACGACCCTCAAAATCCAACTCTGACCTCAGGACTAAGGACTCTGCAGACGACCAGGAGCCAGGTAAATACAGGTATGGAGTAGAGCCAGGTAAATACAGGTGTGCAGTACAGCTAACACAACTGGAGGGGTGGCAGGGCAGGATAGTTGTCACAAACATACAAACCAGCCAGGACAGCAAAGCTCCTTGAGTCTGGGTACCAGCTGTGCGGACCTGGGATCGGCCTGGTTTAAAGGCTCAAGTGCAGAGAAGGTCCACCTGATGAGATTTATATGTATTTCCACAAAATACAACTTTCCTAGAACACTTTTTTAACAGTCAATAAGGCAAAAGCACTAGCAAAATACAAAACTCCAACAATCATTGGTCATTCTTTTAAGACAAGACTCCCATCCTTTTAAGATATACACGCACAGTGGCTAATGAGACACAGAAAGAGTTCCTCCTCCCAAGTGGCCCTCAGAGTTGGCCACAAAGTGCTGTAGAACCGCCAGATCCTGATGCATAAACCGTTACACAATTTTGCATTTGGAGATTTAAGGCAATACTTTTGTCAAAACATGTTTCCTCCCCCACAGGTTTCTCAAAGCAATAAGCAAAATAACAATCTTTTGTGAGCTTTACCAAATGTTAACTGGGAAACCCTACTGTTTTTAATCGTGCTTGAATAAATGCAGACCAGGATCTGTGAGTGCAAATAAAGTGGTTTCTCTCCCGCTCTCTGCCTCCAAATCAGCTTTGCATTGATGGGTGGGCATTCCAAAGGCAAAGGCAAGATTGAGGGAAAATCCTCAGAGTCCAACCACTGTGAAAACCATTTCACGATAAACTAATAGTCAAGAATACTTTTGTTGTGGTTATCCAAATAATTTCCCTTTCCATCATTCTCAATTCCTAAATCGCCACTCTAACTATTGCATGAAAATCATAGCATTTGGGGATGAACTGGATCTTAAAAGATTTTCTAGTACAGTTGTTTCCAAATGTGGGGGTCCTCTGATTTGGGGAGAGAGGGATACTGAGGAAAAAGCCCAGAGCCTTTTAAAAATGCATATTCCCTGGGTCCTATGCTCAGGAATTCTAATCCAACAGGTGTCAAGTGGGCCCAAGGAAGTTGTGCTTTTAACAATCTCCCGAGACTCTTCTGATGCTCAGCAGGTTCTGGGAACACTATCAAGTTCAATTCTCCCATTTTACAAGTCAGGAAACTGAGAACCGAGCAGTTCATTTATTGCTATCATCCTAATCTCCAAGCTTAACTTATTTTGATGACCTAATCCTATTACTTTTTTCATTTGGTCAACACTGCATAAAGTAAAAGACAGCATTCCAGAATGTGAACTATCAAATGCAGAAGAATCCAGAATTTGGAGCTAGGATCTTTTCTATTTTTTCCACTTCCCATTCCTGCTCATTTTAATCATGTAAAAGTGAAACAGCCTCCCAGATATGCCTAAATGCCAGCCTCCTGGCCTTCACAGGAGAGGACACGAAAGTTTTTCAATGAACAGTCTGAAAACTAGCTAGGTAATCAATGACATTCCATACTTATATTTTCTCCCTTTTAATCTCTTACAGCTTTATTGTTCTTGAGCTTGCAGGGAATTTCTGGTTACCAAAAGAAGAACTGCATTATTCTAACTCAGGATCTGTTGCCTCCGTGGTCCTATTGAGTGGTCAAATTCAACTACTGTAATTGCCTTTATTTACATATATACATACATAAAAGAAAGTTAACTTAGGGAACACATCCACTGTTTTCTTTAATTTCCCTCACTGCATTCTTGATTTGCTAAGAAGTGACTTGTCTAACTTAGCTACAAAACAAATAGCATTAAGAAAGAAAAAGTGCAATGACAAAGACAATGGTATTGCTTTGGTTTGGGTTTTTGAGGGGTAAGAAATACCAAAAAAACACAAAGATTAATTATTTATTTTTAGGCAAAGGCCCACTCCTATTTGTGAAAATATATCTGCAGACAAAAACATGTCTGCCATTTCAGTAAACAGCGAATGTTACCTGCCATCAAGCCATCTGCCACTGTAGCCACAGACAGTGTTCCCCGAGGGGAATTCAGGATGAAGAAAAACAGGATACTGGCCCTAGATAATTAAGATGCATATCTAAGGAATAATTTCAGTGAGCCCAGACTTTTCCATCTTCCCATATACAGAAAAGCACTAAAATCATTGACTTGAGATGTCTGGTTTTTTGGGATTAGCAGTAACCTGTTGATGTTCAACTACATTTTTTCTTCGCAGCAAAAACTCCTATACATCCTGACTCCTCCCTTTCCTCTTGGGCGCAGTTCCTCAGAGCATCTGAGAGTTGTCTCCCAAGCTCTAGTCCTCAGTAAGGTCCCTAATAAAATGTAACTCGCAACTTTCAGGTTGTGCGTTTTCCTTCATTTGACATATCCAAATTCTGGCTGAGTTCACTCAGCTTGCAATTCTGCCCTGGGATACAAGTGTACTCACTGTGTCTATTCCTTTTTCAGGCATTAAGATTTAAAGAAAAGAAGAGTAGGTAGTCCTAAGAGCCATGGCCCTCCTGTACAGTGTACCTGCTGTTTAGTCCAGAAAACGTAAGCTCATTTTTGGTATCTTAGCCACATTATTTTCTTTTTGTTGTTGTTTTTTGTTTGTTTGTTTTGCGGTACGCGGGCGTCTCACTGTTCTGCCCTCTCCCGTTGCAGAGCACAGGCTCCGGACACGCAGGCTCAGCGGCCAAGGCTCACGGGCCCAGCCGCTCCATGGCATGTGGGATCTTCCCGGACCGGGGCACGAACCCGTGTCCCCTGCATCGGCAGGCAGACTCTCAACCACTGTGCCACCAGGGAAGCCCACATTATTTTCTTTGGTATTATCAAGTTAACAAATATGTTTTTATAAAAGATCCCAAAGCATATTATATTTTGTCTCCTCCATCTATCAAAATCCTACAAGCTTTAGAGCCCACACAGTTCCCTGCCACCTCTGGGAAGCACTCTGGCTTCCATTCTTTATACCCATCTAGCATCACATATGGTAGAAGACCCTGCTACTCAAAGAGTGACCTACACACCAGCACATCAGCACCACCTGGAAGCTTGTTAAAAATGCCAAATCTTGGCCATGCTCTGGACCTACTGTATCAGAATCTACATTTTAGTAAGATCCCCCAGTGATTCATATGTACGTTCAAGTTTGAGAAGCACTGCTCTGTGTAATATAAGACTTCATTACAGTTTGCTTTGAATCTCTTGTCTCCTCCAACTCAATTTTTATATCTTCCAGGGAACAACTTTTGTGTTGTCTCAGCATTTGGTACCATGAGAAATCTATGGTGGAACTGAAGACAATACTTATGTAGCAGACACTGTTTGTTGCCTGTCCAACAGCTATTCCTCTTCTTCAATCTAGCTAACAGTACCTAGGCTTCTAGCAGGGAGGCATGTCCAGGTGTCCTAGGGATGTGGGATCCAGCTCCATTTCCAGCCTCAAGCCCAACTGTGGTTTGTGCTGATCATGGTGAGCCATATGGTCCTACCTCTCTTCCCAGTCACTGGGGAGCAGAGAGTATGGGTATGGGACACAATTCTAGCCAAGTTACTGATGAGGGAGACATGGTTCCCTGGAAAAGTTTCTGAACGATTCCAAAGGTACACGAAGACTTAAAAACCCCACTTTATGACTCTGGACATTTCCTGATGAAGATATGATCCCTAAAACTAAAGAAACCATCTTGTAAAGAGAGCTAGCCCAAGGAGAATATTCAGAATGGTTGAGCAGAAAATTGGAAGGATCTGGATCTCCGCAGGCATTGAATTCACCAACCTTGGACCTGCTTTACTTCCAGACTTCTTATTATGTGACATATCAATCATCTTATTAAGCTATTAATGTTGGATTTGCATTACCTGAAACACAAAGTATTCTAACCGGCAGAACTGTTGACTAAAGGATCAACCAATACTTGAGGGTGTATATTCACCCTTTACATGTATTATCTCATGCAATCATGTCAGTCTTATGAGGAAGGCACCGTTGTCCCTAGTATACTGACATGAAAACTAAAGTTCAGAAAGATTAACATTTCCAAGATTCAGGATTTGAACTCAGATCTGCCAGAACCCATCACTCAGGCATCTTCTTCCATCCTCTTACCATGGTTTGACTGTTAAGAGCCAAGATAATTTACTCACACTATTTTCTTGGGCCTGTATAAGAGTTGATCTTTGGGAGGATTACATTCCAGCTTGGATGGGGAGGAAAATCTTTTATAGGTTTTCTTGGGAGTGATTTATTATTTGCTTTATTGATGACACTGCACGAACAGATGTGTGGGTTATTTTAAATGGGAGTAGTCTCAGCCTACAAAACTCTATTCCCAAAGAATCCTGCAGCATGCCAAGCAGGTTCAAGATGAATAAAATAATGAAGCTCACAGTTTGTGAAACTATTCATGGTAAAGAGATGCTGTGTTATAAAATTAATGAATCCCTCCAAGAGAGTTGATGGCAACGAACCGATACCCAATTCCGGAAGTGTACACATGGGTCTGAAGGAAGATGAAACCTCTACAAGTAGTGCCAGAGGAAAACATAACACTGTACTTCTTTTAATCTACCAGTTCACTTTGAAAGTATGTGGTTCAGCTTTCAAATTTGCCCAATTTAAGCAAGCATCTGCATTCATTTTTTCAGGTGTTTTGTCTGAAAGAGGAGATTAAAAAAAATATTCAAACATGTGGACGCCTCCAAAAACACCACCTAAATATTTCATTTGCCATTCCCACATGACGGACTGGTAGAGATGCTACCCTTGAAATGAGGCCGACAGTTTACTCAGGGTGGACTCCAAAATTATAAGAGATGAAAGGCTTTTGGATCAATCTTTAGCTCCCAAGAGAGTATCGTTCTTATTCTTAGAAATGTCATTTCCCAGGTGTCTAGAGATACATAACAAGCAGAAATGTTTCTGTAATAAAAGGAGAACACAGCTTAGACACAATTAGCAACATTAAAGGAAAGAAGCTGGCTTTGCAGGAAAATAAAGCCCTGTCCTCACACAAAAATAAATGTCTTGGAGCACTGGCCTTCCACTCTCCATGTGCAGGCTACGCTTGGAAGGTCACCCTATGTAGACAGAATGCTAAACCTGGCTCTTAATTAGGTCACTTAGTCAATACGGTAGAAAATTCAGTCCCAATGGTCATGTAATGCATGTAAACAATGTCTGTCTTTTTTTCAGTTCAGCCTTAAAGATCTCTTTAAATCTGTTGTTGGAAGTGACCAATTATTTCAGTTAAAAGAGATGAACTAATAATTCTGTGCAGACACGGGCACTGCTGATTAACTCTAGAAACGGCATAATTCATTCAGTAGTCTCTCAAATATTTCACTTTAGCTTCTTAAAATAAGGACTCTGACTCATTACAGTGAGAATCAGAAAACTGTTTCTCATTCTCAAGTCAACAGAACAATGAAAAAAGACTTAATTCAGTATTTTATCTTCCAATTGAATTTCTGAGTTTTGCACAGGTATCCTAGTAATTAGGAGGAAGACAAAAGAGGTATGGGAATACCGGAAAATGAACCATCCCAATTGCTAAAGTCAAACATGTTCTACCAGCTTGTCCTTCGTACAACCATGGCATTTTAATTTTTCCTCCTAATTAAGAGTTAATTTAAAACCATCTTTTTGGGTAGATCAATAAGTAAATCAAAGAAGTAAATCAAAGAAGACCTGTGATATGATTGATAACTTTTATATACATTTTGGAATATTAAATAGGCTCATCATGGTAGATTTTTTTAAACTACAGACATTTAGGGGAAGTTGGAATCTTGAAATATAATCAGTTTTTAAAAAGAAAATCAACTTAATAATTAATATAGTACTGATAGACATTTTGATTAAAATTCAATATGTAAATATCTTAATTTTAAGTTGAGCATAAATAAATGCTGTTAAAAGTAAGGCATGTTGTAAATAAAGAATACAACCTTTTTTTCTAAAAAAAAAGTATGGCATGTTATCTTTGATACACACGTACACATGATATTTTGATAAAAACATAATTCTAAATCAATGATAGACACGAAATAACCCAAGAATTAGAAATCCTGAAATCACAATTTCTGTTCCTTTTGTTTATATCATAACAACAACAAAAAACTTTAAATTGTGACACAGCATTAAAAAAAGAGACAAAAGTTTTCACTATTTTCAGCCAATCCTTAGCCCTTAAATTCTCACTCAATAATAAAGGTCTATGATTTTAAAATTTTTTACTAAGTAATATAAAACCATGACACTGTTTAGGTTGCATACGCTACCTATTCAGAGCCTTATAATTTACATGTTTGAATCGATTGTTTTCTAAATGATGAGCTATTTTATTAGAGCGAATGTTTATTCCTTTTATATAATGTTCGAGGCAAAGTCTAATGGCAGCTGGATGACAATCTCAAATTTTCCCTCACCGTGCACGTTGCTTCAGATTCCCAAAGCTGCCAGCAGACTTTATAGAAACAGAGAAGTTCTTTATAGCCACCTACCGGGAAACCTGCGAAGGTAGTGTTACACTATTACACTGACTATTCTTAGAGGTGAATAAAGGTTTTCTTCTGGGGAGGACAAAAAAGTTGCTATAAATGTGAATTCTAATAGCTATGGAGGTAGGTGAGGTAGGGAGGGATGGATCTCTCTCTCTTGAAAATCATTTTCCACTAGTCGGTAAAGATTAAACAATCTTTTGGTTCAAAAAATTTGTAAAGAGTGCTCTTTTCTAAACAGAGCTACAATTCAGTATGTCTATATTTCATTTTCCCCCTCTAGTTAAAGATTTGCTGACCCACCTAAATTCAAGAAGTTCTGTTCTTGGAGTCCTGCTTTCAGAGAAGAGTCTACACAATATTAGAAAGGGGGAAGAGACAGCAAACTGATCCATCCAGCAGTTTTTATTACATTTCAAGGTGGGGAACATTCTGTGTCCTTTTTATTTCCCCAAACTGCAACAGCTGATGTGATCTGAGAACAGAGTTCAAAGGATGTGCAGTAGGACCAAATGAAACGGGCTGAGTATGACCGACAGATCCTTGAACCCTCACTTGAAATTTATGAGTGCCTTCAAATGCATCTAATACTTTACAGGTGTGTCTCTTCCCAACTCAGCAAGCGTGTGACTTCCTCGCTCGTTTCTCTTGGACAGCCTGCAGCCTATCAGACGTCTCTGTGCACCACTGCATATTCTCTCCACCCCATCCCTTGCTGAGACACTGTGACAAGTTGTTTTCTGAGCAGTCAGCTTCACTTGGGAGTAACCTGACAGTGAAACACACCCCAAACGTAAGCCTGAGCCCCACACCCCTCCCCTCCTGCCCACCACTGCTAGAGAACCATGGAATAAATACTTCTTGTGGTGGTTAATTTCATGTGTCAACTCAACTGGCCAAAGGGTGTCCAGGGAAACATTATTTCTGGGTGTGTCTGTGAGGGTGTTTCCGGATGAGATTAGCATTTGAATCAGTGGATTCAATATAGACTGCCCTACCCAGTGTGGGTGGGCATCATCCAATCCATTCTTGTCCTAAATACAACAAAATGCGGAGGAAGGAGGGATTCGCCTCTCTTTTTCCTGCCTCACTGTTGAGCTGGGACAGCTTATCTCATATTCTCCACCCTTGGACTAGGGCTTGCAGTCATAAGTTCCCCTGGATGTCAGGTGCTGGAACTTAGACTGGAATGACATTGCTGACTTTCCTGGGTCTCCAGCTTGCAGAAGGCAGATCATAGGATTTCTCAGCCTCTTGTCATCACATGAGCCAATCACTCATATTAAACCTCCTTTTATATCCTATTGGCTCTACTGCTCTAGAGAACCCTAATACAGTTCCCTTTTCAGACAATTTTGAGACACCTTTCATAAGGCTCTCTCTCCAGAAAGTCCTAACTAGAGTGAATATGTCGCCTCTAGGGGCAGCCAACACAAACACTTAATAGGAGTTTCCCTCCTTCCCTAATCCATTTCCCAGCCACTCCCTCTTCTCCCTGGACTTAACTTCCCAAATCATCTACCTACATCCAAGGCTCTGACTCAGGCTCCACTTTGAGGAAGACTTAGCCTAAGAGACCTAGAACATCGTAATCATAACTTTGAGGGTGAGCCTGCCATAAGCAATTTTCTTAGAAAGCTGACAGTCTTAAGATCATTGGCACCGAGTGATGTAGTAAGGGTGTAAGTAGGATTCAAACCCAGGTGTGCTGGAGACTCGCAACATTGCCTTCCCTGTGGTCCTGCTCAAAACAACACTCTGTAGACACTGAGGCATCAACCAAACATAACATTTCAAAGTGTTTTAAGCTGTCCAAGTGCTTCCTGATATTAACAATAATAACCACTATTTATTGAGGGCTTCCTATGTGCCAGGTTCTGTGTGTCTTTGCGATCTCATTTCACCTTTAGACAAGCCTGTGAAATAAGCCAGAGGCTATTTCCTCATGTGTGTACCACGGATGCCTGCTAAATAAATAGACACTCGGTACTTGCTTATTGGATTAAACTGAACTGAAATAAAATTTAGAAACCACAGATCTTTTCTATCTTCCTACTTCCTCGCAGAAAAATGAAGTGGACCTCATGCTCACAAATTTCCTGAGAATCTCCACTTTGTTCTTTGATAACATATTCTGAGGCCTCAAGAACAAAGAGAAACATATTTTCAAAGCACGGGTTAGTAGTCTCTTCAAAGGAGGAATAAAAATGTAGATTCACTCAAGGAGATTAGTATCATGGAATATGGAGTTATAAGGAAACCTCAGGAGGTTATCTAGTTTATAACCTTGGCTCTAGGCAAAACTACAACAAAGCTGTCGTGAACACATCTCTGCCTGTGTCTCCAGTTCAAATCTTATTATAACCCACGATAATTCTGATCTCCAAATGATACAAAGATCCCTCTGATCCAACAATTGGCCAGTTTATTTCAAGCAGTGTTTGGTAATGCCAAATTTCAACAAGAAACATTTTAGTGGGCCAGAGTATGAAAACCCAAACAGGAGGAGAATTTCAAAAAGCTTCATAAAGGCCAAAGACTCTGCAAGCATGGATCTGCATCAGCGTGTTATTTTTGAAACTGCAAATCCTGAACTCTGGGAGAAATTAAAGAGCAAAGAAATTCTGAAACTAAAAAATTTCATTATACCAATAAAATAAATACCTATTTCTTATAGGTCAGGAGTAAATGATCATTACATGTACCTCTTTATTGGATTAATAAACATGATTTTGTTCAAGACCCCTAAGGCAAATGTACAATAAAATGTGAACAAGAAGAAGATGAGAAGGATAATATCTTTGAGCACCTTCTAACCCAACAAGTGAATTTTTATGTACAGGTATGTCCATTAAAAAAATGCAAAGAGGGCTTCCCTGGTGGTGCAGTGGTTGAGAGTCTGCCTGCCGATGCAGGGGACACGGGTTCGTGCCCCGGTCCGGGAAGATCCCACATGCTGCGGAGCGGCTGGGCCCGTGAGCCATGGCTGCTGAGCCTGCGTGTCCGGAGCCTATGCTCCGCAATGGGAGAGGCCACAACAGTGAGAGGCCCGTGTACCACTAGAAAAAAAAAAAAAAAAAAAAAAAAAAATGCAAAGATCATTTGTGAAAATAGGACGATAACGGGGCTTAAAGTGCATGCATCAGAAGTCCATTATAATCTCACTTGTTATTAGATGCTTTCTGCATTCAGCTTGGTCAAGACATTCCCTTGGAGACATCTCAACTATACTTAGCAAAGCACAGTATCAGGTTTTCTCACAGTATCAGGTTTATTAAAATAGAGTCGAGGGGCTTCCCTGGTGGCGCAGTGGTTGAGAGTCCGCCTGCCGATGCAGGGGACACGGGTGTGCCCCGGTCCAGGAAGAACCCACATGCCGCGAAGCGGCTGAGCCCGTGAGCCATGGCCGCTGAGCCTGCGCGTCCGGAGCCTGTGCTCCGCAACGGGAGAGGCCACAGCAGGGAGAGGCCCGCGTACCGCAAAAAAAAAAAAAGAGTCGAATTATCTTCATTCACTACAAATGAATGAAGATAGTGAATGAACTTAATTAATCAGTTAATTTATTAATTAAGGAAAGATGTCTTAAAACCACTGCTGTGTTGTCCATTAAGGATAAAGATGCTGACATTCTGCAGAGTCAGCTATCTAATGGGAGTAGAAAGTGGCTTTTCCATGATGAAATAATGTAAGAGTAGAGCATTGGTTTCCCTATTTCCTTTCATGCCTGGGCCCCATGAGCGTTTTCCATGCTGCCTCACTGTTACTCAGACAAAGGTTCTGCTGTATCCAATACCATATATGTCATGTGTCTATTATATTTTTAATTTTTTAATTGAAGTATATAGTTGATTTACAATGTTGTGTTGGTTTCAGGTGTACAAGCTATAGCAAAGTGATCCAGATATATATATATCTGAATACACACACACACACACACACACACACACACACACACACACATATATATATTCTTCTTCAGATTCCTTTCCTATAGAGGTTATTACAAAATATTGAGTATAATGGAGACACATGTCATGTGTCTTCAGACTCTGCCTTTTCTATTTGCAGTCATCCGTGCTTGAGACACAGACCAAATTAAACATCAGTACAGGCTGCAGGTATACTGGCTATTCGAAACCCCTGGGACATGTGTCCTCTGGAAAACTAACCAAAGTTGTTGCTGTTGCTCTTGTTGTTTTAATTTTAAGAATTTTATTTGAATGTCTTCCTAACAGATACGTTTCTGCCTTAATATAATATACAATTGTCCCCTGAACGACATAGGGTTTGGGGCACCCCCCACCTGTGTTCAAAAATCTGAGTGTAACTTTACAGTTGGCCCTCTGTATCCATGGTTCTACATCCACAGATTCAACAAATCATGGATCGTGTAATACCATAGTATTTACTAATGAAAAACATCTGCATATAAGTGGGCCTGCCCAGTCCAAACCCGTGTTGTTCAAGAGTCAACTGCATTGGTATAGTATAGTCTAGTATAATACTATAATATACTATAGTATTAGTACTAGTATTATAGTATAGCATTAGTACTATAGTAAGTGCAATACAGAAAAATATTAGAATTATAGTATATTATTAGCATTTATATCAGTATTATAGTAAAATATGTTATAGCATAGTATTAGTATAGTATGTTAGTACAGTCTGGAAGCATAAACCCAATATATATTTCTATAATAATGAGGTAGATAATGTTAGCTGCCGTAACAAATAAATCCTGGAGGCTTAATACAAAAACTTTTCCTTTTTCGCTGGTATCCCATCTAATCCATAAATACAGCAGGTAGGTTCCCAGGCTCTTTCCATTGTGTGCCATGCTGTTGTCACCTCCAGACGGTGGAAAGGTAAAGAGAAGGTAGAAGGGGGCACCAACTTCATAAAAGTCTTGAGTGGAAGTACCACTCATCATTTTCATTCTCATTCCACTGGTGAGAACCAGTGTGTGCCTGGGATAGCCAGAGGGCCATATCTAGATGCAAGGAGGGTTGGGCAATTCAATCCCTGGCTGGGCAAACATTCTCCAGCTAAAATTCCATCATGTGGATAATGCCAACAAATTCCACTGGGCATTCAGCCATCTCTCCCACACTGTTCTTTCTTCTGTCTCTCATACTGTTCTAGAGCACACCCTTAAAAGGCTTTTCCTCTTGTTGTTTGTTGAGAGGTGAGGGTTTCAGAGAGGTGCAATTTGACTGTACGTCTATGGCTGAAGTACAAGATATTTAATGAAAGGGTCATCTCTCTCCTTGATATACTTGCTTTACTCACAGCCATATTCATTGTCTGAAGTTCTTGTCCACTTGGGTAAAATATTTAGTAGATATCTAAGTGTCTACTCTCCTTCCTGCTTCTAGATCCCTAATTATATGATATCAAATTATCCTGTCTCTAACAAGCTTCATGACTTTTTTTCCCCCCTGAATTGAATAGATTCCAATGCTGAGGCAATGTTCTTTGGTGAAATACTTACAGACTTCATCTATCAGGGAAAAAAGAAATTCTGGTAAGCTCTTTATTTACTCAACACTTACTGAGCATCTGCTGTGTACAAGATGTGATGCTAGACTGTGGGAGTCCTGAGTTATACGAAATGCAGTTCCTACTCCCAAAGAATGTTTAGGTAACGTAAAGAAGAAATGCAGTCCTCCCTAAATTTTCTTTCTCCTTTCTCTTTTCCCTTAAAGAAAACACACACACACACACACACACACACACACACACACACACACACACACACACACACACACCAGAAAACTCCCAAATACATATTCAGAAGTTAGTCCAGTAGAGGGCAGCACACACACGTACACTCACTTCCACTGGCACCCCTACACCCCCAATAAACCTAGCTAAGTAGATAAAACAGGTGAAAGTTCTTTGCGCAGGACCCAGCACACCGTAGGTATGCAACTGATCCTTGGGGGGGAAAAAAAAAAGACATAGAGTAGCAAGGGAGAAAGCACTTAAAAAGAGGCAAACGAAAAAAAAAAAAAAGAGGCAAACGTGCATTAAATAAAATTAGTATTCTAAAAGATAACAAAGAACTATCTAATTTATTCCTCACGTCTTAGTAATTGTTTCAAAAACACAGTGTACATAGAATGCAGTAAAAATCCACTTATAGTGAAAATGCTCTATAATTCAGCTCTATTATCATATTACTGTGTCTGATTTGTTTTCTCTGAACTCTGATACAGCTACGAAAATGAGAAAGTCAAGTGTAACATTTTTTCATCAGTGAAAATAGAGACAGATGGAACGTAATTATTAAAACTGTCATGTACCTTAGTCACCCACATGCTTAGATAAATTGTCCAGTTCTTCAGCACATTTTAACCATGCAAGAGAGTAAGAGAGAAGCACTAACTCATTAACACTCTGTGAAATGGTTCAGTTTACTAATAAAAGACTCTCTAATAACAAAGCTTTGTGGGTCCATAAGGGAGATTTATTGTATAACTAGCATTCGCAGGAAAAAAAATGTATACATTTGCTGTTAATAAACTGAGAGCAAAAGCTTTTTCTTCTTGGAATAAGCCTATATACATAGGTTTGTGTACTGGGTTGTAATTACGGTCTTCAAACCAGAGAATTGCTAAATTAGCACATCTAATGAAATCAATACATTCTGGGGCGCCAAGAACCTTTGTGAGGTCTGCAAGGAAAACTATTTAGCAAGGCATGAGGGCCTTTTGTTTCCATAGAGTGCTGATTCATTACTTCTACTCAGACTACTGATGATTAAACTGGAAGAGTCAGTTACTGAAAGAGTAAGGTACAATTTTAACAAGCTAACTCATTCCTACTTAACCCATGAGAAAAAAATCCCTTTCATCTGAGAGTAACAAAGCTTCTTTGGCAACATCAGTAGTAGAATTAGCTACTGATTGAATTGAAGTGAGTAAATAAAAATTAGGAAAACTAAAATGGCACCAAGAGGAAAATAAGGCATTTTCAGGAACCCTGGGTCACAGAAGACATTTTATCCTTCCTTCCACTAAGGTTGCAGCCCATCAGATTTTCACCCTGACATTTGGGTTTTTTAATACTGTATTGGGTGTCAGAGTAAATATCTGTCATGCCTTCAGATCAATTTAGGAAAAAAAAAATTAATATTTTGAAAGAGTCTGTGTCAAAATGCTCCTACCCCTTTACCACTTTGAACTTTTTCAAGCTTTTAAAAGTTTTCTTCAATTTCTTTTTTCTAAAATCTAAGTGCTTTTTCCTTCCTATTTCATCAATTCTTGAAAATGAAAAAAAAATTGAACTATTCAATCTAACTTTGTTGATAAAGGAGAGAAAATGGGTTTCCATAGCTTATTCTCTCTGGGAATGACAATTTCCTGAGGCATAATTCTTGCAAATATATGCATTTTGGCAGAAGGTGCCATCTGAGAGGTAGCAGCATAGGGGAAGCCCAAGTTTGGCCTGGAGAGCACCTCAGCAACTAAACTCCCTTCTATCCTAGAAGGGAGACAAAAACTTAGAAGTGCTGCACCAATAGAATTTTTGCTTAACAGGCTTTTTAAAATGATGGAACCTATTCACTTTGATTTCATGAAATGTCTTTACATAATGCATTTTCCCCAAAATAATAAAAAGAAAAGGGTGGACTCTCGCTGGCTCCTGAGTTGGAAATGTTCTTATTTGGGTTGGAAGTTTGGAAAAGTTCAGTTCATTGCCCTGAGATTTACAAATTCTGTATTTGCCTTCCACAGTTTTAAGTTGGTCAGCTCTAAAGATCTTCATATTCATGATTCTCAAGTCTTATAATTTCTCACTGGAAGCAGCGATCAGTTTTGCAGTCACCTATCCTCTCCCTGCTGCCAGATAGCTATAATAAATGTTTGAGTAGCACTTTACAGTATGCAAAGTACTTGTATGATAGCTAGGGTAAGGCACAGAAGTACCGTGATGTAAACAATGTTATCTCTGAGGAACAGTGAACTATACCATACCGAACTATACACATACCAAAAACAGATACACATCGACTCTGCCAGTCATTAGGCATGCAATTATATACTACCTTGTGCTTCTACTTGGCTGCTTTGTGTGTGTCTGATGTTTTTTCTTTTCAAACTGGGTTTTAAAACCCTTCAGAGATCATGTCACATATTTTTTCTTAATCACCCTCACCTCTAGCACAATATTGAATAAAAAGTAAATGTTCAATAAATAATTGAAGGAATGAAAAAAAAAGGTGAATGAATGCAGGAACAAAGAATGACTCATTAGGGAAGAAGCCATTAAAATTCAGCCTGAGAACTCTAAAGCCAGAGCTTTTGAGTGTTAAGAAATGTGGCTTCATGTCTAGGCTGAATCCCTGCCTATTCAATTTCAGGCCTCCATCACTTTCACACTATGAAGTAGGGATGGAGCATAACTGATACCTTTTTTCTCTGCTGGGCAACTCTGCCTCAATGTCAAGATACATTAGGCCATTTTCCCCACCCTCCATAAAGTCCTCCTTGCCTGAGCCCTAAGATCTTCCCCTCCTCTGAATTTCTGTAACATTTATAGTCAAATTAACACTCAATCATTCCCTAGTTTTTTTTTTTTTTTTTTTTTTTTTGACAATCTTGTCTCTATTTTTGACTGTCTTCTACAACTTTTGGATCTGCCAGAGTATTTAGCATAGTAGCAGACTCACATGATGGGCATGTATTACATATTTTTATTCAGATAATGGTTTTATTCATTCATGCATTCAACAAATACTGTCAAATACCTAGTCTGTACCAGGGACTGTTCTGAGAATAGAGAGAAAGCACGAAACAAAACAAAGCCATTGCCTTCACGGAGCTTACATTCTAGCTGTGGGAGCACAGACAAACAAATAAGCTGGCATCTTCCACTCTGAGAATATGGCACCCTCTGTCAGCACAAAGAAGTTAAAGAAGCTGGACCTTTGCCCCCGATCCCATAGAAATGGAATGATGTCTGACAAATGCGGATTTGAGCCGCTCTTTTGCCCCTTTCCTGTTTGCCTACTTCTGTTTCCCTTAAAC
The DNA here is from genome assembly GCF_963924675.1 of Phocoena phocoena. NCBI lineage: Eukaryota > Metazoa > Chordata > Mammalia > Artiodactyla > Phocoenidae > Phocoena > Phocoena phocoena. The sequence goes on along the minus strand of NC_089225.1, from coordinate 22,478,336 downwards.
TTTAATTATAGAAATGAGATCCCTAGGCAATCTAACTTAATTCCTGATTTACACTCTCCTGAATGCACACCACACCTTGCCTAACCTGTTGACTCTTTCCCTAGATTGAAAGAAGTAAGAATGAAGAATTAAGTAGTTAAAGAATGACTAGCTCTCTACCCCCATCAGTCCGCTTAGCAATCCTGAAGGCAGACTGTGCAGGCAAGATAACATCTGAAGACAGATAACAAGGAGTCAACCAGTCTTTGTGCAATGGAGAATGATGCAGAGCTTGACATCCTGTCTTGATGATTCACTGACATTCTTTCCCCTTTAAAAACTGTCACGGCAGAGCAGAATCTTGGGAGTTGGTTTTGAGGACACAAGTCCACCTTCTCCCCCAACTACCAGCCTTCTGATTAAAGCAAACTTTCCTTTCTACCAGCACTTGCCTCTCAAGTATTGGCTATTTATTCTCATTTTTGTACCTGGGTTTTGTTACTGGCTTCTATTTGGTATCTTTGATGGAATCAGGGTATTCCTTTTCATCCCTTTTGCTCCCTTTTGTGCTTTTCATTTTCTGTTGTGATGTCTAAAGACGGTGTTTTTCATAAGAAAGAGAATCACAGGGTAAAATATAGGCATAGGCTATATTAGGCTGATGCTTGAGCTGGCCTCACAGACTGGTGGTATTCTCACCAGATTGGTGTCAGTTCAGACAAACTTGGCTTTGGGTCACCAATAAAACTGGATGAGGTTCTCCTTCTATTTTTTTTTTTTGGTTCTGAGAGCTTGGCTTTGATAGAGAGACTGTGTTCTTTCTGGTTTTCTGCTTGCTGGGGGTGTGGGTTGCTGGCTCTGCATTCAGAGGACAAACATCAGGGATGGGTACCCAGGACATGAAGTGCACAACTCTTACCACCTCTCATGGGGTCCTCTAAGTCTAAATCTTCTCCGCTTCCAGGAGAAACTCCTGCTTCTCCAATATACTCTCGTTATCATCCTTATTCTTATATCTATCTTTCTAAATGGCATCATTTTGCCAAGAATGATTTGTGCTTTCAGTGGCTCCTCTGGGAAACATTTGAGACATTTGAGACATGTGAGATGGACAAAATTGTTCATTTGGGAAGCATCATAGAAAAGAGAGCATAAGATTACTTAGTTCCAATTGGTAGCATTTTTGTATTGGTATGCAGAGGTTACCAAGTGAATTCTGAATCAAAAATTGCTTCACTAAAAGATTCTTTGTCCAACGCTAATGAGCAAAATTTGACGAACTTAGGCAACAATAAACTAGACTCATTTCCCTACTAAATCCTCCCTCTCCTGTCCTCCAGTTGCCTCTCTACATCCAGTCTCCTCTTCCCCTTTGTCCTGTTCTCTCTTCTGTCATCTCCTCGCTCCTTCTTCCCCTTTTCCAGACTCCCTGCTTTTTCCCAGCGATTCCAAAACTCCAAAATACTTGTTGCTTCAAAAGATCCATCTTCCTGTGAGCCAGGTATGCAGGCAACTGTAGAACCTAACCCTTAGACCAAAGCTTAATTAAGAGCTATAATTAAGGATTTCCTTATACTCAGAGAGGACCAGCAACTATCCACAGAAAAACTTAGAATTCTTTTGGGTGCACAGGGCCCAGGGTTACCTGATCCATATTAAAATGTACACATGTTGGACAGAACCTCAGAGGTTGAATCTTAAATGGCAAAACCTGATTGGACTGACCCAGAAAGTGACCTACAGGATCTTTCTTTCCACAGTAAACCTAAGGATCCATAATTAAAAAAAAAAAATTTTTAAAGGCCAAAACATAAGTCAAGGTTCCCCAAAAACGACATTTGAACATTCTAATAAAATTTGTTCAGACCATAATTCAATCATATAAACAAAAGAGAAAACTATAAGTAGATACCTAATTAAGGAACAGAAATTAGAATGAGAAATAGCTCCTTTACTTGAATTACAGCTCCTGGCAGAACACTTTGAAAGGGCTTAAGAACAAAAACCATACAGGACCGAAAATAAATGTATGGCCCTACAGATCGAACAGCTGGGGGCCCACTTCCCAACTGATCACCTGGTAACAAGGACACTTGTACATGTTGTAAACAGAAAGGACACTGCATAAAAGATTGTCCTAGCTTGCAAAATGGAAACCAAGATGATGAACTATCAGAAAATTCATGCCGATGTGTGTGCTCCAAAGAAGGAAAAAGTGCCTAATATTGCACCTTATCCTTAAACACTGAAGGTTAGTCAACCATCAATATAGATGGTTAACCTTGTCAATTCCTGGTAGATGTGAGGGTGACTCTTTCCACATTAAGCTCTGCCACTTTTTTTTTCAGCTTCTTCCGTGGAGTAGACATATCACACAGCTGGTAGGTATTTCAAATAACCCACAGATTTCTTCACATCCCAGTCCTTAACTGAAACCCTTGGGGCCTTTGCCGAAAAACCCCTTCCTACTCTATGACACCACTCCTGCTTTTTAATAGAAAGGGCCACGGGCTTTACTGTAGAGGATCTCTGCCTTCTTCATTGTGCTTCTAGACCAGGCCAATTCCTATGTTTCTGCCTTCGCCTGGGAAGGAAAACAATATACCTGACAGGCATGCCCAGTGGTTCATGAAGCCCCTTTTTACTTCTCCATGTTTTTCAATCAGACTTAAATGATCTCAATTTTCCTCATGATTCAGTTCTAATACAATATGTAGATGACCTCTGTTAACCTTTGTTCAGAAAACAAGAAAGCCTGTCAAGAGGACTCCACTTTCTTGCTCACAGCCTTAGCAAAAAAGGGACAGGAATTGTTTGCCAAAACACAGTCCATTATTTAGGGCATGACCTATCTAAGTAGGGAAAATCACTGTCCCCTGATATATTAAAAAGTATTCTAATGTATCCTAGATCCCTTACAAAATAACAACTAAGAAGATTTCTAGGTTTAAATGGATACTGCAGATAATGAGCGCTGAATTTTTCTGAGATTGTGACACCTCTGTGTGAAGTGACTAAGTCCTCAGTAAGAGACCCTCTCCTCTGGAAACCCAAATAAGAACAGGTCCCTGTAACTTGGATAAGGCTTTGCCACAGCCTCCTTCCCTAGACATCCCTGACAACAAAAAGCCCTTTTGTCTGGTTTTACATGAGATCTCGACAAGCCCTTGGGATTTTAATTCAGCTTCTTGGGAACCATCAAAAACCCATCACTTACCATAACCTCATCCTTGACCCTGTTGAAAAGGCTTACTACCTCTGTCTTAAGGCAATGGAACCTCATGAAGGACAGATGTTACTATTGACTGAGAACACACAACAGCCACACAATTAATCTCTTATGAGACTCTTATTCTTTCCTCACATTACTATTCACCGCAGTCACAGCCTGAATTCTGCCACGCACTTGACCCCACCAGAAGAAGGGAACCTCCTGACTGCCTTGACTCAGAGAACTTTCCTATACCTCATGCAGATCTGTTGACTCCCATTGAGAATCCTGACCTAACATTATTTACTGATGGAAAACTGAAACCAGAGGTTATCAAGCAGGATATGATATCATTAATTTAAGCTCTACTTTAGAATATCATTCCCTACCTGAGATAAAATCAGCCTGGATGGCAGAACTAATTGCACTTACTAGAGCTTATTAACTTGCCAAAGACCAGAGAGTAAACAAAGATGCAGATAGCAGGTTTGTTCTTGGAGTAATACATGACTTTTAGATGCTTTGGAAACAAAGAGTATTTCTTACTTCTACTGGAACCACCATAAAGGAACTTTTGAATGCACTGTACTTGCACATACAGATGGCCAACAGGCACATGAGAAGATGCTCAACGTCGCTAATTATTAGAGAAATGCAAATCCAAACTACAATGGGTACTACCTCACACCGGTCAGAATGGCCATCATTAAAAAGTCTAGGGACTTCCCTGGTTAAGAATCTGCCTGCCAGTGCAGGGGACACGGGTTTGAGCCCTGGTCCAGGAAGGTCCCACAAGCCATGGAGCAACTAAGCCCATGTGCCACAACTACTGAGCCCGTGTGCCACAACTACTGAAGCCTGAGCGCCTAGAGCCTGTGCTCTGCAACAAGAGAAGCCACTGCAATGAGAAGCCCATGCACCACAACAAAGAGTAGCCCCTGCTCACCACAACTAGAAATGCCCGCATGCAGCAACAAAGACCCAATGCAGCCAAAAATAAATGAAAAAAAATTTTTAAATTCTATAAATAACAAATGCTGGAGAGGGTATGGAGAAAAGGGAACCCTCCTACACTGTTGGTGGGAATGTAAATTGGTGCAGCCACTATGGAAAACAGTATGGAGGTTCCTCAAAAAACTAAGAATAGAGCTACCATATGATCCTGCAATCCCACTCCTGGGCATATATTCAGATAAAACTATAATTCAAAAAGATACATGCATCCCTATGTTCACAGCAGCACTATTCACAATAGCCAAAACATGGAAACAACCTAAATGTTCATCAACAGATGAATGGATAAAGAAGATGTGGTACATATATGCCATGGAATACTACTCAGCCATAAAAAAGAACAAAATAATGCCATTTGCAGCAACATGGATGCAACTAGAGATTATCATACTAAGTGAAGAAAGTCAGAAAAAGAAAGACAAGTATCATATGATATCACTTACATGTGGAATCTAAAATATGACACAAATGAACCTATCTATGAAACAGAAACAGAATCATGGACGCAGACTCGTGGTTGCCAAGGGGGAAGGACTGGGAGTTTGATCCTAGGAGATGCAAACTATTATCTATAGAATGGATAAACAACAAGGTCCTACTGTACAGCACAGGGAACTATATTCAATATCCTGTAATAAACCACAATGGAAAAGAAAAAAATTAAATGCAGTGTACTTCCTATAGAGGTGGCTATCATAATGGTTGTGGCCCATGCAAAAAGAGACAATATGGAAGCTAAAGAAAATGCTCTCGCAGATCATTCTGCCAAACAAGTAGCCTTAACCAAGATTATGAGTCTATGCAAATCCTCAAAGAATAAATCTCTGAAATGATTCAGAGAATCGTTATAAAATATTAATGCTTAGGCTCCAATTTCTAAAAGAAAGAACGGGGGAAAATCTGGTTTTACCTTTCACTCAGATAAGCTCTGGTTCTCCCAGGAAAAGCACTTGATGGCATCAGATGGTTTCAAACGGATATTAGCTAAATTTCTCCATGTAACTGCTCACACTGGTACAGACAGATTGGTCACTGTCTTAAATTGGCACTGGTGGAAAAACTTTGGAAAAGACAGTTGAAGTCATCTGTAGGTCATATGTTACCTATCAACAACGTAATCTTGGAAAAACTATAAAGTTGGGACACAACCAGGAACCAAAACCTCAGGGGGCTTTGGAACACCTCCAGATGGATTGTACTCAGCTTCTACTCTCCATGAGCTTTGAATATATTTAGTTATTGTATGTCTATATTTAGGATGGGTTGAGACATTTCCTTGCCAAAAACCTATAGCCTAATAGTTGCTAAAATGCTGTCTGATTTTGTGTTTCCAACCTGGAGCAGACCAACTTTTATACCAAATGACTGAGGATCACATCTTATGAGAACTACTATAAAAGAACTCTGTAAGGTATTACCCCTCACTCATAAACAATACTGTCCTTACCAACACAATCTTCTGGAAAAGTTGAAAGAATCGATATCATCTGTAAATTAAAATGATAAAAATATTCAGAAACGCTTGGACTCCTTTGGCCAAGGATACTAGCCGTTACAGTCATAGAGCCCTCTCCCCTGAGAACACATCAGTTATTACCTTATGAATTGGAAACTGGAAGGTCCATGCATTTTAGGATTTTACCTCTGATACTAGACTTGCCCTGATGCATGCAGCTATGGCAAAATACTGCAAAGGAATCCTATGGTTTAGCCAGTCCTATCACTGACAGTTTAAGACTGCCTTCATACAACATCTTCTTTTTTTTTCCTACAACATCTTCTTAAACAGCCTGGTCATGATCTTGGACCAGAAGAGATTTTGTCTACTGAAAGAGACATCAGAGAAAAACTGCTTTTTAAGCTCACTGGAAAGGACCTTATGAAGTATTGTTAATAACAAATGCCGCAATGAGGTTCCAGGTAGTCTATCGTTGGGTTCATACTTCACAACTAAAGAAGCAATTCCAAGTCTGATCCAATTGAAAGGCTACTCCAACTCAGACAAGAGCTTCAAAATGAGGCTCATCTTTCATTATTCAGGCATTTTACCTAGGTGTTCACATAACTCATTCTTTATGTGCAAAATCAGAGCAGTGGTCCCGTTGGTGGGAGTTATACAAACAGAAAGGACTGTAATGAACTTAGTAACTCTGGCAGCAGCTGTTAACAGTGCCATCTCTGCCCTAGATGGAATAGAGAGCAATGTAAACTCATTGTCATGAGTATTAATGGGCAATTACACTGCTCTAGATTTCTTGTTGGCTAACTACGGTTGTGTCTGTGCCGTTGCTAATACTGCTAGCTCTATTTGGATCAAGGAAATAGACCAGATAGAACAGTCTATCTTGTTCCACATTCTACGCCATATATCTTATGGCCTATGGGATTCGTTCTTTTGCTCTCGGGTTGACAGTTAGGGTTCCAGATTTTAAAGAATCTTACAGGGATTATTCACTGTTCTTGTTTTTGTAATAGTGGTCATGATGCTGGACCACTGCATGCTATCCACAACCTTAAATGCTTCTGCACAGCTGATCGCTCGTGAGATGATTGCCATGATGACATAACAAAAAGGTCAAGAAAAATCTCGTGATACTACTGACTGTATCTTCAAAAGGGGGAGAGCTGAATCTCTAGATTTCCATGAATTACTCAACCTTTCACAATCCAGAGACCAAAAGGAGGAATGAAGAGACTGAATATGTAAACGGATAATGGCCAGATCATATATGACAACAGAACTCTGACCCACAACTTCTGTAACAGCTAGCTTAGGAATCCAAACCATAACCTCTACAGCAACCAGTCCAGGAAGTCAAACCACCTCTGCAGCAATTGGCTCAGAATGGTCAGGACTTGGTCACTGACTGCCAGCTTCCATATTTTTGGCCCCCTCTTCCAACGCAAGACCAGCCAGAGAAAACCAGATACGCTCCTCAAAACCAATCACGTAAGGTGCTCCACTTCTAGTCAGCCTGCCCCTGGCTTCCCGAACAACTTCCAATCAGCACAACTGAAGCCGTCTTCTTTTTGCACCATAAAGCTTTCCTGCCATTCTGCTTGCCTTTGAGTTTCACGCCAAACACAAAGTGATGGTGGCTGACTGCCTTACTACAGCAAGCTCTGAATAAGTAACCTCTGTCCTTATTGGGGTTACTATTGTTTATTTACACACAGGAAAGAGAGGTAGGAGACAGACCTTGGCTGAACCCTGAGAGAAGCAGCCATGATGTGATTTAGAGAGTTATTAGAAATCAAGGTTTTCCCTGGATCTCGGATCCCTCAAAACAAATTCTTGCATTCCAAAGTGTCTGTGCTCAGGTTCTTTAAGTAGAAAAAATCTATTCCATGATATTATATCTTTTAATAATAATAAAAAGAAGTGTCCATTATTCAGCTGTCTTCAGCAACAGACAAGTTATTAAATGGGATTTCTATAGGCAATATCCCATGCTGTTTAGGGGAAATGAGCTTCTATAGTGTTTTGGATTTTTCTTCCCCAAATATCCATTATTCAATTATCTCCACAACTGAAATGCAACTTGATGTTCTTTGCCTTACAAAAAGAAAAATGCCATCCTAATTTTTTGTCTTGTTTTGTCTTAGGCAAGTATGTCTAGAATGGAGGAAACCCTGGAACAATGATAAAGGCTTGTCCTATCTCCTGATGGACAGAAGGAAAAACACTGTGCAGTCATTTCTGGGCTCAAAAGTCCAGCAGACCTCCAACAGGAACACTCTCAACGCGGAGCCTGCAGAGAGAGGCCTGCTGAGCTGGGAAAATGCTTGGTGTGATCTACATGTAGGTAATGTCACTTACGATTTAAAATTTAGGCTAAATTTAAGAGCCACTCTTTTCAAAAACATATTGATAGTTTGTAAGACTGTTGGATCTTAGGGATAACCTGTAGGAACCCTGGAGAGCAACACATTAATTAAAGGCCCCTCAAACTTCAGCTGATAATCAAGAAGGGTATTGGCAGAATTGATATCTAGAGTCAAAAAAATCTCACATTAGACCTTTGATCTCTCAGTGACTGGAGGGATAAAGGTTCAACTCATCTGCAAGTTTCACAAGGCTGAACTCTATGTTAGGAGACTCAGTAGAAAAGACTCAGGGATTCTTGACTACTTCACTTGGCAGTAACTGCAGATTTCAGCCCAGTCTTATAGCTTTGGTCTGGAAGCTTTTCTCAATGGCATGAAGTTCCTCTATGGCATATTGTGGGTGTTTTCTAACCCATCAAGGAGTGGCTTAAGTATTGTTGGGTGGCAAGTTTCTTCCCCAAGTCTGCTAATCCATGCCTGTAGTGAACTCAAACAGAATATCCTCATTACCTCCTCAGAATAATAATTACACTTCAGAGACTTTTCACATATATTAGGTCTTTGGTTTTGAAAGTATGTTCCAAAAATGTTCCAAAGACCACCTGGGATATGAGCAAATGGAGGTTTAGGGATCTCACACCAGCCCTACTGAATTAGACTCTCCAGGAATGGGATCCTAAAATTTGTATTTTAATAAGCTCTCCATGTGAATCTTACACATACAGCTATTTCAGAACCATTGCCTGTGATCCTCAAGCCATTCTTGGAGAGTGGTAAACCAGGGATCTTGTCTTACTTGTTCTCAGCAACAGATAAACATTTGTTGAATAAATGAGTGAATTATTAAATAATAGAAATTATTTGAAGTATGAGGCAAATAAGAGTCAAAGATCACTATCCTTATTATATATATATGTATATATTTATTCTTATATTCCATTTAGCTTTGTATCAGAATGCTTAGGGAGCCTGTTAGAAATTAGGGTCCCCTAGCCCCTTTCCAGACCTACACTCCCATTCCTACAACAATGGAGCTTTGCTCAGTACTCTGAATATCAGCCACCTTTCATGATTAACAGAACACAGTGAAAATAATGATGGTAATTAAATGAGATTGAATTTATGATCACAAAAGCCTGGAATACAAGGTTCTGTTATCCATATTTTATATATGGAGAAACATAAGGTGAAGAAGATAAATCCTTGCCTTATTACCCAGTAAGAAGGAGATCCACAAGCTTAATTCACATCACCAGTCCACAGTGCTTCTAACATCATGGAAAAGACAGCCTACACATATAGTATATATATACATGAGTATATTCATCCTCAAATCTTAAACGTTGAGATTAAAGGAGGACAATAGGCAAAGCTACCATGTCATAGAGTCTTTTCTAGCAAGTCAAATCAGTAAGTATTTAGTGATAGTCTAATAGGTACATCAAAAGTTACACAGTAATACTGGAGCCAGATATCATGGCAAGACAGTATAGAAAAGCTTCGGGACAATGTTCCATTCCCAAATTAACAACCAAAAAATCAACTGTAAATCCAATGGCGTTAAAGCAGGTCATGCTTGCAATAAACTGAGAGGGTATCTGGGAAAAGGGATTCAAGCTGGACTTTGCAGGGAGACAAGTTTTAATAGTCAAATGGAGTGAACAGGTGTTCTTTTTATCTCTTTATTCAACATGTATGGTTTATCTTTTAGAGACTAAAAACTATATTAATTAACAAGGAGGTAGTTCCCCCAATATTTCATCCTTTTGGGAATCATCTGTATCCCATTTCCTGTGGATAGAGTGGGACCGACTGTATCCACCTGCCTCAGGAGTAGACACATGACTCAAACATGGGCAGTTAAGTCCTCAGTTCTCTTGGCCACAAAGGGATAAGCATGGGACCCAAGATGAACTGATCAGAGTCCTCTCAGGAGGTATTCTTTCAGAGAAATTAAAAAGTATTAACTTTCCCAGCATAAGCTATATATTCCAAGTATGCAGTGGTTGCATATCATCCTCTCTGGCTACATGGAGGGAGCCTTCTTCCATGAGAGAAGATACAGGCAGTGAGCAAAAGAGTGAGCACTGATAATCATTTGATTCCCTGAACCCAGGTCTGACTGGAGCCTGGACCTTTTCAATATTTGAGCCAATAAACTTCCTTTTATGCTTAAGCTGGTTTGAGTTGGGTTCCTTTCTTTTGCAGCCAAAAGATATTCCAACCAGTAAAGCAATGACAGAAAGTAAAAAAAATCAACAAGCTTATATATAGTTAAGCAAATAAGAATACTAATAATTATAATGCAGTGTGATACATGTTATAATAAATCTTAAGCACAAGATGCTACGCTAGCACAGAAAAGGGCCACCTTATTCCTTATCTGGAGTTAGAACTATCACACTTCTGCTACTGAACGGTATCAGTAGGGATTTATTAGCCTTAATCCCTCTAACTAATCTTTCTCCTCTACTATAAATGGAAACGATCATTCAAACCGATCAGTAGACAAATCAACGTAATTGTCTTCTAAATACATAGCATATAAGCATTAAAAAATGGCCCAGAAACCACGGAGAAGATTCTTCCTTTATCTTCTTGACTTATTAAGGAAGCTATAATTTATAAGCAATTTTAAATAAGACCTTTCTTCACTAGAGAAACTGCCTGAAACTCAACATCAAAAGCACTATTTACAGTCTCTTAAAATCCTTTATTTTCTAGTTAAGTAGAAAATGCCCCGTTCAACAATGATCTTCAGGTCCGCAGACCCTATGGAGTTAAATATTCTCTGAAAACTGTCCTAATTTGTTTTTAGCCTCAAAGGAGTTGAGGACAGAGGTAGGACAAAATGAGGAAAGGGGAAGAACCTGATAGATAGACAGACAGACAGATAGACAGACAGACAGATAGATAGATAGACTCTACCTGTATAGTCAGTCATGTGTACGTTATGTTATCTTCAGTAATGGATAGATGTTAAAGTTAGGATGACTTCAGGTTACAGCCGGTATTACTCAATGGCAGGGGAAAAAAAAAAGCAAATGTTGTACAGGATTGTCAAAAGGAAGGAGCACCAAGATTTGGCAGGCTTCGTTGTAATTCAAGGGAAGGGAAAATTTCCAGCTCAGAAAATATAAAAAAGTCAGTGTGAATCCCTAGATGAAAGGGTAAAAGATGCGGGGAAGTAGAAGGAAGGTAGGTTTTGGAAATACATGACTAATTGGAAGTATGGAGAATTTAAGCAAAAATAATGGAATAAATTAAATTCTGTTGCAGGGACAAGCTGAGATAGTCTTCTACGTAGAGCAGAGGAAAAATAAACCCCTAAGATTATTTCCTGTTGGCTAATTCCATGATTTTTTTGAGGCCTGAAGACTTTTACTGAACCTGAATTTAAGCAAAATTAGCCCTAGTTGGTGCTCTCCCTTACCGCCAAATTGAGTTTGCCTTGCCACTTCAGCAAACTCGAGAAGCAACTCTTATACTACAGCTCTGACTCCAGAAGGATAGGAGAAGCAGGGGGGAGGAAGCACTTTTATCTGTAGTGTATAACTTGCTGTTTCTAAAAGAGGGCTTAAAGAAAACTCAACAGTAGACAGTAAACTCCTTAAGGATGGGCGCTCTGTCATCTCCATCTCCATCTCTCTGCCAACACTGCTCTCATAGCTCTGCACATGGTAGAAGAGGATTAATATGAGTCTAATGAATGCAGGTGGATTAATCAATATTCAGCAGAATAAACAAAGCTAAGAGGCCATCAATCGCTGGTCCTGCTAAAATAACTGAGCCCCTTGTAGCCAAATTTCTCTAGAAGAATCTCAGAGCCTAGCATAATGCTAGCCTCACAGGAGATGCTCTAAATAACTGGACTTTGAATGAATGAATGAATGAATGAATGCCGTGGATTCAAATTTCTGTACTGAACCTTTCATCCTGGTTCACGTACACCCCCAAATCACTAACACAGCATTCAATATAGAGAGATCATTAACCAAGGCAGAATGGCCAATTTCTCCCTGCCCTGGTCTCACAGTTTTGACAATGTTAGATGAGCTTTGGATACAGCAGTTAGAAAACTGTCCTTCTCCAAGGAAAAACTCCCCAATTACTGAGACAGTTTCTGCAGGCCCCCCAGACGAACTCACAGAGATGTAGATGTCGACCCTGAGGGAGGGAGTTTTTTCTTTCTCTGCTTGCTCTTATTCAAATGCTGTGCCCAAGTCAGTGACTTTGTGGCTTATTTGCAGAAGAGCTTCTGTACACAGGCGTGCTGCCCGTTTAGAGAACACATTGTGTGCCCGGCTCTGGAAGACTGCACACTATTTAACCAAAGGATCTGAATCCTTCGATACATTTTGTCTCTCTCCACCGCTTTATGCTTGATGGGAAAGGCAAGATGCAGAATATTTTCCAAGCAACGGATCTATGATTTTCACTGTAAGTGCAGAGTGCCCCAGGTAGGATTAGGCAAGCACCTTCTCAAGGGTGGGGGAAGTGTACTCACGAATGGGATGAAATTTAATCCAACTCATATTGTTTATCTGAAGTGTTTCTTCAAAGCAGGTGGTGACGCTAAGTGACACTTCAAAGTCTCCTGTCAGTCCTAAGAGAATGTGAAATCCCACGTAAATGGTCGTGTTTAAGCTACTCTATCCTGATGCCCCCACTTGTTACCTAGAAGAGTGTCGGAATCACAGCCTTCACTCCCGATAGGGAAGAAATATCAGCCTGACACCTCCTTCCAGGGAGGCTTCTTCCTCAAACTACCTATTAAGCAAGCATAGAAATAATTTCTTCCTTTGGGTGCAAATGCGGTGACAAAAACATCCAAAAGGGAGAAGGCTACAATTGAACAGAAGCAGCCTGTAGTCAGAGGAAGGCTTATTGGAGTCTATTTCTCCACAGCTGCACCATCCCTTCTAACAGAATCCCTGGACCACTTTTGTTTGAGAATATAAGAAAAGCTCTTTTTCCCAGAAGCGTACACAGAAACAAGTCATGTACCTATCATGAGGTGGTCTGCAAGGCCCCTTAAAGCCCATTCATGAAATTTCTAGGGGATCCTTGCGCTCCAGGTTAAATGTTCTTACACCAAACTTTGCTTTTTTTTCTGTATCTTCTTGCCTTGATCAGACTAGGGGAAATATCTCATACTGTGGGGAAAAATAAAAAAAAAGGAAAGAACAAGAATCTGGAACCTCTGGGCCAGCGCTAAGGTATTAAAAGAAAGCAATGAACCTTCCAATTACGCCAGCCAGATTCTTGATTCCCACTCTAGGCTTCAGAGCTTGCACGAACAATGAGAATAGGATGCATTCTTTCATCTAGCAAGTACTCCTTGAGCATCTCCTATGTCAGCCAGGTGCAGGAGAAGTCACTAAGGTTAGAGATGAAAGGTGCTCGGTTGGTCTATAAAGAACTCGTAAAAAATATAGACAAGTACTGCATCATAAAACAGTATGGTGCTAATATGGATGTCAAGATGAGTGTTTCGCGGGAGCGAGGCAGATTGGGGAGTGTTGGGAGCGGCTGGAGAGCAGCAAGGAGGTCTCCGTAGGAAGCTAACGCCTGGGCTGAGTCATCAGTGAACAGTAGCGAACTGTGGCGAGAAGGAGGCAATGGCAGCTTGGAGGTGAGAAGGAACAGGATGCTTTCAGAACGGCAAGCAATGGCATGACTGGAACAGAGGAAGCGGTGAAAGGGAAGGCTGGAGGAGTAGGCAGAAGCTATCTTGAAGAGCCTCGTAGAACGTGCTAAGAAGCCTGGATTTTATTGAAGAGCAACCAAAGAACTTAAGCTGAGGAGTGTCATCCAGTTAGCATTTTCGAAAGGTTATTTGTAGATGCCCCCAAATATTTAATTGCCGGATTGCCAAAGGGTTCTAAGACTTCATAGAAGAGATGTCAGTCACTCCAACTCTAGATGATTCCAAAGCAAGTAGCAATCAGAGCACTTATGCATTCATACCTTCCAAAGACCCTTAGCTTTATATGCATAGGCAGTAATTCACTTCGCTGCAAGTCCTTCTGGGTATAGAACATAATGACCTCATTCCCAATAAAAATGAAAAATACCTTTATTGTCATAAATATATTTACTTTCATTGTATGTTTTGAAATACAGTGTGTCAGCTTTCTATTGTTGCTATAACAAATTACCACAAAGTTAGTGGCTTAAACAACCCAAATCCATTATTTTACAGCAGGTTAGAAGTCCAGTATGGGTCTCACTAGGCTATAACCAAGGTGTCAGCGAGGCTGCATTCCTTCCTGGAAATTCTAGGGGAGAATATGTTTCCTTGTCTTTTCTAGAGGCCATTCAAATTTCTTGACTTGTGGTGTCCTTCCTCTGTCTTCCAAGCCAGCAAGTTGAATCTCTCTCTGACTTTTGTTTCATAGTAACATTGCCCTCTGACCAGAGCTGGGAAAGGCTCTCCATTTTAGACACTCATGTGATTAGATTGGGCCATCTGGAAAATCTGAGCTAATCTTTCTAACTCAAGGTCTGTACCTTTAATTAGATCTGCAATGTAAATCAATATATTCAAAGCTTTGGGGGCGGGCTTCCCTGCTGGTGCAGTGGTTAAGAATCCACCTGCCGATGCAGGGGACATGGGTTTGAGCCCTGGGCCGGGAAGATCCCACGTGCCGCGGAGCAACTAAGCCCGTGCGCCACAACTACTGAAGCCCGCGCGCCTAGAGCCCGTGCTCAGCAACAAGAGAAGCCACTGCCATGAGAAGCCCGCGCACCGCAACGAAGACTAGCCCCCGCTCAACGCAACTAGAGAAAAGCCTGCACGCAGCAACGAAGACCCAACGCAGCCAACAGTAAATAAATTTATTTTTTTAAAAAAAGCTTTAGGGAGGCTTCCCTGGTGGCGCAGTGTTTGAGAGTTTGCCTGCCGATGCAGGGGACGCGGGTTCGTGTCCCGATCCGGGAAGATCCCACATGTCGTGGAGCGGCTGGGCCCGTGAGCCATGGCCACTGAGCCTGTGCATCCGGAGCCTGTGCTCTGCAATGGGAGAGGCCACAACAGTGAGAGGCCCGCATAACGCAAAAAAAAAAAAAAAGCTGTAGGGGGTTAGGACATGGGCATTTTGAGGAGGGGGGAGGGAGCCTTACTCTACCTACGCAGAGGGATTTGGCAATTTCTCCTTCCTGCCACTGTTACCGCTTGACCAATGAAAGGCAATTTGACAACACAATATAATACAGCTTTATCTACTTCCGTCTTTTATTTTTAGCTCATTGAAAGCATTTAATAACATGCTTATTTACATCCAAGGAGTGGGTTAAGGCCTTGAACGTGCTCTCAATATCATCAACCACTGCAGAGAAAAATAAATCAGTGAAGGAATCAGTGTTGGCAGATGAGGCCAACCGTGGAAACTCAACATGAGAATCTGAGACAAGTGAAAGCTGAGGAACATGGTGGATACAGGCCTTTGAAGAATCATCTGAGTAATATGATTCCCCTGAGACTAAGACAAGCTATAAACCTGAAAATATTATCAAAGCATTGAAAACCAGTCAAGAAATCACAAATATCTATGTGTTTAAAATGAGCTAATTGGGGCTTTCCTGGTGGCGCAGTGGTTAAGAATCCGCCTGCCAATGCAGGGGACACGGGTTCGAGCCCTGGTCCGAGAGGATCCCACATGCTGCGGAACAACTAAGCCCGCGCGCCACAACTACTGAAGCCTGTAAGCCTAGAGCCCAAGAGAAGCCATCACAATGAGAAGCCCGTGCACCGCAACAAAGAGTAGCCCCCGCTCGCCACAACTAGAGAAAGCCCGCGTGCAGCAACAAAGACCAAACGCAGCCTAATTAATTAATTTTTTAAAAATTAAAAAAATAAAATGAGCTAATCAACATTGTCAACAAGCATTCCCCATCCACCATGTACGGCCCAATGGCAAAGCTAACGTATGTTGTATTTTCCACAGCAACAAGCCTATTGTCAATACTGCACCAATAAATTTTAACAGTTTAAGCTTACTGAGTCGGCCAGTGCCTAGAAAAGTAGTTTAGATTTCAGACAAGAACCAGAGTTCTCAGCCCTCTCTGGCCATTTACCATTTTAGAACACTCCAACTTTCCCAAGAAAAGCCCATCTGTTTCAAAGGACATTACCTTTTCAACGTTCACTTTGAGGAGAAAGTAGCCAAGCACGCATATAAGACAAATGTTAAATCTCAGTCATCTGGCTATATTCAATACATGTTTCTAGAACACCCAAACGCTCTGATTCTATTCCAAAAAACCACAAGTTCAACCTCAATTTCTTTTTTGACTCTTCGCTGTGTTGTCTTGAAATTCAGACTGTGTTCTATGATATCAATTCTAAAATAAATGGAAGATATTCTGCTTTGGGGAATGAGATGACTAGAGAGGAAATGAGGTCACCACCACATGGTGCCCTGGGATGCTCAGAGGGGACTCACACATTGGGCGGAGGTAGGAGACAGATTCTTTTCCAAATCTGAGGGCTACGGTTCAGTGGTGTGTAAGATATGTTCATCTTAAGGATGGTTCTGGATATTGCTGAGCTGTACTAGAAAGAAAGGCCCCTGAGAAATGTCCCCCGAAGGCTCTGTTCCAGATCAAGTCATCCTGCTTAGAGACATACGATGCAGTCCTACAGACTAAAAGTAGACAGCCAGCTCTGGGGTGTGATTTGAGATGCACCAAAGTCTGCCTCTCTCCCTGTTCGATGAGAGTCCCTCAGAGAAGGAGGGATATGAGGGATCCTAGGAAGCCAGATAGGATTTGTATCAGCTGAGAGTATTGGGGGATGATTCAAGGGAAAGGTCGTGAGCAAACAAGCTTGGTGTGTTTGGAGAGGTAGGAAGAGACAGTTGGAGGGGCCATTTAGGGTCTTCTAGTGCAACCCTGTACGTGAGCCCATAACGCAGAATCAGAACACGGAGGAAACTGACAGTTTACGGAGTCTGGACTCTGACCTCTAGGCAATGACAACTGGAAAGTAGGCACTGGGGAGGCAGGGCAACCCACCTGAAGCCACCTTGGGCAGGAGTTTGTTTGAGCAGACTGAGGAAAAAGACGGAGGGCCGTGTAAATTGCGACTGGAAAGAAAGACTGGGCATTCCCCCCTACTTCAATGGTTTGTTTATTCCTTTTACTTTTATTTTTCAAATTATTGAATTCATAATGTTTCAGAATGTCTCCATTTAGAGGCATACATACAATTTTAAAAAATCAATTTGTTTCATATAAAACATCTTCAAGCTGCTTACCTATTTCTCAGTAATTTATTTTCCCAGAATTTTTAAATACATATTGCTATATTGAGATTTGATATATGTATATGGACATGTATATATGTATGCGTGTGCATATATACACACAACTATATAAATATATTGGTATATAAGCATATGTGTATACATATATGCATACACACATATACATTTTTCTTTACTTGTGCTTCTCCCATTACTGTTTATCCTTCTCTGTAATGTTGTTTTTGAAAAAAATTCAGTGTCACCTAGCTGCACTGAGTGGAAAGGGAAGAACTGTGTATATATACACGTGCTTGTCCACATGGCCTGGGCATACCCCGTTCAGGGGAGCATTTATGCCCACAAACAGAAGCCCTGGGACAGAGGGCTGGGTACCAGCTGCAGGGGTGAAAAGGATTAGGGAGCCAGTGAGTCCTCAGAAGTTCATTCTTCCTAACTAGCACATTCCCAAACACTTTTTCAAGTAATATCTTGCCATGACAGACGTGAGGACCATAATGAAAAGGGATGAAAGCAAATGGATTAAATCGATAATTAGGTCAGAAGGTTTAATACCTAGAAGAGATGTATAGAGAAAACTGTCAAAGGGTGATACGTTTTTGTTTTTATACCTACTGCTCATCCAACAGCAGAGGCTCTGCCCCCAGACCCAGCAAAGGGTGATAACAGTAACTATTTCTACTCCTGAGACCTGGCAAAGTCTCAGGAGCTCCAGTATCTGCTGGCAAGTGGTATTTAACTTGCTCACTCCTACAGCCACAATGTTTGAGCATGGACCCCCAACGTCAGCATATTTATTTACAAATTGTTATAAAACATACCCACATAAAATGTAAGAAATACAAATCTATGAATGATGACATAAAATGGGATTAACTGTATTTTAAAACTAACATTTGTATCACATACACCACATGTTGGGCACTTGTTTGAGCATGTTACACATATTAACTCATTTAATCCTCATAATAGCCCTCCAAGTAGGTACTATAATTAATCCCCATTTTACAGATGTGGAAACTGAGTCGTGAGGCATATAAGTAATTCATCCAAGGTCACACAGCTTGTAAGATTCAGAACCTGAGTTCAAACCCAGTAGTCTGACTCTAGCATCTGAATCCTAACCTCTGCACTACACTCTCCGAATTTTTCTAATGCTTCTCTAATTGTTATTCTGCCCCGTTGATCAGAATGGCATTAGTTACTCTCTCAAGACATGATGTGCACTTTGGGAGAAGTGCATCATCAGTGACGTGGCTATAAATCTGCATTTGAAATAGTCTTCTTGGTAATCATATCTGATTAGATTTTCATTATTTTTTACCACCCTGATGGAGCTGACCAGGAGCTCTGAACGAACAGGGCAATTACCAGCATAGCCATTTTCTTTTGCTCCCTTGTGGATACTCCTTTGGCATTATCATCAAGTCACAGGTGCTTTGTAGAATATCTGTTTAAGCCAGGTTGACCATGTTGTGAGGGGTAGTTTAGTTAAACAAGATCATTGGCCCTTAAATCCATTTACCCAGGCAACATACATCTCCCTGTATCAGAGTAAGCAAAACTCAAGTCAATTTCCACCCCCACTCAGTTCGTCAGGATTCTAAACACTTTGTCCAGGACATGACCAGCTGACTGTCATATAGGTTCAACGAGGACACCAGCGCCTATCAGCAGCAAAGCTTAAGAACTATCCTTCGTTAAGATAAACTTCAGAAAAAGTTCTAAAATGTTATTCCATCACCATAACGTCCCCTGTAATAGGGATGTACATACCCTACTCTGGAGGCCCCTTCTCTAGCAGAGTATTTCTCAACGTGGAGTCCTCAAACCATTTATATCAGAATCAACAGGGCTCTTATAAAAATCTGGACTCTTGGACTTAAGTCCATGTTTACTGAATGGGAATCTTGGGGTAGGACTCAGGAAATCTGCATTTTACATGAGTTCTTCGTATTATCCTTATACATATCAATGTTGGTAGCTGCCGCTTTAGGGGCTGCTCAGTCCCTAACACAACAGTAACTCGCAAGGTTACAAGAGCCCTTCAGTGGCATCTACCTCAACTCTCCAGCCAATACTTGCATATCAGAGTAAAGAACCAAATACAGTGATGTTGATTCTCCTTCCCCTGAAGAGAGGATACATTTGATTACTGACTTTCAATTACTCAGATATATTTTGTTTCTTCAGTTTAATTACGACTACCTGGGAAATAAATGTGCTTGCTTTCTCATAATATCTGTAGTTCTGATTCAGCACTAGCATATAGTAGGCCACAGCCAGCAAAGAGTTTTTATCTCACGTGATGCCTGATTAATTGCTAGTTGCTACCGCGAGTACTCTGTGGACAAGGATTCTGAGACGGAATTGGGGCATAGTAATCAATCTCTGATGCATTATCATGTCTGCCGTGGAAACCATGTGGAGAAGTGGCAACTAGGGATGGGCATATGGTGACATCAATGAGCCATTTCAGCCGTATATTCTCAAAATGTATGAATACAGGAGGATATCCCAAATATTGCATATGTGAGCAAATTGTCTCTCACTTAGAGAATTGCATGTTTTTTTCAGGTCATCTCTGTCTTGGAAGGTCATTCCCAAAATAAGGTGGCCAATATATAAGGAACTCATACGACTCGACAGTAAAAACACAAAACAGCTCAATCACAAAGTGGGCAAAGGACCTGAATAGACAGTTTTCCAAAGAAGACATAAATTGGCCAATAGGTACACGAAACACTGCTCAGCATCACTAATCATCAGGGAAATGCAAATCAAAACTACAACGAGATATCACCTCACACCTGTTAGAATGGATATTACCAAAAGACAAGAAACAACAAGGGTTGGTGAGGGTGTGGAGAAAAGGGAACTCTCATACACTGTTGGTGGGAATGTAAATTGGTGCAGTCCCAAGGAAAACAGTATGGAGCTTCCTCAAAAAATTAAAAATAGAACTATCATATCATCCAGACATTTCATTTCTGGGTAATACCTGAAGGAAATGAAATCACTATCCTGAAGAAGTACCTGCACCATGCTCACTGCAGCATTATTTACAATATGCACAACATGAAAACGACAGAAGTGTCTATCAAAAGATGAATGGATAAAGAAAATGTGGTATATATACACAGTGAAATATTAGCCATAAAATAGAAAGAAATCCTGCCATCTATGATGACATGAATGGACCTTGAGGACATTACCCTAAGTAAAATAAGTCAGACAGAGAAAGACAAATACTGTATCTCATATGCAGAATCTAAAAAAAAATCCAAATTCATAGAAAAAGAGAAAAGATTGGTGGTTGCCAGTGGTGGTTGGAGGGGGGCGTGGTAATGGGTGAAGGTGGTCAAAAGATACAAATTTCCAGTTACAGGATAAGTTTTGAAGATGTAATGTACAGCAATGGTGACTATAGTTAACAATATGGTATAGCATATTTGAAAGTTGCTAGGAGTAAACCTTAAACGTTCTGATCACAAGAAAAAAACTGTAACTACGTGAGGTGATGGATGTTAACTAAACGTATTGTGGTAATCATTTGGTTTTATATATATAAAATAATCATTATAATAATCATGTAATCATATGCTAATCATTATATATATAAACTCATATTGTACACATATTTATACAACGTTATAGGTCAATTATATCTCAATAAAACCAGAAAAAAACCCACAAATAACAAACAAAACCACAAAAAGGTAGCCAGACAGACCCCTCCAGAACTGAAGCAATAGCCACTTAAAAAGAATACTTCTGGGGCTTCTCTGGTGGCGCAGTGGTTTAGAATCCACCTGCCAATGCACGGCACATGGGTTCGAGCCCTGTTCTGGGAAGATCCCACATGTCACAGAGCAACTAATCCTGTGCGCCACAACTACTGAGCCTGCGCTCTAGAGCCCACGAGCCACAACTACTGAAGCCCGTGCTCCGCAACAAGAGAAGCCACCACAATGAGAAGCCCGCGCACCGCAACGAAGAGTAGCCCCCGCTCGCCACAACTAGAGAAAAGCCCGCGCACAGCAACGAAGACCCAACGCAGCCAAAAATTAAAAATAAATTAAATAAATATTTTTTTTTAAAAAAAAAGAATACTTCTGCTATGTCTCTTACATGCCCACCACATATGTGGAGCCTCAAGTCAGGAGCACGCTGGAGTTAGCCACAGACCTTGGACAGCTCCCACCATATTAGTGAAAGGGAATCATAAAACTACAGTTTAAAACAAGAAAGCAAGCTTGGTTTGTTTTTTTTGTTGTTTTCTTTGGTTTTTTTTGCCGTACGTGGGCCTCTCACTGTTGCAGCCTCTCCCGTTGCGGAACACAGGCTCCGGACGCGCAGGCTCTGCGGCCATGGCTCACGGGCGCAGCCGCTCTGCGGCATGTGGGATCTTCCCGGACCGGGGCACGAACCTGCGTCCCCCGCATCGGCAGGCGGACTGCCAACCACTGCGCCACCAGGGAAGCCCTCTTATTAGTATTTTTGGCAAAGATAAACTGGATTCAAGAGAAGGGGACGTTGGGATTAGAATACTAAAATGGGTTAAATCCATTGGACCCACTGGACATGTTTCAGGTTGTATTACCTGAATAAATGTTTGCTAGGTGGATAGATTAATGACTGGGTAAGAGAAATAAAAGAATTTTTACAATTTCAATCTGTTGAATGTTTGTTGGGTTTTCATCTCATCTGGGCCACAAATTGGAAGAGAAAAGAGTATCCAAATACTTAAATTATAAGTTATTTATATTAACATTGTAAATTCAAGAAAGCAAGAATGTTCTACCAAAAAGTTTTAAGTCGAGAAGTGTTCATCATATTCATCATTGTCATTGTTATTAGAATAGCTCATAGGATACCATGGACTAACACAATTCCTTTTGCTTCCATAGGATACCATGGACTAACACAACTCCTTTTGCTTCCATAGGATACCATGGACTAACACAACTCCTTTTGCTTTAGCTCATAGGATACCATGGACTAACACAACTCCTTTTGCTTCAAATACCCTGTGTTTTATTTCTTCCTGTAAGTGAGTATTTGTAATTGAGTTGTGAAAATCTGGAAGTGCCGACCCAGCTTTTACTGGCTCCCTCTGAGCTCTATAACTACCATAGAATGAATGCTCAGATGAGGCTGAGAAAGAAGAGTTCATTTCCCTCTATCATGTCTCATCTGCTTCAAAAGAGAAAGCGCAGCCATGAGGGAGGACCCTCCAGCAGCTGTCAGCTGCTCTGAGCATCACCAAGGTACCAGCACCCATACACTGTATTTAACCTGCCCCCAAGTCCTGCTCCTGGAAAATCAGCACAAAGTTTCCCATGACATTATGCTTTTCACCCTCCAGAACTGATGAGATGATTCAAGTGAAAAAGCTTTCAGAGGACAAGCTACTTTTCTTCACCAAGTACTTATTTGGCCTTCGGCTTAACCACTTGGGAGACACACTGCAAAAGGAGGAAGCATGAGTTAACTTGCCTTCTTGACTTCTGTATTGATAGGTGGTTAGTGGCTGCTGTAAAAGCGATCCAGCCCAAAACTGTTCCACCCGTTATCTATTTAAGTGGGACCATCAACTACCATTTCTGCCTGCTGGGGGCAGAGCTCTTGATTATGACATTAAACACAGAGCAGGAAGGTTTCAATTTGATCCTACTGGTGACTTACAAATTAGGATTAAAGGACACTAGATTTTTGCTCATGCCAACTACCACCCTCTACACACACAGACACCTCCACTCCCCCTCCCCCTCAACCCTTGCTTCTTTCGACCTCCTTGTGCAGCTACTCAACGTCTATACTCTCCAGGGTCCCTGAGGGTGAAACATGGCTGTTGATTCCCACGTCCTATGGGAACTGGTATCTGGGCAGAGGGTCCTCTGCTGAATTTCCTTAAAGCACAGAGGATCCTCAAGATCATCTGAAGTTAAAAGTGCATTTCCTTGGATTAGGATTTCTTCCTGGAAAAATAGCATCGCATGGCAGGATCACAAGGAGCAGCTCTCTCAAGGAAAGCTAAGCAACTCACCAATGCAGAGAAGCCCATGAGGACATTTTTTAATATATCCATTTATTTTCCATACACATTTTGCCTAGAAACCCAAAAAGGAAGCCGCAACGTAAGGGTCAAAGCAAAAGAGGAGAGTGAGAAGCAAGGTGGAAATTTCTTTTCACCATTAGTAATGTTTTGTCACAGACAACCTAGCCAGACTTCTCACAGCCAGAGCAGAGAGGTACTTGCAATCACCCAGCACTTTGAGCTCAATAGAAAATGCCTGCAAATTTCTGAAGCCTGAGCACAGGATCATTTCATGCCTGCTTCCCATATGCCAGTGCTGTGTTGAGGGCTCCTTTATCACACTTAGCAGACAGCCTCCCCATGCTGCCCATGTGTTCGTGTTGTGCTCCCTCACTGAGCTTGTCTGTGTCAGCACAGACATCGTCAGAAGCCCCAAGGGCTGAATGTGGAATCCATCCAGGAGGGCAGGAGAGCCCAGTAAGCCAGGCAGTGGGAGGCCACTGCCCTCTCCCCTCCAGCTGCTGACTGTGACCACCTGTGCGCACAGACTTTTACAAAAACAAACGCCGTGCAGACCTGACCTTGGTTTTTGAAGCAATTTTCTAAAACAGGGAGCTAGTTGTGATGGTCAATTGAGGTCTAATCCTGTCTGCTGACAGTGTTAGCTGAAGTGACTGGAATTTGAAAGCAGTATTTTGTTCAAAAGAAGGTGAAGTGTTCTGGCAACAAGAAGTCAGTAAACAAGTAATCACCATTAAATTCATACGGATTTCTACTATGAAAATAATAGTAATTCCTCCACTGTCCTACCCTCTCCATGTCCTTTGGAAACTGGAGAAAGCTCTCACTGTCCCAACTCCAGAACGCAGGCATGAATTTCATCATCTGCCCTGCCCTCCATCTAAAGAAAGACAACTGCCGTCAGATCTTCAGCTGGTAGACAAAATCTCACGGGCAAATGTTCATTGCTATGGGGGTATCTACTACGCCACCTAAAGAGTAAGAAAGTTAATTTCCAAAGATGCGTCACAATCTAACCAGAGAGGAACTTCACTTTCTCCTTTCCTTGGGTTGGGCTGCCAGCAGGGAAGGTTTGTCGCAAAATACCATCCTACCATTCTCAGCCATAGCTGTTCTACTCTTACTGGAATTTCAAGAGAGACAGTTTCAACTCCATGTGCTACTTGAAAGCTTAAAAGAAATATTTAATAATTAGAATACTCATTACTTGCCCCCTCCAGAAGTTTCCATTTTAATTTTCACTTGCCTTTTGTGTTGGAAGCAAAAAAAAAAAACAAAGTGGCAGATAGATCAGAATACACTTTCTTCGTAGGAGAGCTCTGTCACAATAATGGCACCTCCTTAAATATATGTTGTCATGGCCCCCAAACATCTATCATTAAATCTGTTCATATTTGTATTTGAAACACTTCTCTCCAAAACTTAGGCTACGTTACCTTGAACTTGCCTCTCTACTCCCTCTCTATATTCAATCACACATGGTGGATTCCATCCCACACGTGTTATGGTTCAGACAGGTTTACATAGCTGAACCCATCACTGTGCTCCTAGTACCTCTTTCAGCACCCTCAAGATGGAAGGTCTTAATTTCCAAATGAATGCTTTTCACAACTACCAGATGAGGTATGCAATATGGTCCACATTTTGCTTTAAGTAAACTGAAGTTCCCCATCATTGCTGGGTTTAATTTCATCGCTATCCATTAGGCTCCTATCTGTGTTGTGAATTTTACCAAGTTAGTAAGGTAGAAGTGATTTCTACCATCTCAAGTTATGGGGTTATGTGTGAACAGTGAGAGATGTCTATTGGAACACAGCCTGGAGTTTCACATGCAACACTGAATTTACATTCCCTGTGTTATTGAGGATGAATTTCTCAGTTTCCCACAACTGGTCTGAATTAACTGAACCTGATATTCCCGATAATATCTAACATGGGGTTTTCGAGTTCCCATAGACCAACCTCTTCCCAATTCCCCACACATCTTATTCATTCTCACCTTCCTGTCATTGACCTTTTGTTCCTACTCCTTTCATGGCCAGAGAGACGCTTTGATTTCAGAGTCACTGGTGGGGTCAGTCACACTTTATTTTGCCCATTCACACAGCTAATTTGTTCCTCATGTTAATGAACTTTTTAAGTTGAAGTTTAATATACATATAGAAAAGTACAAGTATCATACATGTACAGGCCTGTGAATTATCATGAAGAGAGCAAGCTTCTCCCCTCTGAGATCAAGAAACAGAACATCATTAGCACCCCAAGGGAGCCCCTCTCTTATCCCCATCCAGTTAAAAAGCCCCTCCTCCCCCAAGTCATCCATTACTCCAGTACCACAGATTAGTTTTGCAGATATTTGAATTTTATATAAATGGAATCTTCAGTACACATTCTGTAGCATCTGGCTTCTCTCACTCACTATTATGTTTGTGAGACACAGCCATGTTCTTGTCTATAGCTGTAGTCTGCTTTCATTGCTGTATAATATGCCATTGTATGAATATATTATCATTTATTCATTTTGCTCCTGGGAAATATGGGCTGTTTCTAGTTTGGGGCCATTACAATAATGCTACTATATATATTCTTCCATGTGTCTTTAGACATAGACATATGCACTTTTCTGGGTATCGTAGCATCTACTGTTAATTCATCCCTATCCTCTGGAGTTTATCATTTCCTGGTACTCTGGCCCAGCTTTCAGCTGTCCACACTGTGACTATACACTTGAAGGGTCTCTCTGGCCACCAGAGTCCTCTCTGCCTACACACTAAGCAAGCCAGAAGTACTAGAGGATTATTAACCCTGGGATAAGTTAATAATGGGATCACCCCTTGGACGAGATTAACTAGAGTTTCATCCTGGCTCCCGATATTTCCCAGTATAAAGCTCCAGACACTCCCACAGGTAAGCTTCTTGATAATGCATGCTTTATTGGCTTCCTTTCCATGCCTGTCTCGCTCACTCACTCCCCTACTTTTACTGAGGTCACCTCCCAAATAAACTACTTGCATTTAAATCCTTGTCACGGGAACTAATTCTGGATGAACCCAAAGTATAACACCAACTTTCTCCTCTATTCACTACTCTTTACAAAAGTGGCTAGCCTAGAGATTACAAAATTAATCTTTAACTTATTCAAGTCTAATATAAATTAAGACATACACATCTCAGACAACTCAGAGGCTTTCAGAAACTAACTCCATCTACTCCTTCTTCCTTTTGAGCTTTTATTGTCATGTTTTAAGTAGGCTTTAAACCCAATGATATATGATTATATTTGTTTCATGCGGAGGATATTTAGATTTACCTGCATACTCTTTCCATCCTTTATTTCTTCCTATATGTACATGCTTCTGTCTAGGGTCCTTTTCCTTGTTCTCGAAATAGAGACTCTATTATTTCTTTCCTTGTGGGTCTACTGGTAATAATATCTCCATGTTTATTAGTCTGAAGTTATCTTTACCTTGCTTTTTGAGAATATTTTTACTGGGTACCAGATTCTAAATTAGCAGGATTTCCCCCCCACCGGCATGTTGAAGCTGTTAACCATAGTCTTCTGGCTTCCATTGTTTCTGAATGATATACGTATTTCTTTGAAGGTAATATATATATTTTTCCTATTGACTGCTTTTAAGGTCTTCTTTTTTGTGTTTAACAGTTTCACTATGATGTGCTTAGGCATGGGTGTCTTGTATTTACCCCACTTGGGATATGAAGCAATTCTTAAATCTTCCGACTTGAGGTCTTGTAAATTTTGGGAAAATCTTAGCAATGGCTCTCCAAATATTGCTTCTCACCCATTCTCTCTCTCCTAACTTTTTGCACTCCAATGACATAATATTAGGCCTTTTTACCATATATCTTTTGTGCTCTTTTGTGTATAATTTTTTCTTCCTATGTTTTATTCTGATTTTTTTTACTTTTGTGTCTAATCTGCTATTAAACCCATATATTAAGTTCTTAAATTCAGTTATAATATTTTTCAGTTTCAGAATTTCCACTTGATAGTATGTTATAATTTTTGATTCTCTGCTGAAATTGTTCATTTTGTTAATTTCTTGAAAACAGTGATGTGAATTTCCTAACTGGAATATGTAGGTTTCCTATGTTTGAATTTCTACAGACTTTAGTCCTCTTCATTTTTTGGCTAATTTTTTTTATTTCTGCATGCCTAATTTGGGTTTTTTTATTTTGCTTTGGGGTTTTGTTTTTAATAACAATTACCACTTTAAGGCTCTGACCAATGTTACGTTTCCTCCAAGAAAGGTCTTACTTTTGCCTGTGGCAGGCAATTAGGGTAGAAGTGGATCTTCATCTAACCTGGGATTGAGGTAATTTGGATGGAGTTTCAGTCTCTATGAGGATTGGTGCGTTTCAGCCTTTGTGAGGGTTGGTCTATTTCCAGTTGGTCCCTAACTCCTAGAATGTAGCCCTTGAAGGGTTCCCTCTAAATGCCTCAAGTGCTTATGAGGGCTTTTCTCCCTTGGCAGATGCTTCATTTCATTGTTCCTTCGGCCCCACGAGACCATCAAAACTGCCTCAGCCACTACTTTAAAATTTGCAAATATCTTGGGAGATAAGGCAGTGCCAGATGTTATACCTGCATCTCTGAACTTTCCTTTTCTCCAAGACCTTCAAAAGTCTTTGCTGCCTTCGAAGCTTTTCAATGGCTTTAAACAACAGTTTTTTAAAGCCAGCTTTTCCAGTGGTGTTGGCGGGAGAGTGGATCTGACGCAAGCTAGTCTGCCAGGGCCCAACCAGTTAGTTTCTACCCAGCCAAAGTCAAGCTCAAGTCCTTCCTCCTCTAAGAGTCTTCTCTGTTTACTCTGGACCCTACGGTTCTCTTGTATCTGTGAACTTTAATGGCATTTTTAGTCTGCTTCATGCATTTTAGTACCTGAGCTCATTCTCTTTTATTTTCCTCCACTAGTTTATAGAGTTACAGAATTAAATTACTATCATAATATATAACATATAATATACATGTATTCATGTATATTCAAATACCGTATGCATTATGAATATTACAATTACATAATCTACAGCATTAAATAGTTATAAATTGGTATCTCAAACACTTCTAAATTTCCTGAGAGCCCAGGACCTAGCACTTATGTTGCTTTATATTCATTGGAGGAAAACTTAGAAATCCAAAAAATCGTAGAAGTGGACCCTCTTATTATCCCTATTCACCAGAAAGACAGAATTAATTTGATTAATATTGCTTTGGGTAAGTTATTTAACATCTCTAAACCTCAATTTCCTCATCTGTAAGCTAAGGATAGTGATACTACCTCATTGGGTTGGTGGGAGGATTTAATGAGATAATTTATGTGAAATGCTTAGAACAGGGCATTACATTATGCTCATTCCGTTAATGTCAGATATCAGAGTAAGAATAGAGGTTTCATGTTTATTTCCTGTTTCCTTTCAATGGTCATGCTCTCTGTATAACATAATATCCCACTGATGTTTAATCTTATGTCATTAGGCAACAGGGGCCAGATATGGAACAATAAACTGAAGGATTTGCTTGGGAGAGCTTGTACTGATTTCACCTCAACTCACACAGCAGGACATGTACATAGGGTCACACTGAAGGCAAAATCCCTACTCTCTCTGGTTCTTTCTCCCAACTGCTCAACATAGCCAGTTGCAAAATACTCATTCTCCATACCTCTAGCATCCCCAGGAGAGTCTCACACAGGTTCTTGAAAAGTACTCTGGCCCTCACCCCCGGACTTCTTGCCAGTGTACAAAGCTCAGAGCTTTAAAATTGCTGGTGTCCACCAAAGGACAGTGACATTTGTGCCAAGGGGGCTTCTTTTCCATGTTCTGGAAGGTGTGAGTGGCAAGGTGCCAAAGGAATCAGAATCCTTGCAGGCATCCCTGGGTCAGGGCCATTCTACATTCTCTGCAGAAATGAGAAGGATGCCCCCTCTCTGTCTCCATGTCACTCTGTCTCCTGGACGCCAAGGTTAGGTCACTTGTTAGGTGGAAGCAGCTTCTTCTGTTTCCTTCTGTGGCCTCTTTCTCAGAGGGCAATCAATCTCCTCCAGGAAGTCCTTCTTCAGACCGAGCTCCACATACTAAGCTTCTCCCCAGAAGTAAACTGTATCTTGTTTAGGGGAATTATCTACACATCTGAATTTATTTGCAGCTATTGCTAAGAGAAAGAGAAGTAGCAAGAAGAAAGTTGACACACAGGGAAAAGGCAAGGAAGAAAACTAGTATTTACTGAGCACCTCTTGTATCTCTAGTCCTTCCTCCCAGAGAAAATCCAGAAAGAAAGTTTTAGTCTAAACAAATGCACAAAGTTGCTATAAACAACCCCTGGAGGTCCTCAGACAAGAGTTCTCTGCCCTAGTCCAGTCTGGCTTAAGCTTAACCTGGCTCCCGTAGATTGGATTACTGCCTTCCTTTTTCCCTGACCAAAGTTCAACTGCCTTCTCCAGGTCTCACGAGCATCAAGTATCAAGTTCCCTTTGCTTATGTGGAAAAAGGGAAAAGCAAAGGCTCTTGGGTTCAGCAAGACAGTTTCTGTGGAAATCTCCACCTGCCTCTGAGGGAGGAACCACAGAACGGAAATAGCCCCGCGGACAGGGCAGTACTTGGCAATTGTCTCAGGCGACAAAGCAGCTCAAAGGCTGATGAACTAGAGTGCTTTTCTTGTCTAACACTGAAAGATTAGTTCTCCTATAGTAGAATGGAAGACCACAAATAAAAACGGTTCAACTTTTATGCATAAAGGGGAAAAAAAATCAGACCATATGGGTAATTCAGCTACAATATACACAAGATGCAGCCTTTCACCACTCCGTGGAGATGGACCAATGGGCTTTTCAAAGGGCTTTGGAAGGCAGGGCCTGCCAGAACCCAGATCAGAGGTTGAGCTTGGTACAACCCTTTAACCCAAAGCAAACAGTTAGAGGAGAGTGTTTGGAGAGATCCCTTACGAAGTCAGAGCCTGACAAAAGGAAAATAAAATTGAACTTTTGTTTCTTTTCACTAGGCCCAAGTTTCCTTTTATTTGACTCTATTAGTGAATGTGGTCCCAGGATTGCAATAACAAGACGTCTTAGACCCACCATCATATAAGAACAAACTACTTTAGAAACATTTTCACACTTTCAAGCATCACTGTAGGCCAGGACACGAGAAACGTGAGTTTAAAAAATTTTAAACCTTCCAGGTGTACTTCTTAAATAAAACGTTCTCTCTCTCTCTCTCTTTCTACATATATATAAATATATATATGTAGATATATATATGTATAATTTTTTTTTCCATTCATGAAAGTTAAAGCCTTCAGCAAGCCTGATACTTGCTAAAGGAGTTGACCATTCTGCTGTTGCTTTTCTGTGTCTTGCAGATGAGTTTGGTAGCTCTTTGGATAGCAAGGGCATTAGGAAAGCTGGAATTATTAACCAGGAATCAGGGGCCGCCTGAGGCCACTTGAATTTCTGTGTATGAATAGCATCACAGAAGAGTCCTGTTTGGACTCGGCCTGTGAAGGCTGATCTGGAAGCTGCTCCAGTCCATTGGGATCACCAGGAAGCCATTCAGCAATGCTATTGCATAAGATTTTGTATCCAGTCCAACCAAAGTAGAGATTACATGGTAGTTTTAAGGCACTGTATCAAATAATACGGTGTAATTTTTAATAAAGGTATCAGATGTTTTGGAACTAGAAACAGTCTAAAGGACACATTTTTAACATATGATAGCATACTGCACATGCAATTCTCAGAATGGGTTATTTAAACCACAGGTCTAAATTATACATACACACATATTTGCTGGTATACTCATAGACTGTTTCTGCAAGAACACATGAGAAACACGAGGATACGTGAGAAACAGCAGCAGACTCACTTGTAACCATATACCCTCTGGAAACGTTTGAATCTTACTGTATGTGCATGTGATGACCCATTGAAAACAAATCAGTTTTAACATAAAAAAATCAAATGATGTCATGTGGCTTAAAGTGATCTTCTAAAAGTCTCTAACTACGAAGATGAGAAGGCAGCTGGTCCCGGGTTGGCGGGGGACCGGGCAGGGGGTGGCTCCAGGGTTGACATCTCATGGAGCGAATGCCCCTGATCAAGAGGAAAGATGAGGCATTCGTCTGACAGATCGCTACCTCGGCACCGAGCACCATACTCACCAGGGATGGGTGAGGGATACTGAACGTCACAGCAACGTCCTCAGACCCGCAGAATATTCAGAGACTCCAATATAGAAAATAAAATACAACATGATTCTATCGGTAAAAGGGGCAGGAGTGGGATGTGATATGTTCTCATATAACTAGTTAAACCCACCAATAGGTTTCTTTGCTGCAAAATAAATTCATTTCTCTACACTGTAGACACTGAACAAAGGTGTTTATGACTTAAAGGCTGCAGTCACTGGCGTGATGAAACACCGACAACTCCCACAGCTGCGTGAACCCCTGTGGAGTGTCTCAGGAGCTGTAGCCTGAGAACACCGGAGAGAGCGTGGGTACTTCACTCTGAGAGGCCAAAAATGTGAACTCTGCTACTTTCTTGATGGGTAACTGAGCAAACTGCCTAACATCTAAGAGCATCATTCTCCTAGCCTGAAAAATGGGAATGAAAATCTCTGCATTGCAGCCTTGCTGTAAGGACTGCGTGTATATGCGTGCGTGCGTGCGTGTGTGTGTGTGTGTGTCTGTGTGTGTCAGGGTGGCGTTGAGTGTGAGGGGTGTCATGTTATTATGCTGGCATGTAGAAGAAGCTCAATGAATGGTGATTGTTAAGATCCTGGTTATTATTAATAACAGCTCTGGAGAACGGAAGAGACCCTGATAAATATTTAAGAGTGATCTTTAACTTACCACAAAAGGAAAACATAGCTCATAAAGAATAAATGTAAACCAGGACAAATAGCTAAATATCTGCTATTCTCGTGAGCATAAATTTTCCTCCTCTTGGTTTATGGGGCCCATGATTATCTCTGTCAGCTGGGATATTCAGAAAAATGCGCTATATTAAAGAGCAGGCCTATTCTATGGAAATCAATCAATAAAATAGAGTCCAGAAATGACAGCAGCCTGATGACTATTTTACTCGATCTGTTTATCTATTTGTCTCTCTGCCATCTGTCACAGCCATACCTGAGGGGAGTCTCCAGGGGCTTTACCTGACGGCAGGGGAGGCAAGGTTTACGGTGGAAGGATGAGCCAGGCACTGGTGGGGCAGCACGTGCGGCTGCTCGAAGGTCAGCCTGAATGGTGCAGGACTGGAGACGTGCTGTTTCCTCCCTGTCCCAGGGGCCCACAGAAGCCAGCTCGGGAGAAAGGACAAAGCCCAGAACAGGACCAGACCCTCTACTGTAGATCTACATCTTCCTTATTAGGAAATGGGTCAAAACAAAATGCTAAGGACGAAGGGATCAGGCTGGGGCTCTCTTAGGTGGCAGCAGGAGGACCATGGCCAGAGATCCTTAACTTCCATGGGGAGCAGCTTGTGCTCAGGGCAGAACAGGCTAGTGCTCGGTCATCAGGCCACAGGCAGGGACATGGGAGGCTAAAGGTAAAGCAGGCTGCCAGGGAAGTTAGGCCAATGGATTCCTGCCAATGGCTGCCTGTAACGGGGCTGATCAGGGTTTTACTTGGCAGCCCTTCCCACAGGGAGAATGTATTTGCCCTCAAGGAGACTGTCCTGTTGTGAAATAGGAGAGGGAAAGAGGAAGGAGTCTGGTCCTGCTGGGGCAGCGACCACCTCACCTAGGGGCCTACCCTGTCTCTCCTGAGCAGTCATGTCGATTCATTCATGGAAAAGGAAGATTTGGATTAAAGTCAAATAAAATACACATTTCTAACCACAGTCTACCAGATCCTACATGACATGGCCCCTGCCCACTTCACTGACCTCATCTCATGCCAATTCCCACTTTTCACACTCCCCACCAGTCACCCTGTTTCCTATTTGTGCAAAGCTCAATCCTACCTCAACAGCTTGCCTTTGCTTGCTGGTGTCTTGCTCACTATTCTCTGACTGTGAGTAGCTCTTTCCTACAGGCCTTCGCTCAAGGCCACCTTCCTTGAGAAACCCTCCAGGGCCACCACATCTACTGGAGCCCCATTGCCTTTTATCTCTCATGACACTTCTGACACCAAATGTGTGGTTGTTTTTTTTTTCCCCACATCACCCAATTTTCCAACTCTCCAGACACCAACTGCGTGTCCTGCATTTCAACTCAATTCTGACACTGCTGACACTGCAGTGTCAATTCTGACAAGACTGCTCCCCAACTCTAGATGCCAATTGCAAGTCTTGAGGCTTCCATGCTTCTGACTGACTGGCTATAAATCAGGGGTTCCCACAACACCCTCCTCAGGTTCCACAATTTGCCAGAATGGCTCACAAAATTCAGCAAAGCATGTTACTTACATTTAGTGGTTTACTATAAAGGAACAGCCAAATGGAGAAGATGCATATGGCAAGGTGTGTGTGTGTGTGTGTGTGTGTGTGTGTGTGTGTGTGTGTGGCGGGGGGGGCTTCCATGCTCTCTCCAGACATACCACCCTGGCAACACCTCAATGTGTTCACCAACCAGAAGTTCTCTGAACCCTGGTGTTTGGAATTTTTATAAAGGCATCACTATGCAGTCTCTCCTGACCCTGCAGCGCAAGCTTTCCTTTCAGCTCCCAAAGCCTGTCTTCTTGTCTCTCACCTTCCTCCAGTCACACAGCAATCAGTGCTCCTATCCAGTCTTAAAAATACACTCAGGAGAATAGAAGAGTCTGACGGTCCTGAAATGAGGTGATCATTAATTTAGCATTTCCTTGTCCTCTTCATTCTCAGCCTCATGTGTAAGATGAGTAATGTTTTAAACAAACGGGATCATGCAGCTGGGAGGATGAGAGAGTTACTATCAGCAATAATGAATATTCCTGAATTTTTACAGAACAACTATTGATTGCCTAGAAGAGTTTAGAGCTCAAGGTAACTCTACCATTAGATAGCCAGTTAAAAACTCCAAACGATTCATTATTTCTCTTTAAAAACATATTGTGAAAGAAATGGAGTTGCATTTTCTATGTTATAAAATGAAAAGAGCTGAAGATGGTATTTTCTCAATAAGCCTACACTGTGATTAAGAAGAAAATGAATATCACAGAAGAAAATATCAGCTAAGATGAAATGAGAAAAGGGCAAAAGCTGAAATCCAGTAATGTTTTAGCAATTCAAACTTCCAGTACCTTAATATTCAGTCATAAGATAAAACTGAGTTTTTAAACCTTTGTCACTTGAACAGTGACTATATACGCATAAGCATCACAGTGACGTCATGCCTCTAACTGGCTCCTCAGTTTCTGGGTTTTCTCTGGGCCTGAGCTTACGACCCCCACTGTGTCTCACTTTGCCAGGAAGACGCGCTCACTGAGGGCCATGAACTACTGTCCATCACAAGTCCACCTGACCGCAGGCAGAACCCAGACACCGTCTGCTGTTTTTCCTCTGGCCCAGCCCACAAAGCTGCTCACCTCTCCTTCCTTCCCCAGAGACACCTGCCACTTTCCTTCTCGACAGCTGGAATGCTGTTCTCTACTCTTCCTTGCTTAACCAAAGGACTCAAAGGTGTAACTCATTTCTACCTCCCTGAGACCTAAGATACGTAATATCCACCCTGTTCCCTTGGTAGAGACACTCGGTTTTCTGATGCTCCCTGAGAGCACAGTCTGGGCTTGTGTTTTTGTGTACTGCCCTTGTACCTGTTGCTGATAAGATGTTGGGTCTGTGATAATATTTTTAATACTAAATTGGACCGGCGATACAGCTACAACCCCCTCTTCTCTGCCTCAGTTATGAAGTCTTGCCGCGTTCATATGAATCTTAAGTACTGCCCTAAATACATCTTCTTACTCAGCAATGTGACAGTAATTGTTGCTGTTTGTTCTTTGAGAACCCGCTATGTGGAAATCACCGATCATACATTAACTCTCCTCAAATGCCTCATTGAGATGGGGTGAGAGTTACTTTGTAAACCATGACTCATCAATAAGAAAAGAGGCCCAAAGAGACAAAGTCAGTTGTTCAAGTTCACACAGCTATTAAGTGACAGAAAGAGAATTCAAAATCAGGTCTGTTGGAAATCCTTATACCACCTCTTCTCAAATGTCTGACACCTTCCTGCTCTATGAATAATTCTCAAAGGAGTTTTCCATTTGCAGAAACATTTAATTCTATGAATGGGAGTCCAGGCAGTGGGCTGATCAAGCAGGAGCAGCTTCATGTTGTATGAGACTCATTATTCAGGCTTAAGGTATGTCGTTCAGAGAGACCAAGAGAGCGAGATCTAGGACCACCGTCTAGAATATTCTGTGTGAAACAAGAGCTTGGGGCTGTGTGATTTTTGTCTCCACGCTGGCCTCCACCAGTGGGGGCACTTTGCCTCTCAGGGAATATTTGGAAATATCTGGAGACATTTTTGGTTGTCACAGTTGAGGAGGTGGGTGTAGCTTAGCGTCACCTGGTAGGCAGAGGCCAGGAATGCCGCTGAACATCCAACAACGCAAAGGACAACCCTCTCCCCATCAACTCAGCCCCAAACATCAGGGGCGCTGAGTTGAGGAGCCCTGGCTGAGAAGGAAGAAGGCTTTTACAGTCCTGCTCTCAGGCAGCCCCAGATGCCCCTCAGGTTGGCTCTCTGGATATCAAAAGGGTCACTGGCTTCTTAGCTGCTTCAGGTGATGTCAACTTTTAGTTTGGGGTCTGAGTGTTAGAGGAGGCTTTAAGTCCATGCCTGTACCTTTAAGGTACAGCCTTAAGGATGGGGTCTGGCAGCGCCTCTTACAGGACCACTCCTGGGATCTTGAGACCATGTCTCACATCTGATACCTCCCAGAGGGTTTCTGTAAGAACACGTGGCCTTGTCATTTCAAGCCCTCTTCTGTCATTTCTGCCACTCCAACTTCCCCCCGCTTCCCTTCCTCCATACCCCATCTTTTTCCATTCTGTGCTCACCAGCCTGTTTCAAACGCTCTCTGGCCCATCCTCTGCCTTTGTCTTCTGAGAGGCACTCACGTCAGCACGTGCCACAGCCCAACTCAGTTCATTACTTGCCTCATTTAGGAAGAGAGAGCAAGAAAGGGAACTTCCTCAGCCACAGAACTTCTCAAAGTCTTCAGCAACCCTGCTTATACGACCACACCTATAACAATCACTTCACCCGCGCAACGTCAGAGCTTGGGGCAGAATTCGGGGCCAGCGTTCATAACCCTTCAGTTCTGGAACCAGGCTTATTGGAAGAATTTCCCAAAAATGCTTCCCCCATGTAAGTCCTCAGGTTTGTTCTTAAATCCCCCCTTCTACTCATGGTCTTTACTCCAGAGTCCAAACCACAGCAGAGAAGGGCACCACCACTAAAGAAACTAGTGGAAAATAACGTATTATAAGCCAAAAATCATTAAAATCATATTTTATAAGATATATTCAGAGTAAAGAAAACACTTTAACCTTGAGGAGGCACAGGGAAAAAAAATTGCCCTTGGCTTGGTGATTGTTAGGGGGGAGTTTACCCCATGAATGATATGACTTTATATCAAAAAATAAACTAGGACTTCAAGAGCGCAGAGAACAGAGCCTTAAATAATGTGTTGAGATGGTAACTGAAAAGATATCTGGAGCCTATGCAAACTCAGAGTCAGAAATTATATATTTCCTTCTCTTCCTCATAAAACATACTCCACAATAGAATATTTCACCTTTCATCTAAAAACATTTCTCTCCTCCTCGCCCCTGCCTCATAAATAACGGTAGTGAGGAGAAAAATTAAGTGGGTATCCGCATTGTCTGAGATGTGTTGCAGAGGTCCATTGCTTTCTATAGCAGGTTTCAGATCAGAATCGTGTCGTGTTTTCATGAATTTGGTCAAGGAGCCTTGTGTCACGACTCGAAGAGTGCCGTAAGACAAAATGCTGTCTCTGGCCACATGCAGTTCGGGGAGCTGACCAGCTCAGAACTTTTGAAATACCAGGAGCAGATGAAACCTTGACATTGACGGTAGCCAACTACTCAGATACCAGGGATGGGGGTGGGGGCAGGGTGCCACGTCTTAACCTGCTGCGGGAATTGCAGATTCACCCAGCGCCTCATTCACTTCCCAACGCTCTCGAGGCTGGCTGGAGGCAGCCAGTTAATCCGCATGTGTATGACAGAGGGAGACTAGCTTGGAAAAGCCTTCGCCACCTGTGAGGACAAGATGTGCTTTAGGAAAGGGAATTTAAACTCAATTCAAACTCAAAGGGAATTTAAAGTGAAATTAAACTCCATGAAAGTTGACCAAATACCCTCTACATGGCAGATGCAGAATATATTTAAGGATCTTACTAGAACAGAGGGGAGACAGATAAGCAAGCTAGTATTCACCGATCAGTCTAATGAGCCACAAACTGAGCACAGAGCAGGATGTGAGATTCTCTGGTGAGGGGTGGAGATGGCTGGGATGTTTCGCCAAGAAGGCCGTCCTTGAACTAGGGTTTTGAAGCCCGAACAGGAGTTCTCTGGCTAAACAAAGTAAGAGGGATAATCTAGGAAGAGAGACTATTTATCCATTCACATGACACAACCTATTTGTGGGAGGGAGCATAGGAGAGTCTCGTTTTACATTTCTAAATGCCTAAGGGTGTGAGCCCAGGGATCCTCAGGGAACCCTTGAATAAGTTGATTCATCCAGGAAAAGAAGACCAACAAGGAGAAAATTTTACGACTGTGGCTGGGGACAGAGATGAGAAAGCCAGTAAGCATAAGAGGCACCTTCTGGACCCAGGGCAGTCCTGACCGCGTGGTCTGAGCTCTACGAATAGAGTGCTGCAGAAATAGGCTGGAGGAGCAAATGTACACGAGGGAATTTTGAAACATGGTGCATGGCCACTATAAATGACATCAAAGAGTGACACTAAGTACAGGCGACACATCAGTGCAAAATACAGCACTCCCCTGGCATTGGGAAATTGTGTTCATTATGGAAGGGCAAGTTAGCAGAAACTGAGATGCTTAGCAGGAGATGGCAGATGCCCAGTGGACATGGAAATGCCCAGTAGGTGCCTAGCAGGAAGTAACGGAAGCTGGACCAACACGCAGTGCCCAGAGGATACTGGCAGAAGAACAGAAGCAATCTAGTGCAAGCCAACCTGCTTGGAAACCCACTGTGATGGGGCTTCACATCCGGGGCTTCACATCCAGGGCTTCCAGGGCTCTGCAGATTCTTTATGCAAGACTGTGAACACAATCCAATGGCATTAGAATTAATATTATTAATGGGATGCCATTGGTACCTTCAGGCTAGAGAGATCTGGAGCAATTTTTGGAGTTCTGTATTTACTGAAGAGTGAAACAGAGCAATGTGACATTGGCTTGGCTCTCAGGTGGCAAGAAAATGGATATCAGAAGCTAGAAGGATGGCAGTCATGTTATATAAAGGCAAAACACCTGTCAAACATTTTTTATATGGTGACTAAGGAGGCAGACATGCCTACTCAGTCTATAGCTCGAAGAAAAGAGGCTGAAATATGGAGTGTCAGTAATAAATGCCACTTTGGAAAGAACTGGCTGATTTGCAAGCAGAAATGAGAAAGGACAAAGAGCGAATATGCAAGGCTTTGCAGGACTGAAAAGCTTACTGCTTCAAGACTCCAAACACTAAGAAATGAGAATTAAAAATAGTCCTGAATCACAAACATTTAAAACCTCTTTTGATTGATTAAAGTGGCCCAATGTAAAGATCATATTAAGGTTATATGGTATCTATGCCACACGTAGTTTCAGATATCCTTCAGGTGACCATCAAAAGGTTGAAACAGAAAGTGGCATGGAAGAGAGGAAGCAATGAAATAAATCGGTATCAAGTATTATACCTAGTAATTCTTGAGCATGCTTACAGGCATCTGGAATTGACTAGAAGCAAATAGATCAGAAGATGATGAAGTTTTGAAGAAATGG
Source organism: Phocoena phocoena (assembly GCF_963924675.1). NCBI lineage: Eukaryota > Metazoa > Chordata > Mammalia > Artiodactyla > Phocoenidae > Phocoena > Phocoena phocoena. Next base: position 22,439,000 of record NC_089225.1, on the reverse strand, counting down.
TACTGCCAAAGAAAAGTCTTTGACTATTCCAGTGGTCCAATAACCTTCAGGTCCTCTAGTTTGCATGAGTAGGAAGAAGGCTGTAAAAGCGATGCAGCCCCCAAGAAGGGCATGTCCCCCAACACCTCCTTCAGATGTGGCAAAGAAGACATGCAAAAGAAAGAAGAAGAACATGGCCCATAAGACAGACCCAGAGGCAAAGGAGAACAATGAATGAGACAGCTGTCCCCAGAGAGCGGTATCAGGGCCTACAAAAGAAAATTCCCCACCATCAAGGTAGGAGGCCTTCAAACGCTTGCAGTTCCATAGCTGCTAAGGACCAGTGGCTGTGCTGTGTCTTGCATGCTTCCTTTTTCCAAATGAGAGTCTGTCCTGAGGTTACCCTGCCTCTGCTCGCCCACTGCATATTGGATGTGTGCGGCGGGGGCAGAAAGGATAATTTGTCCTTTTAGTTCACAGGTTGCTGAGTCAAGAGAGGCCATATCAAAACCTGATGGGGAAGAATGCACATCACTCAGAAATCACAGGCTGTGAGCTGGATACAGTGACCAACGGGGACTCTGGGTCAGCCCTTATGGGGAGGCAGTGAATATGTGCTATGTGTTGGAATGAGGGGCACATGGATATTTAGTGACCAGAGGGTAGCAGAGGCATCTTTCTGATAACCAAAAGTTTGTGGGTGCTCTGGCTAGAAAGCAGCTTCCCCGTCAGGACTACATTTCCCAGCCCCCGCTGCATCTAAGTGGGACCACATGACTACTTCTGGTCAATGAGATGTGAGCAGAAATGATGTGTGTCCCTTCCAGTATGTGGCCATTAAGTATTCAGCATGTCTTCCTTCCCTTTATTCTTTTCCCTTTATATGGGCACCTGAGGCAGCATCTCAGGATGTAAGGAGCCTAGATCCACTAGAAGGAGTCTGAGTAACCACTTAAAAAGAGGGCCACCTAGAAAAGGTATCTATTCAGGAACAGCTACATTGGACTCTGAGAACAAGAGAAATAAGTCCCACTGTACTAAGTCACTGTGATTTTGTTGTTGCTGGTGTTAACTGGCCTGACTGACACGACCAGCACAGCCTAATGCACAGAGGTAAGAAATACCACATGTGGTTAAGGAATTAAAACAGTTTATACTGTGAAAATCTAAGATGAACAGGGAGGATGGCAGGAGTTGAAGCTGGAGAGGTAGGCAAAGAACAGATAAGTGTTTCTCCAAGTGTGGCCCAAGAACTACCTATATTCAAATCTCCTGGGAGTCTAATTAAAAATGCATTTGGGGGGTTCCATCCCAGACCTACAGAATATCTTAATAAGAGGCCCACAAAACACACATTTTTAACGAGAACTCAGGTGATTTGAACACACACAACAGGTTGAGAGATACTCGGTTGGACGGTAAAGAGACCTTGTGTATCATTTTAAGATTCCTTTATCTTATTTTACCACACAGACAGATGGCAACGGGTAAAAGGTCATAACTGGTGAAAGGGAAGCAATATGATTATTCTCAGTAGGGTGTTAACTCCATGAGGGCAAACAGTTTGTCTCTTTTGTTCACTACTATATCCTTAGGGCCTTAAATAGCATCTGGTATTTAGTAGGTACTCAATAAATATTTATTGAATAAATGAAACAGATCTGAGTTCTGATAATTAATTGGAAGGGAAGATAATCGCTCTTGTTAGGATGCCATTAAAACCGTTGAGGTGTGAGATGATGTATTTTTAAGCTAAGGCAATAGCGTTGAGAACAGGGGAGAGGGTATGATTTTGAAATATATTTACAAGGATAAATTGGTGTGTCTTTTATTTTTGGCTGCGCCGCACAGTTTTCGGGATCTTAGTTCCCTGACCAGGGATCAAACCCGGGCCCTGGCAGTGAAAGCACCAAGTCCTAACCAACGGACCACGAGGGAATTCCCAAACTTGTGTGTCTTAGTGACCGATTCAAGTAAGTAGCTGGGATAAAAGGGAGGGTCTAGAAAGACTGATTTCTTTTTTCTCGTCTAATGAAACTGATGATCGTGTTATTCACCAAGATCCAGAACTTAAGTCAGTTTTCAGGAGGACATAAGTATAGTATGGGATAAACTGAGTTTGAAAGTCTGATAAAACACCTAGACGTTCAGTACATGGTTGGCTGCATGTTTCAGGAACACACTGAAAATAATACAGATTTGGGAGTTTGCATTCATTCATTTACTCTTTCACTCATTAAATGAATATTTACTGAGTGTCTTCCTTATTAGACAGTAGACTAGGGGTTAGACGTACAAATATGCCTTTCAAGAACCTTAGAGTTTCATGAAAGGACAAAAGAGTAGTAAGCTCCCTGAGAGAGGTATGCCCAGGGAGGTCAGACGAAGGGTACCAAATCCAGCGGGAAGGCTGAGAAAAAGCTTCACAGTGGAGGCCTTCAAGGAAATCACACGACAGACAGAAACATCAGCGTGGACAGAAGTCAGCTGCAGCAGATTCAGAGAGAAGCCAGATGACAATGATTGAGAAGTGGAGGGGAGATTAGGAAATAAGGACAGTGAATTTAACACAAGACTTTCAAGAAATTTTGACGCAAAGGAAAGAAGAGAAATGGGTCAACAGCTAAAGGAAGCTTTAAAGAGAGCCAAAAATTCCATTTAGAAAAGGAGAGCACTGAGCATGTTTTCTTGCAGAAGGACCAGAAAGGCAAAAGTTATAGAAGAGAGAGAGGTGAAAACTGATGAAGCAAAATCAGAGAAGACAGAACAGGATGGAGTAAGTTCACTTGACAGAATGACCTACAGACAGGACGTAAGAGACCACTTCTTCCACTGCTCATGGTGGGAAGGAAATGCACAGATGGAGATGATGTCTGGAGGTGGGAGAGAGTGGGTGAGAAGGGGTCTGATGCATGTATAGGAAGCACTGGTAGAGGTTTTGAAAATGGAGCCAGCATGGCATACTTCTGGCAGGGGGGGAGGGGTTAAAAGGGAAAAAGAAAAATGATAGAGTTATAACTTTTAAAGAGAAGCTAAAACCAATCAATCCAACATGTAGAAAATATGCAGTACGACCAGGGATGATATTAGTTTTTATAACATATACTTCTTCCCAAATTATTAGAACTTCATAGCATTCTGGGAGCCTGTTAGCTATTTATCTTTGCAACCCTATACCTAGCAGAGTGCCCTGGCCCATGAGAAATGTTTGCTGTGTGAGTCCTGGGCCCACTCATACTGCTACGACATTTATCTATTTCTAACAGCTACCAATTTTGATTTATAATGAAACTAATATCTTAATTAAAAATAAATTACTAAGAATTAAAAGTAATAGCCATCCATTTCAGTAAAATAGGCATCTCATAAGAGCCCTGGACAAATTATCACCAAGATTACGTTCAGAAAACCTGCACATGGTTCAATGCAAGTGGGGAAAAAACAGGCTAGAATTCATACACTACCTCTAGTTGCTCAGAGTGATTTGTTGGTCTCTTTATATTCAGACAAGATTCCTTTGGATTTCGAGTAAGATTTAATCTCCTAAAACAACATATGCTCAACTCATAATTGTTACCAAACATACGTTCAGAATGCATAAGCCAGAAGCTCTGATTTATGCAAAAGCAGAAGGCAGCGAGCCTATTTATCTTTTTCCCATGCTCAGATTCTCTGCAGATCCAATATGAAAATAGTCATGGAAACTGTATCATTTCCTTTCTTCAGGTTTACCTGAATAGGTAATAGAAGTATGATTAGATCAATGATTTCATTGTTATTACCCTACTCACCATGACCAGCCTCGCCACCACCCTCAGCAGCAGCAGAATAAATGCCTCTCTGAAACACCAAGATGCTGTACCAGTGATTCACACAATCCTTGCCCTTGGAAAGCTTATCAAGGTCAAGTGACACAACTGGAGGAAGAAAGGACATCCACTTGTGGCTAGGTGAGGCTGCTTCTCCAACTGTGCTGTCTGAACCAATTTATATTCAGGCCAGAGGTCCTCAACCCTCACCACACATTAAAATCTCGTAAGAAACTTTAAAAAAATACAGTTGGATAGGCCCTACCCCAAATCAACTATATCAGAATCTGGAAGGGGACATGTGCTGGGGAATCTAAGCATCAGTAATTTTCTTTTAAAGTTTCTTAGATTATTTTATTGTTAAATTTTTTAAAATTTTGTTTTTACTTTCTTTACAGTTAAAGTTTTTTGAATTATGTTTTTTATACCTAGATTTTTTTGAATTTTGTTTTTTTTTTTTAAACAGCAGGTTCTTATTAGTTATCTATTTTATACATATTAGTGTATACATGTCAATCCTAAACTCCCAATTCATCCCACCCCCACTGCTTTCCCCCTTGGTGCCCATGCGTTTGTTTTCTACATCTGTGTCTCTATTTCTGCCCTGCAAACTGGTTCACCTGGACCATTTTTCTAGATTCTACATATATGCGATAATATACAATATTTGTTTTCCTCTTTCTGACTTACTTCACTCTGTATGACAGTTCCTAGGTCCATCCACATCTCTACAAATGACCCAATTTCATTCCTTTTTATGGCTGAGTAATATTCCATTCTATATATGTACCACATCTTCTTTATCCATTCATCTGTCGATGGGCATTTAGATTGCTTCCATGAGCTGGCTATTGTAAATAGTGCTTCAATGAACACTGGGGTGCATGTGTCTTTTTGAATTATGGTTTTCTCTGGGTATATGCCCAGTAGTAGGATTGCTGGGTCATATGGTAATTCTATTTTTAGTTTTTTAAGGAACCTCCATACTGTTCTCCATAGTGGCTGTATCAATTTACATTCCTACCAACAGTGCAAAAGGGTTCCCTTTTCTCCACACCCTTTCCAGCATTTGCTGTTTGTACATTTTCTGATGATGCCATTCTAACCAGTGTGAGGTGATACCTCATTGTGGTTTTGGTTTGCATTTCTCTAATAATTAGTGATATTAAGCAGCTTTTCATGTGCCTCTTGGCCATCTGTATGTCTTCTTTGGAGAAATGTCTACTTAGGTCTTCTGCCCATTTTTGGATTGGGTTGTTGGTTTTTGTAATACTGAGCTGCATGAGCTGTTTTTATATTTTGGAGATTAATCCTTTGTCCACTGCTTCGTTTGCAAATATTTTCTCCCATTCTGAGGGTGTCTTTTCTCCTGTTTATGATTTCCTTTGCTGTGCAAAAGCTTTTAAGTTTCATAAGGTCCCATTTGTTTATTTTTAGTTTTATTTCCGTTACTCTAGGAGGTGGGTCAAAAGAGATCTTGCTGTCATTATGTCAAAGAGTGTTCTTCCTATGTTTTCCTCTAAGAGTTTTATAATGTCCTGTCTTACATTTAGGTCTCAAATCCATTTTGAGTTTATTTTTGTGTATGGTGTTAGGGAGTGTTCTAATTTCATTCTTTTACATGTAGCTGTCCAGTTTTCCCAGCACCGCTTATTGAAGAGACTATCTTTTCTCCATTGTATATCCTTGCCTCCTCTGTCATAGATTAGTTGACCATAGGTGTGTGGGTTCATCTCTGGGCTTTCTGTCCTTTTCCTCTTATCTATATTTCTGTTTTTGTTCAACTACCATATTGTCTTGATTACTGTAGCTTTGTAGTATAGTATGAAGTCAGGGAGTCTGATTCCTCCAGCTCTGTTTTTTTCCCTCAATATTGCTTTTGCTATTTGGGGTCTTTTATGTCTCCATACAAATTTCAAGATTTTTTTGTTCTATTTCTGTAAAAAATGCCATTGGTAATTTGATAGGGATTGCATTGAATCTGTAGATTGCTTTGGGTACTATAGTCATTTTCAAAATACTGATTCTTCAAATTCAAAACATGGTATATCTCTCCATCTGTTTGTGTCATATTTGATTTCTTTCATCAGTGTCTTATAGTTTTCTGCATACAGGTCTTTTACCTCTTTAAGTAGGTTTATTCCTAGGTATTTTAATTTTTGTTGCAATGGTGAATGGGATTGTTTCCTTAATTTCTCTTTCTGATATTTCGTTGTTAGTGTATAGGAATGCAAGAGACTTCTCCACATTAATTTTATATCCTGCAACTTTACCAAATTCATTGATTGGCTCTAGTAGTTTTCTGATGATATCTTTAGGGTTATCTATGGTCATCCACAAACAGTGACTATTTTACTTCCTCTTTTTCAATTTGTATTCCTTTTATTTCTTTTTCTTCTCTGAATGCTGTGGCTAGGAATTCCAAAACTATGTTGAATAATAGTGGCGAGAGTGAAAATCCTTGTCTTGTTCCTGATCCTAGAGAAAATGTTTTCAATTTTTCACCATTGAGAATGATGTTTGCTGTGAGTTTGTTGTATATAGCCTTTATTATGTTGAGGTAGGTTCCCTCTATGCCTACTTTCTGGAGAGTTTTTAGCATAAATGGGTGTTGAATGTTGTCGAAAGCTTTTTCTGCATCTATTGACATGATCATATGATTTTTATTCTTCAGTTTGTTAGTATGGTGTATCACATTGATTGATCTCTGTATATTGAAGAATCCTTGCATCCCTGGGATAAATGCCAACTGATCATGGTGTATGATCCTTTTAATGTGTTGTTTGATTCTGTTAGCTAGTATTTTGTTGAGGATTTTTGCATCTGTATTCATCAGTGACATTCATCTGTAATTCTCTTTTTTTAGTACCTTTGTCTGGTTTTGGTATCAGGGTGATGGTGGCCTCACAGAATGAGTTTGGGAGTGTTCCTTCCTCTGCAAATTTTTGGAAGAGTTTGAGAAGGATGGGTGTTAGCTCTTCTCTAATATTAGATAGAATTCACCTGTGAAGCCATCTGGTCCTGGACTTTTGTTTACTGGAAGATTTTTTTTTTTTTTTTTTTTTTTTGTGGTACACGGGCCTCTCACTGTTGTGGCCTCTCCCTTGTGGAGCACAGGCTCCGGATGCGCAGGCTCAGCGGCCATGGCTCACGGGCCCAGCCACTTTGCGGCATGTGGGATCTTCCCGGACCGGGGCACGAACCTGTGTCCCCTGCATCAGCAGGTGGACTCTCAACCACTGTGCCACCAGGGAAGCCCCCTGTTGGAAGATTTTTAATCACAGTTTCAATTTCATTACTTGTGATTGGTCTGTTCATATTTTCTATTTTGTCCTGGTTCAGTCTTGGAAGGTTGCACCTAAGAATTTGTCCATTTCTTCCAGGTTGTCTGTTTTATTGGCAAAAAGTTGCTTGTAGTAGTCTCTTAAGATGCTTTGTATTTCTGCACTGTCCATTGTAACTTCTCCTTTTTACATTTCTAATTTTATTGATTTGAGTCCTCTCCTGCTTTTTCTTGATGAGTCTGGCTAAAAGTTTATCAATTTTGTTTATCTTCTCAAAGAACCAGCTTTTAGTTTTACTGATCTTTGCTATTGTTTTCTTTGTTTCTATTTCATTTATTTCTGCTTTGATTTTTATGATTTCTTTCCTTCTGCTAACTTTGGGTTTTGTTTACAAGTTCTTTCTCTAGCTGCTTTAGGTGTAAGGTTAGATTGTTTATTTGAGATTTTTCTTGTTTCTTGAGGTAGGATTATATTGCTATAAACTTCCCTCTTAGAACTGGTTTTGCTGCATCCCATAGGTTTTGAATCATCATGTTTTTGTTGTCATTTCTCTCTAGGTATTTTTTTTTATTTCCTCTTTGATTTCTTCAGTGACCTCTTGGTTATTTAGTAATGTATTGCTTAGCCTCCATGTGTTCGTGTATTTTTACGTTTTTTTTTCCTGTAATTTATTTCTAATCTCATAGTGTTGTGGTCAGAAAAGATGTCTGATATGATTTCAATTTTCTTATATTTACCACAGCTTGATTTGTGATCCAAGAGGCCATCTATCCTGGAGAATGTTCCACGTGCACTTGAGAAGAAAGTGTAATCTGCTGTTTTTGGATGGAATGTCCTATAAATATCAACTAAAGTTATATGGTCTATTGTGTCATTTAAAGTTTGTGTTTCCTTATTAATTTTCTGTCTGGATGATCTGTCCATTGGTGTAAGTGAGGTGTTAAAGTCCACCAGTATTACTGTGTTACTGTTGATTTCCTCTTTATAGCTGTTAGCATTTGACTTCTGTATTGAGGTGCTCCTATGTTGGGTGCATATATATATATATATATATATATTTGTATGTTAGATCTTCTTCTTGGATTGATCCCTTGATCATCATGTGGTGACCTTCCTTGTCTCTTGTAACTTTCTTTATTTTAAAGTCTATTTTGTCTGTTATGAGAATGGCTACCCCAGCTCTTTGGATTTCCATTTGCATGGAATATCTTTTTCCATCTCCTCACTTTCAGTCTGTATGTGTCACTAGGTCTGAAGTTGGTCTCTTGTAGACAGCATATATATGGGTCTTGTTCTTGTATCCATTCAGCAAGCCTGTGTCTTTTGGTTGGAGCATTTAATCCATTTATATTTAAGATAATTATCAACATGTATGTTCCTATTGCCCTTTTCTTAATTGTTTTGGGTTTGTTCTTGTAGGTCCTTTTCTTCTCTTGTGTTTCCCACTTAGAGAAGTTCCTTTAGCTTTTGTTTTAGAGCTGGTTTGGTGGTGCTGAATTCTCTTAGCTTTTGCTTGTCTGTAAAGCTTTATATTTCTCCATCGAATCTGAATGAGATCCTTGCTGGGTAGAGTATTCTTGGTTGTATGTTCTTCCCTTTCATCACTTTAAATATATCATGCCACTCCCTTCTGGCTTGTAGAGTTTCTGCTGAGAAATCAGTTGGTAACATACAAGGGAACTCCCATAAGGTTATCTGTCATTTTTCCCTTGTTGTTTTTAATAATTTTTCTTCATCTTTAATTTTTTGTCAATTTGCTAACTATGTGTCTCAGCATGTTTCTCCTTGGGTTTATCCTGCCTGGGACTCTATGTGCTTCCTGGACTTGGGTGGCTATTTCCTTTCCCACGTTAGGGAAGTTTTCAACTAAAATCTCTTCAAATATTTTCTTGGGTCCTTTCTCTCTCTCTTCTCCTTCTGGGACCCCTATAATGTGAACATTGGTGCATTTAATGTTGTCCCAGTGATCTCTTAGGCTGTCTTCATTTTTTTGCGGTACGCGGGCCTCTCACTGTTGTGGCCTCTCCCGCTGCGGAGCACAGGCTTCGGACGCACAGGCTCAGCAGCCATGGCTCACAGGCCCAGCTGCTCTGCGGCATGTGGGATCTTCCCAGACCGGGGCACGAACCCGTGTCCCCTGCATCGGCAGGCGGACTCTCAACCACTGTGCCACCAGGGAAGCGTTGTCTTCGTTTCTTTTCATTCTTTTTTCTTTATTCTGTTCCATGGCAGTGAATTCCACCATTCTGTCTTCCAGGTCACTTATCCGTTCTTCTGCCTCAGTTATTCTGCTATTGATTCCTTGTAGTGTATTTTTCATTTCAGGTACTGTATTGTTCATCTCTGTTTGTTTGTTCTTAATTCTTCTAGGTTTTGTTCTTTCATTCTTCTAGGTCTTTGTTAAACATTTCTCGCATCTTCTCAAACTTTGCCTCCATTCTTTTTCCAAGGTCCTGGATCATCTTCCCTCTCGCTGTTCTGAATTCTTTTTCTGGAAGGTTGCCTATCTCCACTTCATTTAATTGTTTTTCTGGGGTTGTATCTGGTACATAGTCCTCTGCCTTTTCATTTTGTCTATCTTTCTGTGAATGTGAATTTTGTTCCACAGGCTGTAGGATTGTAGCTCTTCTTGCTTCTGCTGTCTGTCCTCTCGTTAAATTTTTATTTTAAGATAACTATAGATTCACATTCAGTTGTAAGAAATAATATAGAGAGCGCTTGTGTAGCCTTTATCCAGCTCCCCCGATAATATCTTGCAAACCTATAGTCCAGTATCACAACAGGATACTGACCTTGATACAGTCAAGATACTGAACAGTTTCGTCACCACAAGGATCCCTCCTGTTGCTCTTTTATAGCCACACCCACTTCTCACCCACCTCCACCCCATCCTCATCTCCAGGTAACCATTAATCTGTTCTTCATTTTTATATCCATTCAAGAATGTTATACAAATGAAAACATACAGTATGTGACCATTTGTTATTAGCTTTTTCTATTCAGCATAATTCCCTTGAAATTCATTCAAATTGCTGTGTTTATCAATATTTTGTCCCTTTATATTCCAGAGCAGTGTTCCACAGTAAGGATCTATCTATCAGTTTTTTAAACTATTTACCTATTGAAGGACATCTGGTTTTTTTCATGTTTTAGGCTTTCATGAACAAAGTGCCTATGAACATTTTTGTATAGATTCTTGTGTAAAAATATGTTTTCACGTTTTGTGGGCAAATGGCCAAAAGTGTATTTGCTGGGTCATATGGTAGCTGTATGCTCAATTTTATAAGAAAATGCCAAATTGTTTCCCAGAGTGGCTGTATCATTTTACATCCCACCAGAAATGTATAAGTTTCTCTGCATTCTTCCCAGCATTTGCTACTGTCACTATTTTCTATTTTAACTATTCTGTGTACATTAATATCTTATTATGGTTGAAATTTGCATTTACCTGGTAGCTAATGATGTGGGACATCTTTTCATGTGTTTATGCCCTATCTGTATATACTCTCCTGTCTTCTGCCCATTATCTATTTGGATTGCTTATTTTTCAAATGTTGTATGTGGAGAGTTTTTATATATTCTAGTGACTAGACGTTTGTTGGACATGTGGTTTGCAAATATTTTTCTCCCGGGTTGTAGATTATCTTTTCATCTTCTGAACTGTGTTTTTCATAGAGAAAAGGTTTTAAATTTTGATGAAGTCTAGTTTATCAATTTTTCCTTGTATGGATCATGCTTCCAGTGGTGATGCTTCCAGAGTGTTGAGAGTGGATTTATTTTCCTTGTTCCCAACCTTAGACAGAAATCCATCAGTTTTTCAATATTAACTATGATGTTTGCAGTACATTTTAGTAGATGTTCTTTACTTAATTGAGAAAGTTTCCCTCTATTGCTAATTGTTGAGAGCTTTTATCATGAATGGGTTTTGGATTTTATGGGGTGCTTTTTCTGTGCTAGTTGATATGATTATATCAATTGATTTAATCATTGGTTAAAACAGTGATTATATCAGTTGATTTTTTCCTTGTTTAGACAGTTAATATTGTAGATTCTACTGGTTGATTTTGGAATGTTGAAACAGCCTTGTGTATCTGGAATAAATCCCACTTAGTCATGGTGTAAAATTCTCTTTACACATTACTGAATTCAATTTGCTAATATTTTGTTAAGTTTTTTTTTGTGTCTAAATTCATGATTAATATCAGTCTGCTTTTTTTTTTTTATCTTTTATTGGTTTTGGTATCAGAATAATACTGGCCTCATAGAATGAATTGGGAAGTGTTCCTTCCTTTTATATTTTCTGGAAGAGTTTGTATAAAACTGATGTTAATTCTTCTTTAAATGTTTGGTAGTATTCACCAGTGAAATAATATGAGCCTAGAGGTTTATTTTTCAGGAGACTTTATATTAAAAATTAAATTTTTAATCATTACAGAACTATTCACATTGTCTGTTTTAACTTGGTTGAGTTTTAATAGTTTATGATTTTGGAGGAATTGATTCATTTCTTCTAAATTATCAAATTTATGAGTGCAAAGTAGTTTATATACTGTTCCTTTATTATCCTTTTGATGGCTGTAGAATCTGTAGTGATATCCTCTTTTTTTAATTCATGATATTGTTGATTTGTGTCTTCCCTATTTTTATCTTTGTCATTCTTGTTAGAGGTTTATCAATTTTGTTGATTTTTTTAACAAAAAATTGTTTTATTGATTTTTTTCTCCTGTTTCCTTCTTTTGATTTCATTAATTTTGCTCTTTATTATTTCCTTTCTTTTACTTGCACTTCTTTTTCTTGTTTTTTAGGATAAAAACTTAACTTACTGATTTGAGACTCTTTCTTCTTTCAAATATAAGCATTTTGTGCAATAAATTTCCTTCTTTGCATTGTTATAGTTGTGTCCCACATATTTTGGTATGTTGTATTTTCATTTTCATTCAGTTCTATGTGTTATTTTTTTTTTTTTGGCAACTTCCTCTTTGACCCATAGATTATTTAAAATACTGTTTAATTTTGAAGTATTTGGAGATATTCCTGTTGCCTTTCTGTTGTTGATTTCTAGTTTGATTCCATTATAGTCAGAGAATATACTCTGTATGATTTCAATTTTTAAGGTTTTTTTTTTATGACCCAGGATGTGGGCTATTTTGGTGAATGTTACATGGACACTTGGAAAAAAATATGTGTTCTGTTATTTTCAGGTAGAGTGTTCTATATATGTCACTTAGATCCTGTAGCTCGATTGTGTTGTACAGTTCTTCTACATCTTCACTGAGTTTCTATCTAGTAGTTCTATTAACTGTTGAGAGTTGGATGTTTATGCTCCCAACTATTTCTATTTTGAGCCCCATCAGTTGTTTTTTTTTTTTTTTTTCAAGCTTCTGAGGATCTGTTGTTTGGGGCACAGACATTTAGGAATGTTATGTCTTCCTGGTGGTATGTTGTTTCATCATTATGTAATGTCCCTCTTTGTCTCCAGCAATTTTCCTTGCCATGAAGTCTACTTATTTGATATTAACATAGCCACTCCTTCTTTTTATTAGTGTTTTATGGTATGTCTTTTTTCATTCTTCTATTTTCAACCTAATATGTTGCTGTATTTGAAGCAAATTTCTTATAGACAGCATATTGTTGGACTATATTTTTAATCCACTCTATCAATCTCTGTCTTTTAATTGTTATATTTAGACCATTTACATTTAAATTAATTATTGGTATGTTAGGGCTAATTCTTCAATTTTATTGTTTTCTGTTTGTTTCCTCTGGTTTAGTTCCTGTTTCTCTTTCCATATCTTCTTATAATTTTTTTAAACATTTAAAAACTTTAACCTTGATTTATAGTATTTTTTAGTATTTAGCTTTATAGAGTTCTTAATGACTGCTATAGGTATTGAAATATGCATATGTAACCTGTCACAGTCTACTGTGTCTATTTTATCATTTTAAGTCTAGAAAGCTTATTTTCTTCCCACTGTTTATATGTAATTGTCAAAAATATTTCCTTTACATATATTGAGCACCACATCTGATGGTGTTACAAATTTTACTTCAACAACCAAATATAATTTAAGGAACTCATGAGAAATAGAGTCTTACATCTATATTTTTCAAAACCTACTCTTATATTCTTCTTTTACCTACTCTCATGTTCTCGAGTCTTCCTTTATTACAATTACTTTTGTGTTTAGAGAACTTCCTTTAGCCTTTTTTTAAAGGTAGGTGTGCTAGCAAGAGATTCTCATAGTTTTCCTTCTCCTATAAATGTGTCTTTATCCCTTTCATTCCATAAAAATATTTTTGTTGAATATCGAATTCACAGCCAACAGTACTTTTCTTTCAATACCTGAAAACTGTCGTGCCACTTCCTTTTGGCCTCCAGGTTTTCATATTAGAAATACACAGTCATTCAAATTGGTAGCATAAGTAGTGTATTACTTGCTTCAAACTTTTTTGTTTTTAATTTTCAGAAATTTAATTATGATGTATCTCAGTGGGGATTTCTTTAGGTTTATCCTACTTGGGCTTGACTTCTTGAATCTGTAGATTTATATATTTTGCCAAATTTGAAGTTTTTCACCATTATTTTTTCAAATACTTTTTCAATCTTCTTTCCTCTCTCTTTCTGTGACCTTGAAAATACAAATATTAGCTCTTTTGTTATTGTCCAACAGGTCCCTAAGACACTATTTAGGTTTTTGTCTTTTTCCAGGCTATTTTCTCTCTATTGTTCATATTTGGTAAATTCTATTCATGCTTCCTCAAGTTCATGAATTCTGTCCTCTGTCATCTCCACTCTATTATTAAGCCCATTAAGTAATGTTTTTATTTCAGTTATTGTATTTTAATTCTATAATTTCCATTTAATTCTTTTTTATAGTTTCTATTTCTTTGCTGAGATTTCTATTTTTCATTTTGTTTCAAGAGAATTCATAATTGCTTACTGATATATTTTTACGACAGTTGCTTAGAATCCTTGTCAGATAATTCCCACATCTGATTCATCTCTGTGTTGGTACCTATTGTTTGTCTTTTCCCATCTCTGCTGTGATTTTCCTGGTTCATCCCATGACATGTGATTTTTCAGTTGTATTCTGGAAATTTTAGTTATTATGAAACTCTGGATCCTCTTTAATTTTCTTTTCCAGAAGATAGTTCCTTGTTGAGGCATAGCTTGAGGGCTAGTTGGGTGTATCTGTTCAGCTTCTGACAGGGCCCCTATGATGCCATCCCAGCAAAAGTGGGGCATTGACTTAAACCACCTCCTCATTGTCTCCTCATTTGGTCCTGCTGACACCACAGAGGAAGGAAACAGAGGGCTGACTCACACCACTGTTGCTGCAGGGTGGAGGTAGAGACTCAGTAGTTTTCTTTGACACAAACAGAGGGGGTGAAGCAAATGGTCAACTACCCTACTTCTCACCACCTCCTTCTGCCTCCTTAGTGCTGGGTGGAGGAGGAGGCGCTGCTCTACCTTGCCAACACTATCCTGGCAGGGGCATCAGAGCACTGCCTATTTCTGCCAGATGGGGAAGGAAATTAGTTCTCTGTTCCCTGGATATACCACTCAGTGAGGGCTTCCGGTACATCTATGCTTTTACTCATAGGGGTGGAAGATCAACTTCTTGCTGGATCACGTGACGTCATGGATAGGGGATGAGGAGGTATAGTTTTAACACTGGTATTTGGTTGTAGTGGGCGATACTGCAAACAAGGTTTCCTGTTGCTAAGCCATCTTTTTATCAGTTCTTTGGCCCGGGGAACTGGCTTTTCTTGGAGTTTTTTCACCCATGCCTGCTGGCAGTTCAGAATATATGGGAGGCAAGTAAAAAATCCAGAGAATTCACTGCTTTGTTGCTCCTCCATCTTTCAGAGACTTATTGTGCTTTTTAGTTGTAACACGGAGGACCTGGAAGGAATGGGCTATTCCATCTTGAGAGAACCCCTTGAGTGTTTTTAATAAGCAGCCAGGATTAAGAACCTCTGATTGAGTTCAAATGATTATTCTGGATGGTATGTTTCCCCATATAATTAATTGGTTGTTTGAATGATAAGATAAAAATTCTACAGATATTGATTAAATAGGTTTTCATGGTTGGCTTGCTACATATCAGGCAATTGTCTATGTACCGAAAATTGAGAATAGAGAAAAATCAAGTCCCTTCCTTCACAGAGCATACATGATAGTCACTAGAGTGGGAGAAGGATGCTTGGAAGATAGAACCATTATCCCCACTGCCACTGCTGGCTTTCAGCTCTTTGGCATCTCCTATTGAGGCCATTGGAATAACCACCTAACTGATCTTTCCTTCTTTGTACCTCCCTCCTTGAAGGAGATGTGGAAGTTTCTCTTCCACTTTAGAGTCAATGAATGACCGCATCTGTCTCCTATCTAATACCCTCAATTGACTGTCTGTCACTACAAGATAAAGTCTAAAGGACTCTTAGGAAGTCTTTAAACCACCTCCATGATCTCCAGAGACATTTCCTGCCACAGTTTCCAAAATCTGCAAGGGCAGCACAATGTGGTGTCCCACCTCTTGCCTTCTTTACCTGCTGCTCTCTCTCTCTCTCTGGCATATCCCATCCTCCTCCTTGATTGTTGGGTTAATTAACTTTCCAGTAACCCTTTTTCTGTAGTCCTGGCCCTTTGGGGTCTTGTGCTATTAAAATTTTAAAAAAAAATCTAGTTTACAGGAACTTGGAAGACCTTATTCTAAGTCAAATGTGTTACAGAGAGAGAAAGTATCTGCCTATTGGAGGTAAGCCAACACTTGATCAAAAGGTCACATTTTTAAGCATTTTACATAGGCACAAGAAATCCTTTTTCAGAGCCCAAGGATCCCACAGTCTTTTTTTCCAAGTTCCAAATGCCTTTCAACACAGCAGCTTCAGCATCTACAATTATGTAATGGGCATGGATGCAACATTAGCAAAATGGAATGAATCACTTCACCACCACAACCTTCCCTCTCTCTCATGGGAGAATTCTCCCATCATTTCAGAAGAGTTCTCATCAATTTGTGCCATCAACTCACAAATACATATGGACCTCAGCTTTCAAGGAATCTTGGCATTGATTCCCTTCTCTGTGCTAGCAGCTGTAAGTCAGTAAACGAACCCTCCGATGACACAGATCTAACGTATCAACTAAAGCAGGGTTTCTCCATGGGTAAATGTTGAGATCCACTGATTTGTCTATTGAACAAATCCACCTGGGGCCACTCTTTTTGTCTTAGAATACTTTCCACCCTCCCCTAAGCCAGTAACCTAAGTCAGCATCAGAATGACACAGAAACCTTGTCAGAAATGTAGATTCCACGTCCTATTTCTCCCATGTTGGATGTATTAGTTCTGGATTTGTTAATAGAATAGAGTAGAACAGAATAGAATAGAAAATATAAGAATGCATCACAAGTAATAAAGTTAAGAGTTTGTATTTCTGTAAGTGAGTGAGAGCGTGTGTCTGTGTCCATGCCACAAAGTGTATTTCTTACTGTGGATAGAGGTCAAAAGGTTTGAAAACACTGAGAAATATTGGGATTTTAAAAATGCAGGTGGTAGGGCTGTCTTACATTTAGAGCAGCTAGGACTTCATATCCCTATAATAATGTATAGGGCTCAGAATATGTCCTAAACTCTAATTGGAGACATTCCTCCCAGGAATTACCTCTTCTGTGAGGTCCTCTCTGACCTGCTTCTCCAGGCAGAGTCTGTCATGACCTCTTCTGAATTAACCTTTTTCTGTCCTTCTTACACTTGCCACTCTGACTATAATGTATTTGTTTACATCTGGGTTTTTTTCCCTTAACAGACTGAGGTTAGAGACAGTTATATTGATCTATGTGTATGTCCAATAGCTGAAACATAGTAGATATTCACTAGATTGGTCGTTCAAAATGAATAAGGCAAGAATCGTGAATGGATGCTAAAATTAACGAATGGAAGTTTGATGAGAAACAGGATATTTATATGATATACTATGATTATGTTACAGAAGGTTCTGTATTTTTAAGAAATACACACTGAAATATTTGAAGGGAGGAGAGAGAAAATGTAACACTCCTGTAAATTTAAAATTTTCAAAATCAAAGATAAAAATGAATAAATAAATGAATTAATGATAATATTATTAACAAGTAGAGAAAGTAATGGTCTTATGGCTACTTGATTATAGAGACAACTAGACTGAATTTATATAATTCCACTCATAATTAGGTGTCTTAGGTTCCAAGATCACAAGGCAGGAACAAAGCCCAGACCTCCTTCGTCCATAAAACATCATAAATAGGGGGCTTTGGCTATGCCTATTTTCATCACTAGTCCATCTCATTTAGCTGAACTGATGAGTTACTAAGCAGTTACAAGCTGGTAACCAGGCCATAGAGTCAAAATTTCTAAATGGCTTAAATGGTCTGAATCACCACTGGCCATATGAAAGCATCAGCTGTCTGACCTTTACCCGCCTCACCCCTGGCCAGGTACCTACATAGCCTCATGCTGGTCCAACCCCATTACAGGTTTCCCCTCTTAACCTTAGCTCTTTAGAGTAGAAAATCCCCACCAGCAAGAAAGAATTATTTTTTCTTTTCTTTCCTTTCTATTTTGGTTGCACGCCTTGTGGGATCTTAATTCCCCAACCAGGGATAAAACCCGGGCGCTTGACGGTGAGAGCACAGAATCCTAACCACTGGACAACCAGGGAATTCAAGAAAGCATTATTTAGAAAGAATTCCCCTGCAAAACTTCTACGCCAGTGTATTCTCTATTATTTCATCAAAGCTGGACAAGGGCAAGGCCAGGCTTGGTGTTCTGCATGCATTATATCAACACAAAACGGCCAGACTGAGGGTTCTGACTCAAATGACCAGTTGTCTCAAACGCTAATAGGTTCAGCCAATTTGGTTTTTATTCAGTGACTTTACCAGATGTTTGACCACACTGCGTAAATTGTGTTGTTTCAGTACTGGACAGACCTGATTAACTACCCTATGACAAGATCTCCTCTTGGCCTGGGGTGACTACAAAAAGACAACCTCGAGGTCGTGGCAACAGAAGACCCTTGGGCAATTATATCCTCTTTGCAGGGCAGGGCAATGCGTTTTCGTGGCTCTGATATGCAGGGGGCGATGGGGAGACAGAAAGGCAAGAGAAGAAGGAGACCACATGGCTTCCCTCAGTGAAGGTCGGGGAAGAGACACCTCTGAGTAGACGTAGCCCCAAGGCCCTGTTTCCCATTAACCACATTGAAAACTTTCCTTTTCACCTATGAGGCTCTCAGTTCTCTGCCTATGTCTTCTAGCTGTCTGGACACTATGGAGTCCCAGGCAAATTCAGGATCAAATATGATCATTCACAGCAATACCCACAATAAGATGTTGAGACACTGATTAAACTCAAATTTTTAATTTCTCTCCTAAAATATATTTCCCAAAAACAAGTTTACATGTAGAGAGGAGAGAAAGGGATATACGGTAGCAGTTAAAACAGGAAATCCCTAGGCTCCAAGCCCAGTTGAGTTGTAGCATGGTGGGTTATGTTAAGCTAATACCATAATTAAAAAAAAATCTTCCTAAGTACAAAATGAGAGTTTGGACTTAATAGCCTCTAAGAAGATTCCTATGTCCAAACTTCAGTGCTTCTAATTAAATGTTCCTCTTTGTATAACTAACTTTTTCAAAGGGCAAAACAAGCCAGACTGACCACCTTCTCCCACAGACAATTCATACTCAAGGTCATTCTCAGGGACGTTCTCATACCTAGACTTAAAGACCTAGTCCTGGATGTAAGGTACATGTGCGTGCATGTGTGGATAAACAGACACATACTATAGACACACACATATACACATATACTATTTACTATATACTAACTACTATACATATATATATGTGTGTGTGTATTTTTAAATGCTTAATCACACACTATTTCACAAGCAAGAGGAATCACTCCTCATTATTAAAAGAGGCTAATTTAAAAACATTGCAAAGGTCACATTTACACAAAATGTATAGGACATCTCTGTAAGCGCATTGACAAGAACCAGAGACAGCCCACAGGACCAGCAAGGATATCCAGAATGGAAAGACAGGAAGCTTCCAGGAAGACATCCTCGAAGTCATCAACATGCAGACCACACCTGGCCATGCATAAATGAGAGCTCAGACACACGAGTTGGTGCTAATGTGGATAAAATATGGATAAGGAGAGATCAGATATCAGCTAAATGAGTAAAACCGAGATACTGGAAAAATGAAACACAGCCCTTCAAGCCAAGTGGCCAACATTCAATATCCAATTCAGAAAAGTGTGGAAAGGTGATGTGTAGACTACCAAACAGAGCAGAAACTTAGAACGATTTGAAGAGTCAGCTACTTGGTGTGTACTCACAGACAGGGTGGCAGAGCCCTCGTGGGTGAGCCCGCATGATGGGGCAGACTGAGCAGGGCTGCAGGCCAAATCCTGGCTCCCGGACTTGGCTCTACCATCACCTACAAGTGTATTGCTTAACTTTCTACCTCTTATCTCTTTTCATGAAATAATATATACAAATGTAAACAATTATTTGTATTGAATCACTAGGATCTGGTTAAACTGCATTATTCAGAAAAGGATCTCAGGATGTAGGCAACTACCCAAAACTCCGGAAGGATTTTTTGGGAGGAAGCATCTTTTATCAGTTAACAGAATCCCCAATGAGTGTTTGATATTATCACTTCAAGCGTACAATCTATTCTCACTCCCTTCACCTTCTATGGCTCTCATGACACAACAGAGCATGTTCTTCTCAACAACTCTCTGATTCTGATTTCTAAAGGTCAGTGGGCATCCCTCCTTACACAAACTCTACTGATCAAATCCCTCAGGATTTCCCCCCAAAATGCCCTCTGCCATTTTTACCATAACCCTTCCATCCTTCTGTTCTCCGAATGTCCCTGATATTCCCCTGCCCATCTACTCTCACACTGAATAGGTCTCATGAATGATGACTTCCATCTTGTACCTGCCGCCACCTTGGTCCAGGTGTCTATAGCATCACTCTTTTGTGTTTTTTTTGCGGTACGCGGACCTCTCACTGTTGTGGCCTCTCCCGTTGCGGAGCACAGGCTCCGGACGCGCAGGCTCAGCGGCCATGGCTCACGGGCCCAGCCGCTCCGCGGCATGTGGGATCTTCCCAGACCGAGGCACGAACCCGTGTCCCCTGCATCGGCAGGCGGACTCTCAACCACTGCGCCACCAGGGAAGCCCTATAGCATCACTCTTGGCTGATGACACCAGCTTCCAACCTCTTCTCTGTTTGGAGTCTCTAATATTTTCAACTTACTCTAAGTCCACTATCAGATCCATCTTCCAAAGGTACTGCTTTTTATACATCATCCTTTTTTTTTTAACTACAAAAGTAATACACTCTCTTTATAATTTTTTGTATCAATTCAAAAATGTATGAAGAGAAGAAAACACATGTGATCATTCTCGCTCTTACTCTCAGGGTAAGCGAAGGGCATGGCTCTGAGGGGGCAATTTCACTCAATACTAAGTTAAACGAGTCCTGGTTGCAGCTCCCCACAGCAGTGGAGTTTACAAGGGCACAGTTTCCAAGGGCAGAACTCAGGGAGGAGTGAAGGTCTTGCGCTTCCCTTAGACCTGTGGCTTCCAAACTGCACTCCTTAGGAACAAGGAGGCCACATGCAGGTATGTCAGGGAGGCCAAGGGTTTTCAGGGGCTTCTCGCCCTCGTCAATCTGAGCACCCCCATTTTTCTCTCTTTCCCACTGAGTTTCCAGGTATGATAACACTGGAAGAAAAAGACCTGATGCAAAAAAAAAAAAAAAGTTTGAAAACCATTCCTTTGAGACTATCTTCCTTAAATACCTCTTCTCTCAGATTGGATTCTGATAAAGTCTAGAGAGCTGACAACGTGAGGTTATTTTCTCTGACAAGAGTCTGGAAGGCAGATGGCCTATGTTATTGACTGAGAAAAGATTGATACGTTTTAAATACAAGGCAAAGAAGTGGTTGGTTTGATATTCTGTTATGAAGTCTTCAGCTATAGTGTGAGATTCCTGGGGGAAAGGATGGTATCTTACACGCCACATGTATGCCCCAAGACAGTGTCTTGCAGTGCTCACAAGACATTGACATTTAATAGGTGCACCTGATCACTTTGAAATGTACTGAATCTGTTTTGGCCAACAGCCTTGCTTTAGCTTCAGTTTTCCATCTGGGTTTATGCAGGGTCTGCATGTGTGTTTTTAGGGCCACTGATGTCAAAAGTAGACCCAGGTGTCCTAGCCCATCTTATAAATTTCCCAGCAGAATCCCAGGTAAGATCTGAAATATTTGCAGACCCCTCCTCCCCTCCATCCTACTTTCTTCTGTCTCTCCAGGCACCCAGCCTGCAGGGCTTCTATCCAGACCTGCTCTTCCATGACAGCCCACTCCACCTTGGTCAGATGACCAGCTAATCTGGTTCCTTCCTTTATGCTCACCCTACACTAAGGACCTTTCTTCCTCATCTTTATCAAAACATAGCCATCCTGTGTCCCAGGTCCACATTTCATTCCAGATGATCTGATATTAGAACTAACAAGTCCATGGCTTACTGTGAATCAGCACATTTCTAGTGCATGCTATACCTTTCCATTTTGACAGGCTGATAGGGAGTCACCCAAGGGGTAAAGGGTGATATTTTGAGACCTCAAGAGCCTTCAAGTCAGAATAAGTAGGTCACATCAGAGTCATCTCTTCTATCTCGGTCTATAGCTACAGGAAAACAACTTGCACACTTATCCCTTCAGGAAAGTCAGAAGAAATAAAAGCATATTTCTTCTCATGGCCACATCACACACCTACACCATAGACTGGCCCTACCCATTGAACAAAGTGAAGGCCTCCCACTGGCACAACGATGTTCTTCAAACAGTATGAATCCATTCTTTCACACAGGTAATTGCTGAGCATCTGCTATGGGTCCCTGTGCTAAATACCGGGGTTATGAGTAAGACAAAATTCCTGCCCTCGTAGGCATATAGTCTAATGGAATACACAGGCATTTAAAAGGAAATTATACTAAAGCATATAAAGGGATCCTACAGGGAAAGTACAGCAAGTCCATAGCAAGAACACCCATCTCAGGCTAGAATACCCACACCAGACATTTACTGTAAACTTCCTCTCTCTATCCTCAACTACATCATAACTTTCCACTCTGTACCCCTCTTCTGTTTCATGGGAAAAGACTAAGGTTCACTGCCAAAGACACTGTTAACATATGCCTTCTGTGTGCTGAAGACAGTACCTAGCAAGAAGATTCTTGAATATTTAGTGCCCCGTTAATGTATACTGACTTTAAAGATGGTGGTAGTAGAAAAGAGGAGTCTAAAGCATACAAAATTCCAATGATATCCTCAGTGAGCTGTAGTCTCCACCAAATATAGCAAAATCACCCCTAGAGTCAACACTAAGGAACTCCACCTGGAAATAAATTATCCAAGGAAATGTTTTGCTCTTTCCCAACAGGATCGTCTTTTCTCCATTTATCAAAGCTTGGTTCCAAGCCCTCAGCCTCTCCCTCTGCAACCTAAACCCAGACAGAGTTCAGATATGCATCTGGGGGCACAAAGGAAACCAACTAGAGCCACCATATTGGTTATACAGTTCATGGGCCTTCCAGTTGGAGGGTTGAAATATGGGGCAGGGGTAGGGGAGGTCCTCTTAATTTGTTCTCAGATGATATATTTTAGGCTGGGGATATCTTTTCCAGGACACCCGTAGCCTAAAAGGGCCAAGTAGAGACTAGGGTAGGATCCAGAGGAGGAAACAACTAAGAGGCTACTTAGGGGATGGCTCTGCTCTAGGTTTTAGGTGAGAAGGATCAAACAGGAAGAAATTCAAAGTTCTTAAGTGGTTCAGCTCACCTAACCAGAGCAGCAGTGCAGCTAGGACTTTGTGTAGAATCTGGAAAGAAATGAGTTCTTATTTTTCTGAAGTGGTTTGTCTTGTGTCTTTTTTAGTACTTCAAAGGTGGTGGGATAATGATTTGAGATTTAGAGATTCCAGACACTGGTATCCTTTGAGAATGGGGACCAAGGGACTGGAGGGGGGAGGTGAGGACAAAAGTGGAACATGTCAGACAAGAGGGCAGTGAGCATGAAGAGTGGTTGCTGGTGTCCTGTGACACGCTCCTTCCCCTCCAAGGAGAGAGGAGGAGAAAAGAGTCAGTTCTCTCACCCTCCAGGGTTATCACTTTCTTCACGGCTCTCTGAATAAACCAATTCCATTTAGGGAAAAGTTTACTGAGTGTCTGCTGCATGACAGGCACTGTGGTAAGCAACAGGAATACAAAGATTAAAACCACAAAAAGCCCCAAATCACAAGTCTCTTGCTATCCAAAAGGTTATAGCATGATAGAGGAGAGAAATGCACCAACAAGTAATTGCAAAGTGTCACTATAATGGCAATAAGAGAAGTGTGAACCAGGCCCTTTGGGTTACAGAGTGATCACTTCAGCTTGGGTGGGGTGCCAGATATCTTCTGTTTGCCCTTTCAGATCCACGCCTCAATCTTCTCCATCCTGCTCTGTGCCCCAGAAGGCTGACCAATACGATCTACGTCAAAGACTCCCTGCCCTCTCCTGTCCTACTCCTACTGATTTCAGCCGGTGCTGAGTGCTGGCAGGAGACGGAAGGGAGGGAAAAGAGCAAGGTTAGGGTATTTGCTCCCTTCACTCCCTTCCTGCAGTGAGGGCAGGTAGGTGGCTGTGGGCCGGCCGCATCCCTCTAACAGCCCTCTTTGTCTCTGGGTTCAGGTAACAGCTCCCCTGCGCAGGGAGGGGACAGACGTCAGCCCCCCGTTTCAGCCTCAGGGTCCTTACTACTCTATCCTTTGTGATTTCCCCCACGTCCAGCTCACATCTTTGTAAATATTCTCTTTATTAAACTCTCCTCAAGTTACCCACTTTGAATGAGCCATTTCCTGCCAGAAAGTAGACTGACGGGTGATTCAAGAAAGAATTCATAGAGAGATGAGTTGAAGGGATTTGACAGGAGGATTAGAGGAGAAAGGGAAATCAAGTATCAGGGAGAACACAGGCAAAAGCAGGAAGAGAGACTGCAAGGCATATTTAATGAGCCAAATGACAGAAGGCCTTCTGTGCCGCACTAAGAAGTTTAGACTTGGTCCTAGAGCCGCTAAAATATAAAATAGGATCGGTTTTATAACTGTATAATGGAAGTATGTGCCGAAAGGCAGCCAGATCCACTGACAGGCTACTACAGAAGTCCAGATGAGTGATGTTTTGAAATATGACGTAAAAATGGTTTTTTCCTCAATGAAGAGCCTCCATCTAGCCATACAACTGCTAAAGAGAATAAGAAAGGAAGAGATGTAAAGAAAATTTAAAGAAATAGAAATAATACTCACCAATTAGGACAAGAAATTAAAGACAATGAGAAGTGTGGGCTGACTCCCAGATTTCTCACAAGAGAAGATGGTAGCATCACTAAGACTGGAAATCCAGGAGGAGGGAGAGATGTAGGAAAGAAAATGGCTAGTTCTGTGCTTCTCCTTCTGCCAGGAGGTAGAAGCAGGGACAAGAAGACGACTAACCTGGAAACAATACATGTCGTTTTCTATTTAACAGCACTGGGAAAATGACTTAGGAACGTTTTGATTCCCAGTTAAATTCAGCCAGGCTGGACCATCAGAAAGGGGGCGTGCCCAATGTTCATAGCAGCACTCTTCACAATAGCCAAGACATGGAAACAACCTAAATGTTCATCGACAGATAAATGAATAAAGAAGATGTGGTACATGTTATATATGCACTAGAATACTACTCAGCCATAAAAAAGGAGGAAATAATGCCATTTGCAGCAATGGAACCCAGAGATTATCACGTTAAGTGAAGTGAGAAAGGCAAAGATCATATCACTTAAATGTGGAATCTAAAATATGACACAAATGAACTTACCTACAAAACAGAAACAGACTCACAGACATAGAGAACAGACTTGTGGTTGCCAAGGGGGAGGGGGGTGGGGGAGGGATGGAGTGGGAGTTTGGGGTTAGCAGATGCAAACTATTATATATAGAATGGATACACAACAAGGTCCTACTGTGTAGCACAGGGAACTATATTCAATATCCTGTAATAAACCATAATGGAAAAGAATATAAAAAAGAATGTCTATATGTGCATAACTGAGTCACTCTGCTGTACAGCAGAAATTAACACAACATTGTAAATCAACTATACTTCGATACAGTATATTTTTAAAAAAGAAAGGGAGTGGGGTTCTCATGGTCAGCTCAGAGGCCCTTCATAGCCTGGCTCCCCTAAGAATGCCATGTGAACTTCCCTCCACCCCAATTCCTAAGGCTCCCAAAATAAATTCTGGGCATATCTGCGTGAAACAGCCTTTTACAGTTAAGACTGTCAACTGTGAGACTGCAGGGACAGTAACAGCAAAATAGGAGGGGAAATACTGTTTTCATTTTTCCATCTAAAAATTGTATTTTCACTTGTAAGATGTGGCACATTTAATTTTAATGAATTGGAAACTGAGGTTTCCAAGAAACTGATCCCTTTCTCACTACGACAGTTTGTTGGAAGTCAGGCAAGTGACAAAGGGCAGAAGAAACAGAGAAGGTGATTGTGAGAAGCAGTACTCCCATCCTTCAGCCTCCCTCCCACAAAAAAAGATGGTTATACTTTGAAATCCATAAGTTGTCTCAAAGTTTTGCCATCCCATTTCTCCAGTAGAATGAAACTCTGAATAGCTAAGCATTTGGACTTGATAGGCCAACAGTTTCTTGATTTGGTTTGGCCAGAAGGCCATCTCAGAAGCACAGTAATGGACCAAGTCTAGACTCCATCTTTGGAGAGAAGCCAGTGGTCTATAAATGGCAGTGTATATGCAGCTGGACAACAGCACACCAGTTCCCAGAATAGGAGGGAATTCTCCCAATTTGATGCTTCCATTAGGCATGGAACTGTTTCCAAATTTAGATTAAGAACTGGTAATACTCCCAAACTATGAATCTCATGGCCAAACTAAAGAAACAAAAAATGGATGAAAGATACAGCATATTTTCCTCCCAAGTTTTTTGTTCTATGCCTGCTTTAACATTTTCACGTTCCCTTGTCACTCACACTCCTGACGATCCAGCTCCTAGTCACATCTCAAAACCCAGCAGAGTAGCTGGAACCTATGTAAACCATTTCCTTGTAAACTTCCTAAATCAGAGGAGAGGCTCCCTCCACTCTACTACCTCTGGAGCTTTATATCCACCTCTGTTATTCCTTTCATCACACAGAATTGAATCTACCATTTGCACGTCTATCTCCTCTACCTGACTTTGGTTTCTTTAAGGCAGAGAGTGTGTCTTATTTATCACTGCGTTCCTAGTACCTGGCCCAGCGTCTGGCACCTAGTAGGTGTTCAGTGAGTGTGTACTGAATGTCAGTGTGTTGAATTTTGTCCAGACACCAATGGGAAAAGGAAAAAGACTGGTTATGTTGTGACAGGCAACTGCTAAGCTCTCAACATGCATTCACTCATTTAACCTTCACAACAAGCCAGAGAGAGAGGCAACAATAAGATCCCCATTTACCAATGAGGAAAGTGAGGCATAGATTGGAAACTAGGAAGTTTGAGTTCAAAGTCTACCCCTTAATCTCTATGCAATACTGCTGCTTCTCTGTAAAATCTAGTACATGTATTTGTATAGTACATGGTGCTTTGGTCTCAGCTTTCTTCTGGATTCCCTAACACTCACTTAGATACGGAATTATTTCCCTTTGAAGTCTATCTTTCGACCAGTCCCTCAACATGCCTTGGGGCTGTAACCCTGCCAGGAAGGCTGGGTGCAGATAAGCACAGGAGCTGTGTCTAAGCCTATGGTAAGGCTGCTGGATGCTCTCAGAGCAATCCCGCCACTCACTTGGCCTCCTCCTGGGAGCCAGAAGGTACACACAGCTCCTTGGCCAGGGCTTGTTTGCTTAGCAGTATTGACAACATTATCCATTAAAGACAACGGAGATAGTAATGTGTGCCATTAAAAGCCAGTGGGCTCTAAGAGAAATCTGAGTTGAAAAACATCACAGTGTAGCCAGGAAACCATTCATCTTAGACCATCTATATTAATGAATTGAATCATATTTATTCCACCTTATCAGATGTCTGATTCAGTATGCAAATGAAATATTTTGATAACAGTCTGTGAAGATTACTCTGTTTGCTTAATAAATTACTATTTTCTAAAACATTATTTTTTTTAAAAAAAAAGGAAGATTATAAAAAGGCATGCAGTGTCATCAACCTGTAAGGCATAACCTCTCTTTAACACTTAGTTTCCAGCTTCCATAAAAGGTATTCAAAATGCTAAGGAAAGTCTGCATGGGTTTTAATTTTAACATCAGAAGAGATTCCTGAGGATTAACATATCTTCCCATATTTAATGAATATTGGACAGGTACCCGCTATTGGTTTCCAGTTTCAAAATCATGAATGATGCCAAAATAATAATAAAAGCAGCAGAAGACAGTAAACAACAGGAAGGGTCAAAGGCGACGGACTCTCTCCCTTTCTGGGCAATGTCTTGTGCTTTCGTGAACTTTTTAATGAGAATAAATCCCTCAGGTCAGACTGACCTTCTCCAGATGGTTCCTGGAGGGGGGAGGTGTCCCCGCCACCTCCAGCAGTGGCTCCAGTGAGACACAAACATGATCAGCTTAGCCCCGGCCTGGCCAGCAAATGTGCTGACAGCTGGACAATCTTCCAAATGACAGTCCTAACAGAATACTCAGGTTCACCACGAGCCCCTTCCCACAGCATTCTGCTCAGAACAGTCAGCTCCCCTCCGTGCTAACAAACCATCATTGTCCTTGTCTGGCCCTTGTTATTTATCAACGGGATGGCTGCAGGCCCTAGGACTTGTCTTACTGTGTCCAATTCCACACCACCCTGGGTCACTCTCCTCACTGTTTCCTGAGTGATCTTACAGAGGTATAAATCTGGCCATTCGAATCTCCCTTTAAAAATCCTTCAGATGTCTAAGTCCCCCACCCCAAGGAGAATGGTCAAATTTGAGACTCAACCTCCAAAGATCTGGAGAAGGTGACCTCTCCAGAGACATTTTTGTGCTCCAGGTATCTTGCTCCCACTTCCCCCTGTGAACTGTTGCTCGTGGCATTCTCTTCATCTCAAATGTTCTTCTCTACATCCTAGTTCTTCCTCTCAAGATAGACAAACTTATCTTAGCAGAGTCATTCCCAGGGCTGCATCTCTCAGACTGGGGTGAGGGCCATTCCTCCGTGTCCCTCTCCTGAACTCACTTCCCAGTACATAACTCTGTTAAAGCATTTATCATGCTCTATTCACTCTGTTAGTTGGCTGATATTTAATGAGCAAATGACAACTAAGGGCCAGAACTGTGCTCACAGCTTATGTTCTCTCAATAAATGAGCCCCTCTCTCAAGAAGCTTCCTGTCTCTCGAGAGAGACAGGTAAGTACACAGCCACTGTGATACCACATGGTAAGTGTTATTCTAAAAATTGCAGGAAGATGCGGGATGGCAGACGATGGATAACTAACCCTAATTTGGGGGGGTAGGGAGAAGGTAGATGAAGAAAAAGTTCCTAGTGAAGGAACCTGAGGTGTGAAGGACAAGTAGGAATAGAATAGGTGAAGAGAATAGAATGGAAGTGGGAATAGCCAAGGAAAAGACCTGAACATGACAGGGGAAGAAAATCAGGGCCAGGGAAACAGATTTGGGAGGAAAAATGAAGGGCTCTACTTTGGATTTATTGTAGCTGGGATGTCTGTGGTACTACTTAGATAGTTGGATGTTTGAGGCTAAACTGAAAGAAGGGTTCTGGGCTAGAGATACAAATTTGGAAGGCATCAGCATAAATATGATGTTTAAATCTCACAGGCTGTGATAAAGTGACCTAGGAGAAAAAGAAAAGATGGCCTAGGACCAGTCATAATGTACTATTATCTTCTTTATACATTGCTGGATTGATTTGGGAGCTCTTTGTTGAGGACTTTTGTGTTTACGTCCACAAGTAAGATTAGCCTACGATTTTCCTTATTTGTACTTCCCTAGTTTGGTGTTAGGTCAAGGTGTCCAGTTTGCCCACCAATTTTGGAAAATTCTCACCTTTTATTACTTTGAATATTGCCTCTCCACCATTCTCTAATTCTCTCTTTCTGGAGCTTCAATTAGGTAGACACAGGGTTTTTTTCATACTGTCCTCTGTGTCTGTTCACTTCTTTCGTATTTTCCATCCTTTGTGGCTATACTACATTTGGGGTAACTTCTTCTGATTTATTTTCTAGAACATTAATTTTTCTATTCATTTATGTTCAATCTGCTAGTTAGGCTGTACATAATGTTTTTTAATTTAAATTACTCTTTGTTTCTAGGTATTCTGTTTGTTTAGTTTTCCCCAAATCTCCCTGGTATTGTCATTTTTTTTCCTTTCTCTTAAGTCTTTCTTTAGACATGTGAAACATGCATGTATATTATATTCCCTACCTGGCTGTTGCAACGTTTGCATTCTTCATGGCTCTGACTCTATAGATTGCTGTTTCTATTGATTCTTACACATGGTGGCTTTCTTCTTTGCGTATCTGGTGATTATTGATTATGATCTTCAGTTCCTTGAAACTTTATCTACAGAAATATTTGGAACCTGAGCTTTAAATGTAATTCCATAGAGCATTTGCATTTGCCAAGCTCTCTGGGCACTGTCAACTTGGGGGCACATTATATCAGATGTGTTTGTATGTTTTGTTTTTCATTTTAATTACACAGGTGGCATGAATTCTATTCTCAGACCTGTTAAGTGGGCGTATGAGGCAGGATTTCTTAGAGGAACTTGCCTTCTTTCTCTTTTCACTCTACACAGAAACAAGGCAGAGACGGACAATTCTTCTGTAGGCAGTTCTAGTTCACCTACCAAATGGCCTTTGCGGATTGAAACTCTGAGCAGGAATTTCTAGTTCAACCTCCCATCCTGCTCAGGCCTCAAGCTATGCAACTATACAGCATGTACCCTCACAGTGTCTGAAAACCCAGGCTCTAGGACACCAGAGCTCTGAGCTCTCATTTAACATGCATGGCCAGGTGTGGTTTACATGAAGATGCCTTTGACCAAGTCTCCCTAGAATCACATGCCCTCAGGACAGTCACCACCTCTAATGCTTACTTACCTTGTAGACAGTGTGTTCTTATCATTTACAGTCTTTGCTCCCGCTCAATCTTGCGTTATAAATACATGTTGAAATTATCCAGCATTTTTATCTGTCCTATACTTGGAGGGGTTTATCTGCTCACCTACTATCATACTGCTAGAGATGAAATCTATTCCTTTTTGACAACACATCTCTGAACCATCCATCAGTCTGGGCTTGCAGTTCATCTGAACTGAGCAGACTGTTTCTCCACTTGCAAAAAAGAAAACTGTGAAGTGCCCCTGAGGAGCAGAGGCATTTCCCAGACCACTTAAGGGGGCCACAGAAAGCTGGTCTCACGCCTGTCAGCCGCTCCCCGCCAGCTGGACTGGCACTCTGCCTAACGCCAATGCATCTGCATGCTGCCAGTTCTCCGCACCCTGTCATTCCAGCCCCTCCCCACAGCAGACCTCCGCTTGGCTTGGGTATACACTAGTATTTTTAAATAGCAATAAAGCCAACCAACTGCATTATCTTCAAAGATTAATTATCACTCACTTTTAAAAAGTCAATTTTCTTTAAACTAAGGATACAAATGAGAAAACAAATGAAAAATGGATTTCCAGAAGAACGATATTTCCTGCTATTCAGCAGGAATCATCCCCAAACACTCATTAAAATATTGGGATTGCTTCATATCTTGTTAATCTCCAGTGAAGAGGCAGTGCCATTAAAAGTTAGCAAAAACCCTGTGATGTGGGAGGAAAATCAGAGCAAAGCATTTATAAATGTTAATGTACAGTAGATTTTTACCAGGTCAGTTTTGGTTGGCAGTGGAGTAGCCAACCACTTATGTGTTCAGGAGGGTCTGTATTACCTCCTGCCACTTCCCCCAGTAACCAGTCATTAGAGCATAAAAATTCCGTTATCACTTTAGATTAGGCCTCTCTCTCTCTTGTGAAATGTAATTTATCTATCCCTTTCTAACTCACATTCTATTGGAAAGCAGATTAGGCAAAGTCCAGAAGAAATGAGTTGCTGTATTAGTCAGCTCAGGCTGCCATAACAAACCACCATAGATTGGGTGACTTAGACAGCAGACATTTCTTTTTCACAATTTTGGAGGATGGAAAGTCCAAGATCAAGGTGCCTTCAAATTTGGTTCCTGGTGAGATCTCTCTTCCTGCCTTCTCACTGTATCCACACATGGAGAGAGAGAGAGTACTCTCTGGTGGTATCTCTTTTTTTTTTTGATGTGGACCATTTTTAAAGTCTTTATTGAGTTTTTTACAATACTGTTTCTGTTTTATGTTTTTGTTTTTTGGCCACGAGGCATGTGGGGTCCTAGTTCCCCAACCAGGGATCAAACCCCAACCCCCCTGCACTAGAAGGCGAAGTCTTAACCACTGGACTGCCAGGGAAGTCCATGATATCTCTTCTTATAAGGGCACTAATCCTATCTTGAGGGTCCAATCCTTATGACCTCATCTAACCCTATTTACCTCCCCAAACCCCCATCTCATTAAGGTTTAGGACTTCAACACCTGAATTTTGGGAGGACACAAATATTCAGTCTACAACAGTTGTTCACTAAAGGCATATTAGAACTTTAGCAGTAAGCAGTGGAGAAAGTAAGGAGTTCTACAATCTGCAGAATATGGAATAGGGAAGAGTACAACCGTGGGTCTCTGCCCTGAGAGGTAGAGAGGATTTAGCAGTTCAGATTGCACCGTCTAAAAGGAATGATTAACTTGGACTTGAACTACGGGTGTGTCCCCATCAATGGGGGTCTGGCCTATGGCGTGTGACATAGCATTAGGTGTCTCCTCATGGTTGATCATGTGGAGTCAGGAATCACATGGTTTCCTCACAGCTTGTAACAGAAGGCCAGCCCAGTGCACGCAGAGCATGCACCAGAGGACACGGACCAAGACGAATGCCCGCATCCCCGTCAGCCTGGGGTCCAGACCAACACAGCTCTCCTGCCTGTCTTGGTTGACATGACTCACGGATTCCTGGGGCTGCTCCTCTGGGTACCCCACCTCCTGACCCCGCCATGAAATCCAGTGATGGCAGAGCCAGACCAAGGGCATATAAGACTCAGAGACGCTGGGCCCTAGCAGGAAGGAGAGAGTGCCAAGAGGGAAGAGGGTGGCACTGAAAAGTAGTAACCAACACATTCCACCCACCTTTCCATTTTCCCTCTGGCTGATCTCACATCTGTACTTTACTTGCTCTCTAGTTTCTTATTCATTCAGAATTGATTGGTATGGGCCTGAAAGGTGGTTTACTGCCCATTTCTTATTGGTATACTGTGGAGACCCTGACCTCAATTCACCTCCTCTCATGTGGGGCAGACGTGCTGTCAGAAAACTAGAAAGTAATAAGAGCCAGCGGTCTTCCATGACTGCCAAGTGCAGCCCAGGGGGCTGGAACGGGGCCCCATTCAGACTGGGATTGGCTCAGAGCAAAGTCGGACCACCTTTGAACCTTGCCCAGTGGTGCACTGCCCTGCGTTTCAGATCAGCCAGCAGTGATGCTTTCCTTTGCCTGTTCAACACCTTCCTCTGAACTGTTCAGTGAGTCGGTGTTCACTTTTTAACAAAGTTTGTATTTCTTTCTTAAAAGGAATAAGAAAAAGATTCATACTTAATTGAAAAAAACATTCAGACATCACTATTTATCTCTAGCTTGAGAAAAATTTCTTTAAAAATGGTTCATCTGCAGGAAATCTCCCTTGAAAAAAGTACTTGCTTCAGTCATTCTTGCCTCACTCACTGGACATTACTGAGAACCTTTTATGTATGAGTCCAGGCTACACTGGCTATGAGAACGCAGATGTTCTCTTCTGTGTTTCACCTATCGCTTCTTGCCAGGCACTAGGCCACATGCCTTAGCCTCATTGTCTCATTTAAGCCTCAACAACCCCCTAATACAACAAGGATAGTATTAACTCCCAATTGATATATATGTGGAATCTAGGATCAGAGAGAGTAAGTTATTTGCTTGAGGTCACCATGAAGTTAGAGCAGTTCCAGGACTCATGGTGGATAAGAAAGATCTCCACCCTCAAGAACCTGGCAACCCACTAAAGGAAAAGAGGCCCACAGATAAATATGTGCAATAAAGGGTCATGGGTGTTATGACTAAAACAGCTATACTGGGTAGAGCAGGGCACAGAGGTCTGAGTGGGCATTTCTAAGGGGCCAAAATCCAAAGGCATAACAGAGGAGCTGGCTGGAGCTGAGTGATATTCACATCGCTGGGTGACTAATGTGTGTGTGTTGGTGGTGGTTGCCCATAGAAGGTGGGAAGTGGTTTGAGATTCATGTGGGGAGAGGTAATGGAGGGAAAATATATTGAATCCTTCAACCTTGTATTATAACATGAGTCTACACGGGAGGACAAAGATTTGCAATTTACACCATCTAGCATCATTTTCTAATATTTCCCTTTGAATATACTTTATATCTACAATAGATAATAAACTCTACCAGGACATTTGATACAAAACAGTTCTTAGTATGGTTTATAGAAGACACACTCCAAAATAGTTGCTGGTTTCTTGTTGAAGTGTCAGGAGCCAGGGGTACCTGTGATCATTACTTAGGAAAAGTCTTTCTGAGAAGCAGCAAGGTCCATTTATAACCTTCCTTTGGTTTTCCCAATTGTCCAATGAGCCTCAATCACTTTTATTATTGAGAGGAGAGGAAAACAAAAACCTTCTTCATAAAAACCTCAACACTGAGCAACACTACCCCCTTTCCCTATTGTTTTAACCACCCCAGGATTTCTGTGTCACCTGTCAGTTCAAGAAGCCACTGGTTATCAGAGCAATGGTGCATCCTACTTAGGACTCAGCAGACCAGCACAGAGGAGTGAAGAACCAAGGTCATAATGGGTGACTCATCATGCTAACGGGAGAAACCCAAGCATCACCAGGCTCCTATCAGCTGGGGTTGTGATCCGGGTAGAAACTTGTCTTTTTTTTCTTCCTTTTTTTTAATGAGCTGTTTCTTTACACTCCCTCCTGCCTCTTTCCCTTCTCCCCTGTTCTATGAACCTTGTCAAAAACAAATAGAGTGATAGCGAAAGCAGCGGAAGGCCATTCTAAAAATAAAGACAAATACCAAGCATTGTTAGGAAGTAGCCTGTGTTTGTCACGGTCCATTAATAAGGGCTGCTTTTCTATCCTCCTCTTTTTATTTTATTTAGAAAGAAAATGTTGTCAGATATGACATTCTAGAGTTCTACCCTGTGGAGTCTGGGTCCAATTTGGGGAACTGGAGACTGTAGGAAAAGATAGGGAAAAACCTATTGGGGGCAGGTAGGGGCGTACCTTCAGCAGCAGAGAATGGGATGGAGACTTCCCGGGCTGCCAGGTGAGGAAGTTTGGGTTTTTTTTCTAAATAAATTTATTTATTTATTTTTGGCTGTGTTGTGTCTTTATTGCGGTGCGCGGGCTTCCCACTGCGGTGGCTTCTCTTGCTGCAGAGCACGGGCTCTAGGCGTGCGGACTGCAGTAGTTGTGGCGCACGGGCTTAGTTGCTCTGCGGCATGTGGGATCTTCCCGGCCCAGGGCTCGAACCCGTGTGCCCTGCATTGGCAGGCGGATTCTCAACCACTGCGCCACCAGGGAAGGCCAGCGAGGAAGTTTTTAATAAGGGGAAATCAGATCCGAAAACTCAGTCAGAGGATGAGGTGAAGGGTTGGGAGATATGAGTTGCTAAACTGGACAACAGAGATCGTGAGTCGATGGGAAAACAAACAAAAAGGCTGGAGAAGCCCAGCAGTTAGCAGGGCTTCAGTGAAGCTGAAAGGTTCAGGCCTGAGGTCATGAGCTCTGGGTGACAGGTGATGTGCTCCTGTCTTGGCCGAGAGATAGACCTTGAAAAGTTCTGGCAGGTGAAACAGCTCACGTCTATAAAACTGAGATTTTGAGACCAAATTAGCTGGGAGAGACCCTCAGTTTTACTGAAATAATGGATTTTTCTATTGACCTGTCTTAAGTTTGGCTCAAAAGATCAAGCTCATGATCTGACCGAGGAGGGTGATACAAGATTGAAGGAGGATTTATTGCTCTGCTGTTGAATCTCAGCATCTGTGTTGTTTGGACACATGAGCCCAATGCTCACGGGCTTGGAGAAAACCTGTTAACAGACTGGCATCGGGTCAGGAGACCTCAGCAGTTGCCATGCTCCAAAATAGATACAGATCTGGGCCACTAAAGATTTCATGCCTCCCGCCTTCTGAAATGAGTATTTGGACTTCTCAGGTTAATCACTTTCCATGGTGCTTCCCGGTGATTAGGGAATTGGCCTCAACTGAGAAGGTACTGAATGGAAAGTGGATGTTCTCTTTCTAAGAGCCATTTGGTCTACCAAGAAGTCCTCACCTGAACTAGTTTAGTGCCTCCTTTCAATGGCACATCCCTGATGATATTGGCATATCAGCATCTCTCTTCAAAGACTCAGACCATGTCACGCTTCGACATCACACTTCAAATATGGGTAAGAAGGCCAAACTTTTAAGACCTTTAGAGCCAGAAATAATCTAATCTGTTATTTCCCAAACTGAT
The DNA here is from genome assembly GCF_963924675.1 of Phocoena phocoena. NCBI lineage: Eukaryota > Metazoa > Chordata > Mammalia > Artiodactyla > Phocoenidae > Phocoena > Phocoena phocoena. Next base: position 22,403,173 of record NC_089225.1, on the reverse strand, counting down.
TTCCAAAAGTACTGAAGTATGGCAAACCCTTTACTCTACCCAAGTCTCATGGAGAGACACAATGCATATTAGCACATTAAAGGCTCTGAGAAGTCCTGCTGTAAAGAAAGCTATTAAAGTTTACTTTATAAAGTAAAGTGTTTATTGGTGTAACTGTTTGGGAAACATGGATCTAGCAAAAAGTCTTTTCATTCCTTCTCTCCAATTCCTTCCTTCCCCCCCCCCCACCCCGCCTTCCTCCCTCTCCTAATGAGAGAGCTGAGACCAACAGGTGGAGTGATCCGTCTAAAACCATGCAGCTCAATAATGACAACTCTGAGAAATGGAGCTATGACCTCACTACTGACCCTGGGTTCTTTCAATTTCCTCCTAATGGTGTCTTAACTTGTGACCTGAACGATGGAGAAAAGGTGACACTAAGCTGGTTCAGCGTCTCTTCACCACGGAGGTCTGAATTCAGGGGCACCTGCCTGGCCGTGAGGCTGACCCGAGCATCAGAGCTCTCTAGGCAGTGTTGGCAGCTTTGAGGCCCAGGAAGACCCCACAGCCTCAGACTAACTCTATAAACTGTTCCTGAAGACCCGAGCAAGTGGCAGGGGATGGTGGTGAAGAATTCAGGTGACAGGCAAAGTTCAGCAGACTGGCTGGCAGACAGCCATTAGCTCCACGACCTGTCCACCCAGGACAGTCTCTGCCACTAGGCTGGAGTGCCAGGTGAGGTGCCTAGCTAGCCAGTCTAGGACATACAAACCAGGCTCCACTGGGAGGGAGTTTAGGTCAGGGCTGCCTAAGAGAACCCTAGAGCATTAGACCAAGTAACGGGTCAGAACTCATAGAAATGAACCATGACAAAGACCAAGGATAAATCCCAGACCTGGGCCATTGGATGATGGGGAGAGGCTCATTCCTGGGAGCACCGATTCCCGGGGCCAGTTGGCAGAAAGGAGACTTAGGAACAACAGTCATACAGCTGCTGGATCCTGCGTCTGGGAGTCTCTTCCGATCATGGGCCTGAGTGGGCTCTGCTATTTACTGTCTCAAGGACAAGTCAGGGCCAAGAGCTAGCACCTCGCTGCCCCACAGGCACTGTGGGTGGACAAACCAGTGCCCCCAGGAGGCTCAGTGTATCTCATCTCCACTAGATCCTGGTACTTCTATGGTCAAGTTGCAAACGGTATGCCACATCTAAATACTCTTCACCCTTCTCATTCATTCATTCATTCATTCATTCAGCCAACACATAATTATTGATCATGATAACATGCTAGACACCATGCTTGAGATTAAACGGTGACTCCCAGGTTTTAGAATCTAGCAGAGTAAGTAGACATTAATTGAATGGCTCTCACAATCATACAGTGGTGACATGGGTTACAAAAGGGATGTACCCAGCGTTTTGAAAGTCTATATTGGAGTGATTTGACCTAGTCAGGGAAAGGGAGAGAGAGGGTGCTTGGGTTGCAGCTGGGAGGGGACGGAGCATGTACAAGGGAAGAACACATGAGACGTAGAGGTGGAATGCTGAGAGCAAGAGTGCGTGGTGCAAGAGGGGTCTGGAGAGATCAGTAGGGACCACACTACACAGGAATGTGAGTTCTCATGAAGGAATTTTGTCTATATACAGTACTATCAGCATTGGAAGCAGTAAGTGTTTTAAGCCAGGAGGTAGCATTACTACATTTTGTGTGTGTGTGTGTGTGTGTGTGTGTGTACGCGCGCCCGCGCGCCCGCGCACACGTGTTGACGTTTGGAAAATTCCAAACATAAGCAGGATTAGAATAGTCAAATGAATCCCCTTTGTGCCCATAACCCAGCTTCAATGGTAATCAACATGTTGTCTGTCTTGTTTGATCCTTCTCCTGCCCATTATTTTTTCTGGAATATTTTAAAGTAAATCTCAAACATCATACCACTTCACTTAGAAATGCTTCCTTATGCATCTCCAAGCGATAAGGACTTTTTTTTTCAGATGTTAGAATGAAATAATCACTCTGGTTGCATTATAAAGAAAGAACTGGACAGGATCTAAAGTAGGTGTGGGTAAACTTGTTGGTGTAGCAAGACGGGAGGCTCACTTGGACACACTAGTGGTGGTGGAAATGGAGATGACCTAGTGCACTGCAGAAGCATTTATGGGGTAAAACCTATAGGACCTGCGGATGGATGAGATATGGGGAGTTGGGGGAGTAGGAGGGATCTAGGCTGACACGATGTTTCTAGAGGGATGAACGATGGTGCACTCACCAAGAGAAGGAGTCTTGACAGAGGACCCAACCTGGGGAAGAAGAGTTGGATTTTGGACATGCTGAGTATGGGGTACCTCAGGACCTCCAAGACGTAAGGTCCAGTAAGCAGCTGAATACAGAGGCCTAAAGCTAGAGGATAACTCTTGGCTAAAGATATGAGTTAGGTACAAAAATAATATTGAGGCCATGGGCATAGCTAAGATTAAGCTGAGATTAATATCCAGAGTAAAAATAAGGAGAGAACCTAGGACTAAGGAACTCTACGTTTAATGGCTGGGCAGAAGAAAATATTCCTGCCAACAAGATCAAAAGGAATAGCCATAGGGGCTTCCCTGGTGGTGCAGTGGTTAAGAATCTGCCTGCCAATGCAGGGGACATGGGTTTGAGCCCTGGTCCAGGAAGATCTCACATGCCGCGGAGCAACTAAGCCCGTACACCACAACTACTGAGACTGTGTGCCACAACTACTGAAGTCGGCGTGCCTAGAGCCCATGCTCCGCAACAAGAGAAGCCACCGCAGTGAGAAGCCCGCACACCGCAACAATGAGTAGCCCCCACTCGCTGCAACCAGAGGAAGCCCGCGCACAGCAAAGACCCAATGCAGCCAAAAATAAATAAATTTATATTTTAAAAAAAGGAACAGCCATAGAGGCAGGAGGAAAACTCAGAAACCCCAAAAACTCAGGGAAAAACAAGTCCAAGATGACTTTCCACATCCTCAGGGAAGGTCCATCAGGGCACAGCGGGCACTGACAGCAACCAGCCCTATTGCTCACCTGCAGGAGTGAACTACAGGTACACACTGATGGTGTGTGTGTCCCCACCCCCATCCCATCACTGCCATCCCATCACCCTTATGGTACCTTAACAACCTCGAATCCTCAGTACCTGATACAGTGCCTGGCATATGGCAGCTTCTTAATAAACGTGTGAACTAAACTAAATACACAGAATACTGAGACACGGTTCCACCTTCTAAGGAAGAGGACTCAGACATCACAAGTGGTCCCTGACAGGTAGAACCTTCAGTCCTCTGAGCCCCCTGCAGAGTCTGTACCTACTACCCTCTATGCCTCCTCAATCAGCCAGAGCATATGGCAGGCCGAGCAGAATTAAATATAACTGACATGTGGATTAACCACCCCACCGCCTCCCCCTTCACTCACATGGATAGAAAGTTAACTGATTTTTTTTTTTTTTTTTTTTACAAATTTTCTTTGCCAGAAATATTTTTAATGATAGTTTTCATCAGTATTAGCCCGAAGGTTGCATCAGAGGTGTTTATCAACTTCCTCCTCTGGGCTCGGGCCCATGTGACTGATTCCTGTCATTTTCGTCAGAGATGGGCAGAAATACACAGATGAATCTTGAAGGATGGGAGTTACTCCTCAGCAAAGAATTCACAGAGATGCCATAACTCACTGTGGCAACACCAGCGACAGGTCAAGTCAAGTTGGGCTCACTGAGCTCCAGATGAGGGAGGAAAAATACCAAAAGGGCACTGCTGAGAAGCAGTCATCATGGATACCTTGATGGATAGAATGCAGACAAAATCAATGGGAAATAGAGAAGTCTTGGATTCCTGAAGGAAGCTGACTTCCTACCAAAGTGCCCTTTTGGTTTTCTGGTGTCACGTGACCAGAGATTTCAGGATGCTCAGTTCCTGTCTGTATGCTCAGATAAAGGGCAGGGCTGAGTATGCAGACTCCAAAATGATGTAAGTTAAGGATTGTTTCTATGAGGCTTTGGAAAGTATTCGGACCCAAGAATTTGCATGGCATCCAGGGCTCTACGAGTTCACAAACAATTAGGGAGCCTGATAATAAGCCAGTACGCTGGCAGCTCCGAGCCCTGCCCGCCTGCTCAGTTTCTCCACACAGCATGCTGAAGGCATGGCTTCCTTTCTCAGGCTGATGCAAAGCGCCCCTTCTGGCCACATGGCCTTTGCTCAGCGACCCTTCTGGCCACATGGCCATCTACTCACTGGAACATAATCTATGGATCTTCTACTGATCCCGCAATAGGATCAGTGCACTTAAATGCTAACATTTTAAAGTTCTGATTTTAATATCAGAAGTAGAGTCTGGTAGTAGCTAAATAAACTCTTTCAGAAACTAAATAAACACAAGACCCCTCATTCAAACCTGTGTTTACAAATGAAGTGCGTTCCACGGTGCTTTCTCCGTTACAGCCATCACTATATTGTACGTGACGGTGTGTTTGCCTGACTATGTCTAAGTGAAGGTAAGCTCCTGAGGGAGACCGCATATGTTTATCTCTAAATTCCTATATCTTGATACTGCTCCTTGTTTATAGTTGGAGCTTGATAAACATCTTTGAATAAATGAGGTAGACGAAAATCCGCAGTTCAGTGATTTCATCTTTCACTTACTTTGGGATATTCTCATAAATGAAAACTATAAGGGACAACAAAAGTAATCTAGTTCCATCCTCTTGATTTGTTGAGAAAACTGAAGCCTACAGAGGTGAACTCTATGTGACCTGAATTTGGTGGCTTCATTCTGTCTTGACACCTGCAGCTTTACTGGTGTATCACACCAAACTTGTTTGTGTTGTTTCTCCTCATTGCTCTCAGGCCATGTCCCAGAAGACAACAAAACAAGGAGGATATCTGCAGTTCTGCTGGGAAAGACATGAGGAATTCCAGGCCAGGAAACTTTTCTATTGGAGAGACCTGAAGTCCTCCATGGATCATGAAGGGTTCATCAACAGTACTAGTTAGTAGTAGAGACAGCTACTAGTTAGTGGCAGAGACAAAACCAAACCCAGGTCTTCCCTGGTGGCACAGTGGTTAAGAATCCGCCTGCCAATGCAGGGGACACGGGTTCAAGCCCTGGCCCGGGAAGATCTCATATGCCACGGAGCAACTAAGCCCGTGCGCCACAACTACTGAGCCTGCTCTCTAGGGCCCGTGAGTCACAACTACTGAGCCTGCACGCCACGATACTGAAGCCTGCGTGCCTAGAACCCGTGCTCCGCAATAAGAGAAGCCACAGCAACGAGAAACCCGCACAGGGCCACGAAGAGTAGTCCCTGCTCGCTGCAACCAGAGAATGCCCGTGTGCAGCAACCAAGACCCAAGGCAGCCAAAAATAAATAAATTAATTAATTAAAAAAAAAACCCCAAGTCAGACTTCTACTTTCAAATCACCTTCCTCCCAAACCTCAGGAATTTATATTCCAATTTTGTGCCTTCCCATATTCAAAGCCTCTCTGGAGCCTGTGACCCAGGAATCTGGAAGAAAACTTGTATTGACTCATTCACCTACATGAATGCGCCACTGAATCCCCCTTTTAGTCCTGTAATAAAAATTTCTGCTTGAGGCACCTGCCATTTTTAGCACAACTGCTTGTGTGTACTTCAGACCCCACCACCTCATTTCCCCCAGGACGTCTAGACTGAGATTGTCTGCCTTTCTGTCTGGCTGATGTGCTTGAATTCTTGAACTTCATTTCCGTTGTCCTCCACTTGTTGCCAAGTGTTGTAATTATGTTATTTCAAGCAGAGCTTGTCTGTTCCACTGCACAGCATGGGGGTCATCTCAGTGACACACTGATGCCCGGCAACTAAGAATTTTCAGACTCTGGTTTCAAATGCCAGCACTGATTTCTCTCTCAAGTCCTCCCATGGAATGGTTTAGTTCTAGGAGCTCTTATCCAATAAATGGGAATTCCACAGGAATTTTCTCTGGATCCTAACTGAAAACTTGAAGTTTGAAGCCACCAGGGGAATGATTTGGGATAGTTGGGATGGGATAGTTTTTAGATAAGGTTGACCAGTAGTCTCTGCCCAGGAATCCTCTTCACACTGAGGGCATTCTTTCGTCACCATAGTCAGCAGCTCCTGTCGAGAGAGACAACTTATTCTATGCAGACTCCTTCCTCTTCTTAGAGCTGTCTGGGACTGTCAGGTTGAGCGAAGATTTGAGGGCTGAGGGATTCAGCTGTGATCTGTGTGAAGGTGATTCTTGGACTAGAGTTGCATGAATCACTGCTCTGGAGATAGCTGAGTCCAGAAGTAAACTCAGCATAAAGAGTACCTGAAAATTCAAAATACCCAAGGGACTGGCAGCACTGTGCAGAATGACTCTGCTAATATTGCAGTGCGGTGCAATGAGTTTGGATTTTAATTATTCCCATAAAAGATTGATTCTCTGTTTGCAGTACACTCTCCCACTGTGTAAAAAGAGCTCTACAGTCAAACAATCGCAAAGCAGTTAATGTAGCTGGACTTGATTTCAGTGAGTCCTTGGCTAGTTAGTGACAATGGCTGTAATACTAGATTAATGAGGCCAAGGTCAGGCAATCAATTTTCTTCTCCTATTCCACATCCAAAGATAGTCCCTTTTAACTTTGCTACACATGCATGCCAGGGCCACAAGGGAGATGGATACAGGAAGGGGAAAGAAGGAAACCTGGAGTAGCAAATTTATCGGAGCTAACAGCATACACAACTCAGAACATATGCAGAGGTCTCCTCTGACATTACTTCAAAAGGATGTTACTTCCCTGCTTCTGTCTTACTCCTTCCCCATATGTTTAAGAAACTCATCTATACAACCTGCCAGAACCTTGTACGTAACACATTAAAAAATGAGAGCACGTTCATCCATTCATTCATTCAACAAATATTTATTGACCATCTACTATGCTCCAAGCACAGCCCTAGGCTTTGGGAATACAGAACAAGGCCCTTGCCTCATGCGCGTTTCATTCTACTGGGAGGAGACAGAAATAAACATATAAACACTTATAGAAATAACTTCAGATGGTGATAAATGCTATGAGCACAATAAGATCATGGGATAGAGAGTAACTGGTGTCTGTTAAGGGAGGTGTCTCAACATTAGTTTAGGAGGTGAGGGTAGGGCTCCCTGAGAAGCTAGACCTGAAAAGAAGGAAGTAGCCATCCAAAGATCAGGGGGAGACAATTCAAGGTAGAGACAAAGGCCTGAAACAGGGTCAAGTTTGGCATGTTCGAGAGATATAAAGCTACGGTGGCAGGATCATAGTGAAAGAGGAAGAGCATGGTAGACGAGGTGGGAGAGGAAGGCCAAAGCCAAATCACGCAGAACCGGAAGACCGTGGTAAGGGGTTTGCCCTCTATTACTAATTGTAAATCAAAGCCCCTGGAGAGTGGTGGTAGCCAGTGATGCCTGCCAATGATTCCCGCCTCCTGGTATTCACACACTTGGATTATTCCTTTCCATACTGGATCAGCATTTGTCTGTGTACAGTAGCATATGGCAGAAGTAATATGTGACTTCTGAGGTTAGATCAGAGTTTTTCACCCACAGCACTGTTGACACTGTAGGCCAGATTGTGTGTGTGTGTGTGTGTGTGTGTGTGTGTGTGTGTGTGTGTGTGTGTGTAGTGGGGGAACTGTCCTTTATACGGCAGGATGTTTGGCAGCATCCGTGGCCTCTACCTATTAAATGCTAATAGCACCCCCTAACCAATTGTCACAACCAAAAATATCTCCAAACATTGTCCCGGGGAGGACAGGGAGATAAAAGTCACACCTGGTTGAGAACCACTGAGGAAGACCTCGAAAGACAATGTACCTTCTGCCTTGTTCTCTCAGATCTCTCATGCTGGGGGAAGTTGGCTGTCATGTTGTGACCACATTGAAGAGCCCTATAGAGAGGCCCATATGGCAAAGAACTGAGGCCTCCTGTCATAGCCGTGTGAGTGAGCCGTCTTGGAAGGATCCTCCAGCCCCAATCAATCGTTCAGATGATTGCAGTATCTTGACAGTGCCCTGAGAGTAGTCCCCTTGAGAGACACTGATCCAGAACCTCTCAGCTAAGCATCTCCTCAAGCATCACTGTGAGATGACAAATTTCTGTTGCTTTCAGCTAATTCTGTGGATAATGTGTTATCCAACGATAAGGAGGGTGTGTGGCTCTGCAGTGTGTAATGGTGTCTGCTGGGCAACTTCAGGGAGCATTCTATACAGTTCCTGGTCAGTTCCTGCGGGACTGAGCCCCCGTTGCCTACTTTCAGTAATATACTTAGGGCACTGGTTTTCTCTCCTTGCCTATTTCATTTCCCAGACCCTCAATTCTGTTCCTTCTGGATCACGTCCCAAAGTAAATTACGTGAGCCAAGCCATTGTCACAGACTCTGCTCTGCAGGTGAAACACCCTTAAGGCTGTCCCAGTCACGTGGTCAGTAGCCTGCCGAGAGATGTGAGGCGGGGTCTTTCTTGAGGTTCACGATCACCACCTTCAGCCTCATGTTTTAGAAACAGGCCTGGGCTTGAGCCCTGGTTGCACTGCTGGCTTACTAAGTAATCTTAGATAAAACACATAACTTCTGTGTGACTCTCAGAGAAGAGAGTCTCAGCTCTCTCATCCATAAAATGTGAAAAATAAGAACATCACCCTCCTACAGTGTTGTGAAATAATGGATGTGATAATGAGGTGACAGGTGTGCACAGACTTGGTAGCGAGAATGTTAAGAGTGTGTGTAAATATAAGTGTGAGTGTTCTTTATTTTACCAAGCCATCTCCAAGCCATAATTATGCCAAAGTATATTTATACAATACCGTAGCCACTAGCCACATGGGGCTATTTAAATTTACATGAAATAAAATTAAATGGAATTTAAAAGTCAATTCCTCAGTCACACTAACCACATCTCAAGTGCCCAATAGCCACATAGGACCAGTGGCTACTGTAGCATTTGATAGCAAGATATAGAACATTTCCATCACCACAGATAAGTCTACTGAACAGCACTGTTCAGCGTTCCTATTGCCACAAAAGATGAGGCAGGGTGGGGAGGATGTCATGTCTCAAACTCTCTAAAGCTGTGACCATTAGTCAGCTATCCAGGAATTTTTCCCCTGGAAGCTTTCCACCCAACTGGGCATCCAGGCGCATCTCGATGGTGCACAGCGCCTGGAGCCAGGATCTCTGGGCCTCCTCTGCTGGAGCCAGTTCAAAGCATGTGCCCCCTTGGTAGAGGAGCCACCACGTCTCTGAGCAAGAGAATGATGCCTTCTCTCCCACTGGTGAGAGCAGCGGAAACTGGGCACTAAGAAAAAAGGAAGCAAATCCAGCCACACTACAGAGCCACACACCCTCCTTATAGAACTCCCAACTTGCCCACAGGTACCTGCAACCTGCCTGAGAGACACAGTATGGAAGGCAAGCTACTGGCAGCCTAAGGGATTTAACAGTGGAAAGTCCACTAGGTCCTGATGCTATTCCCTCCTGGACTCTTGGAGGCTGGAATGATTTTCCCCTGAGGGTGCTGAGGGGCCCACACACTTCTCCTGACCCACACATAAACCTGACAGGTGAAGGCAGCTTTGTTCCTGGTAGAGATGGGTCATGGGAAACTAAAGTGGAAAGTTGACCTTCTGACCCTCCCTTCGCTGCCAGCCCACTAGGTGCCCGCTGCTCTCACGCGGGCCTGGATCCCACCTCTGCGCTCACTCAGAACGTTAGCAGACTGGCTGATTTTCTGTCCTGACTTCCCCACCATCAGAATTTATCGATGTGTCTGAGTAATCCATGGTAATGGAAAAATGAGTAAAAATGTCACCCTCATCACGTCTAAAGTTAAAAATACTCTTGAGGTGCAAAACCTTAACCCAAAACTTCCCCAAGAGGAAGTCTATTTGTTGATCTGAAAATAACCAATCCCCGTGAGAAATGCCTCTCACTCTACATCCACCTCCACCTGCCACCATACACACAGGCACGAAGAATGATCATGGAGACTAGAGAAGTCAAAAACAGCACTCTGTATGGATAAACAACAAGCACAGAGAACTAGATTCAATATCCTGTGATAAACTGTAATGGAAAAGAATATTTAAAAATCAATGTATATATAGGTATGACTGAATCACTTTGCTGTATAGCAGTAATGAACACAGCATTGTAAATCAACTACACTTCAATAAAAAATTTTAATTTTGAACTGAACGGAAACTGAAAAAGAGAAAAAAATGAAATATGTAGCATAATAAAAATATTGACTGCTACATAAATAAATATTTTAAAATATCCCTCTCTGAGGATCAAGTGTGTTGACCCTAGCCTTAACATGACCTCTAACAGGAGACCCAAGTGCCCACCACACCACACACACACAGGAAAAGGGAGATTTCAGCTCTTCTTGGCAAACACTCTGGATCTTCCTGCTACCTTTTCTCCTCATCTCTCACACTGTCACACTTGTGACATCTGACACCCTCTTGGATGTAATATGTTCTTCCTCCCTCCAATTTTCTTAGTTCTTTGTGACCACCTTACTTCTCAATCCCTGGCTCTGAGGAACTTGCCCAGCACGAACTCCCCACCTGACATCCCACGTGATTGGCCAAGGCCTGGAAAGTAAGGCTCACAGTATAACCGAGAAAAAGGAGTATATCAAGCAGACACATAATCCAATAGGGGAGACATGGTTAGATCTGAGAGTCTTTCACATGACACCAACACCAGAAGCCATGGTAGAATTTTGAGTTTAAAAATCTTGGCTTTGGAGTCAGAAGGTCTGAGTTCAAATGATGACTCACTACGTAACAGGTGCAAAAGTATGACAGGCAGTGTACTAACCTCCTTACCCCTCACTTCCTCAACTGTGACACGTGACAATACCCCCTTCATGCTAGGATTAAAAGTGGGATAAAATATAAAAAGCATTTAGTACAGTGTCTTCCCCATAGTTAGTGACTAGTTAATGACAGCAATAATTACCAGTATTATTACCTTATCAATATGTTTCTCATTATCATTATTACCCACTTATTTATCAGGACTTCTTGAAAACTGATTAAGAGTTAGCAATCTAAAGAGATGGAAGAAAGCCAAGATCTGTGTCCCTATACAAATAAAATCTGCCCTCTTGACTCAGGAGCCCCCCAGCTGCCAGGCCACAGTTGCTACCCAGAGAAATGGTTAGACTTAAGTGACTATTTATTTTGCCACTTTTTTCCTGTTCTCCTCTTAAATGCTTCTGGAAATAGAAGTTTATTTAATCAGCCAGCCAAGGGAAATTTCCCTTTATAACTCTCATGGAACTGAGGAATATAAAGAATGTGGTCACTTACAAAACCAGGTGAAATGGCTCATTTTCCTGTAATTTGCACCACATGCTTAAGGCAACAGTTTCACGAACACAGCAAGGAGGATAAACAGAAGGCCAATTCGCTCTTTTCTCAAACAGGTTTTTGCAGTGACATTTTGCAACAAGATAGAAATTATTTCTCAAGGAAGAAAAATTCTCATCTTCACACACAAACAAAAGAAACAAAAGCTCCACAAAAGTGACATTTTTCTTCCCTAGAAAATGTCTTTCTTTCTATGAGACCTGCCTTTCACCTCTGCAGTCAGCTCCAGGTGTCAATAGAAAATGCCTTGGTGTCTCTACCTCCTGCAAACCATGAATCATTTCCAATCCCTGCAGAAATGAGAATTAACATCCTGAGTTTATGAGCTTGGCATTCATCTACAAAAACCGGGCCTCACATTTGAATATAAATATTTCTGGACAAAAAACAAGGCTTAGAGAAAAGAATCCCAAACTTCTCACGTGCTATTCCTCTCCACGCCTCTTCCTCAACCTTTAAAAACATGCACACACACAATTTAAGACCTTTCGTACTGCTTCAAAAAGCTACTGGCATCATAGAAAACACCAAACAAAGTAATTTGCTCCAACAAAGCCCTTCAAATGACTAGGCAGAAGAATTCACAACTGTACCTTTGTCCTTCCATTTTAATAGCCATGGCACAGGTGTGCAGGGGCCATAAGTAGTTACTTGAGGGGTGAGTGCCACTGGAGAGATAAAGCAGAGGTCATTCCAAATACAGATTTCACACCACTGCAATGACATCCATAGCCTCCAAAGGAAAACGAATCTTCTTTGGCCTTTATGGCCAGTTAGTGGGCCTCCCATTCTTCGTGTGGTGTGGAGGACCCCCGTATTTTTCCAACTTAGTGAGTGTGAATGAGGCACAAACCATGATAAAGACAAACACTCTCAAAATATATACTTACCAAGCCTGGACTCCTACTGCAGGGATTGATTACAGGGGTAAGCTGCCCAGGTTTGCTCCCCAATAGCATTTAAAACTACAAAATGGCTAGCACCTTTCACTGCCTTCTTCATGGACAGCTTACCAAGAAGGCCAGTGGCTAAATGGCCTTGAGGACTCCCCTTGTCTTGCCCCTTAAAGTACTTAGTGATATTTTCAGGGAAGCCTGTGCCTTTCCTCTGGGAGCCAGGCCAATCCTGGCAGAAGGATGGTTACTGGAGAAATCAACATGAGCATATTTTTTTATAAGCTGGTCAATTACATATTCTTACTGTTAATCTCACCTTGTGTCAAGCAACCGATTCATCTAAAACTACGACTGTCAGATAAAAGACAGCACACACCCAGTTAGATTTGAATCTCAGATAAAACAAATATTTAGTATAAGAAGACCCATTGGGGGTACATTTATACTTAAAAATATTTGATTATCTGAAATTCAAACTTAACTGGGTGCCCTGTATTTTTACTTGCTAAATTTGGCAATCCTGCTTGGAATCCCCTTGTAGCACACTAAATTATTGTTCAAAGATATTCGTGCCTCATCTTCAACGTGGGAGTTTAAATTCTCACTTCATCAAAATTTATCTATCTTAACCATGTAACTTGCTTCGGCTTCATGGTGGGTAGAGTGTGCTTCTTACCTTGAATTGGGTTTGGCTATATAAATTACCCTGACGAATGAGAGGTTGGCAGATGTGACACAAGCAGAGGCTTGAACTGGGTTTGTGTAGTTGGGCTTGATTTCTTGTACTTCTCCCATTACCACGTGCCAGGGAGCAGTTCAGGCCCCAAAATGAACATGTGTGGAACAGCCCTGAGCCCAGGCGTCTTTGAGGAGCGAAGCACCATCAAATACAGTGCTTGATGCAGAGCTACTCAGCCAAGCCCAGCCTAGATCAGCCAACTCCTAGCCAATCTGTAGCCAAATTCAGACACTGAATTTGGGGGTTGTTTGTTATGCAGCAGTAATGTAGCATCTGCTAACTACGACACTACTAAAATTGGTGTTAAACATAGGAAAAAAATCTTTGTTTCCTTAAACAGCTCCTTAAAATAGCCAAAGCCTCCCTTCGGTCTTCAATTGCTGTAGGTGGGGTAATCACAAAACGTTAAAGGATCTCTGCCACAAAACACTGTGCCAAGGGTCAGAACAAGTAGGTTAAAATCCCACCTCTGCTATTTGCAAACTGTTTAATTGTGGGTAAAGAGATGAACCTCTGAGTATGTTAGCCTACCTGTGATATGGGGGTAATTTCTATGCATCTGCTCACTAAAGTTAAAGTGAGTAACCAATGAGCCAATGTGTCAAAAGTGCTTTGGTAAATTGTAAAATTCTGATTGAGTATGTATGAAGCATTTCGAAACATGTCTTGCACAGGGTAAGTGCCGTATGTGTGTGTTTGCTAAATAAACAAGTCTGTACATACAGAAATGCACAGCTATCTCCACCAGAACAATCTGCTCTACTCGACATGTTGAAGCACGTGCACGGTGCTAAGCGTGGCAGGTGATTATAGAGTAAGGAGGTTGTTAAGGGAACTGAGAGGAGGGTTTCCTAACCCAGACGGGAAGGTCAGGAAAAGCTTCACAGAAGAAGAAAGAGATGTGGGATATTGTTATTCCATTAAGTTACAGTGATCTTTCTCACTCACATGCACAGATGCCGGCTGCACAAACGATGTCATGGAATTTCCTTCATAGGTTATGAGACGTGGTCATTTAGACAATGACAGCAACAGCCCCTCCCTCGTCCCACTGTAGTTATACTTTCCCAGCGTAAATATAAATGGGTGGTATGGAGAAGAGGAAAGGAGAGAGAAAAAGCCACAAAAGCCCGTCGGAAACTCTATAAATCAGCCTGACTGAAGCTGTCATTTTCAAGAAAGCTGGATTAACTTGTTTTGTTTGGCTTCGTTTTTGGTGGCATGAAACCCATTTTTCACGCAAAGGATGTGAACTTTTCAATTTATATTGTCTCTGATAAAGCTAAATGCAGGCTTTTATCTACCAAGGAAAAGAATCATTAATAAAATTTTCAGTCAAAATCTATATAGCTATTGTCATTTTTAGCAGGGCTCCAGGCTTCATTACAGATACCAGAACTGCATTTCAAGGTGTGAACCAAGATATGTGAAACTCATACACGTGGAAATTCAAGAATGACTAACATCACTAATGGCCTTAATGAAGACAGAATATCGAAAAAAAAAAAAAAAAAAAGGGAAGGAAGGAAGGGAGGGATTTTTCTTTTTTGCCAATTTTAAATACAGTTTTATTTAAGACATTGCATTTTCCACTTACTATACAGTGCTTGTAAAGTGCAATGTTATTTCATTTCCCTGTGGCACATTCCATGTTCAAGTATCAAGAATGCCCAGTTTACTATAGCAGCTCAACTTTAAAACTGCCGTGGAATTTGCCACAAATCTGGATCCTTCAATGTTTTGTGGAACAATGCTATATCTATGCTAGGATGGCTTAATCAGCCTCTTCAATGATGGGCTCAGAGGAGGCACCACCAGATGGAGGAGCTCCACCACGAGGGAAGCCCCCAGGCACTCCTCCTGGCGTGCCTCCTGCGCTCTGGTACAGCATGGTAGTGATGGGGTTGCAGACTTTTTCCAGCTCCTTCTGCTGATGTGCAAATTCTTCCTTCTCTGCAGTCTGGTTCTTATCAAGCCAGTTGATTATTTCATTACACTTATCAAGAATCTTCTGTTTGTCCTCATCATTAATCTTGCCTATTATTTGATAATAGTTGTACAGAAAAATCAATAAACATTTATTGAGAACCTATATACATTGAATGCTGGACACTTAAATCTAAATAAATTATGTTTCTCACTTAAATAATATGTTAATAAAATGTTTCCTCCTTAAGGAGTTCACAGTCCCATGTAGGAAACAGACAGGCAGATGGACAATTAAGATACAGTAACAGAAACTTGAAAGAAACAGAGAAATTATGATACAGTAAGAATAATAGGCTATGGAGACACAGAGGACAAAGTCGTATAGAACTTTACAGAAGGATTTTACGGAGAACATTCAATCAGGTACAATACTGAGATCTTATGGCGAAAGCTGTTAGTGATTCAGCTAATAACATTATACCCTTCCCTTCCTAACAGAACCCTCCTCTGTTTAGGTAGCAAGCAGATTTCTAAGAAGACAGCTCTAGACCAAGGGAACGAGTCAAGTTTGTTCTGACCAGTCACAGCCATCCCGTTTCCCTTTGCCTGTGACTGTTTAGGAGCAACCATGTGACCCGTTTCTAGACAATCAGCCATAAGACGAAACTTACTGGGCAGCTTCTGGGAAAATTCCTACCTGATTAATAAAACAGAAGAGGGCTCAAGAAAAAAAAGCCCTTGATCCACCACTTCTGTCTTTCTGCATCGGCATGTTGTCCTGTCTACATAACATCATACACCTTTTCCTTCCTAACAGAACGTAACCTGGCGGTTATAGCTGCTGCAACTCACATAACCATAAAAAGGAGACATCACTAGCCCTCCGAGGTTGGCAGAGGGAAAAGATGAGGACAAAAGGTCATCAAACCGCAGAGCCAATCTTGGAACCACCATCTCTAAACTTCCTGTTAAGTGAGATGAAAAATTCCCTCTATCAGTATCCTGTTGCTTGTAGTTGAAAAATTCAAACTCAGAGTGCAGAGATGAATGAGACCCTGTCCCTGACATCATAGACTCACTGTCTAGTCAAGGAGCTTAGAGTCTAGGGACATTTGGTCTGGGTCTTGAGGTATGAGTAGGAACTTACCAGACAGACTAATAAGGGGATGATGCATGGTAATCCAGGGAAATGCACAGAGCAGAAAAGATAAATAGATGGCAGATCATGAAGGGCTCAGGCCATACTCGGTGTTCAGGCTGTATCTTCCAGGCAATAAAAGGCCGGGATTTAAAGCAGAGGTTAATTTAATAGAACTCACTCTGCCTGTAGTGTAAAAGCTGGATGGGGAAGAAGGAAGGCCAGAGAAAAGACACCAGTGAGTAGGCTGCCTAGTGGGGGTGAATTTAACACCTCCCTTGCCCAGGCCTTTCTGCTTTACGGTGAGGTAAAGCTTAACTTTCCACACAGGTTAACCCAACTTCCTCTGGCTTGGCCTGTCACTTTTCCTGCACTCAGTGATCCTCCACTGATATTAAGCAGGATTTGTCATTTAAATTCTCCTCTCAGGAAGTAATTTACTTGGCTTTAGCATCAAGATCAGAACTCTAAGAAATTTGCCCTGCTTGGATGAATGACATAAACAAACAAAAAATCAAAACCAACCAAAACCCCAAAAAATAGGAGCAATTCAAGGCTGAACTCTGTTTCTCCAGGGAAACAAGGAAGCTTAGCAAAAGGAACCCAGAACACAGACCAAATCCAGAAGCTCTGCTGCTTATGAGCTTTGCAACTTAGATGAGCCATTGATGTCTCTCACCATCATTAGCTGCCCCGCCTGTGTAACTTAAAAGTCAGAGAAGATAATCCTTCAGCATTTGAAAATTTCAGATTCTACGATTCGAAGATGGGAATACTAATATTCGTGAAAGCCTACTCTAGGTCGTGTACTCCACTAAGCCATTTACACATTTTATTTCACTTGATCCTACTACCAACCCTATGCGCGCTATTATACCCATTGTTCAGATGAGCAAACTGAAACCCACTACTACTGATGATCTATCACAACAGGAAGTAGCAGAACCAAGATCAGAACCCAGGCTCCACTGACCTCAAAACCAATGTCTGTGTTTTTAGTAACTTTTCTTCCATGATGTTCTAAACGTACATGATTAGTGTAGAAATTTTGGAAATACACAATCAATGTAAAGAATCATACTGTGTTGTCTTAAATCTGTAATGAGAATTGTGAGATTATGCTGGTTTTTATTTTCCTCTTTATGCCTACACATAAAAACATTTCATATTTTCTTTTTTACTGTATGCAAATATTCTTTCATAGTTGACATCTAACACTTCATACAGCTTTGAACCATGTTTTGTTTACTAAATATCCTTCTGAGCATTTGCTCTGTTATTAAAATTCTTCATAAATATTTTGTGGCTGTACCACATTTTTTAAACTACTCCCTATTACTAGATATTTAGGATAGATTTTCATGGGGTTTCTTTTTTAGTATAAATAACACTTTGTCAAACATCTTTTGGAGTGATTGAGAAAACGATTTGCAAGATTTATATTTTCCACGGTCCTGTTATATATTACCAATATGCTTTGCCATTTTAAAAAGTTTAAGCAATTCCCCCTCACAAGCGCTCTATCACAGTGTCTACTGCATGCAGTCCTCCTGACATTTTTTAAATCTTTAACCATTATAGTCAAATGTATCCTTCTATTATCTTTGATTCTTAACGAGGTTGACCATGTTTTCTGTGTTTATTATTTTGATTTCCTCTCTGATGAATGGGCTGTCCATTTTTTAAATTAAGATCTCAGTGTTTTACTTATCAATGGGCTCCTTATACATCAGCATCTTCAACCTATTGTCTGTCATGTACATCACCTGTACACCCAAGGTAAGAATTTCTTGTTCTGCTTTTCCCACTGGTTCTATAGATCATAAATGTAATGGTGTGAACCAGACAGGCAGGAGGCTGCGGCCTGAAAAACTGACACAAAAGATTTTTTAAAATTTAGTTAAGCTGTCCAGGTCACTCCATTGGCCTGCACTACGGTGACCAGAGGCTGTGATGCAGGTGAGTAAGTTTGAAGGTTAAGGATTCCAGGAATCTCCTGTTAGTACATCTCCTTGGCCCTGAGATGATCACACTGCCTGTGGGGGCTGATGATTCCAAGCAGTTTGCCAGCAAGAGGTTGACCACCTTCACAGCAGGGCCCTGACTATATAGGTCACTGCTTTCTGCCCCTACAGACTGGCCGCAGCGTATGTGATGACAGGTATTTCTCTCCATTCCATTTATGCAATAAAGTTCATTGACATGCTCTCCTGTTTCTGTGAACCTTGACATTTTCCTTAATAGCAGTGAGATATGCCCTGAATGCCATTCGTTCTTTCATCCATTCATTCTTTCATCCATCCAAACAAATATACATTGAACATCTGTTATTTGCCAGGCACCGTGATTGGCAATGAAGATACAATAGTAAGCAAAAACAAACACAATCCCTAACCTCGTGGATTCTCGTGAGAAGAAATGACATTAACCACATAATTAAGCAAATAAAGGTGGCTGGAGCAGTGTCCTGGTGAAGCATAGGAGACATGGCTGAAGAGGTAAACCTGAGTGGATCAAACACAGCCTTGAACAAAAAGAAGCCACTGACTGTGGTAACCACATTTGGGCTTTGGAAAGGTCACTCTGCGTTTTGGACGGGGTAAAATGTGGGGTTGGGTGAAATTAACATTTCAGAGAGGCACAGGAGAACATTTGGAGCCTAAATCATTGTCTCAGAGAAGCGATGAGAGTAGCTCGTACTACAGTAGACATAAAGATGGAGTTTCTTCATTTGCTCTTGCCTCCTTCTATTCATCTGTTTTGTTGGACCAGGTCCCAAACACCATAATAGTACGACTGAGTAGGGAAAATGCGCTAAGGGGAGGACAGGGACCTCCTATAAATACTATTTTAGCTATCACCTGAAGGACAAAACTGAATCTCAAGTGCCCTTTTTCCAGAGTGAACCTGGTGTTAAGAAGCCAGCTAGTCAATATATTAAGCCAATGAACCCCCACTCCATGTGGTGTTTTCTGACACCAAATACACCATTCCAACACCAAACAGTTCTCCAATTCTCTGACTCCAACTGGGGGTCCTACAGCTCATTTCTGACGGTAACTACCCAGAGTTAGAGCAGACCCCTCAAGTTGAGGGTTCAGTCCCACAAGACTTGCCTCTCTCCAGATGCCATTTGCAAGTCTCAGGTTTCCAGGCTACTTGCACTTCTGTCCAACTTGGCTACAAATTCAGGGCTTTTCACCACTCCTCCCTCAGACTTCATAATTTGCTAGAACAAGTCACAGAGTATAAGGTGCTATCCTTATTACTACAGTTTATTATGAAGGCTACAAATGAAAGCTACATGAAGACGTACATAGTTTGAAGCCCAAAAGGGTCCTGAACACAGGAGCTTCCGTCCACATGGAGTTGCAGTGCACCATCCTCCTGGTCCGTGAGTATGTTCACCAACTTGGAGGATCCCCAAACTCCATTGTTTAGGAGCTGTCACTTTGTAGGTACAATTTATTAAAACATTGGTTGATGGTGATGGAACTCAATCTCAGGCCCCTCCCCGTCTCTGGACTTGGAATAAAGTAGGAGCTGAAAATTCTGACCCTCTAATCATATGGTTGGTTCTTCTGGTGACCAGCCCCCATCCTGGAACTATTTTAGCTCACCTTTCACTTGAGTCATCTTGTTGGCCTACGATAGACATTCTCATCCAGGGAATTCCAAGGGTTTTAAGGAGCTCTGTGCCAGGAACCAGTGACGAAGACCAATTATTTATTTTTTTATTATACCACACACTTCTTTTCCCAGTACATTTTAATCCCTTCTTATTTGTAAGGCAAAACATTAAAAGCAAGTCTTACTTCCAGACAGAAAAGTAACATCATATTGGGAATTCATACAATCATTCTAACATCTATTTGGGGTCTTTTAAAATGAATTAATTTTTAAAAAGGTAATTGTTAAGTACCTGCTGTGTGCCAGATACTGTCCCAGGAGCTGAGAATATAGGCATGGCAAAGATGGACAAGATTTACACCCCAAGAGAATTTACACTCTACTGGGAAGACGGACATATGAACATATGTACAATGGACAAATATATTTCTATTCATATTTATAATCTCAGGTAGTGGTTAGTGCTGTGAAGAACACAGGTAGGACAGTAGGATATAAGAGGACAGTGGGGAACTATTTTAGATAGAGCAGGGGTCAGAGGAAGTCTTTCTGAGGAGAAGGAGACTTTTGGCTGAACCTTAAACCTTGAGAGGAAGGAAACCACAGACTTTGGGAAAGAGAATTTTAAAAAAGAGGAAGAGAAGGTGCAAGAGATTTGTATTTGTCAGGTTGTGGTTATAGCTATAACAAACAGCCCCCAAATCTCAATGACATAACACTATAAAAGTGTATTTCTCACTGAGACTACAGCACAGTCCAATACAGGCCACAAGGGAGACAGAGGACGTGCACTGCCCCACGAAATCACTGAAGCGCAGACTCCTTCCCAAGTGTGGCTTCACCATCTGTTAAGGCCTCATCCTCCTCTGCATTCAAGTAGTAGATGGAGAAGGACAACACAAAGTTGCATGTGAATGGTATTATGGCCCAGAACCAGAAAGGTTCAGCCCACATTTTACTGTGGGCTACCGTCTACAACTCAAGACACCCACCTGTCAGGAGGTAAGGGAATGCGTGTGTCCAGGAATAAGAGGGAAATGATTTAGTCAACAACTAGCCAGTGTTTGCCACAGGCCCTGAGATGGAAGTAATCTTGGTGTTTGCACAGGTCATGAAAAGAGGAGGGATTTTATCCTAATTGTCAATAGGGTGCTGACGATATATGATTTCCATTTGGAAAAAAAAAATCACTCTGGCTGCTGGGTAGAGAATAGATGGGAAAGGGGTACATAATGGAAGCAAGATAATTGCTTTAAGTGTTTGCACTGGTTCCAGGGAAAGCACTGCACGAAGGCTTTAGCAGCAGAGATGGTGAGAAGTGCTCAGACTCAGAATGTTTTGAAGGTACCGCTGACAAAATTGCTTATAGATTGAATGTGGGGTTTGAAGAAATCGAGGACAGCTCTTTTGAGTCTGAGCTCAGAAGAAGATGTGAAATTTCCTCAGATGGGAAAGTCTAGGAGAGAAGCAGTTTCAGTGGAGTAGGAAAATCAAGAGTCCATGTTGGCCTGGGCAGATGTGAAGAGGGTAGGGACATCCAAGAGCTGCTGTCCCAGGAGAGCTGAATATGTGAATCGGGCGCTTAGGAAAATCGGGCGCTTAGGAGAGAAGTCAATGCATTTGGGAGTCACTGACGTACAATCATTATTTAAAGCCATGGAACTGGATGGGTGTATTGTGTCAGGAGGGTAGACAGAGTATGTGGGGTAAAAAAAAGGTCAAAGGCTGATGGATTTGGGGAAGGAAATATGAGGACGGCAACCATTATTTTCAATGAAGAATAAGATATTTATCATCTGAGAGAGAGGCTTGTAGAAATGAGGCAGGAAGTGTATGTACAGAAAAGTGTAAACATCATACACTAAGAAAAGGCGCTGCACCAGGGAAGTGTGGCAGACTGTCCGGCAGAGCCTGGTGCTCATGTGAGATATGTGTCTATGAAGTGAGACCAGTCTACCCTGTTTGGAGGTGTTCTCCAGCACTGCTCAGCCACTTGGGTGCAGGCACAGAGTAGGAGGGTATGGATTTCACTAGGCCAGGGTTTAATCAGATGAGTTTAAAGGGGGCAGCAGGCAAAGAAGGATGGGTGCTGTGTAATTAGGAATGTGGCCCATCAAAAGAGAGGTCAGCCTCTGTTCTGACATCTAAGAGCTAAACTCCGAACCCTTGGAATTTCCACAATGATAGGGATGTCTTTTGTTATTCACGGTGGGCCCCTCAGACCACACTTAAGAGTTTATGGAAAGAAGATAGCTTAGGGTGGGACTGGTCACATCTGATAAGACTGGACAGGGGACTGGCCATCGCAGAAAAACCAAGTGTGTGTTTACAAAGCAGGGGCTTTGTGTCATATGCTATCAGATGACCTTGAATCAGACTTTAACCACCTGGGCAGTCAATCATTTCTACATAATAAAGCTCCAACAAAAACTCTGAACTCCAAAGCTTTGATGAGCTTACTGAGTTGGCAATACTCCATGGGTATTATCACATATCAATGCCGGAACTCTGTGTTTGGAACCCTACCAGACTCTGCCCAATGAGTCTCTTCCTCCAGCTGATTTTATGATCCTTTCCTTGTAATAAACATAACCATGAGCATAATAGCTTTCAGTGAGTTCTGCGAGTCTGTCCAGCAAATTTTCAAACCTGAGGATGGCTTTGGAGACCCCTCTGTTACAGGTTGAACTGTGTCCCCCCCACAAATTCATATGTTGAAATCCTAACTCTCAGGACCTCAGAATGCGATGTTATTTAGAAATTGGGGCATTGAAGATGTAATTAGTGAATTTAAGGTAAAGCCATGCTGGAATAGGGTAGGCCTCTAATCCAATATAACTGGTGTCCTTATAATGAGGAGAAATTTGGACACACACACACACGCACATACAGGCAGAATGTCATATGAAGATAAAGGCAGAGGTTGGAGTGATGCTCCTGCAAGCCAAGGAATGTCAAAGATGGCCAGCAAAACACTAGAACCCAGGATAGAGGCATGGAACAGATTCTCCCTCACAGCGCTTATAAAGATTCAATCCTCCCAACACCTTGATCTTGGACTTCTAGCCTCCAGGACTGTGAGACAATAAACATATACGGTTTAAGCCACCCAGTCTGTGGTATTTTGTTACAGCAGCTCTAAGAAATATCCCCAAGTTGGTGACAGAAGTTTTGGGCAGACTTGGCAGTCCAGAGCATGAGGCTCTTCATGTCACAATTAGGCTGACTCCAGGGAGGTGTCTAGGCTAGATACAGAAGGATGTGATGACATGTGGAAACACGGATGGTGAGAAAATAGTAAGGACAACAGACTGAAGGTCTCAGTGTGGTTAAAGAATTACTGTACTTGGGATAGTCAAAGAGTGAGATGGAAATGTAGGGTTGGTGATCAGAGGGTGATCTCACAACCCCAATCTTACAAGAGAGATTTGGGAGGTGATGCAGTTATTGGTAATTACAAAGTGTAGCACGAGACCAGGGGCAAGTGAGGCTGAAGTGGAGGAGAAGAAGTCACCATCAGAGAAAAGGAACCAAGAGAACCAGTGTTGACTGATCATCTACATAGATGCTGAAGTTCCCAATAATGATGACAGGAATAGTAGGGAAGAAGGGAGAGGCTTGGCATCATATTCTTCAGTGAATAAGAGGGAACCACTCAGGTGTCCATAGGTGAAATCTAAAAGAAAGGCTATTGGGTCTGATGACAGGCTTTCGTGGAACCTGAGCAATGACCGAAGGAGGACTAAAAATGGCTTGAAAGTGTCAATGAGAAGGGATCAAGAATGATACCCACCCACCTCCAAGTCTTAGTACAAGGGAGGTCCTGCCTTGTACCGGATTATGAATTTACTCGTAATTCATATACCTGCAGATTAGGGATCTGATACTCAGAGTATATACTGAGCATCATATACCCTCTAACCCTGTAGATTAGCGATAACCAAAGCGGTAGTTTCAAAAAGTCCCTGTCTGTCCTAAGCATAAAAGTTATGTGGGGACTCCAGACATCCAAGACATGAAATAGAGAAGAAACAGCACACCTTACATAGCTAGAAAGTTGAATAGCTTGGATTTGAACTCTGTTCTCTGGGGCTCCAGATATAACACCTTTACAAACAGAAACAGCTGCTGCCCTTCCTTGGGAAGAATTATACGTCCCCATCTCACTGACGTCAGGCTTCGGTCAAAAAGATGTGAGCAGAATTAACGTGCATCACTTCCCTGCAGAAGTTTTAGGTCCAGTGTGTCACCGTGATGTTCTCTTTTCCCTCTGCCGTAAGACCAGAATTTCTAGAGAAAGGCAGCTCCATCAGTCTGGGTCCCAGAGGAGGACCATCTGGAGCAGAGGCTCAGATAATTGTAAATGACATCCAGCATGAATGCAAAAATACAATAAAAGTTGGTTGTTGAAAACCACAGAGACCTTGGAGTCACTTGTTACGGCTGCATAGCCTATCCTATCCTAACTGATACAGGGAGGAATCTAGGATTACCTGAGCTTCCAAGTTTGGGTACCTAGATAGGTGGAAATCCCACTCACTAAGCCTGCAAATACAGGAGGAGAAAGCAATTTTCCCCAAAATGCTGTTTCTCCAGCAGCCTGGGTTTCCTGATAACTATTTGCAAAATTTCCCCACAGCTTAGTCATTCTGTGAATGAACTTTGCAGTAGTAACTCTCCACATTGGAAGTAGCCCTCAAATGGTACCCCTGACATTCTACCCCAGTAGCCAACTCCTTCCAGCTTTACTGGGGATGCCGGGGTCGGGGAGGGGATGGTAGGGGCATCTGTACATGCCCAGAGGTCACAGGAAAATGTCTTACTGCTCTCCAGAAAAATGTTCACAATGTTGACACAACAAAAAGGGACTTGCTAGCAGCTAGACAACACAATATGTATATTCCCATGGCCTGGAACAAGTCATTTTAAGACACACATTGTTTAGACTATAAGTGCCTCACAACTTCGCTTGTTTCTATTACACTTCACTAGTTAATTCCTGCTCAAACAGCCAGTAAAATAATGGGAACAGAAAAAAGCCTCCTTTCACCTAGAGTTATATCCTCCTCCTTCAGTTTTTCCCAGCAACCATTTTCTTGTATCTTATGGCAAGAGTTTACTGAGATAACAGCCCAGAAGGTAGAACCCTCACGCGTGCATTTGTAACATCACCCCACGTCCTTTCCTGAGTGTGACTGATAGTGGCTCCTTCATTAAACTTATCTGCAGAACACAGGGAGGATGCACCTGTTAGTCACTAGCCTATTTGTTCGGTTCTTGCTCCTCTCAGCCTTCCTTTGCTTTGTGTCTTTATCAAAGGCCTGTTGGAGGAGGTGAACGTCCAAGCCCGACGTGCGGCCGAGAACACTAAGTTACCCTACCCTCTCTCAGATGGAGCCGCCACGCTACGGTAGGAGGCTGCGGGAAGGACCGGTCTCAGAGACTCCTCAGGAGTAAACCCCAAGATGAGCTCTGTTCAGACTTTTTCCGTCACTGCCCTGTTTGACAGTAATGGTCCCTTAAGTGCTCCCAGTCTCCTGTCGCACCCCATCCAACTGATCCATCACCCACCATGCAGCAAGAGAGAGCTTTCTAAAATACAAATCAGATCACACCTCTGTCCTGCTTGGAATCCTTCTGCAGATCCCCATGAGGGAGAAAGTTAAGTACTCATTCTTTAGCACTTATACAAAGCCCCTCACCGTCTCTCCTCAGGCTAATTTTCTAGATTTTTCCTTCTGTGTGCTGCTCTCTTTGCATAGACTTTAAGTCTTTCCTACCTGGAGAACTCTTTTTGTATCTTTCAAATCCAAACCCTTCTCCGGAAGCTACCCCATGCGCGCCACACCCCACCCCATCCCATATTCCATCCCAACCTTAGTGGGGTAAAGGGCTGCCTCACCATGGTTCTATTACTGCACCCAGTTATAGTCTCACTACTTCTTATATGGTGTCATTTCCAACCAATTTTTATATTGACAAGAAAAAAGAACCATCTTATTCTAGCATGAGTGTAGTGTCCAACATATAAACAGGCTTCATTTCTGTTTACAAGCATTTATAGTGTGAAGTGGTAGGAATCAAAGGTAAGAAAGTCTCAGTCCTTGCTGTAGAGGAACAGGCAGAACTGTAGGGCAAACAAGCACATTCACAAATAATTGTATTATGTAATAAATAAAACTACATCACAAGAGGTCCACATATCTTTCTTAAAGGAAAAAGGTGAATGAACCAAAGAACAGTTAGGAGGAATTATGACCTTATCGCTGGCTTTGTTTGGAGATTAAAAATGGTTTAAGGAGATACGTATGGGTGCCAAGTGGACAAAGTGTGGACTTGTGATGGTTAATTTCACGCAGCAATTTGACTGCGCCAGAGTGTCAAAATATTTGATCAAGCATTAATTTGGGTGCTTCCTTTGCAGTGTTTTTGGATGAGATTAACATTTAATTTTTTTAACATCTTTATTGGAGTATAATAGCCTTACAGTGTTGTGTTAGTTTCTGCTGTATAACACAGTGAATCCGCTATATGTATACTTATATCCCTATATTCCCTGCCTCTTGCATCTCCCTCCCCACCTCCTTATGCCACCACTCTAGATGGTCACAAACCACCGAGCTGATCTCCCTGTGCCACGCAGCTGCTTCCCACTTGCTATCTATTTTACATTTGGTAGTGTATATATGTCAATTCTAATCTCTTTGTCCCAGCTTACCATTCCCCCTCCCCGTGTCCTCAAGTCCATTCTCTACATCTGCATCTTCATTCCTGTCCTGCCCTTAGGTTCATCAGAACCATTTTTTTAAATTCCATATATATGAGTTAGCATATGGTATTTGTTTTTCTGACTTACTTCACTCTGTATGACAGACTCTAGTGCCATTCACCTTACTACAAATTACTCAATTTCATTTCTTTTTATGGCTGAGTAATATTCCATTGCATATATGTGGCACATCTTCTTTATCCATTCATCTGTCGATGGGCATTTAGGTTGCTTCCATGAGCTTGCTATTGTAAATAGTGCTGCCGTGAACATTGTGTTACATGACTCTTTTTGAATTATGGTCTTCTGAGGGTATATACCCAGTAGTGGGATTGCTGGGTCATATGGTAGTTCTATTTTTAGTTTTTTAAGGAACCTCCATACTGTTCTCCATAGTGGCTGTATCAATTTACATTCCCACCAAGAGTGCAAGAGGGTTCCCTTTTCTCCACACTCTCTCCAGCATTTACTGTTTGTAGATTTTTTGATGATGGCCATTCTGACCAGTGTGAGGTGATACCTCACTGTAGTTCTGATTTGCATTCCTCTAATGATTAGTGATGTTGAGCACCTTTTCATGTGTTTGTTGGCAATCTGTATATCTTCTTTGGAGAAATGTCTATTTAGGTCTTCTGCCCATTTTTGGATTGGGTTGTTTTTTTGATATTGAGCTTCATGAGCTGCTTGTATATTTTGGAGATTAATCCTTTGTCAGTTGCTTCATTTGCAAATATTTTCTCCTATTCTGTGGGTTGTCTTTTCATCTTGTTTATGGTTTCCTTTGCTGTACAAAAGCTTTTAAGTTTCATTAGGTCCCAATTGTTTATATTTCCATTTCTCTAGGAGGTGGGTCCAAAACGATCTTGCTGTGATTTATGTCACAGAGTGTTCTGCCTAGGTTTTCCTCTAAGAGTTTTATAGTGTCCAGTCTTACATTTAGGTCTTTAACACATTTTCAGTTTATTTTTGTGTATGGTGTTAGGGAGTGTTTTAATTTCATTCTTTTACATGCAGTTGTCCAGTTTTCCCAGCACCACTTACTGAAGAGGCTCTCTTTTCTCCATTGTACATCTTGCTTCTTTTATCAAAGATAAGGTGACCATATGTGCATGGGTTTATCTCTGGACTTTTTAGCCCGCTCCACTGATCTATATTTCTGTTTTTGTGCCAGTACCATACTGTCTTGATTACTGTAGCTTTGTAGTATAGTCTGATGACTGGGAGCCTGATTCCTCCAGCTCCATTTTTCGTTCTCAAGATTGTTTTCACTGTTCGCAGTCTTCTGCATTTGCATACAAATTGTACAATTTTTTGTTCTAGTTCTGCGAAAAATGCCACTGGTAGTTTGATAGGGATTGCATTGAATTTGTAGATTGCTTCAGGTAGTATAGTCATTTTCACAATGTTGATTCTTCCAATCCAAGAACATAGTATATCTCTCCATCTATTTGTATCATCTTTAATTTCTTTCATCAGTATCTTATAGTTTTCTGCACACAGGTCTTTTGTCTCCTTAGGTAGGTTTATTCCTAGGTATTTTATTCTTTTTGTTGCAATGGTAAATGGGATTGTTTCCTTAATTTCTCTTTGAGATTTTTCATCATTAGTGTATAGGAATGCAAGAGATTTCTGTGCATTAATTTTGTATCCTGCTACTCTACCAGATTCATTGATGAGCTCTAGTAGTTTTCTGGTAGCATCTTTAGAATTCTCTATGTATAGTATCATGTCATGCAAACAGTGACAGTTTTACTTCTTCTTTTCCAATTTGGATTCCTTTTATTTCTTTTTCTTCTCTGATTGCTGTGGCTAAAACTTCCAAAACTATGTTGAATAAGAGTGGTGAGAGTGAAAATCCTTGTCTTGTTCCTGATCCTAGAGAAAATGTTTTCAATTTTTCACCATTGAGAATGATGTTTGCTGTGAGTTTGTTGTATATAGCCTTTATTATGTTGAGGTAGGTTCCCTCTATGCCTACTTTCTGGAGAGTTTTTAGCATAAATCGGTGTTGAATGTTGTCAAAAGCTTTTTCTGCATCTATTGACATGATCATATGATTTTTATTCTTCAGTTTGTTAGTATGGTGTATCACATTGATTGATCTCTGTATATTGAAGAATCCTTGCATCCCTGGGATAAATGCCAACTGATCATGGTGTATGATCCTTTTAATGTGCTGTGAGATTCTGTTTACTAGTATTTTGTCCAGGAGTTTTGCATCTATATTCATCAGATATATTGGCCTGTAATTTTCTCTTTTTTGTGACATCTTTGTCTGGTTTTGGTATCAGGGTTATGGTGGCCTCGTAGAATGAGTTTGGGAGTGTTCCTCCTTCTGCTATATTTTGGAACAGCTTGAGGAGGATAGGTGTTACCTCTTCTCTAAATGTTTGATAGAATTCACCTTTGAAGCCATCTGGTCCTGGGCTTTTGTTTGTTGAAAGATTTTTTAATCACAGTTACAATTTCAGTGCTTGTGACTGGTCTGTTTATATTTTTTATTTCTTCCTGGCTCAGTCTTGGAAAGTTGTGCTTTTCTAAGAATGTGTCCATTTCTTCCAGATTGTCCATTTTCTTGGCATATAGTGACTTGTATTAATCTCTCATGATCCTTAGTATTTCTGCAATGTCAGTTGTTACTTCTCCTTTTTCATTTCTAATTCTGTTGATTTGACTCTTCTCCCTTTTTTTTCCTTGATGAGTCTGGCTAAAGGTTTATCAATTTTGTTTATCTTCTCAAAGAACCAGCTTTTAGTTTTAATGATCTTTGCTACTGTTTCTTTCGTTTCTTTTTCATTTATTTCTGACCTAATCTTTATGATTTCTTTCCTTCTGCTAAATTTGGGGGGTTTTTGCTCTTCTTTCTCTAATTGCTTTAGGTGTAAGGTTAGGTTGTTTGAGATTTTTCTTGTTTCTTGAGGTAGGGTTGTATTGCTTTAAGCCTCCCTCTTAGAACTACTTTTGCTGCATCCCATAGGTTTTGGGTCGTTGTGTTTTCATTGACATTTGTTTCTAGGTATTTTTTGATTTCCACTTTGATTTCTTCAGTGATCTCTTGGTTATTTAGTAGCGTATTGTTTAGCCTCCATGTGTTTGTATTTTTTACAGTTTTTTTCTGTAACTGATATCTAGTCTAATAGTGTTGTGGTCAGAAAAGATACCTGATACGATTTCAATTTTCTTAAATTTACCAAGACTTTATTTGTGACTCAAAATATGGTCTATCCTGGAGAATATTACATGAGCACTTGAGAAGAAAGTGTATTCTGTTGTATTTGGGTGGAATGTCCTGTAAATATCAATTAAGTCCATCTTCTTTAATGTGTCATTTAAAGCTTGTGTTCCCTTATTTATTTTAATTTTGGATGATCTGTCCATTGGTGAAAGTGGGGTGTTAAAATCCCCTACTATGATTGTGTTACTGTCGATTTCCCCTTTTATGGCTGTTAGCACTTGCCTTATGTATTGAGGTGCTCCTACATTGCATGGATATATATTTATAAAATTGTTATATCTTATTCTTGATCAAGGGTTGATCCCTTGATCAATATGTAGTGCCCTTCTTTGTCTCTTGTAGTAGTTTTTATTTTAAAGTCTATTTTATCTGATATGAGAATTGCTGCTCCAACTTTCTTTTGATTTCCATTTGCATGGAATATCATTTTCCATCCCCTCACTTTCAGTCTGTATGTGTCTCTAGGTCTGAAGTGGGTCTCTTGTAAACAGCATATGCATGGGTATTGTTTTTGTATCCATTCAGCCAGTCTATGTCTTCTGGTTGAAGCATTTAATCCATTTACATTTAAGGTAATTATCGATATGTATGTTTCTATGACCATTTTCTTAATTGTTTTGGGTTTGTTATTGTAGGTCATTTCCTTCTTTTGTGTTTCCTGTTTAGAGAAGGTCCTTTAGCATTTGTTGTAAA
This sequence comes from Phocoena phocoena, assembly GCF_963924675.1. Taxonomy (NCBI): domain Eukaryota; kingdom Metazoa; phylum Chordata; class Mammalia; order Artiodactyla; family Phocoenidae; genus Phocoena; species Phocoena phocoena. Next base: position 22,372,749 of record NC_089225.1, on the reverse strand, counting down.
GCTGGTTTGGTGGTGCTGAGTTCTCTTAGCTTTTGTTTGTCTGTAAAGCTTTTGATTTCTCCATCAAATCTGAATGAGATCCTTGCTGGGTAGAGTAATCTTGGTTGTAGGTTTTTCCCTTTCATCACTTTAAATATGTCCTGCCACTCCCTCTGGCTTGCAGTTTCTGCTGAAAGATTAGCTGTTAACCTTATGGGGATTCCCTTGCATGTTATTTGTTGCTTTTCCATTGCTGCTTTCAATATTTTTTCTTTGTATTTAATTTTTGATAGTTTGATTAATATGTGTCTCGGCTTGTTTCTTTTTGGATTTATCCTGTATGGGACTCTGTGTGCTTCCTAGACTTTGGTGGCTATTTCCTTTCCCGTGTTAGCCAAGTTTTCAACTATAATCTCTTCGAATATTTTCTCAGACCCTTTCTTTTTCTCTTCCTCTTCAGGGACTCCTATAGTTCGAATGTTGGTGTGTTTAATGTTGTCCCAGAGGTCTCTGACTCTGTCCTCAATTCTTTTCATTCTTGTTTCTTCATTCTGCTCCCTGGCAGTTATTTCCACCATTTTATCTTCCAGCTCACTTATCCTTTCTTCTGCCTCAGCTATTCTGTTATTGATTCCTTCTAGAGTATTTTTAATTTCAGTAATTGTGTTGCTCATCACTGTTTGTTTGCTCTTTAGTTCTTCTAGATCCTTGTTAAATGTTTCTTATATTTTCTCCATTCTGTTTCCAAGATTTTGGATCAGCTTTACTATGATTACTCTGAATTCGTTTTCAGGTAGGTTGCCTATTTTGTCTTCATTTATTTGGTCTTGTAGGTTTTTACCTTGCTCCTTTATCTATAACAATTTTTTTGTCATTTCATTTTTTTTTTTGATGGGTTGGGCTGTATTCCTGTCTTACTGGTTGTTTGGCCTACAATGTCGTCAGCACTGGAGTTTGCAAGCAGTTGGATACAGCTGGGTCTTGGTGCTGAGATGAGGACCTCTGGGAGGCCTCACTCTGACTGATTTTCCCTGGGGTCTGAGGTTCTCTGTTAGTCCAGAGGTTTGGACTCAGAGCTTCCACCACAGGAGCTTGGGCCCAACCTCCGGCTTGGGAACCAAGATCCCACAAGCTTTGTGGAATGGTGGCGGGGTGGGGGGAGGAAGAAAGAAAAAGGAGCAGTACAATATCAAAGAATAAAAAGCAAAATAAAATTAGAAAGATAAAAAATATATTAGGAAATATAAAACTATAATTGAAACAACTGCAGTAAGGTAAAATAAATCCACAACAGAAAAAAGAAAAAAAAGCGGGGGGTGAACAAGCCAAAAGGAAAGATCACTAACAAAGTATAAAGAATAAAATAAAATTAGAAAAATAAAAGATTTATTAGGAAAAATAAAAAAATAAAAGAATCAACAACAATGAATCAACAAGGTAAAACAGAACCCCAATCTAAAAGAGGAAAAAGAATTCCACTCCCCTTATTTTGTTTTAATTTTATTTTTTGGCCATACCACACGGCATGTGGAATCTTAGTTCCCTGACAAGGGATCAAACCTGCACCCCCTGCATTGGAAGTGCAGAGTCTTTTTTTTTGGGGGGCTGCATTGGGTCTTTGTTGTTGCACATAGGCTTTCTGTAGTTGTGGCAAGAGGGGGCTACTTTTCATTGAGGTGAATGGGCTTTTCATTGCGGTGGCTTCTCTTGTTGCGGAGCACAGGCTCTAGGCATGCGGGCTTCAGTAGTTGTTGCACATGGGCTTAGTTGCTCCACAGCATGTAGGATCCTCCTGGAACAGGGATCAAACCCACTCCCCTGCGTTGGCAGGTAGATCTTTAACCACTGCACCACCAGGGAAGTTCTCAGAAGCACAGTCTTAACCACTGGACCACCAGGGAGGTCCCTAACATTTAAATTGGTAGACTGAGTAAAGAAGATTGCCCTCCCTAATGTGGGTGGGCCTCATCTAATCAGTTGAAGGCCTGAATAGAACAAAAAGATTGACTCTCCCTCAAGGAAGAGAGAGTTATTTCTTGCTTGTCTCTGACCTGGGACACTGGCTTTTTTCCTGGCTTTGGACTCAAACGGAGACAGTGGCTCTTCCTGAATCTCAAGTGTGTCAGCCTTCAGACCCAAACTACATCATCAGTTTTCCTGGTTCTCAGGTCTTTGGATTCAGACTGGAACTAATCATCAGCTCTCTTGGGTCTCCAAGCTTGCTGACTCACCCTGAAGATCTTGGAATTTGCTGTCTTCCATAATTGCATGAGCACATTTCTTATAATAAATCTTTTTATCAAGGGATTTATGCATGTATATATGTATATGTGTGTGTGTGTATGTGTGTGTGTATGTGTGTGTGTGTGTGTGTGTGTGTGTTAGCTGGTTCTGTTTCTCTGGAGAATCTTGACAAATACATCCTCTTACATTGATAATAATAAAGACAGTGTTGCTTAATCAGAGCTTGGGCTCTTTAGCCAGATGGCATGGTTGCAAATCCCAGCCCTACCATTGATTAGCTTTGTGACCTTGGACAAGCTATTTAATCATTCCAAGCCCTGAGATCCTCATTTGTAAAGTGGGGATAATAGTGGTGCCTACTTCATGTGGTTGTTAGGATAAGATTAAATATGCAAATACACAAAAAGAGCATAGAACAATGTTTGGGACATAATAAGTACGCAATAAACATCAATGATTAGCTTTTCCAGACATCAGCATTTATTGTTAACCCACTAAAATGGTCACTATGCTGTCTACTATACACACACGGCTCCTTGAATCCACACAACTCTACTACAGGGACACTCATGTTCCCACTGTACAGTGAAGTAAACCAAGGCAACCTAGCCCAGTAGTACAAAAAAGTGTGGCTTTGGAAACTGATATACCACCTATGGGACCCTGAGCATGGAATTTAAAATCTCACTTTCCTTATTACAGAATTGATTTTAAAGGGTTGTCTGGAAAAACATAAGATATGAAAAGCTTAGCCTAGTGCTAAGTACATATTAGGCGCTCCACAAACTTGTCAGAAAATGTTATTGTTATTAAGATATTATTAATAATAAGTACTGTTAAGAGGATAAGTTCCCAGTGACATTAGAGCTGAGGCCTTAACTGTGGTCTGGCTGACTCAAACCTAAGTGTAACCCTGCTCTGTCCTCCACCATCACACTAGCTCTGCCAACCCTGGAGCAGAGGCCAAGGCTGTGATGCAGACCTGGGGCCTGCAGACAGTGGGGCAATAAGAGAGCAAATCACAGGGGAGGGATGGACTGGGAGTTTGGGGTTAGTAGATGCAAACTATTATGTATCAAATGGATGGACCACAAGGTCCTACTATATAACACAGGAACTATATTCAATATCCTGGGATAAACCTTAATGGAAAAGAGTATGAAAAAGAATGTATATATATGTATAACTGAGGCACTTTGCTGTACCGCAGAAATTAACACATTGTAAATCAACTCTACTTCAAGAAAAAAATAAGAGAGTAAATCAGAAACCCCACCCTAAACAAACATGCTGAACACTGCCTCCCCCTTTCACAGAGCTCTGACTACTTAAGATTCAACACCCGTGTCCTGTTCCATTTTCACAATTTTACTTCCCAGTAGAAGTTGGTATCGATGTTTCTGAACATGTTCCAGTTACTTTTAGTTTGTGAAAATAAAAAGACAAGAAAAATAATACACTGCCAATGATATCCTTCACTGTTTATTTACATTAATGTGCCTAAATGTTTTTTTCTCCAGAAATTAGAAAAATAAAAGCCTATCCCCAAGCAGGCACCTCTGGGCTTGGACAACACATTGCATAGGGTCTCCACTTGGAATTGCTGTCTTCATCCTGGGGACCTCCTCCTTGGGAGTTCCTTGAGGGAACAAGGGGTGAGTTGGGCTCTCTGGAAAACTCCAAGGGAACAGGGTAGGATGACATGTGAACCGTAGGGACACCTGGCTCCCCATCCTTGTCTTCAACAAGAGTTTGCAAAACACTTTCCATAAATCTATTACCAAGGGCTTCTCTCCTCACGCAGATATGTCCCTGACCTTCTGGCTTTGGAATGCTAGCTTTGAGCAATTCTTATATTAGCGATGGTGGGTTTTAGCTAAGACGCAAACTTGTCACCTGTGCTGGTCCTCTCTGTGACAGCGCAAACGTTGGTGAGACAGCTGGGGTGCAATGTCAAGAGCCAAAGGGGGACTCTGGGCTTCAGAGAACAGGCCTGGAACCCCGGCCTCATTAGCCCAGCACCCACCACCCCAGCAGGAGCCACTGGGGCCATTTTGTGACACCTGCCTCTGTTTTTACCTTCTCCCCCAACTTCCCATGCCTTGCACTCTTTCTCGGTCGTTCTCTCCATTTTCCTTCCCCCAAGGCCAGTTGCAAAACCACTACCTAGAAGGCTGGCCTCCTCAACCTACAGGGAAGCCACCCTTGTCACTAGGCCAAGAAGCCGCGATAGTGGTCTTTAAAAATAATTTGTTTTTTTTGGCAAGCACACTCCCTAAAGCACTTTTTTTTCCCCTTAATTTTGTATCTCCTCAAAGTTTTAAGTTTACATTTAACATGTTTATCATATGTTTAACAGTTAAAGAGTATGTGATTGCCTGTATATTGTGTGTGTGCTTTAAATATATTTTCATTAAAACCTTGGAGCTGCAAACTTTGCTCATTTAATTCACAGAAAATGTCTGCCATGTAACCTAACAGTCAAGGAGGTCTTCACTGTCAAACCAGTCAGCCAAATTGAGTTTGCATTCTGACAAAACGTGTGCTTTATTTTTAAAAATTCAACCCAATAGGTTAGTAAGTGTCCCTGTGACAAACATCCCATTTCTGAACTCTCAGTTTAAGACAGATGAGATAGATGGATCAAGCAATGGCCAGATGTATAGAGAGCTGGGAAGGAAGGGAGGAAAGGAGGGAGGAAGATAGATGGATAGATGGATAGATGGATAGATGGATAGATGGATAGATGGATGGATGGATGGATGGATGGATAGATGGATGGACAGACGGACGGATGGATGGACGGACGGATGGATAGATGGATGGGTGTCTGGCCATGATTCTGAAACCAGCTCCCTTCAATACTTCTTAGCTGAACTCTCTTTCCCAAAATTCTCTCTCAGGAGCTATACTTTCCCAAATTACCCCTCTTTTTTAGGGATGAAGAGATTTTTACACCCTGGAGAAAAGAACAATAATAAAATTGAGTATAAGATAGAGATATGGTTTCTTTCAAAGAGGAGACAAGGGTACTTGTAAAAGGGAGGGGTGAGTTCTCAGGCAGACCAGTTTTAAGAACGAGGCCACATGGAGGCTGAGGATCTCAAGAATCGTTTCCCTGCCACTCACATACCCAGGTTCAAAGAGCTACATCCTTCTGTCAGTCTGGGTCCTGCGTTATTACAATGGGCACGTAGCAGAAATGAGAAATCAATGTTTGTTGTATTAAGCCTCTGAGACTTTGGAGATGTGTCTTACCACAGAGTAATCCAGTCTAACCTGACTAATACATAGGTAATAAAGTCAATGTTCAAATTGGGTCCCTACCTATACTTGTGTCTACATTTCAATTGATAGGAAACTCAGCCATTTAAAGAAGATGATTTATGATCCAATATTCTCTAACCATCCAAATCTTACCCACTCCTTAGGGCCCAGATTTCCTGTATTTGCCTTAGTAGCTTCCTTTTCTCTTATCTCAAAATATACTTTTTCTCCTCTGAACACAGGCATTTACCTGAAGATGCAACACAAAATGCCTCCAGAAGCCAGGCAGGCAACATAAATGGGTAACTGGGAAAACTGGAGAGAACTTGTCTACCCTAAAGGCATCTCAATTTAATTAAAACAAGGAAAGAGGGGGAAAAAAACAAAGCACTATGCCAGACAAAATAACTATAGCTCTGGTCTGCCAGGTTGTGACCATGGTAGAATTCATAAGAAATTCATTTCTTTCACTGATGTTTTTTGTTTGTTTTGTTTTTTTGCTGTACGAGGGCCTTTGCGGAGCACAGGCTCCGGATGCACAGGCTCAGCAGCCATGGCTCACGGGCCCAGCCACTCCATAGCATGTGGGATCTTCCCGGACCGGGGCACGAACCCATGTCCCCTGCATCGGCAGGCGGACTCTCAACCACTGCGCCACCAGGGAAGCCCTCACTGATGTTTTAAATGACTATTTTGAGCTTTCACCGTGTCTTGATCAATAGTAATGAATACAAAGTATTTAACTTTTATAAGTAGTTTACTGCTTATCTCTCCATTCAGAGTGTAAGTTCCCTGAGGGCAAGGATTAGCTTACCTCAACAGTATTTTATATAGATTCTGATACAGTGCTTTAACACTGTGAGGGGTGGAGTCAAGATGGTGGCATGGGAGGACGTGTAGTTCACATCTCCCCACAGCCAGGTCACCTGCCGGATGCTGCTGGGGGACCTCAACGCCCAAGGGCATGGCAGGAATACCTGAGCAACCAGGTAGGACATGGGGGGAGAGAGGGGGGCGGGGAAGTGGAAGCCGGACAGTACCGGTGCCCCTGAGGGGTGGCTGGGAGATGGGCGGGGTACCCATGCCTGGAAGGACCCTCAGAGGCAGGAGAATCAGGGAGGAGCAAGCCTACTGTTTCCTCTGCCCAACTGGGCCCCAGGAAGCCTACTGAGCTCCCAGGTCTGGTCCTCCATTCTCTGCGGCCCCCTCCAGACTGCGTAGGTCCTGGGGGCATAGGAGGGAGAGAGGAGGCGGGAATAGGAGGAGAGGTGGATTGGGGGGAGCCCTCCAAGACGGGAGGATCTGGGGAGGTGCAGAGGGCAGTGCCCCCACCCTCGGCCCCGGGAAGTCTGTTGGGCTTCTGGGTCTGGTCCCCTGCCTTCCGGGGGCCCTCTCTGGCCATGTGGGTCTTAAGGTCATAGGAGGGAGGGAGGTGGGGGAAGAAGAAGAGAGGGAAACAGGGAGGGACCCCCCAGGATTGAGGATCAGGGGGAATGTATATAGCATTTCCCCTGCCCAGTAAGGGCCAGGGAGCCTGCTGCAGTCCTGGACCTGGTCCTCCGCCCTCCATGGCCAGAGGCACTCCTGGGTCCCTCCTGCTGTGGTTAAGCCTAAGCCCCATCACCCCCAGAGCCTTTTCGGGCCCTGTGGGTCCTAAGCATAGGCCCTGCCCACTGCCTAAGCCCTGCCCCCAACAGCCAAGGCCTTTTCCAGCTTTTTTTTTTTTTTCTGCGCATTTTTGCTATTCTGGTTCTGTTTTACCTTCAGATTGGTGTTTCACCTATATTCTTATTTTTTCTAACATATCTGTTAGCTTTCTAATCGTATTTTATTTTTTACTCTTTGTTATTGTTCTGCTCCTTTTTTAATTTTCTGCTGCTCCATGCAGTTTGCAGGATCTTGGTGAACGAGCTGGGAGCAGGGCCTGAGCTCCTACAGTGGGAGCTCCAAGTCCAAACCACTGGACTGACAGAGAACCTCAGACCCCAGGGAATATTCATCAGCGTGACGTCTCCCGGAGGTCCTCATTTGGCATCAAGGCCCAGCTCTACCCAACAGTCTACAAACTCCAGGGCTGGAAGCCTAAGGCCAAACAACAAGTAAGACAGGAACACAATCCTACCCATAAAAAAAAAAAAAAGAAAAAGAAAATTGAGATGACAAAAAAACATGTCACAGATGAAGGAGCAAGGTAAAAACCTACAAGACCAAATAAATAAAGAGGAAATACACAACTTACCTGAAAAAGAATTAAGAGTAATGATAGTAAAGATGATCAAGAATCTCAGAAATAGAATGGATGCGCAGATCAAGAAAATACAAGAAATGTTTAACAAAGATCCAGAAGAACTAAAGAACAAACAGAGGTGAACAACACAATTGAAATGAAAAATACACTAGAAGGAATCAATAGCAGAATAATGGAGACAGAAGAATGAATAAGTGAGGTGGAAGACAGAAGAGTGGAAATAATCGCCGAGGAGCAGAATAAAGAAAAAAGAATGAAAAGAATTGAAGACGATCTCAGAGACCTCTGGGGCAACACTAAATGCACCAACATTCGAATTATAGGGGTCCCAGAAGAAGAAGAGAAAAAGAAAGGGACTGAGAAAATATTTGAAGAGATTATAGTTGAAACCTTCCCTAACATGGGAAAGGAAACAGTCACCCAAGACCAGGAAGTTCAGAGAGTCCCATACAGGATAAACCCTAGGAGAAACACACCAAGACACATATTAATCAAACTAAGAAAAATTAAATTCAAAGAAAAAAAATTATAAGCAGCAAGGGAAAAGCAAAAAATAACATACAAAGGAATCCACATAAGGTTGACAGCTGATTTTTCAGCAAACTTTGCAGGCCAGAAGGGAGTGGTAGGATATACTTAAAGTGATGAAAGAGAAAATCTACAACCAAGATTACTCTACCCAGCAAGAATCTCATTCAGATTCAACAGAGAAATCAAAAGCTTTACAGACAAGCAAAAGCTAAAAGAACTCAGCACCACAAAACCAGCTTTACAACAAATACTAAAGGAAGTTCTCTAGGCAGGAAACACAAGAGAAGAAAAAGACCCACAAAAACAAACACAAGACAATTTAGAAAACGGTAATAGGAACATACACATTGATAATAACCTTGAATGTAAATGAATTAAATGCTCCAACCAAAAGACACAGACTGGCTGAATGGATACAAAAACAAGACCCATATATATGCTGTCTACAAGAGACCCACTTCAGACCTAGGGATACATACAGACTGAAAGTGAGGGGATGGAAAGATATTCCATGCAAATGGAAACCACAAGAAAGCTGGAGTAGCAATACTCACATCAGATAAAATAGACTTTAAAATAAAGGCTGTTACAACAGATAAGGAAAAACACTACATAATTATCAAGGGATCAATCCAAGAAGATATAACAATATAAATATTTATGCACCTAACATAGGAGTACCTCAATACATAAGGTAAATGCTAACAACCATAAAAGGGGAAATCGACAGTAACACAATAATAGTAGGAGACTTTAACACCCCCCTTACACCAATGGACAGATCATCCAAACAGAAAATAAAGAAAGAAATACAAGCTTTAAATGACACAACAGACCAGACAGATTTAATTGATATTTATAGGACATTCCACCTGAAAGTGACAGAATACACTTTCTGCTCAAGTGCACATGGAACATTCTCCAGGGTATATCACATCTTGGGTCACAAATCAAGTCTCAAAAAATTTTAAAAGACTGAAATCATATCAAGCATCTTTTCTGACCATAACGCTATGAGATTAGAAATCAATTACAGTAAAATAAAAAACTGTAAAAATTACAAATACATGGAGGCTAAACAATACACTACAAAATAACCAAGAGATCACTGAAGAAATCAAACAAGAAATTAACAAAATACATAGAAACAAAGGACAATGAAAACATGACAACCAAAAACCTATGAGATGCAGCAACAACCATTCCAAGAAGGAAGTTTACAGCAATTCAATCTCACCTCAAGAAACAAGAAAAATCTCAAACAATCTAACTTTACACCTAAAGCAACTAGAGAAAGAACAAAGAAAATCTAAAGTTAGTAGAAGGAAAGAACTCATAAAGATCAGAGCAGAAAAAAATGAAACAGAAACGAAGAAAACAATAGCAAAGATCAATAAAACTAAAAGCTGGTTCTTTGAGAAGATTAACAAAATTGATAAACCTTTAGCCAGACTCATCAAGAAAAAGAGGGAGAAGACTCAAATCAATAAAATTACAAGTGAAAAAGGAGAAATCACAACTGACACAGCAGAAATACAAAGGATTATAAGAGACTATTACAAACAATTATATGCCAGTAAAATGGACAACCACGAAGAAATGGACAAATTCTTGGAAAGGTACAATTTTCCAAGACTGAACCAGGAAGAATGAAAAAATATTAACACACCTATCATGAGTAATGAAATCAAAACTGTAATTAAAAATCTTCCAACAAAGAAAAGTCCAGGACTAGATGGCTTCACAGGAGAATTCTATCAAACATTTAGAGAAGAGCTAACACCCATCCTTCTCAAACTCTTCCAAAAAGTTGCAGAGGGAGGAACACTCCCAAATTCATTCTACAAGTCCACCATCACCCTGATACCAAAACCAGACAAAGATATCACGAAAAAAGAAAATTACAGACCAATATCACTGATGAACATAGATGCAAAAATCCTCAACAAAATACTAGCAAACAGAATCCAACAGCACATAAAAAGGATCATGCACCATGATCGAGTGGGATTTATCCCAGGAATGCAAGGATTGTTCAATATACACAAAATCAATGGGATACACCATATTAACAAATTAAGGAATAAAAACTATATGATCATCTCAATAGATGCAGAAAAAGCTTCTGACAAAACTCAGCACCCATTTATGATAAAAACTCTCCAGAAAATGGGCACAGAGGGAAACTACCTCAACATAATAAACACCATATATGACAAACCCACAGCAAACATCATTCTCAATGGTGAAAAACTGAAAGCATTTCCACTAAGATCAGGAACAAGACAAGGATGTCCACTCTCACCACTATTATTCAACATAGTTTTGGAAGTCTGAGCCACGGCAATAAGAAAAAGAAATAACAGCAATACAAATTGGAAAAGAAGAAGTAAAACTGTCACTGTTTGCAGATGACATGATACTATACATAGAGGATCCTAAAGATGCCACCAGACAACTACTAGAGCTAATCAATGAATCTGGTAAGGCTGCAGGTTACAAAATTAATGCACAGAAATCTCTTGCATTCCCATACACTAACAATGAAAAATCAGGAAGAGAAATTAAGGAAATAATCCCATTTACCATCACAACGAAAAGAATAAAATACCTAGGTATAAAACTACCAAAGGAGGCAAAACACTTGTACTCAGAAAACTATAAAACATTGATGAAAAAGTCAAAGATGACATAAACAGATGGAGAAATATACCATGTTCTTGGAATGGAAGAATCAATATTGTGAAAATGACTACACTACCCAAAGCAATCCACAGATTCAATGCAATCTCTATCAAACTATCAATGGCATTCTTCACAGAATTAGAAAAAAAATTCATAGTTTGTATGGAAACACAAAAGAGTCCGAATAGCCAAAGCAATCTTAAGAAAAATGAAGCTGGAAGAATCGGGCTCACCGACTTCAAGCGATAATAGAAAGCTACAGTAATGAAGACAGTATGGTACTGGCACAAAAACAGAAATATAGATCAATGGAACAGGATAGAAAGCCCAGAGATAAACCCACGCACCTATGGTCACCCAATCTCTGACAAAGGGGGCAAGCGTATACAATGGAGAAAAGACAGCCTCTTCAATAAGTGGTGCTGGGAAAACTGGACAGCTACATGTAAAAGAATGAAATTAGAACACTCCCTAACACCACACACAAAAATAAACTCAAAATATGTTAAAGAACTAAATGTAAGACCGGACACTATAAAACTCTTAGGGGAAAGCATAGGCAGAGCACTCTTTGACATAAACCACAGCAAGCTCTTTTTTGACCCACCTCCTAGAGAAATGGAAATAAAAACAAAAGTAAACAAATGGGACCTAATGAAACTTCAAAGCTTTTGCACAGCAAAGGAAACCATAAACAAGATGAAAAGACAACCCTCAGAATGGGAGAAAATATTTGCAAATGAAGCAACAAAAGATTAATCTCCAAAGTATACAAACAGCTCATGGAGCTCAATATCAAAAAAAACCCACACAATTAAAAAATGGGCAGACCTAAACAGAAGGTATGTCACCAAAGAAGACATACAGATTGCCAACAAACACATGAAAAGATGCTCAACATCACTAATTATTAGAGAAATGCAAATCAAAACTATAATGAGGTATCACCTCACACTGGTCAGAATGGCCATCATCAAAAAATCTAGAAACAATAAATGCTGGAGAGGGTGTGGAGAAAAGGGAACCCTCTTGCACTGTTGGTGGGAATGTAAATTGATACAGCCACTATGGAGAACAGTATGTAGGTTCCTTAAAAAACTAAAAATAGAATTACCATATGACCCAGCAATCCCACTACTGGGCATATACCCTGAGAAAACCGTAATTCAAAAGGACACATGTACCCCAATGTTCATTAGAGCACTATTTACAATAGCCAGGACATGGAAACACCCTAAATGTCCAATGACAGTTGAATGGATAAAAAAGATGTGGTACACCTATACAATGGAATATTACTCAGCCATAAAAAGGAACGAAACTGGGTCATTTGTAGAGACGTGGATGGACCCAGAGTCTGTCATACAGAGTGAAGTAAGGCAGAAAGAGAAAAACAAATATCGTATATTAACTCATATATGTGGAAATCTAGAAAAACGGTACAGATGAACATATTTGCAGGGCAGGAATAGAGATGTTGATGTAGAGAATGGACATGTGGACACAGAGGGAGAAGAGGAGGGTGGGACGAATTGGGAGATTAGGTTTGACATAAATACACTACCATGTGTAAAATTTATAGCTAGAGGGAACCTAGATGGCTGGGATTGGGGGGGTGGGGTGGGAGGGAGGTCCAAGAGGGAAGGGATATATGTATACATATAGCTGACTCACTTCATTGTACAGCAGAAACACAACATTGTAAAGCAATGATGCTCCAATAAAAAAATAAACTTAAAAAAATATTTTGGTATAATCTGTTTTGAGGTCTTACATGGGAATGGAAGGTACATTATAAATTATAATTAGCATAACATAGCATAGCACAATATATGTGGTTAGCATGCCTTTGCCACGAGGTCATTTCTCCTCCTTGGAGCCGCCAGCTCATTGTAGAGCGATGCTCAGTGTCAGTCGTGTCATTATCCTCCGTAAGTGTTACTGCCCCCACTTCTGGATGAATTAGGAAGGAGGGTATAAGCCAGGTAGGCTGAAAAGACTGTCCCCTGGTTGACATGAGCCCTATGCCAATAATTTCTGTAAAAAGTCTCTTGGCTCCAGTTAACATGGCCTAGGTCTCCATCTGACTTAGGAGCAGATGACAATTGATATTCTTCTTTAGAAATAAAAATCTACTGTCAGTCCTTATGAATTGAATCTAGTGCTTCTCTTCCCTAGATAGGGCAAAAGGATCCTTTTGCCCTGTGAAGGTCTGGGGAGTTAATCTAGATCTTAGCACTTGAACCTGTTTCAATTTCATTTACTTATAACCAATTAAATTCACTCATTTTAATGTTTTAAGAATTCCTGCTAGTATACAATGTACCCATCACTGCAAAACAACTTTTTTTCAAACATCTATCAAGCCTTCTCGTGGCGTCCAGAAACATCACAAGGGCAGTTCCCTGTCACGGGTAGGCCTCAATGAGATTTTTTCTAGTATCACTCCACAGCGTTATTATTCCAAAAAGTTTTTTAATCTACAGAGAATAACAAATCGATTTGACCTTGGGAGAAGAGTGTTACAGAGTATCACTAGATCCTTGAAATGGGCTCCATTCAGAGACTGTCTGGTTGCCATGCCTTCTACATCATTTAGTCTTATGTGAGAGCTAAACCCCTCCGCCCACCCACAGGCCCAAGACACACACCTTCTCATAGCAACTGGATGCATCCCCGCTGTCTTCATCATCACATTCTCCCTCTATCGGCAAATGTGTATAACACCTGACCAGGGCTTGGAATCCAGAGACCCAAGGAGACCTGACTTACTGATCCCTGATAGGGACTGACATCCCATTCTTGCTGACGCGCGAGGCTGTTACCCAGAGCTCACATTTAAATGTGGCTCTCTTGTTCTCCTGATTCAGCCTGCAATCCTGATCTCTCTTCTCCGCAGAATCACTCTCTGGGTCCAAGAATCTTCTCACCAATCTCTGGCTTCAGTTACTGTTTATAATGTCTGCTCCCTCCATTCCTAAGTTATCTTTCAGGACTTACTTTAGAATCTACCGATTTTGTTGCAGGAGTCAATCTCTCACTTCCGAGACAGAGATATCCTTATTTCTTTCTAGGCCTCCCTGCATTTGCAGGTGCTATTCCTCCTGCCTGGAGCACGCACTGGAGGCCTTATCCACCACCTCCGAGATGTGTGTGTTGTTGGGGGTAGAAGATGGGGTGGTAAAGGTCGGGGATCTAGAAAGTCCTCCCCTGACCACTTCTCCCCACGTCCCCCGGGCTCCCAATCCATGCTTTAAGCCCTTCCTCAACCTCATCACTGGCTTTCCTTTCACTTGGCCTCTTCCTTCCCCCTCCCCATCACCCCCACTGTGAACTGAGAGCACTTGGCAGGCACTAGATTGCTTTGTGTCCAAGGCCCTCAGTTAAGGAAGAGAGAAGGAAGGATGGGAGGGATGAAGGGAGGGATGGACGGAGGGATGGAGGAAGGAAGGCAGGCAGGCAAGTGTGTTTAAAAAGAGAAAGTTTTTGCCTTCTTAACCTACCATATCATCATCATAGCTGATCTCGCTGGAAATTTAATGAAATATTTTAAAAATCCACCTGAAAAACGAAACAAATGAAAATACAGAGCACTCCAAGAATAACTGGTAAACGACAACAATTAATTGCCTGCTTTTAATTAAAGATCACTTTCGTCAGAAACTTTCTAACGCGGACCTTTACCTCTCCCAACCATCTTCTGGGGCAGAATAAAACACTGAGTCCCTAAGGCCAGGGATCTAATGGGCTGTGAATCCATGGAGGATATTACCGGAGGGAAATCATTTGCTCTTTAAAAGTATCAGTAACATCCCGAAATGCTTGTAAATCTTAAAAGTCTAACTAACCAGCAGCTTAACCACAGTGGATTTTAGGCAGAGGTGTCTGGGAGAAAGAAGAATGATAAACCTAATTGTTAGCTCTGGGAAAATTTCACCTTGTTTGAAGATAATCTAGACTTTGGATCCTATTTGGAAATCATCCATGGTCCTCCTGGGGTAAAAAAAAATGCCCCTAGAAAGCCATGGACTTGAGTGGTGGGTAACCTAATTAATGGAAATGGCCTCTCACTTCAACCCGAGATCATGAATAATGCCTACCTACCTATCCTACAGCTTAAAGTAATGAGATTAATGAGCCACTTCCTTGGGAGGCCACAGAAAATCAGAGCAAGAATATATCCTCTCCTGTGGGCTGCCTTCAATTTGAGCTATGGACTGAGGCTGAGATGGATAGAGTAGAGGTCTGAGGACTGGGGCAGCTCTTTCCATAACTGGTGAACACACATCACACTCTCCAAGATGCACAGACAATCCTACTGTTGTCATGGGATTGAATTCTACTCAAGAACCTGTGTGCCAAATACATGCTGTGATACAGACAAGGGTATAAAGGTTTATAGACGGCAGCCCTTGCCACCAAGGAGCTCACAGTCTGATTGGTAAGACAGCTAGTTATTAACAGTTATTAATAAGTAAAATTTAGCATGATGTTTTCAGTAAGAGATAAATATGGCACAGAATTTGAGAGAGGAAGTAATTATCTGTCAGAAATATCAGGGAAAGCTTTACAGGAGAGGATGGACTCTGAAGCATGAATGGGAGTTTTCTACGTGAAAAGGCGAGAAGGTATTCTTGGCAGGATGACATCATGTACAAAGGCAGAGAGGTCTGGAATTCCACAGCGTGTTCAGTGAGCTGCAGGAAGACTGAAAGTTCAAGACAAGACTGAACTAAAACCTCAGGTTGCCTCACCTTTGGAGCACCCACATTTGAACATGCATGTAGATGCCTGACTGGACTGTTCTTGGGCTTCAGGGGGACGGGGGAGGGGTCATCCATGAAGTTAAGATTCCTGGCTTGTTTCTAAAACGTGTTTGAGAACTTGTCGCTGTGCCTACGCTGGTAATCCCTTGGATGAGTGACCATCCCTGGAGAGAGGGCTCTAGGACCAGGCTAAACTAATGGAGAGTGTTAGAGAAGGAAAAGGGATGAGGGCTTCTGATGCAGCTAACACAGGGATAGTAACTGGTCAAGTGAGTCTTTAGCCATAAACCACTGGAGTGGGTCTGAGTCACTTTTCTGAACAGGGGTGGCTCCAGATGGTCATAGATTATTTGAGTTCTCTGTGGGTGGACTATGTACACTGCACTGAAAGCTTTATTTTGACCATTTTCTTCAGCTGTTGCATCGCTGCTCTAAGGATATGTGCACACTGTACATTACTCGGAGCACATAATCACAGAGCACTGCAATGCAATGCAATGCAAGCAGAGAATAAGCAGTTTACCATTATCTTCCTGGTGACAGATGAACTTGAGATTTGTATGCAATAGCAGAGCCTGCAAGACGACCCTGTGACAGGGACTGACTCACAGATACATATATGTAGGTATGGAAACACCCACCCACAGGTGGCGGTCACATGCTCACATTTTCCACTGGATAGAATTACTTTTATTATCACTTTTACCAGGTGCTAAAAAGATTTTATGCCTAAAATTGGCAGCAAAAGCAAATCCACATTCGTGACCATCTCCCGTTTTCAAACAGACTTGAGTTTAATACATAAAGGATAGCGAAAATCGCTTCCTCCAGTTCAGGATTTAATATTGTATACTCTGAATCACTTGATTCCATTGTTTTTAAAGTTTTCTTACAATCTGTAATTCAGCTAGCCTTCAGATAGTGAATCTTTCCTTAGTAAAATTACAAAATGCATACTGTATTTCTTTTTTTTAATAGTTAATTTTTTAAAAGATATCTTTATTGGAGTATAATTGCTTTACACTGTTGTGCTGGTTTCTGCTGTACAACAAAGTGAATCAGCTACATGTATACATATATCCCCATATCCCCTCCCTCTTGCATCTCCCTCCCACCCTCCCTATCCCACCCCCCTAGGTTGTCGCAAAGCACCAAGCCGATCTCCCTGTGCTATGCAGCAGCTAGCCATTTTACATTTGGTAGTGTATTTATGTCAATGCTACTCTCTCACTTCATCCCAGCTTCCCCTCCCCCCTCCCCGCGCATCTTTATTCCTGCCCTGCCACTAGGTTCTTCAGTACCATTTTTTAGATTCCATGTGTGTGTGTTAGCGTACGGTATTGCATACCATATTTCTAATGAATTGCCTCTTATTCTCGTTAGCCACTGAACTCAATCTTTACCTCACAAGGTTTTCCTAGAATCGGCTGGATTGTTAGTGGATATCAGGATTGGACTTTCAAGGGAATTGGGTAGACAGGAAGGTACTATTGGCCTATTTTTCATGAAGTGAAAAAATGACAGTGGAAAAATTTCACGAAGTAACAAAGCATATTTCAAAGAAGAAGAAAAAAAGAATCAACTCAGCCTTGCAAAACAGTTTTCTAAAATTATGCTTAGTTGTTTTCAGAAAACCTATTTGATCAGGAAAAAAAAAAATCAAGCACAGCCTCCTGGGCACCCCACTTCTCTATTCTTCTAGTTTCCCCCTCCTTCTACCTTCCCCCACCTCAGAAGGCTGGGTGAACACAATCAGCTACCTGTTTAGGACTACCGTAAGTACATATTCTATGACTACCGTAAGTACATATTGTGATGTTTAAAAATGAACTTCAAAATGAAAAAGAAATTGGAAAAGGCTACATTTATTTTAGGTCATCTGTTGGATTTCAGTTATATCTACCTGAACTTTTAACTTTTGGGAGTCCTGGGTCATATTACACAAACAGGCTCTTTCTGAGATTTATTGCTCCTTTTTAAGGAAAATTGGCTACCAAAGGTTTAGGTGAGTAGGTTGATAACTGGGACTCCATATAAGCAAAACCAACCAACCGACCAACTGCGAGCAGCTAGACCAACCTCAGGGACTGCTCTAAAAGCCTCCAGAAAAAAAAGAAAAAACAACAGCGCTTCGTCTAGCTGCCTTCCAGAAGGTACTGAAACACAACCTGCTTCATGCATCCGCTGAGGGCCCATGTAGACTCTGAGTCTTACTGTCTTCCAATTTGTGCTTTAATCAACCAGACCGGATTTGTGGCTTCCAAAACTCAGTGTACTTTTGATTAACTCCCAAACAGATCTTCTGATGCAGGAAAGACAACTGGATTTCATCCACTTGCTAACTAGTGAGCAGAGTTAAAGAGAAAAGAAAAGGGTGCTCTGGGACTTCTCTTTCTGGCAAGAAGGGGGACTAGATACTCTGACAAAAATAAATGGCCCATTCCGAATGGATGCTGAATGGATGTGGAATAAATTTACAAGAAGTTAAAAGCATTGCTGAGCTCACAATAATGGAAATCCCCAAGGGCAAAAACAAACACAAACAACCACAACAAAGTGCTTGTGAATAAAATGAGAGTAGCAAACAATCAAACGCCTTTACCAAAAACTCAGCAATTTGGAATTAATGGCTGGCCATGAAGGAAATTAGAGATTAGGACTGCCCACGTTTGAACAAAGCTTAATCTAAGGACCTGAGATGCTCTCTTCACCAACGTACCCACATAACCCCTGAGCCGCAAAAAGGAAGAGTAAGCCAGGAAAAAAATACTCTGCCTGCAGCAAACGGAGGTGAAATCCGCCCATCTCTGCCACCACTGTTAGAAATAATAATGAAAACCACACTTCTTCTCTGTGTACAGGTGACCACGGACCTGCCGCCACATGGGTGTGGATATTGAGTTTATATTATCTTCATGACCAGAAAAATGCAAGCCAAAGAATTAGAGAGAGCAAAGTTGTTAGTACCCCTTGGCTTTTGTTGAAAGCCAACATAAGCCCTATTCAGAGGAAAGAAGGGCAACCTTGGCCTCTCAAGAAACTCAGATTAAATTCAGCTACATAGGAATTCACACACACACAAAAAGACCAAACATACCAAGAAACAGGCTGCCATGAGTAAGAATCAATATAACAAACAAATGAACAAATAAACAAGATATATGATCCCCACAGAACCATAACTTAGAATTACCACATAAACACATAGAAAAAGTGTGTATAAGATTGTTTAAAGAAATAAAAATGTTATACAAAAAAGAATTAGCAAGGACAAAAGGGATTATACTCACAATAGCGAGGAAGATTTGGGGAAAGAACCTAATAAAACTTTAAAAAATAAAACGTATAAGCATTTAATTAAAAACAGATGGGTTAAAAAGCTGGTTACACACAGATAAACAGAAAATTATAAACCTGGAAAAATTATACTGAATGTGCCCAGAGAGAAAAGGAGATGGAAAGTACGAAAGGGATGCTAGGAAACGTAGAGGATGGAATGATGAGCTCTGATGTGGGTGTCTCATCAGGGTCCCTCAAGGAGAAAAGAGAACAAGAAGGCATGAGATCGGAAAAGGGCAGACCAACCTCCTTCGGGAACACAGACTCAATACACCTATACCAAATATTGGCAAACCAAATCTAGAAAAAGTTAAAAATATATAATACATCAAGACCAAGTCAGGCATCTTGTAAGTTTGTCTTAACATTAGGAAATGTTCATCCACATTTGGGATGGACCTAGAGACTGTCATACAGAGTGAAGTAAGTCAGAAAGAGAAAAACAAATATCGTATAATATTGCTTATATGTGGAATCTAGAAATATGGTACAGACGAACTTATTTGCAAAGCAGAAATAGAGACACAGATGTAGACAACAAATTTATGGATACCAAGGGGGCAGGTGGGATGAACTGGGAGATTGGGATTGACATATATACACTATTGATACTATGTATAAAATAGATAACTAATGAGAACCTACTGTATAGCACAGGGAACTCTACTCAATGCTCTGTGGTGACCTAAATGGGAAGGAAATCCAAAAAAGAGGGAATATATGTATACATATAACTGATTCACTTTGCTGTACAGCAGAAACTAACACAACATTGTAAAGCAACTATACTCCAATAAAAATTAATTAAAAAAAGAAAATGTTATCTCAAAAAAATTCACTACACTAATATAGTAAAAGGGAAATGATGTATGATTATCTCAATAGATGATGGAAATTGGATAAAATTCAGTATTTTAATATAAATGTTTAAAAACTTAGAAATAAAGGGAATTACCCTTATCTAATAAAGGACAACTACAAGCAACCTATAGCAAACATCATTCTTCAGGTTCAAAATTTAGAAACATTCCCTTTAAAATAAGAACCAAGTCAAGGTTGCCCTACATCACTGTTTCTATCCCACACTGTGTTGAAAGTCCTAGCCAGTTTAATAAGACAAGGAAAAATGATAACAGAGGATCAAAAAGAAGGATAACAAAGTCTTCAGTTTTTGAAAATGACATGGTTTTCTATATAGAACACCCCAGAAAACTAAAAGAATGTTTGTAATTAGTAAGAGAGTATGGTAAAGTTACAGCACAAAAGTTCACTTTATAAACATTGTGTTTCTATACACAAACACCAAATAAGAAAAAGAGGATCATTTGTTTTAAAAAGATTTGCCATGGCAACCAAATATAAAGTAACTTGGAATAAATTTAATAAAAGTTGAGAAATTTATTGAATGGCATCTGAAAAGAGTAAATGGAAAGTTATAATCATAGATAGGAAGACTATCATAAATATATCAGTTCTTTCCACTGATTTAATTCTATTAAAATCCAAACAGATTTAGTGTATGTATGCATCTGTAAAGCTGATTCAAAAGTTTTATACTGAAGATCAAGGCCAAAACAATCATCATATAAAAATTAATTAGGGTATTGTTAGTTTCTATAACAAACACATTAGATGCACAATTTCACTGGCTGGCTTATTTCTCATGTAAGAGTCTGGCATGGATGGACCTGCTGATCTTATCAGCTGGCAGTCTTCCATGTGGTCCTTTGGACTCAAAGTCCCCCACAGTTAACTGGCCAATGAGGATAGAGTACAGAGAGAAACTGCTTCATTCCATCAGTGACACATATTAGTCAACCTGTAAACATCTAACTGCAAGAGAGGCTGCGAACTGAAGTCCGGCAGCATGCCCAGGGAAAAGCAGAATTAGGTTTGGGGAATAGCTAGCTGACTCAACACATCTAAAGAAAAAGAACATAGGGGAATTTACTGGATTTCATGACAAGACAAAGCTTTTCCTATCTCTCATCATTTTTATCTACACATATTGAAAGAGAGAGAGATGAACTGACCCATTAAATAATTTTCAAAATTCAGAAACAAAACCACAAATATATGGAAACTTGATATATGGTGGAAGGAACATTTCAGGTAAGGAGGGAAAGGGTAATAAATAATCTTGTTATTTTTGTGTTTGTTTTTATGTATTATTTGTGTGAAAAGTATTATAAACCTATTACAGTACAGTGCTATATAGCCAATTGTGTTAGTTGGGTGCCTAGGCTAACTTTGTTGGACTTAACAAACAAATTGGACTTACAAACGTGCTCTTGGAACAGAACTCATTCGTATGTAGGGGACGTGCTGTATATACAAGAGCTTTTATACATCAGTATGAGTAAGACAAACAGGCTAATAGAAAAGTGGGTAAAGGATATAAACTAGTACACCATTTCCTAGCCACCAAATTGGTGAAAGTTTTAAACCAAACAATACCAAGAGCTGGCAAGAATGTGAAGTAATAAGAACTCTTCCAGACCGCTGATGAGAGTGTAATCACTTTGGATCACAGTTTATCGTAAAGTCGAAGAGGTACCTCTCCTACAATACAGCACATTTTACTCCTTGGGATGCACTCAAGAAAATCTTTCATACCCACGTCCCAGGGCAAAATTCGAACTCTTCACAGGAGCATTGTATATGATTGCAAAAAACTGGAAATAAACTGAAAGTTCACTGACAAGGGGGTGGATGAATAAACTGTGCTTATTCATCCAATGGAATGCTTTACAGAGGTGAAAATTTATAAAATACCCTTACATGCATGACTATGGATGAATCTCAGAAACATAATGTTGGGTGAAATAAGCAAGTTGGAAAATTATACATACAGCACTTTTTTACACAAAGTTCAGGAACAAAATTAATCAATATATTGTTGAAGATACATCAGTTATATAAAACTATAATGAAAAGAAAGAAGATGATAAACTCCAAGGAGAACACTGGTTGTCCTGCGCCAGTGGGGAGAGGGATATGATCAGGAAGGGGACATGGGAGGTTTCCATCATGTTAGTAACATTTCACTTCATGCATAGTGTCCTGCACAGATCTTTATTCCACTTGGCTTCACACCTTACTTACCTATGTTTTTATATGTATGAAATATTGATAATTCAATTTTTAAAAACTGAAATGTATATACACACATATAATATATAAATATATATAAATATAAAAGTTCAGATTCAGTGGCTTGCTTAACCTTTCCACACTATATCCATCTGTAAAATATCCCCTTCCCCAAAGCCACATGAGGATGAAGCAATATAGCACACGTTTTGGAACTATAAACACAAGCGTAAGGGCTTATTTTAACATAAGTAAAGATGTACAAGGAATTTTTGTGGGTTTAACTTCTTGGCTTCGTAATTTGCTAGCTGTGTGACCTTGGGGAAGTTAACAGCTCTGAGCCTCACTTTCTTCATCTGCAAAACAGAAATTACATTACCTACCTCATAGGGTTGTTGAAAGGATTAAACAAAATGATGTATGTTAAGAACCTAGTTGTTTGAGTCAGAAATTGTCTGCTTGAACACTCTAGAAAAATGACTCAGACTTAAGCAAAAAAAAAAAAAAAGTGAATTTATTTTAAATATTAGCGATTTCACTTAACCTCAAAAGCTGTACGTGCATTCCTGGGACTAAGGCCAGCAACTGGAGCACTTTCAGGAAACAAGGTGGTGCTTCAGGAAGTTTCTTGGTCTCTCTGGAGCTGCACAGGCTCCTACCGCCTCCCGCTCTGACCCTGAACCTCATTCTATACCTCTTCCCTCAGGTGTGAAAAATACCCTCTCTCCCATACATACCCCCCCCAAACGTCGTCAAGTTCAAGAATAAACATTGACCGTCCATTCACAGTCACAAGTGCAAAATCCCAGAGGAAATTCAAGTTAGGTCAGGTGTCCATCCCTGGTCCAGCCAGCTATGACCAGGGACACAGGGACCTGAATTACAAGCATGGTCACTCTAGTATCTTTGTAGAACCTGATATGGCTCAGGTGCTCGATCAATGAACTTTACAGTTATTACTGCCCCAAATGCCAGGATAAATAAAAACCATCCATTCACCCTATAACCTTGCCTTCTCATACACGTGAGATTTATCTCCCAAAGATAATTACAGCAAAACCCAAGGAAATGGGTTGTTTATCACGTTTTGCAGTACATTATTGAATTCCAAAGAATTAACCCTTAGGATGTAGTCAGAAGACTGGGATTGTTCAAATGAATTGCAAACGTAAGTTCATCCAAAGCCTCTTAAATCACAAGACCCTCAGCAGTCGCAAGTGTTGATAGCAGGTGACTGTCTCACCAGGATCCCTGTGTAGAACAGACACTCAGTGAGGGGCCATTGATATAGCATGTCTTTGAACTCTTTGATGGAAGGTTTAATTTGATAAATTACTTATTTACAGGAGCACACTGTGGAGAAAAATCTTTAGAGATGCTGTTGGGCTGCTTAAACAGGAGTGGATAAACTCAGCAGCTAAGAAATGCAACGTGAGGGACTTCCCTGGTGGCGCAGTGGTTAAGAATCCTCCTGCCAATGCGGGGGACACGGGTTCAATCCCTGGTCCAGGAAGATCCCACATGCCACGGAAAAACTAAGCCCGTGCGCCACAACTACTGAGCCTGTGCTCTAGAGCCCGCGTGCCGCAACTACTGAGCCCATGTGCTGCATCTATGAAGCCCGTGTGCTGCAACTACTGAGCTCACCCGCCACACCTACAGAAGTCTGTGCACCTAGAGCCCATGCTCCTCAATAAGAGAAGCCACCACAATGAGAAGCCTGCGCACCACAACAAAGACTAGCCCCCACTTGCTGCAACTAGAGAAAGCCCGCAAGTAGCAGTGAAGACCCAACGCAGCCAAAAAATAAATTAATTTTTTTTAATCATTAAAAAAAAAAAGAAATGCAATGTGAGTTAAATGTTTTGGGGGTCTCCCTTGGAACAATCAAACCTGTGATCACATGTCACCTGTCTAAGGACCACCACTCACTCATCCCAGATATCAGTGTCAGAAATCAGGGCACCATTTTCAAGGCTCATGTAGCTGGCATTTCTCCAACATCAACACCAAAGACCTGCGTCGTCACAGGAAGACATGGGATGTATCTCTGGTGAATGTGTTATGAAAAACGTACAGTTTTTTTTTTTTTTTTAGTTTAAACAACCTTTTTTTAAGGTATAAATCTTGACTCTACCACTTACAAGCTGTGTGATAGTGGATGAGTTACTTAATCTCTTTAAGTTTCGGTTTCTTCATTTATAAAATGGAGACCATGGGGCTTCCCTGGTGAGAGTGCGCCTGCCGATGCAGGGGACACGGGTTTGTGCCTCAGTCCGGGAAGATCCCACATGCCGTGGAGCGGCTGGGCCCGTGAGCCATGGCCGCTGAGCCTGCACGTCCGGAGCCTGTGCTCCACAACGGGAGAGGCCACAACAGTGAGAGGCCTGCGCACCGCAAAAAAAAAAAAAAAAAAAAAAAAATGGAGACCACAGAACTCCTCCTTGGATGGGTAGTTATAGGGATTAAACAGGTGGATGGATACTCAGCTCCTGAGTCCACAGACCAGCAAAAACAACTTAAATATCTTTAGGAGACTGGAGGGTAACACAAATAAGTAAAGCATGGTAAATGTAAAGCCATAAAAGGTGATAAAAACTGGCAGATTGGCATTCAAATTCAATTTTTAAAAATGGTTTTTGAGAACAAAATCTCATTCCATCTTTAAGTTTGTGATCTGTGCCCTGGCATTCAGTAAGTGTTAGCATACTGCCTTCTCTCTTCTCTTTTCTGTTCTATGCTGATAATGTGTTCCTTTTTTTCCATCTATTCCAGTGATTCTTAACAGGGTAAGTTTGAAAACTTGTGGCATTTTTGATGCTGCCGGCATTTGTTGAGAAGAGAAATTAAGGGCAGTAGCTCACATAATGAAGGTGAAATCTTGCTTGAAATTATCTGAGCCTAGAACCTAATTCTGTTTTTTATGGAGACACAAGTATTTCTGTACCATTTTTGACATACACTGCATTTTCAGGAACACAACTACCAGGGAAATTGCTTTATTTGAAACTTTACCAGAAGTCCTTTGCTATGGACTGAATTATGTCTCCCCAAAAATTCCTATGTTGAAGCCCTAACCTTCAATTACTATTTTGAGATAAAAGTAATTAAGTTTAGTTGAGGTCATGTTGGTGGAGTCCTCCTGGTGGGATTAATATCCTTATAAGAAAAGACAAGAGAGCATATTTTCTCTCTCCACCATGTGAGGATACAGCAAGAAGGCAGTTGCCTGAAAGGCAGAAAGAGAGACCTTATCAGTGTCCAACTATGCTGGCACTCACATCTCTGACCTCCAGCCTCCAGAACTGAGATATAAATGTCTGTTGTTTAAGACACCCAGTCTATGATATTTTGTTATAGCAGCCCAAGCAGACTAAGATATCCCTCATCATTTCAGAAAATGAATGAAGAATAAATGCAAGATATCCATTTTTCTCAACTTGGTCTATAAATTTCAAGCAATCTCAATCAAACCCCAGCACGTTATTTTGTGGATACAGACAAACTTATTCTAAAGTTTATATGGAGAGGTAAAAGACCCAGAGTAGCCAATACACTATTAAAGGGGAAGAATTAAGTTGAAGGACTGATGCTACCCAACTTCAAGACTTACTATAAAGCTATAGCAATCAGGACAGTGTGGAATTGGTGAAAGAATAGACATATATCAATGGAACAGAACACAGAGCCCAGAAATAGACCCACATAAATAGAGTCAACTGATCTTTGACAAAGGAGCAAAAGCAATACAATGGAGCAGAGATAATCTCTTCGACAAATGGTGCTGGAACAACTGGAAACCCACATGCAAAAAAATGAATCTAGATACATACTTTACACCCTTCACAAAAATTAACTGAAAATGGATCACAGAACTAATTGAAAAGTGCAAAACTATAAAACTCCCAGAAGATAACATGGGAGAAAACCTAGATGACCTTGGAAATGATGGTGACTTTTTAGATATAACATCGAAGGCATGATTCATGAAATAAATAACTAATAAACTGGACTGCATTAAAATTAAAAACTGCTCTGTGAAAAACAATGTTAAAAGAATTTAAAAAAAAATTAGACAAGCCACAGACTAGGAGAAAAACATTTCAAAAGACATCTGATAAAGGACTATCATCCAAAATATACAAAGAACTCTTAAAATTCAACAATAAGAAAACAAACCACCTGATTAAAAAATGGACTAAAGAGCTTAACAGATGCCTTACCAAAGAAGATACATAGGTGGAAAATAAGCATATGAAAAGGTTCTTCACAGCGTATGTCATCAAGGAAATGCAAACTAAGCAATAATGAGATACCACTATCTATCTATTAGATGACAAAAATCGAGAATACTGATAACACCAAATGCTGGTGAGGATGCGGAGCAGCGGGAACTCTCATACGTTGCTGATAGGAATGCAAAATGGTACAGCTCCTTTGGAAGACAGTTTGGTGGTTTGTTATAAAACTAAACATACTCTTACCATACAATTCAGCAATCACACTCCTTGGTAGTTACCCAAAGGAGTTAAAATGTCCACACAAAACCTGCACACAGATGTTTATAGCAGCTTTGTTCATAACTGTCAAAACTCGGAAGTAAACAAGATGTCCTTCAGTAGGTAAATGGATAAAGAAACTGTGTGACGTTATTATCATTATATTATTCACCACTAAAAAGTAAGTGATCAAGCCGTGAAAAGACATGGAGGAACCTTAAACGCATACTACAGAGTGAAAGAAGCCAATCTGAAAAGGCTATATACTATACGATTCCAACTATGTGACATTCTGGAGAACACAAAACTGTGGAGACAGTAGAAAGATGAGTAGTTGCCAGGCCTGGGAGGAAGGGAGACGGATGACTAGGAATAGCCCAGAGGATTTTTAGAGTGGTGAAAATACTCTGTATGACATTATAATGATGCACACAAGCCATTACACATTTGTTTAAACCCATAGAACGGACAACAGCAAGAGTGAACTCTAATGTAAATATGGACTTGGGTGAATGTAATGTGTCAACGTAGGTTCATCAATTGTAACGAAAGTATCACACTGGTGGAGGATGTTGATAATGGAGAAGGTTATGCATGTGTCGGGGCAGGGAGTAAATAAGAAGTCTCGGTACCTTCCCCTCAATTTTTCTGTGAACCTACAGTTGCTCTAAAAAAAAAAAAAAAAGGCTTTTTAAAAAACGCCTATGAATGAAAGTAATGCCTTTTGGGTATTTGAGTTATTGATAGAACACACAAGTAGGGTTTTGCTACTTCACTTTGAATGTGAAGAATCACATTCAAAGTGATTCTTTAAAGGTGTGTAAAGAGGTAAGCACTTGACAACTTCATTATGTCTGCCAGTATAGTCCTGCCTAGGCATTTACATTTTGAAATATGTATTAATTTATTATAAATTACTTATCTTTTATATTTTCTCTTTATTACAGGCAAGGCATTATATGGATTTTTTATGAATATGAGTAGGTAGAGGATATCATCTATGAAAATCATTTCAGGGTGGTGAAGGGGTCATTACAAAATACTTTCTGTGAGAAGAGACAGAACTGTTAAGGTGAGAAGCCGCTTATCTAGATTTTAGCTTCAGAACCAACTCGTGGAAATTGCCTTTAATCTCAGATGAGTCACCCTCAAATCCCAATGGTAAACTCTACTGAAAAACCCTGAAAGTAAAGGGAATCATTCATGCAGCAATAACAGTAGTGACAAAGCAATATTAAAAGACTACTGAATTTTACTGGAAAGAGTCACCAACACAAGGAAATGCAGATAAGAATTGCCCCTCTCCTGACACTGTGTGGCTGCAAGTCTTTAGGGTGAGGGATGCGTCAATCTTCTGCCTATTTGCTCCTCCACTGAGCCTGTCCTACAGCGTTAATGTTATTTTAATGTCACTTTTACTCTATAGATTTTGCAGGATCAAATTTTATTTAGTTATCACCTTTCAAACTAACTGCTGTAATGAAAGGAAATCATATATTAATTAAAGAAAACTGCTTATTCTTAGAGACTGGAGCAAAAGCAGCACCCAAGGTAAATGCCCTTGTTTAATGCAGAAGTTCCATGTAATGATTTTGTAAAATCACCTCTGAAGCTGGGTTTTAAATGCAAAGTAACATCTCTCAATGACCTACCACATTAGTTTACAGAAAAGCTGCTTCAACCATTTCTCTTTATAGGTATAAGATAAAAGCCCGTAACTTGCAGCTGGCAAGAGAAAAATCTGATCAATCCAGCAGTTATTCCAGCTACAGAATCAGATGGACTTGCTTGCTGAATTGACAACACCTTTCGCTGGGTTGACTGACGCTTTGATGGATTTGCCAGTTTGGACAGTGGGGTCCCATCCTCCAGCACCCTGCAACCATACCACCTGTTACAGGACCACAACTGACTTGACAGTGGGGTCTGGGTTTCCTCAAGGCTCCTCCAGCATGCTGCAGAATGACTGAGCTTTCTGTTAAAATGCTGATTCCTAGGCTCACCACAGGCTGCACCTGACTTCCTGGAATGTGGGCCCAGGAACCTGCATTTTAATCAACTTTCTAGGTTCTTCCCATACCCCTTAGAGAACTACCGGTGTAATAACCTGCTGGGGTCCCTGTCCCCAGGACCGCACTATGACTTAATGGACGGCTTCTGTGTACTTTACTCACTTGCTTTTGTAGCCCACTTCCTTCATTAAAAAAATGTTAAACGTATATTTTATGACTACATCAGTATAAAGATGAATATATTAATTGATATTTATTAAAACATTTTCTCCAACCTGAAAGTTCTACTTTCTTTCTTATTGTGAAAGAACTTGAAACACTTTCGTGAGTCCCTAAAAGTATCGTGGGCCCCAGGCCCTGTGTGTGCTCTGTCTTATGGATGCATCAGCTTTACCTGCCTCGATATCCTTTTAGTCCCCACAAGCTGGGGCTATTTTTCTTCACCTCCTGTAAAATCTCCTAACAAGATGATGAGACCTACACTGGCTTTGGGAGGGTGATCTAAAGAAACAAAAACTCAAGTGATCTAAGGAAGAGGGGATGGAGAGGGAGTTATCAGGATCTCCTTGGAAGCTTTTGAAATACAGCATGTATTCTCAAAACCCTGGTTGGGGTGAGGGTGAGAAGGTCTCAAAACACCTGAGACTGATTCCCTAGCTCCTGGTTACCTCTAGAACATCTCAGTGTCAAGTATCCTGTTACTAATCAAGCCCTACCTCTAGTTTTATTAATAATTCTCTGCCAGGCACTGTGCTAAGTGCTTCACACACAACATCTCATTTCATCTTCCTAACAATATACCCCCGCTTAAGAGATGAGGACACTGAGGCACAGAGAGGTCAAGTCTACTGCACAGTCACACAGTGAGGAAAAGGTAAAACCGAGATTTGAACTTGAATTTCTTAGATGTCAGAGCAACCATTCTTACCCTTGCTCGCTGCTGCCCCACAGCTGTCCTCTGTTCCTTAGCCCCATTACCTAAATCCAGGCTGTGTTGTCTCCTACTGAGTCCTGCCTTGGTGACCCGCCCTCGCCCTGAAGCCAGAGACTACTCTTGACGTTACCCTCTATTCACAGGCTGGGGTCTCCACACAATGCAGCTCCAAACTGCCCTTCATGGCACCCCACCCACCACCTGCCAGCCAGCACTACCACCTCGTGCTGGACCTCCTTGATGTCATACACCTGCTTAGGTTTTATTCACTTTATCATTCATTCAACTGACATTCAGTAAGTCTCTTTATACCAGCTGTCTGTGAGGCACTAGAATAGGACAATATTGGCCCTGCCCCAAGATGCTCAGGTCCCGCTGGAGGGAAAGTGCAGATAATTGTAACACAGCCTGTGAAGAGCCCTGGCAGGAGGCAGGAGCCCAGTGCCGTGGAGGCCCAGGGATAATGGGATAATCCTGCCGGCTCTGGCCTCTCTCTCACTACCTGGACGAGCGGGATCTGCCCCCAAGCGAAGCCCTGCCCCAGATGTCTCTTCAGGTCTGGCTCTGCCATGACCTGCCAGGCTCCACAGTTCGGAAGTTCTAGAATGCTCGGGCTGCTGACCACGTACACACATCTTAAAGGATTACCTCTTTAAAAGTGATCTTTTAAAATCCTACGTCACTCTGTACACAGGAATTTCACTGGAACGCTCCAGAGTGGAAATCAGTAAAGTCTGTCATCTCCTCAAGGGGATTTATTTAGTGAAGTACTAAAAGCCTCATTATTAAAGTGATCTCACCTTTAAGCCCATCAAGTACCCTGAACACTAAGAACAGCAGAGAAGGTTTTCCTCTATTTTGAAGTTCAATGATTTAAGGTGGAAGTAATATTTCATGCTAAAACCACACAAATATTTTCATTAAACCTCTTCCATTGGGGGCACTCACAGCACTTCCTGGAATCTCTCTCTACAGCACGTCTTGGGTTTTCCAGTTACATTGCCCCACTTAAGTCCCTTCGGGACACAAGCACTGTCTCACTCACCTTGGTGTTGCCCACAGCCCCGTGCGCCTGGCACAGGAAATATTCCCCAAGTCAAAGAAGGCAAGCTGTTGGCCCCTAGGCCAGATTTTGACCACAGAAGTGGATTCTACAGCTAACACATTGCTTTTTAAAAGTTTTACAATCTCTCATCTTTAAAAATGTTCACAGAGGTCTCCAAGTTGTCTTGAAATGTATCAAAACCAGCAACGTGGACCCTGATCAACCACTGCCTGTAAGCCACTCAGGCCGAGAGGTCCCCCTTTCAGATGGGCTTGGTGGGTCTCCTCCCCTCACCTGCTTAACCCACTCCTGGGACCACCCTGCCCTGGAGGCATCCATGTCTGTGGCCCCCGTAACCACTGCTGGTTAGAATAACTATCGCCACATCTTGCTCTCCTCAAGCCAACCCAGGTCACCCCAAAGCAAGAGACTACTGCAAAATAATAGAGACAAACGAGCACCACTGAATGGGAACACGGGAGACCGAAATAGGATGTGAAAATAGAGCACAGGAGCCACCTGCGGAGAAAAGGTAGTTAGGATGAGTGCAGTCTGCAGCAGAAATGCCTACTTATCTCTGCATTTGGAAACGTACGAACGGGACACGTTGAGTTTAACGAGAAGGCTTGGAAATAAGGACAGAATCTCCACAGTCTGGGCACTGGAGAGCCACCACACAGCACCCCGCCTAACTCAGAACGAGGCGCTCCAGGCCTCTCCAGGCAGACGCAGCCCTGCACGAGTCCCCACTGCACCACACTCAGACAGGCAGGAAGTCTCCGAAGCCTGCAGTTTGGATCTCACCGGACCGTCCCCGCCAAACCGACTAACCTTGCCCTTTCTCTTGGCCTTGGTTGAAGTTCTCAGACGTCCGCATTTCCTCTCTCCGCGTTGTGAGACATCAGACATCGGCTGGGTTCCCCCGCCCCGGCCGGGAGCTCGAAGAGATGGCGGCTGCACGGGTTCGGCTCCCGGACTAGCGAGCGTCAGTAATGGGACGCAGGGTCAAGGGTCATTACATACCCGCCGTCTCTCTAAACAGCTGTAACGATCTACAAAGAATGAGGCTGAGCCCACGTGAATGTCATACCGCCTAATCCGCTTCAGATGCACAGGGAACAGATTTTCACACAACAGAAGACGCACACAGACACACACACGTTGCAACTCGCTCACTCTCTGGATTTTACTATGGAATATTAAGAGTCAAGGGCTGTTGTCTTTTAGAAATTATAACTTTGCAGGTCCAGGCTACCTAAGAAAAAGTGTAGAAATTGGCATCCGTGGCGTACCATTCCAGCCCCCATGCCTTTTCCCATATTGTCTCTGCTCTTAAAACGCCCTCACCTGCCTTCCATCATCTATCAATGAAAGCAGGGTTAAAGCAGCTGTGTAATAGCTTGTACTGGCACCGTGCCTGGCCTAACCTGCAAGACCATGAGCCATCCACAGGCAAGAGAGCAGAGCTTTTCAAAGACACTGTGCTAGCCAAACAAAACATCCTCTGCATTCCTGGACATACGTGTCCTCAGATCCATCCTTACCCTTCCCTGCTCTACTCTGTGTCACACGGTCCACAGCCCTGCAGCTTACCCCTGCTCCCGCATCAGCTGTTTCACATTGTTCTGCTAGTGGAAGGCTCGGATGGAATTCTGGAGAACAGGAGGGAGGGAAAAGGTCAGGCTCTTTCTCCCCACTTCCCTCTTGCTCAGGCCGTACCTCCTCTGTCATTCCACCAACCAAAGACAAGCTGCCATGGTTCCAGCCTCCTTCAGATAACTCCAGGCCCTAGACTCTGATAACGCTGCCTTCTCCATCGTCCTTCTAACCTAGGAAGTGCAGTGCCTTCCAATTGTAATCTCTGAGTTAGCCTATGTCTTAGTCAGCTCAGGCTGCCATAATAAAATATCATAAACACAATGGCTTCAACAACAGAAACGTATTTCTCACAGTTCTGGAGGATAGTAAAACCAAAGTCAAAGTACTGGTCGATTTGGTTCCTGGTGAGGGCCCTCTTCCTGGCTTGCAGATGGCTGCTTTTCGCTGTGTGATCATAGGGCCTTTCTTCTCCTTGGTCCATGTTAGAAAGAGAGAATAAGCAAACTCTCTGATGTCTCTTCTTATGACGACATTAATCCCATCATGAGGGCCCAACCCTCATGAACTCATCTAAACCTAATTACCTCCCAAAGTCCCCATCTTCAAATGCTATCACATTGGCGATTAGGTCTTTAACATATGAATTTTGGAGAGACACAATTCAGTCCATAGCATCCCGTTTGGCTTCCCAGCTACCCCTTCACCTGTGCAACCAGTGTCTGTATTACATTCCCTCTTTCTGTAATACCTAGAGTGTTTTTTATTTCCCTACTTGGTAGCTAACTTTAGACCAAGCCAGTCTACAGCCGTGACGCATACTGTGTATATATTGTCATGATACTTAACTTTCGTGAGACAAGCATGCCGATACACCGCTGATAGGGGAGTAAGTGCATACAACATTTCTGAAAGGCAATTTGGCAAACTGAACAAAAGCCTTGTAATTTTCACATCATTTAACCCAGCAATTCCAAATCTAAGGGTTGATTCTAAAGAAATATTTGGATGAAAAGCCCACAGAATTATGTACAAGGATGTTTATCATGCCTTTGATTATAATAATCCAAAATTGGAAGCGCTCTAAATACCTAATAATCATGTATGATTAAACAATGGTGGCACATTTTGTGATGCATGATAATTAATAAATATCAGGTAATTGATTTATTGCCCCCTTACTGCAGCGGGTTTGTATGGGAGGTGACCCCACAGCCTACTCTCAAGGCTCTTCTTTCAGGGGAACCCAAATCAAAATGGTGGGATAAAAGGAAGGAAGAAGGCAAGAAGGCAATAAATCAACTACCTGATATTTATTAATTCACTGCTGTCGGCTCCCAAGAAAGAACTGTGAGCTCCTTCTGCCCAGATTCCTGACTATGAGTTCCTTGTCTGAGAAAAGTGAGTGCACGTAAAGTGATCCCCATGCCTACCAGACAGGTATACCACTCTCCCCTCTGATAATATAATAATTTCTAGACATTTGGGCAAATAGCAGCTAAACTTTGATATGTGACCAAACACAGTACTGATAGGCCATGGATATCCCAAATCCATTTTTAATATTTCAGGCAACAGATGAAGGTGACACTCCACTACACATATTGCCTCCTTTGGGTGCTTGTAGAAACCAGAGGAGTGGGGATATGAGGGTTTGGACGGGCAGTGGCGGGGAATCAACCCCATTCAGCAGCTACCCAACGTGTGGCCAGGATGTGCTGCTGCGTGAAATAAAGAAACGTCACAGGAGAGATCGCAGAGGCCACAGAGAGACGTGTGGCCACGCATCATCTGTCCTAGAGAATGACACTGAGGACTCTGGAGAGTTCTGCCGCCTTAGGGTACAAAACGTCCCAATTTACATGCTTCAGGGAACTTCATATTGCCTTTTATGTCCCATGTGTGGTAGGCATCCAATCAAACTATGATGAACTAATTTAACCAAATGATTATTGCTCTTTCCCTTTACAGTTCAGTCTTGGAGAGGGGTGGTGACGGTGCTGGCTGCCGTTTATTAAATATGTGATCCCCAGCCCCCTCATTTCACAGTTAAGGAAACAAAAACCCAGATAGATTAAGTGTCCTGCCCAAGATAAACAGCCGGCCATTGACAATGTTCGAACTTTGTCTCCCAAGCCAATATTTGTTCCATTATTCTCTGCTACTTCTACACTAATACGCAGATGAGACTTTAAACCTTGGGATTTCCATCTGCAATCTTAAGTAGGCTAAAGGGATAAAAATTATCCCTTCTCCTATAAAGGAAGGTGAGGAGTTCTCCTGGTCACTCTAAGCTTAAAAGTGTAACCCACTCAGTCTATGGTAATTTGTTATCATAGCCTAAACTGAGTAAGACACACACTAAGTGTTCAAAATTGGGTGCGTATTATACACCTCCTGACCATCTTGATTCAGACTAGGCACATTTCAAGTGCTCAATAACCACATGTAGCTAGCGGCTACCACATAGGACAGTGTGGCTCTAAGGCAATGCCACTCAAATTTTAATGTCCATAGAAGAACCTGAGCATCTTGTTAAAATGCTAGTTCTGATTCCCTAAGTCAGGGTAGATCCTGAGATTCTGGACTTCTCAGAAGCTCTCAAGTCCTGCCAATTATGATGGTTCATGAAACTACATTTTGAACAGCAAAGAACTAGAATACCCTCAGTGGTGTCCTGGCATGGGTTCATGAGATTCGACTATGTGCATCTCTTCCGTTCAGTGATGTCACATAGGGAGCTTAAAACCAGACACAGGGAGAGACTTTACACAATAGAAATTGGAAAACAACACAAATCAAGCGTTACCTTTTCTGGACAACTCCATTTCAGCAATTGCTGAACATTTACCAGCATATCACTGCTCATGGTCCAATGGGGAATCCCCAATTTCCAGCTCTTTTCTCAGTAATGCTATTATAAGTAATTTTTCTCCCCTCCTCGTCCCCCAGCTTCTCCTCCTTCTCCTTGTCCTTCTTCTTCTTCCTCTTCCTCTTCCTTTTAGCCTTTTCCTCCACCTCTTCTTGCTCCTTCTTCTTCTCTTCTATAGTTATCTTTTTATAGTTAACATCTACTGTTCATAAAATTTTTTTTAAAATACACTTTTTTTTTACACAAGAAGTATACAATGTTGAGAGATAAGGGGGCCCACTTCTAGTAAATATTACCTTTGTCATCTAAACAAGTCTTTTAACTCTGTTACTCACTTTTCCCACTTCTAGATTGAGCATAAACACATTTTCTCCATCTGCTTAAAATATATATTTGAAGAATAAAGTGAGATGACATCTTTGATTTTCAAGGTGACTTGACACAAATCCAAGGTAAAGAATGAAACTGATTAGCTGCTTCAGTCACCAAGAGCTCCACTGCTCTGGTGTGGCCAGGTTCTCTTCTAGGTCAGAGCTATTATTAAGGGCAGATAGAAAGCCTTCAGTTCTGAAGGGCATAGCTATCTTACTATGAATTTGCTGAACTCATATTCTTGGCCAAGACCTAGCTGTCCCTGCTTGTTAAGAAAGCCTCACTAGCCAAAACAATCTTGAAAAAAAAAAGAAAAAATTATTGCATGCAATCTTTCCAATTCCAAAACTTACCACAAAGCTACCATAATCAAAACAGTGTGGCACTAGCATAAGGATGAATATATGGATCAATGAAATAGTATTAAGAGTTCAGAAATAAACCCATGTGTCTATGGCCAAATGATTCTGACACCAACACCAACACCATTCAGTGGGGAAAGAATAGTCTTTCCAAGTGATGGAGGGACAACCCAAGAGCCACAAACAAAAGAATTAAGTTGGACCCCTACCTTATACTATATACAAAAATTAACTCAAAATGGATCAAATACTTAAATGTAAGAGCTAAAACTATAAAACCCTTAGAAGAAAACAGGTGTAATTATTTCTGACCCTGGATTAGGCAATAGTTTCTTAAATATGACACCAAAAGCACAAGCAAAAAAGAAAAATAAATAAACTGGATGTCATCAAAATTAAAAACTTTTGTGCATCAAAGGATATTATCAAGAAAGTGAAAAGATAACCTAAACTATGAGAGAAAATATTCACACATTATGAATTTGATAAAGGATTCACACCCAGAATGTATAAAGGGTTCCTAAACAACAAAAACCACAATTTAATTAAAAAATGGGAAAAGGATTTGAATACACATTTCTCCAAAGATATGCAGATGGGGAATAGGCACATGAAAAGATACTCTATATCACTAATCATTCAGAAAATGCAAATCAAAACAACAATCAAACCCATTAGAATGGCTACTATCAAAAATAAACAAACAAAATAACAAGTATTGATGAGAATATATGTGAAAACACTGGATTGTACTCTTTAAAAAGGTGAATTTTTTGTTATATAAATTTTCTCTCAGTAAAAATGGAAAAGTAAGAAAGTATGAGCCCGATACTGTCTCTGATCACATTTAATCCATTCAACAAATAGCACCAAAACTGGGGGCTGGATTTTTGGGCTGGGTACTAACCATAAAGCGCCAGGTACAACTAACACAGTCATTGCCCTCAGGGATCTTACTTTCTTGTTTGTCCACCCATCTATCTAAGCCTCAGCGTCAGCCCAGACTACTATTAAGAACAAATTAGTACCACACTGCCATGACCAGGTTTATACTAGCCCAAGATATACTATAAATTGCTGTTGAGCCTCAATATTTCAAGTCATTTTGTGTGTGTGTATGTATATATTTATATATACATATTGTATTAGTTTTCTAGGACCACCATAACAAAGTATCACAAACAGTGGTAAACAGAAACTTGTCTCACAGTTCTAAAGGCGAGGAGTTCAAGAGCAAAGTGTCAGCAGGGCCATGCTCTCTCTCAAGGTGCTAGGAAAGGATCTGACCCAGGCCTCTCTCCTAGCTTCTGTTAGTTCCTCGTAGTGGCATAATTTGACTCTTCACATCATGTTTCCCCTGTGTGCATGGCTGTGTCCAATGTCCCCTTTTTATAAGGACTCCAGTCATATTGGATTAGGGGGTCTACCCTACTCTAGTATGATCTTGTTTTAACTAACAGTATCTGCAACAACTCTCTGTGCAAATAAGGTCACATTCTGAGGTACTGGGAGTTAGGACTTTAACATGTGAATTTTGGAGGGACACAGTTCAACCCATAAGAAACACACACTGTGTGTGCGTGTGCTCACGTCCACACAACTGCCTTCAATAGCATCTCTGAGGGATGGAAAAGGCAAGTTAGTTTGGTCCCTATGCTTCAGATAAGTCTACTGAGGCTCAGAGAACTTAAGGGATTAGAGGAATCCAGGTCTCTAGACTCTCAGGTGGCACATTTTCTACACCTTGGGACGGCGTGTGTCTTCCAATGCCATCCCTTCTGCTGTTGCAACCATTGCCAAGCAGTCAGATTCTGGAGGGTTCTGACTTCGGCCAACACAGGTGTCAAGCTGGTGGGAAGTCCCTAAAGCATTTCCCAGACTGTGCTGACAGCATCCTGGCAGCAGAGTGGGCACTGGGATAAAAGCCTGTTCCAACACGTGGCATTCCTCCCAAGCTGCCTGATATGCCTGCCTTCTTAAGCAGCTAAGAACTGTTGGCAGCTGTGGGTGCAGAAAACCAGCAAGCTGAATCCATAGGAACCACAGTGCAACATATTTCCAACCAAAGGGGCAAGTTATCCATCAACCCAATCCCACCTAAAGCTTGTTAGTTATCACATGCTGCTGTGTCTTCAAAATCATCACCAGCCCAGTATCTAATTTACTGAGGCAGCATCTCAAATCTGGTATAATCTAGTTTTCAGCTAATAGAACACCACAAAATCGTCCTCTAATCTAAGCCTTGCTTTCCCCAGTTGTGAAATGAAAGTGCCACACTGAGAGACTACCAATGTCCCTTCTGATTCTAAAATTTTATCTGGGAGGAAAACCAGGTAAATAAATTAGCCATATGCTCTCTAAATGAACAACAAATTCCAAAAAGATGTGTAGCTTCCATGCTGCTAAAGGCACCAAGCCCCAGGAAACACACTCTCCCACTGAGCTACCCCAAGCACTGTGGAGATAATTTCTGAAGCTGGAGAGAGAAAAATTCTGAGGCACCAAGCAGCACTGACCCTGCTTCTCCTGAGAACATGTAAGTCAGCAGCCCCCAAGCACCAAGGGTGGCTCAGATAGCATAACATGGGCTACTGGAGCATGGGGTCTCTCCAAAAGAGGATGGGAACCTGGCATGAGGAAAGCATCACTGCAGACAAGGTGGGTCAAATGTCAACACTCATTGCCAAAAAGTTGTACGAGATTCTCACCATTAGTGACTACTCAAAGGACTGAAATCCCAGGAAGACAGGGATCACAATCAGTGATAGATATCTGTTTTGGAGGTTGCGTACTGGCTACCAGTAGACCAGATTTGGGCTGGTGACCTGCTTTATTTGACCTGTACAGTGTTTTCCAAAAAATTAGTTTCCAACCTTAAAAAAAGTGGGACTTCTTTACATAAAAATACAGATTTCCAGCTTCTCTTGATTAGACTATTTGGTAGCACTGGGCTTTATTCCCGCTTGGCTGCCATCATCTGGGGCTGAAAATCACCTGCTCACGACAGATGGGGCTGGCTTCCCAATGTGTCACGGGCCAGTCATCAGCTTTGCTCATTTATGGTTCCTCTTCAGGCTCACTCAGGAATAAAGTGAGTGAGGCCCAGGAACATCCAATGCTGTTTGCAAAGGCAGAGGCATGGGTTTTGTCTCTGCAAACTTTGCAGTTTTCTGAGTGATAACCAGGGACCAAAGGTAGCACCATCTAAATCATAAAATTAATAGGCAAAGAAAGATACTGGGAACAGATCAAAAGAGCACCAGGAAAGGAATGACTGCACAAAAAGTGGCATATCCATACTGTGACATATTATGCAGCTATTGAAAAGAATCAGATCAGCGGCTCTCAACCAGGGACAATTATTGTCCTCCAGGGACATATGGCAATGTCTGGAGACACGTTTGGGAGGGCTAGGCACTGCTGTGATCTAGTGGGTAGTGGACAGCAATGCTGCTAAACATCCGACAATGCACAGGACAGCCCTTCCACGACAAAAAATTATCCAGCCCAAAATATGTCAGTAGCACTGAGGCTCAGAAATCATGATCTAGATGCATTCTTATTTACATGATACTGAGAAGAGCAAGATGCAGAGAAGTGTATACACACCATTTTAATATGACAGACAAAAAAGTTATGCTCACGAATTTACTGAACAGCATTATGGTACTACCTGCATGAAATCAGCTACTTCTGCACCTATATGCATCCAAAGTTTTGTGAAACGTTAGATCACCAAATGTTAACAGGAGCCATCTCAGAGTGACGGCATGCCAGGTGATTTCTACTTTCCTCCTCTTATTTCTTGGCACTGTGTGAATTGTTTTGAATGACTCTGTATTATTTACATAATCAGAAAAGCACAGTAAAAATGTTTTTCATTTTAAAAAGAAGCAATAGATAATTCACACACATGACCTTTAACAATAGATTTACTGATCACCCTACCAAACCTTACTCCTGTGCCATTAACAAAGACAATCATAATTGATTGGCATCTTCCTGGTCTCCCTTCCCTTGCTTGACACTGAAAGGGCCTTCCTCACACAAGGGCCAGAAAAAGGGCACGTGGTTCTTAGCAAGAGAAGCCCAGACAGCTAGTCTGTTAGTATCAGCACCCGACAGCCAGAGTCAGTTGGCAATCAATGACCCACCAGCTTCCAGGACCGCATCTGCTCTCCCCTCTCCTGGTCAAGTTTCTCCTGAGCGCAGAGAGTTCCCAGAGAGAGAACAGAGCCAGCGGACATGGATCCTACCCTTAATGAGTTTACACACTACTTAGGAGATGTACAAACCACACAGGGAACATGGTAAAGGTGTGGGTGCCAGTTACAAATCGAAATTGTCAAAACCCAGCTCTGCCAGGCATCAAGTCAGAATACCTATCATATCAAGCTAAGCACTTTGTGGTTGAACGATCAGAGTTTTTTGCAATGTCAGAGGCTCCAAAGGGCTGAAATTCAGTCAGTGCATCTGTATCTCCTGGAGCGGACACCAGAACAGGGCCAAAGACTGCACCTGGGGGC
Source organism: Phocoena phocoena (assembly GCF_963924675.1). NCBI lineage: Eukaryota > Metazoa > Chordata > Mammalia > Artiodactyla > Phocoenidae > Phocoena > Phocoena phocoena. Next base: position 22,332,379 of record NC_089225.1, on the reverse strand, counting down.
TCCTCTCAGCTGCCCTTGCTTCGGTATCACAGCATCATCACCAATGGGCTGAGTGGGAAGTGGCGTGGGCTTCTCTGTCCCGTCTCCCATCTCCTTGTGCACCACGTCTTACCACTAGATGCTGAAAACAGATTCCGTCTACCCCCAAAAGGAGTAGGTTTATGTGCATTTCTATCTAATTATCTGAATGTGTGGAACTGATTTTTGTGAAAGCACTGGTATTTGTGCAAACTTTCATCAGTAAGAAGTTAAGACTATGCATATCAGTAAGGCGAGGGTTTCAGGACACATGAGACGATGCTTTGGGATCAGTGTAAGAATGTATATTTAGCAATGAATATATTATACATACTATTAAACTTCAGAGTTAAACTTCAACATTAGCTAGAGGATTTAGTCGATGTGCTTACTGATAAAAATGAGCTTCTAAACTGTCCAACATATCAGGTATTTTGCTAGGTGCTTTGGAGTCTTCAAAACTCCAAAATCCTTGCAGAGAGAGTCACATTACCTTTTTTAATAGATGAGGAAACTGAGGCTCAAAAAAAGTTAGATATATCACCCAAGTCCACTATTAAATGTCAGAGGCATTAAATGTCAAACCCATGTCTATGTGAATCCAATGTGGTTCCCATTATATGATGCTTTCTCTCCAGTTACTCCCCATAACCCAAGATATCCCACGGGAAGGGGAGTTCACAATGTCAATCAGAAGAGCTACAATCAAAAGCTGGTGTTTTCTGGAGTTTACACTTATACCAAATACTCGTCTGCCCCTTAATGAGTAATAGTCAATTAATTATATGCCACTGGATAAGTTAAGATATAATAGCAAAGCTGAATATCCATAGTATCAATATCTGGGAGATTCACTATAGTGAAACTAGAGGTTTTTATGGCTTTGAGCACAACTAGTAGTGTTTCGTTTTTCCTAAAGTATGATGAAATAGCCAATGACATTGGGGTAAATGGAAAAACCCAAAGGAAGTTATCATCCATTTCATATCTCCAGTTCGGGCAGGGATCATTAATTCTACTTACTGGAGTATAAAACGATGCTTGTTATGATTGACACCTCATGTGAATTTTCTGTGATGAGCGGGTTAACATCAAATTAAAATTCCCCAAGCAAATGCAACAGGCCTGTCAGTCTTAGCTGGTTTCTCTTAGACCAGCTTCTCATTAAACATAGGAATGGGTCTCCTAGGAGCCTCCAGGTCAGACTATCCTGGGTTGTGATGATTGTTTTTGCTAACTTCATAAACAGTGTTTCCCAACAGTTTTTGTACTTCTTTTTTTAAAGCATATGCTCCATTTGGTGAATATAATATTCTCATGTAGTATCCCCCCTCAAAAACAATGATAATAATTGGACACTAAACCCTCCTATTGATAATTTCTTTTGCTCCAAAGATAAAGTCTATCTTCAGATTATCGGCACAAAGCAAGGCTGGCATGTCTAGCTTATTTTCAGCAGTTTTATTTAAGAAAATAACAGGGTTTGGGGCCTCTGGGGGGCTTTGTTTTAACCTTGCATCATAATAGTGACTATACTTCTCAAACGGCACACAATCCACCTGCCACTTCCTCAGAAAAATCCTGATTTTTCCCTCTAGTAGGTCTGGCACCCTGGGTGAGAATCACAGTCCTGAAGTTTAATTAACTCCAAAGACAGGAGAGGAAATTATCTAATTTCATCAGAAATTGGTATATTTTCTCTCCCACTGATAGGAAAAGAAAGTACTTTCGAAGAGAGGAGCTGCTGCTGGCCACAGAAAGAGGATGTGTGCCTTCCCTTCAGAGGAGCGATGCAGGGTTCCTCTGAAGGCTGTGGTAAGGCAGGCAGGAGAGGCGTCAGAACTCGGCCCTGTTTACCAAGGAAGCTGAGTACATGTCCAGCTTGGCACACACGTGGTGACGCCCGAGGGGATGCCACAGACCCTGCTCACCCTCACTCCTTCTATGTGCTGTGGAAGCAGACCCACTCTTCATTCACAAGAGAGAAAAGATGTACAACAGGGAAAGACAAAAGAAAGAGAGGGAAATGATTTCTGGGGGAATGAAGACTTACAGAGGGGTAAGGAAGGCATCAGAGGAAAAGGAGGAGAAGGGCAGAGGAGAGCAACCGATGAAGGCATCTAAGAGTTTAGACCACAGAGAATAGGAGGCATCATCACAATGACAATTTCACAGTAAAAATAACTACCATTTATTGAGCTTTTGCTGTGTGGGATGGATGCATGCATGGATGGATAAATAAGTAAACAAATATACATACATACATTTAATTTAGTTTAACTTCATTTCACTAAACTTAATCCTAAAAGACACCTGTTCCGACCCTTCTTTTACCCTGAGGAATCCGAGACTCTCAGAGTTAGTGACTTCTCTAAGGTAGCAGAATTAGAATTTAAACCCAGTTTGTCTGGCTCCAAATTCCACGCTGTTAATTACTAGACGGCTTATTTGTAACAAATGTGAAAGAATGTGTATGCTTAGTTGCCTATTTTCTTGTTCAAATTAGTCATCTCCAGACATGATACTGTTCCAGTGATATATCCACTGATGAAAATCACTTGGGGATCCACTTTTGAAACTTCCATTACAGCCTCAAGCACACTCTTTTGATTATCTTTGTTGATGACATATCCTCATGCTTTGAGAGTGGAGTTTATTTTGGGGACAGCCAAAAGTCAGTCAGAGCAAAACTGGTTAAAAACTGTGGGGGACACTGATACCATTTGACGTTTAAGCAAAAAGTATTTTGTGTGCCTTATCTACTGTTTCAGAGAAATTCCCCAAGAAGAGTTGCTAGCAGATTCTGATCCACGGCCCCATCACTGCAGTAAACACAGAGACCTAAGATAGCCCCTTCAAAGCTCAACATTAAACTGGTATGTTTGTCAAAATACCATTCTCGTGACAATAAAATCATATCTTAGTCATTCTTCAGATAAAAGCAATCTGATCTTGCTTTAACTACTGATAAATGAAATATTCAAGTAAATAGAAATGTTCCATTAAAAAAAAAAAAACAGGTAAGCACCTAATAGTCTTTGATGTTGATGCTGTTAAAGCATCTTGTGCCTGAATTTGCGGAAAAGTCCAAAGAGAAATGGTAATGCTCTTGGGGCATTATGGCCTTTAAAATTCAAACTTCTGATCATGGATGACTAGATATCAGGGATGGGATGGCCTGCCCATCTCCTGCCCTGCGACTGACTAATCTTTGAACATCTAAACAGGGCTGCCTCTCATACATTTGAAAAATGGCATCATATTTGGTCTGGAGAGCTTCCTCTCCTGTTTATGGTCCATGGAACAGGTGCTCTCCTCTGAATGGTTACTGTTCTTCTCAAGAGCTGCCAATTTTCATTACAGCGATGCACTGGAGGAATGCTGGAATGTCACATGGAAAGAAAATTACTGGGCAGCTCCCTTTTTTCCATTAGAATTTCAGCAAAGCGAGTAAGGCAAGGGCAGACGAGATAATGAAGGGGTTGCATGGGGATTTATTTCATTTTCATTTTTCCTTTGAGATGGTGTTAATAAAATTAGCAGTGTTCCAATAACAGCAAGGATTATAAAAGATACATGTATCAACAATGTGCAGTTTCCCTACGGGAGTGTACAATAAAACTTTTCACATGCAAATCTCCCATCAGCGAACATATAGAGGTGCAAGATAAACAAGGGGAAAAAAATGACATTAAGCTAATTCTCAGTCATCTCTGACAACTAGAAGGATTAAAACTTTTTAAGTTGACCGACAGATCTCCCAAACAATTTTAAGCTTTCATTCAGTTTTTGCTCTGTCAAGTCTTTAGCCAAAGCTCCTTACAAGGAATCATGCTAATTCTTTTAAATTTTAGGGACTGGGTTAAAATCAATGCTTTCCCACTGCCTAGCACACAAAGCCAAAAATCCTCTTACAAGTCCTTCCACAGTCAGGTCCTATCCAACAATCAAAGTAATCTAGCCCACTCCGCCCCAAAGTCATCTCTCCTGTTTGTCCATCAAAAATCCCCAGCTAAAAACTGGTCCCTTCAAGGTCTATGACACTCTACTCCCCTTTATCTTATTTCTGCTCAAATCGTCCTTATCCTTTGAAGCCTTTACAACTCAGACGCTGCCTCTTCTCAGCTTCGCCCTTCCCTTCTAGGTCTTACCAACCTCTTACCACTCTCATGTAGTCTGAACCACCAACTCACAACCTGACACTAAGCCATCTGAATGGATCACGATTTTTCATGCATACCACCTCCCTAGGGGAACAGCAAGCTTCCATGTAGCAGAGACAGTACTGGGTACATGCACAGGACAAGCATCTATTGACTGCATGACAGACTCTATGGCCCTATGCCTCCTCCTGTGGAGATGCAAACAGGTCAAGAGGCAGAGAGAGACAAGAGAAAGGAAAAGGAGAGGCAAGGGATCTGGATACTCCAGACACTGGACAATCAAGTGAACAATGATCTAAATAATCCAGACTTTACTTCCTATATAAAGGGAAAATATACGGATGACCAATGCAATTTACATGAAAACTGTTTTGAGAACTACGGTGATTTATTAAATGTGGATTCAGCAAATCTAATATGAAGGGTACTTCCAGGAAGAGCAGGTAAGTAGACATAAAATATTTCCTAAAATCAAATGCTAAAATCGTAAACGTGCTAAAGAAAACTTCTCCCCCAAATCATTCTCAACTCAAAATGGTAGATTACATTTATTACTGAGGTATTCAGACATGCTAATGATGTTGAATGTCCCTGCTGGTAATAAATGAAAACACTGAAATCTTCCAGGAACATGATGAGTGCCGTTTTCACACGATCATCTGAAGCCGCCACCTGTCGTTCAAAAGGCTAGAGCTGCATTGAATCCTTCGTGTAAAACCCAAGGAGGTGCTGCCACGGCAAGAACGAGGCTAGTGCTTCTATCGAGCCAAAGCAATAACAATTACTTGAAAATGCCAAGTATCACAGTAGAAAGCTGAACTGGTGCTAATCTGGAGATGCCAAGACCCGCGGCGTTTTATGTGATGAAACGGTGTCCATCTCACTGAAGTAAACCCCGTGACCACAGCACAGAACCATTCCTCACCTAGTTCTTTTTACAGCCGCAAAGTGTCATGAACACAGAGGCTGAGATTCAGCCTCAGGTAAGTCACCAACAGCGCTTCCATAGCTGGAATGGTGGCAGGCCAACAACCTTTTTCATCTTTTACTTGAACTTTTTACTCAACAATATTTCTGAAAGGCTTGGGATGGTTGTCCATTTCAACATGTTAAAAGACAGGCTTTTCGGAGATTAAGTACCCAAACAGTATAAGATGTATGCCTCTAACCCATTCCCATGCCACAAAAACAAGCTTCTATGTATTTGTTTGAAAAACATACGAAAATAGAGAAGAAAGACACAGACCTCGAAAAATACTTTTAAGCTTCTTCTACATGAAAAACACATTTAAGGAATGGTGACCAATCATTTCTATGATCCCTTGTGCATGCAACAAATATTTGCTGAGCATCTGCTATGTTCCAAGCCCTGTGAATGAGACAGACCCCACCCCTGCCTTCATACAGCTTACAGCCAATAGGTATACATCAATCAAATATTAGTTAGATTTGTGCTACTACAAAGTGCATTTTGTAGAGGCTTAAAGCAAGTGATCTCAAGTAGCTGGAGTGATGGGGAAGATTCTATGGCAGAAGTCATGTCTAAGCTGAATTTTTAAGTTGACTAGGAGTCGCCTAGGTGAAGGGGAGAAGGGAAGATGGGAAAGAGTTCCTAGTAGAGAAAAGTACATCTGTCAGGGACCAAAAACAGGAAAGAGATGGGCATGTTGCTGAAGGAGAGCCAGCCTGGCTAGAAAGGAGAGACTGAATAGGACGAAGCTGGGGGAAGCAAGGAGGAGTAGGGTCCTGCAGATAATTGAAAGCCATGTTGAGGATACAGAGCTTTAAACCACAAAATGTTTTAGGCCAAGGATGGACATCAACAGTTTGTATTGTTAATGAGCACACAGGTTGCTTTAGGGAGACTGTGTTAAGGGTAGGTAGGGAGCAGTAATAGCAGCAAGGACACTAAGAGGCTCTTGCAATAGTCTGAGAGAGAAATAGCTTGTCCTAGGCTGATGGGAAGAAGAAAACAGATTCAAGAGATATTTAGGGAGAAGAAATAATATTTAGGAAGAGAGAGGAAGCAAAATGGGCTCAGAGGTTACTGGCCTGAGGAAATAGGCAGAAGCACCTACTGAGGGATGGGTGAGTACAGGTTACAATACTGAACATCAGACTTGGTGTCTTGCAAACAAGACATGTTCTTAGCTCAGTTAGAGTTCAAAATGCACTGATAAACTTAGAAACTTCTCCAACAATCATGGAACTACATAGCTTCAGAGCAATAAAGAATTATGCAGATCTTTGAACTAAAATAGCAAATCTATGGGAACCAGCCGTCCCCAATTTGAAGGGAGAATATTAGTCCTAGCAATTTCTGAATTATTACTGGCATCATTAATACTTCCAGAAACAAGGGATTTATCCACTTGTGTCCTCGACACTTGTCCCAAGGTCTTTTTAAATGTCGAATTCACACTGAATGCCGTGTTCCGGAGCAAACAAATCCAGCGGTTGCCACAGAATTTATGTTACGGTTTTCAGAAAGCTTGTGGGAATGCCAGAGGTCTTTTGAATTTTTTCATTGAACAGAGAACCCTGGAGTTTGTATTGATTGAACAAGATCAAGCAGAAAGCTTTCATTTCCCCCAAGGGTCTACTGTGTCGTATTTCTCAAAAGATAATTCACTTAATTATTTTAGCCCTGGTAAAAAGTAAGGGACAATAGCAATTTTAACTTGATTATTCTTAAACAATTCTATCACATAAAAATTATCAACCCCTGAAGCTCTTGGGATACACATTTAATAGTGGCCCAGGCCTGTCATCAAACCAGAGGACTTCCCACCTTCTGCGGCCACCCTTGCTCAGCACTTTTTATTTTTTAATGTTTCAACTCCAAATAGCACTGCCAAATCTCTTTCTTCTCGATATAATCTCTATATGATTTCAATGAACATTTTCTCCTGGGCCTATTATAAATAACACAAGGGAACAGCTGCGGAAGAGAAATGGGCATTTTATAGCAGGTGATTTGGGAATTCAGAGAAACACAAAAATTCTGGGCAGAGAGAAGTGCAAACACAGAAGAGGGGTTAGAAACATAGGACAGGACTCATTATATACGGCCTTGATGTCCCTGTGGTACATAATTTCCTAGTAAAGGAGTTTAATAAATCCAAGCCAGATTGATAGGGGGTGGGTTCTCTGCAACTAGGAGATAATATCTCATTGGCCCAAAGACTCCATACCTTTGAGGAAAGAAAGGGGGTGTCTGTCACTGCATTCCTGTGGAGCCATGGAGACCAATAGGACAGCAGACACCAAAAATCTCTATTCAAGGGAATAAATACAAGGATACTCCCCCTGCCATGAGCCAGTATGACTGTTTATGTGCCTGAAATTAGTTATTTGGAGGTTGCATGCTCTCTTCTCCCAGTATTCTGGGTTAGGGTTAGGAATCAAGCACTCGGTTTTCAGAGGCAATCAGAAAGGATATTGAGGTGTTCAAAAATTTCTTTTCTTAATAAAGAGATTTAAAAAGCAATTATTTGTCCACAATTCAGCCATTTGGCAACTAAATCGTTCCTCAGCCTCACAAGGACCAAAGACACCTGATTCCAATTAACTCAGAGGCATTACATTGCCCAAAAGAGCTAAGGAGATAAAGCTCTGCTTTGCCTTGATTTCTGTCCCTCAACAGTCATCTCTTCTTAGTTTGAGGTCAGTGGCTCTAATACAGAGACTGGCGCCCACCTAGGATTTGAAGCCCTAGTATGGGGGAATTTAGAATCAAACCCCTAGTTTTGGTTCTGGTAACAGAATCCTAGCTGACCCACCTCAATAACTTGTCCAGGTCCCAGGTGCTGTGGCACCAGGGCCCTGTGTTGCCATCGTAAAAGACCTCACTTAACCCTTTCCCCACCAATGACTAGCATCTTGACTGCTACCCAGTGTGTGGTTGACACAAGGGGACAGTAGGTTGATGGGAATATATCAATATCCACAATGAGAGAATGTTTCACTCTACAGATATTTACTGAGTACCTCGATGTGCAGGCTCTGTTCCAGAGAGTATGGGCATATCTGTGATAGTCATGGACTTGTATTCTCATGGGCAAGACAGACAGCAAACAGATGTAGAGTTCCTTTAATGGCAAAGACAGAAACTCAGAGATGGCACATAAAAGGAAGCAATATGACAGACTCCACATGGAAATGTGACCCCCAAAGCCCACACAGGACTGTGCAGTCCTGGTGAGCCCACCCATGAGAAGTACGGATTCCAGCAGGTACAAAATGGCCTCCTTTGCCATTTACATGCCATCCAGACGGTTCCATGGGCTCCCAGCCCGGCTCCTTAACAGGGGCCAGTGGAACGAACTACCTGTGTGAACTGTGGGACAAAAGAAATCAAAATTCAATTTTCCAGGCCTGGCGTTCCTTACCAGAACCTAATCTCAAACCTGCTCCTAAAATAAAGGAATTTCTTAATATCCTTTCTGCAGTCACCTTCAGGAGACATGCAGGGACAGAAAACCAGGAGTCATCTTGTGTGAAAGCATTTTCCACTGAATATTGCTATGATTATTTCACCTTGGAAATAATATCATTCAGTTTACAGTTAGATACTGAGTTTCTGATTTGGTTTAAAACATAAAAGGAATCAGAGAAAGTGTGCACGAATCAACGAGACCCAGCTAGAAACAGATTTCGATTTCTAGTTTGGGCCAAAGGCTTTATTGGATAAGGTAAACTGGTGAAGAAGACAATAATTAGATAACCATTCTTCTGTCTTGGGAAAAGATAGGCTTAAGAAAGAGTTTACTTTTGCTTCTGAGGAGGGGTTGACCAGTCCTGTTTTTTTTGTTTTTTTTTTTTCCGCGGTACGCGGGCCTCTCACTACTGTGGCCTCTCCCGTTGCGGAGCGCAGGCTCCGGACGCACAGGCTCAGCGGCCATGGCTCACGGGCCCAGCCGCTCCGCGGCATGTGGGATCTTCCCAGACTGGGGCACGAACCCGTGTCCCCTGCATCGGCAGGCAGACTCTCAACCACTGCGCCACCAGGGAAGCCCGACCAGTCCTGTTTTGAAGAGAATTGATTGATCATCAAGGAGCAAGCCTATGGAGATGACATACTCCATCCATCCTTTTCAGATGGTACTCTGAGACTATGACAGCTCCCCTAAGTTCTTCCTTAAACAGGAGATTGTCAGGAGCCCAGAGCAGACAAACACTGCCCCAGAAGAAGTCACATCTTCCACTGGTCACATGCATTCTTAGGGGGAAAAGCTCTAACTGTAAAAGTTTTCTTTCTTAGACCAGGAGCGGGAGACAGTGACAAGTGGAAGGTTTGTGCCACTTTCTAGTTTCGAAACAATTCAGCCTTCCTTCCTTGGTGAAATGTCTAATGTCAAGAGTGCTCAATTTGTTCAATATGTGGGGCTAAGCTACATGTAGGCCGCAGCCTCCACGAACCCTGCACTGTGGCTTGATCCCTGTCTCCTCAGACAATCTCATCTGCCTGCCTCAATATCGTACATTGGCCCCCAGAAGCCCCATGACAGGACAGTGTGTCTGTTAGCGCCTCTGGCCTGAGCACCTCCGGCCTGCACACAGATGCTCAGAACACTGACTTCTACCTTGTGGGTTGGGCTTTTCCCAGCACATGATGTGGATCTCACTTTGCATCTGCTCCCACCCAGTGATGCGTCCATTCCCTTGTCGCTTCCCCACTTGGAATGTCCCGGTCCAAGTCCAGTGCTCTTACCTATGTCCAAATAGGTCACAATATGACAACAGTGATTTATGCCCTTTTTGTAAACATGATTAGGACTGTAACATTCAGTCCATCTGAATTCCTGTAGCCCTCACTATCTATCCAACTCATTTGGTAACTTGCATATATTAGCCATACTATTTTCTTTCCATATGTGTGTATATATGTACACATAAGCACACTTCCTCTCCAACTAGATTTCATGCTTCTTAAGAGCAGGGACCACAATTCATGTTCTGCATTCTCAGCATCTTACACAATACCTCCCATTTGTAAGTACAGTGAAATATTTATCACCGGAGTGATGATGATAAAGATTTGTCCAAGACAATCTTAATAATCTCGGTGCCTAAGAAGCATTGAGACAGCTGTACCTGCCCATGAGCAGACTACACAAATGAGAGGAAGAAGATCAACCCCTGAGTGTGCTCAATCAATAGGGTAAGCATCAGACAAAACTCAGCTTTGTCTATTTGGAGCAGAACCTGCAACAAGATCAAGAATATCTCTGGGTTTTTGGCTGAAGTGATACTTCAAAGGAACAGCCCATGCTCTTGTAAGGGATCTCCATTAAACAAATCACCAGATGAACCAACACAGTCCAGTCGCTCTCCAAAACACGGTGGCTGATGCCCGTGGCACAATCCAGGCATGTGGCTAAGAGGCCACTTGGGGGGACCTTGAAGATGGCGGAAGAGTAAGACGCGGAGATCGCCTTCCTCCCCACGGATACACTAGAAATACATCCACACGTGGAACAACTCCTACAGAACTCCTACTGAAGGCTGGCAGAAGACCTCAGACCTCCCAAAAGGCAAGAAACTCCCCACGTAACTGGGTAGGGCAAAAGAAAAAACAGAGACAAAAGAATAAGGACGGCACCTGCACCAGTGGGAGGGAGCTGTGAAGGAGGAAAAGTTTCCACACACTAGGAAGCCCCTCCGCGGGCGGAGACTGCGGGAGGCAGAGGGGGGAGTTTCGGGACCGCGGAGTAGTGCACAGCGACGGGTGCGGAGGGCAAAGCGGGGAGATTCCTGCACAGACGATCGGTGCCGACCAGCACTCACCAACCCGAGAGGCTTGCTGCTCACCCGCCGGGGCGGGCGGGGCTGCGAGCTGAGGCTCGGGTTTTGGTTTTGGACGGAGCTCAGGGAGAGGACTGGGGTTGGCGGCTTGAACATAGTCTGAAGGGGTTAGTGCACCACGACTAGCCGGGAGGGAGTTCGGGGAAAAGCCTGCACCGGCCGAAGAGGCAAGAGACTTTTTCTTCCCTCTTTGTTTCCTGGTGCGCGAGGAGAGGGGTTTAAGAGCGCTGCTTAAAGGATCTCCAGAGACGGGCGCGAGCCGCGGCTAAAAGCGCGAACCCCAGAGACGGGCGCGAGCCGCGGCTGAGGGCGCGAGCCCCCGAGACGGGCGCGAGCCGCGGCTGAAAGCGCAAACCCCAGAGACGGGCGCGAGCCGCGGCTAAAACCGCGGACCCCAGAGACGGGCGGGAGACGCTAAGGCTGCTGCTGCCGCCACCAAGGGGCCTGTGTGCGAGCACAGGTCACTCTCCACACCCCTCTTCCGCGGACCCTGTGCAGCCCGCCACTGCAAGGTTCCCGGGATCCAGGGACAACTTCCCCGGGACAGCGCACGGCGGGCCTCAGGCTGGTGCAACGTCACGCCGGCCTCTGCCGCAACGTCACGCTGCCTCCGCCACCGCAGGCCCGCCCCGCACGCAGTGCCCCTCCTTCCCCCATCCCCCAACCCCCGGCCTGAGTGAGCCGGAGGCCCCGAATCAGCGGCTCCTTTAACCCCGTCCTGTCTGAGCGAAAAAACAGACGCCCTCCAGCGACCTACACGCAGAGGCAGGGCCAAATCCAAAGCTGAGTTCCTGTGAGCTGTGAGAACAAAGAAGAGAAAGGGAAATCTCTCCCAGCAGCCACAGAAGCAGCGGATTAAAGCTCCACAATCAACTTGATATACCCTGCATCTGTGGAATACCTGAATAGACAAGGAATGATCCCAAATTGAAGAGGTGGAATTTAGGAGCGAAATCTATGATTTTTTTCCCTTTTCCTCTTTTTGTGAAGGTGTACGTGTATGCTCCTGTGTGACATCTAGTCTGTATACTCTAGCTTCCACCATTTGTCCTAGGGCTCTATCCGTCCATGACTTTTTTTAAAAAATTCTTTTTCTTAATAATTAAGTTTAATTGTAATAACTTTATTATACTTTACCTTCATTCTTTCTTTCTTTCCTTCCTTCCCTCCCTCCTTTAGACAACGAATCACCCCAAATTGAGGAGGTGGTCTCAGGGAGCAGGATTTATGATTTTTCCCCCTTTACCTCTTTTTGTGAAGGTGTATGTGTATGCTTCTGTGTAAGATTTTCTCTGTATAGCTTTGCTTCCAACATTTGTCCTAAGGTTCTATCCGTCCCTTTTTTTTTTTCTAAATATTTTTTAATTCAATAACTATATTATACTTTATTTTATTTTTACTGTATCATCTTTCTTTCTGTCTTTTTTTCCTTCTTTCACTCCTTCCTTCCTTCCTCCCTCCCTCCCTCCCTCCCTCCTTTCTTTCCTTCTTTGCTTCTTTCTTCCTTCCTTCCTTTCCTCCTTTCCTTCTTTCTTTCCTCATACTTCTACTAATTCTCTCTACTTTTTCTCCCTTTTATTCTGAGCCGTGTGGATGAAAGGCTCTTGGTGCTCCAGCCAGGAGTCAGGGCTCTGCCTCTGAGGTAGGAGAGCCAACTTCAGGTCACTGGTCAACAAGAGACCTCCCAGCTCCACATAATATTAAACAGCGGAAATCTCCCAGAGACCTCCATCTTAACACCAGCACCCAGCTTCACTCAACGACCAGCAAGCCACAGTGCTGGACAACCTATGCCAAACAACTAGCAAAACAGGAACACAACCCCACCCATTAGCAGAGAGGCTGCCTAAAATCATAATAAGGCCACAGACACCCCAAAACACACCACCAGACGTGAACCTGCCCACTAGAGAGACAAGATCCAGCCTCATCCAGCACAACACAGGCACTAGTCCCCTCCACCAGGAAGCCTACACAACCCACTGAAACAACCCTAGCCACTGGAGACAGACATCAAAAACAACGGGAACTACGAACCTGCAGCCTGCAAAAAGGAGACCCCAAACACAGTAAGATAAGCAAAATGAGAAGACAGAAAAACACACAGCAGATGAAGGAGCAAGATAAAAACCCACCAGACCTAACAAATGAAGAGGAAATAGGCAATCTACCTGAAAAAGAATTCAGAATAATGATAGTAAGGATGATCCGAAATCTTGGAAGTAGAATGGACAAAATGCAAGAAACAGTTAACAAGGACCTACAAGAACTAAAGATGAAACAAGCAACGATGAACAATGCAATAAATGAAATTAAAATCACTCTAGATAGGATCAATAGCAGAATAACTAAGGCAGAAGAACGGATAAGTGACCTGGAAGATAAAGTAGTGGAAATAACTACTGCAGAGCAGAATAAAGAAAAAAGAATGAAAAGAACTGAGGACAGTCTCAGAGACCTCTGGGACAACATGAAACGCACCAACATTCGAATTATAGGGGTTCCAGAAGAAGAAGAAAGAAAGAAAGGGACTGAGAAAATATTTGAAGAGATTATAGTTGAAAACTTCCCTAATATGGGAAAGGAAATAGTTAATCAAGTCCAGGAAGCACAGAGGGTCCCATACAGGATAAATACAAGGAGAAACACGCCAAGACACATATTAATCAAACTGTCAAAAATTAAATACAAAGAAAGCATATTAAAAGCAGCAAGGGAAAAACAACAAATAACACACAAGGGAATCCCCATAAGGTTAACAGCTGATCTCTCAGCAGAAACCCTACAAGCCAGAAGGGAGTGGCAGGACATACTGAAAGTGATGAAGGAGAATAGCCTGAAACCAAGACTACTCTACCCAGCAAGGATCTCATTCACATTTGATGGAGAAATTAAAACCTTTACAGACAAGCAAAAGCTGAGAGAGTTCAGCACCACCAAACCAGCCTTACAACAAATGCTAAAGGAACTTCTCTAGACACGAAACACAAGAGAAGGAAATGACCTATAGTAGCGAACCCAAAACAATATATAAAATGGAAATAGGAACATACATATCAATAATTACCTTAAATGTAAATGGACTAAATGCTCCCACCAAAAGACACAGATTGGCTGAATGGATACAAAAACAAGACCCTTATATATGCTGTCTACAAGAGACCCACTTCAGAACTAGAGACACATACAGACTGAAAGTAAGGGGATGGAAAAAGATATTCCATGCAAATGGAAACCAAAAGAAAGCTGGAGTAGCAATTCTCATATCAGACAAAACAGACTTTAAAATAAGGACTATTAAAAGGGACAAAGAAGGACACTACATAATGATCAAGGGATCGATCCAAGAAGAAGATATAACAATTGTAAATATTTATGCACCCAACATAGGAGCACCTCAATACATAAGGCAAATACTAACAACCATAAAAGGGGAGATCAACAGTAACACATTCATAGTAGGGGACTTTAACACCCCACTTTCACCCATGGACAGATCATCCAAAATGAAAATAAATAAGGAAACACAAGCTTTAAATGATACATTAAACAAGATGGACTTAATTGATATTTATAGGACACTCCATCCAAAAACAACAGAATACACATTTTTCTCAAGTGCTCATGGAACATTCTCCAGGATAGATCATATCTTGGGTCACAAATCAAGCCTTGGTAAATTTAAGAAAACTGAAATTGTATCAAGTATCTTTTCCGACCACAACGCCATGAGACTAGATATCAATTACAGGAAAAGATCTGTAAAAAATACAAACACATGGAGGCTAAACAATACACTACTTAATAATGAAGTGATCACTGAAGAAATCAAAGAGGAAATAAAAAAATACCTAGAAACAAATGACAATGGAGACACAACGACCCAAAACCTATGGGATGCAGCAAAAGCAGTTCTAAGGGGGAAGTTTATAGCAATACAAGCCCACCTTAAGAAGCAGGAAACATCTCGAATAAACAACCTAACCTTGCACCTCAAGCAATTAGAGAAAGAAGAACAAAAAAACCCCAAAGCTAGCAGAAGGAAAGAAATCATAAAAATCAGATCAGAAATAAATGAAAAAGAAATGAAGGAAACAATAGCAAAGATCAATAAAACTAAAAGCTGGTTCTTTGAGAAGATAAACAAAATAGATAAACCACTAGCCAGACTCATCAAGAAAAAAAGGGAGAAGACTCAAATCAATAGAATTAGAAATGAAAAAGGAGAAGTAACAACTGACACTGCAGAAATAAAAAAAATCATGAGAGATTACTACAAGCAACTCTATGCCAATAAAATGGACAATCTGGAAGAAATGGACAAATTCTTAGAAATGCACAACCTGCGAAGACTGAATCAGGAAGAAATAGAAAATATGAACAGACCAATCACAAGCACTGAAATTGAAACTGTGATTAAAAACCTTCCAACAAACAAAAGCCCAGGACCAGATGGCTTCACAGGTGAATTCTATCAAACGTTTAGAGAAGAGCTAACACCTATCCTTCTCAAACTCTTCCAAAATATAGCAGAGGGAGGAACACTCCCAAATTCCTTCTACGAAGCCACCATCACCTTGATACCAAAACCAGACAAGGATGTCACAAAGAAAGAAAACTACAGGCCAATATCACTGATGAACATAGATGCAAAAATCCTCAACAAAATACTAGCAAACAGAATCCAACAGCACATTAAAAGGATCATACACCATGATCAAGTGGGGTTTATTCCAGGAATGCAAGGATTCTTCAATATACGCAAATCTATCAATGTGATAAACCATATTAACAAATTGAAGGAGAAAAACCATATGATCATCTCAATAGATGCAGAGAAAGCTTTTGACAAAATTCAACACCCATTTATGATAAAAACCCTCCAGAAAGTAGGCATAGAGGGAACTTTCCTAAACATAATAAAAGCCATATATGACAAGCCCACAGCAAACATCATCCTCAATGGTGAAAAACTGAAAGCATTTCCACTAAGATCAGGAACAAGACAAGGTTGCCCACTCTCACCACTCTTATTCAACATAGTTTTGGAAGTTTTAGCCACAGCAATCAGAGAAGAAAAGGAAATAAAAGGAATCCAAATCGGAAAAGAAGAAGTAAAGCTGTCACTGTTTGCAGATGACATGATACTATACATAGGGAATCCTAAAGATGCTACCAGAAAACTACTAGAGCTAATCAATGAATTTGGTAAAGTAGCAGGATACAAAATTAATGCACAGAAATCTCTGGCATTCCTATATACTAATGATGAAAAATCTGAAAGTGAAATCAAGAAAACACTCCCATTTACCATTGCAACAAAAAGAATAAAATATCTAGGAATAAACCTACCTAAGGATACGAAAGACCTGTATGCAGAAAATTATAAGACACTGATGAAAGAAATTAAAGATGATACAAATAGATGGAGAGATATACCATGTTCTTGGATGGGAAGAATCAACATTGTGAAAATGACTCTACTACCCAAAGCAATCTACAGATTCAATGCAATCCCTATCAAACTACCACTGGCATTTTTCACAGAACTAGAACAAAAAATTTCGCAATTTGTATGGAAACACAAAAGACCCCGAATAGCCAAAGCAATCTTTAGGACGAAAAAAGGAGCTGGAGGAATAAGGCTCCCTGACTTCAGACTATATTACAAAGCAACAGTAATCAAGACAGTATGGTACTGGCACAAAAACAGAAAGATAGATCAGTGGAACAGGATAGAAAGCCCAGAGATAAACCCACGCACATATGGACACCTTATCTTTGATAAAGGAGGCAGGAATGTACAGTGGAGAAAGGACAGCCTCTTCAATAAATGGTGCTGGGAAAACTGGACAGGTACATGTAAAAGTATGAGATTAGATCACTCCCTAACACCATACACAAAAATAAGCTCAAAATGGATTAAAGACCTAAATGTAAGGCCAGAAACTATCAAACTCTTAGAAGAAAACATAGGAAGAACACTCTATGACATAAATCACAGCAAGATCCTTTTTGACCCACCTCCTAGAGTAATGGAAATAAAAACAAAAATAAACAAATGGCACCTAATGAAACTTCAAAGCTTTTGCACAGCAAAGGAAACCATAACCAAGACCAAAAGACAACCCTCAGAATGGGAGAAAACATTTGCAAATGAAGCAACTGACAAAGGATTAATCTCCAAAATTTACAAGCAGCTCATGCAGCTCAATAACAAAAAAACAAACAACCCCATCCAAAAATGGGCAGAAGACCTAAATAGACATTTCTCCAAAGAAGATATACAGAATGCCAACAAACACATGAAAGAATGCTCAACATCATTAATCATTAGAGAAATGCAAATCAAAACTACAATGAGATATCATCTCACACCAGTCAGAATGGCCATCATCAAAAAATCTAGAAACAATAAATGCTGGAGAGGGTGTGGAGAAAAGGGGACACTCTTGCACTGCTGGTGGGAATGTGAATTGGTTCAGCCACTGTGGAGAACAGTATGGAGGTTCCTTAAAAAACTACAAATAGAATTACCATATGACCCAGCAATCCCACTACTTGGCATATACCCTGAGAAAACCAAAATTCAAAGAGAGTCATGTACCAAAATGTTCATTGCAGCTCTATTTACAATAGCCAGGACATGGAAACAACCTAAGCGCCCATCATCGGATGAATGGATAAAGAAGATGTGGCACATATACACAATGGAATATTACTCAGCCTTAAAAAGAAATGAAATTGAGCTATTTGTAATGAGATGGATAGACCTAGAATCTGTCATACAGAGTGAAGTAAGTCAGAAAGAAAAAGACAAATACCGTATGCTAACACATATATATGGAATTTAAGGGGAAAAAATGTCATGAAAAACCTAGGGGTAAGATAGGAATAAAGACGCAGACCTACTGGAGAACGGACTTAAGGATATGGGGAGGGGGAAGGGTGAGTTTTGACAGGGCGAGAGAGAGTCATGGACATATACACACTAACAAACGTAGTAAGGTAGATAGCTGGGGGGAAGCAGCCGCAGGGCACAGGGATATTAGCTCGGTGCTTTGTGACAGCCTGGAAGGGTGGGATGGGGAGAGTGGGAGGGAGGGAGACGCAAGAGGGAAGACATATGGGAACATATGTATATGTATAGCTGATTCACTTTGTTGTAAAGCAGAAACTACAACACCATTGTAAAGCAATTATACCCCAATAAAGATGTTTAAAAAAAAAAAAAAAAAAACAAAGAGGCCACTTGTAGAAGCCCTCATGCCTTTGGGCCTACCTGTTGTATCCTGTGCCGACCAAGAGCATGTTGAATTCATTCCTTAGCCTGTTAACAGTTTTATTTATTTATTTTTGTAACATCTTTATTGGAGTATAATTGCTTTGCCATAGTGTGTTAGTTTCGGCTTTATAACAAAGTGAATCAGTTATATATATACATATGTCCCCATATCTCTTCCCTCTTGCGTCTGCCTCACTCCCACCCTCCCTATCCCACCCCTGTAGGTGGTCACAAAGCACCGAGCTGATCTCCCCGTGCTATGCGGCTGCTTCCCACTAGCTATCTATTTTACGTTTGGTAGTGTATATATGTCCATGCCACTCTCTCGCTTTGTCACAGCTTACCCTTCCCCCTCCCCATATCCTCAAGTTCATTCTCTAGTAGGTCTGTGTCTTTATTCCTGTCTTACCCCTAGGTTCTTCATGACACTTTTTTCCTTAAATTTCATATATATGTGTTAGCATACAGTATTTGTCTTTCTCTTTCTGACTTACTTCACTCTGTATGACACATTCTAGGTCCATCCACCTCATTACAAATAGCTCAATTTCGTTTCTTTTTATGGCTGAGTAATATTCCATTGTATATATGTGCCACATCTTCTTTATCCATTCATCCAGTGGTGGACACTTAGGTTGTTTACATCTCCTGGCTATTGTAAATACAGCTGCAGTGAACATTTTGGTAAATGACTTTTTGAATTATGGTTTTCTCAGGGTATATGCCCAGTAGTGGAATTTCTGGGTCATATGGTAGTTCTATTTTTAGTTTTTTAAGGAACCTCCATACTGTTCTCCATAGTGGCTGTACCAATTCACATTCCCACCAGCAGTGCAAGAGGGTTCCCTTTTCTCCACACCCTCTCCAGCATTTATTGTTTCTAGATTTTTTGATGATGGCCATTCTGACTGGTGTGACATGATATCTCATTATACTTTTGAGTTGCATTTGTCTAATGAATAATGATGTTGAGCATTCTTTCATGTGTTTGTTGGCAGTCTGTATATCGTCTTTGGAGAAATGTCTATTTAGGTCTTCTGCCCATTTTTGGATTGGGTTGTTTTTTGGCTATTGAGCTGCATGAGCTGCTTGTAAATTTTGGAGATTAATCCTTTGTAAGTTGCTTCTTTGGAAATATTTTCTCCCATTCTGAGGGTTGTCTTTTCATCTTGTTTATGGTTTCCTTTGCTGTGAAAAAGCTTTGAAGTTTCATTAGCTGCCAATTGTTTATTTTTGTTTTTATTTCCATTTCTCTGGATGGTGGGTCAAAAAGGATCTTGCTGTGATTTATGTCATAGAGTGTTCTGCCTATGTTTTCCTCTAAGAGTTTGATAGTGTCTGGCCTTACATTTAGGTCTTTAATCCATTTTGAGCTTATTTTTGTGTATGGTGTTAGGGAGTAATCTAATCTATACTTTTACATGTAGCTGTCCAGTTTTCCCAGCACCACTTGTTGAAGAGGCTGTCCTTTCTCCCCTGTACATTCCTGCCTCCTTTATCAAAGATAAGGTGACCATACGTGCGTGGGTTGATCTCTGGGCTTTCTATCCTGTTCCATTGATCTATATTTCTGTTTTGTGCCAGTACCATCTGTCTTGATTACTGTATCTTTGTCGTATAATCTGAAGTCAGGGAGCCTGACTCCTCCAGCTCCGTTTTTCGTTCTCAAGATTGCTTTGGCTATTCGGGGTCTTTTGTGTTTCCATACAAATTGTGAAATTTTTTGTTCTAGTTCTGTGAAAAATGCCAGTGGTAGTTTGATAGGGATTGCATTGAATGTGTAGATTGCTTTGGGTAGTAGAGTCATTTTCACAGTGTTGATTCTTCCAGTCCAAGAACATGGTATATCTCTCCATCTATTTGTATCATCTTTAATTTCTTTCATCAGTGTCTTATAATTTTCTGCATACAGGTATTTTGTCTCCTTAGGTAGGTTTATTCCTAGGTATTTTATTCTTTTTGTTGCAATGGTAAATGGGAGTGTTTTCTTGATTTCACTTTCAGATTTTTCATCATTAGTGTATAGGAATGCCAGAGATTTCTGTGCATTAATTTTGTATCCTGCTACTTTACCAAATTCATTGATTAGCTCTAGTAGTTTTCTGGTAGCATCTTTAGGATTCTGTATGTGCAGTATCATGTCATCTGCAAACAGTGACAGCTTTACTTCTTCTTTTCTGATATGGATTCCTTTCATTTCCTTTTCTTCTATGATTGCTGTGACTAAAACTTTCAAAACTATGTTGAATAAGAGTGGTGAGAGTGGGCAACTTTGCCTTGTTCCTGATATTGGTGGAAATGCTTTCAGTTTTTCACCACTGAGGATGATGTTGGCTGTGGGTTTGTCATGTATGGCCTTTATTATGTTGAGGAAAGTTCCCTCTATGCCTACTTTCTGCAGGGTTTTTATCATACAGTGGTGTTGAATTTGGTCGACAGCTTTCTCTGCATCTATTGAGATGATCATATGGTTTTTCTCCTTCAATTTGTTAATATGGTGTATCACGTTGATTGATTTGCGTATATTGAAGAATCCTTGCATTCCTGGAATAAACACCACTTGATCATGGTGTATGATCCTTTTAATGTGCTGTTGGATTCTGTTTGCTAGTATTTTGTTGAGGATTTTTGCATCTATGTTCATCAGTGATATTGGCCTGTAGTTTTCTTTCTTTGTGACATCCTTGTCTGGTTTTGGTATCAGGGTGATGGTGGCCTTGTAGAATGAGTTTGGGCGTGTTTCTCCCTCTGCTATATTTTGGAAGAGTTTGAGAAGGATAGGTGTTAGCTCTTCTCTAAATGTTTGATAGAATTCGCCTTTGAAGCCATCTGGTCCTGGGCTTCTGTTTGTTGGAAGATTTTTAATCACAGTTTCAATTTCAGTGCTTGTGGTCGGTGTGTTCATATTTTCTATTTCTTCCTGATTCAGTCTTGGCAGGTTGTGCTTTTCTAAGAATTTGTCCATTTCTTCCAGGTTGTCCATTTTACTGGCATAGAGTTGCTTGTAGTAATCTCTCATTATTTTTGTATTTCTGCAGTGTCAGTTGTTACTTCTC
Organism: Phocoena phocoena; assembly: GCF_963924675.1. NCBI lineage: Eukaryota > Metazoa > Chordata > Mammalia > Artiodactyla > Phocoenidae > Phocoena > Phocoena phocoena. The sequence continues at coordinate 22,311,050 of NC_089225.1, read as the reverse complement.
CTTTTTCATTTCTAATTCTATTGATTTGAGTCTTCTCCCTTGTTTTCTTGATGAGTCTGGCTAATGGTTTATCAATTTTGTTTGCCTTATGTATTGAGGTGCTCCTATGTTGGGTGCATAAATATTTACAATTGTTATATCTTCTTCTTGGATGGATCCCTTGATCATTATGTAGTGTCCTTCTTTGTCTCTTCTAGTAGTCTTTACTTTAAAGTCTATTTTGTCTGATATGAGAATTCTACTCCAGCTTTCTTTTGATTTCCATTTGCATGGAATATCTTTTTCCATCCCCTCACTTTCAGTCTGTATGTGTCTCTAGGTCTGAAGTGGATCTCTTGTAGACAGCATATATATGGGTCTTGTTTTCATATCCATTCAGCCAGTCTGTGACTTTTGGTGGGAGCATTTAACCCATTTACATTTAAGGTAATTAACGATATGTATGTTCCTATTCCTATTTCCTTAATTGTTTTGGGTTTGTTATTGTAGGTCTTTTCCTTCTCTTTTGTTTCTTGCCTAGAGAAGGTCCTTTAGCATTTGTTGTAAAGCTGGTTTGGTGGTGCTGAACTCTCAGCTTTTGCTTGTCTGTAAAGGTTTTAATTTCTCCATCAAATCAGAATGAGATCCTTGCTGGGTAGAGTAATCTTGGTTGCAGGTTTTTCTCCTTCATCACTTTAAATATGTCCTGCCAGTCCCTTCTGGCTTGCAGAGTTTCTGCTGAAAGATCAGCTGTTAACCTTATAGGGATTCTCCTGTGTGTTATTTGTTGTTTTTCCCTTGCTGCTTTTAATGTGTTTTCATTGTATTTAATTTTTGACAGTTTGATTAATATGTGTCTTGGCGTGTTTCTCCTTGGATTTTTCCTGTATGCGACTCTCTGTGCTTCCTGCACTTGATTAACTATTTCCTTTCCCATATTAGGGAAGTTTTCAACTATAATCTCTTCAAATATTTTCTCAGTCCCTTTCTTTTTCTCTTCTTCTTCTGGAACCCCTATAATTTGAATGCTAGTGCGTTTAATGTTGTCCCACAGGCCTCTGAGACTGTCCTCAGTTCTTTTCATTGCTTTTTCTTTATTCTGCTCTGCAGTAATTTTTTCCACTATTTTATCTCCCAGGTCACTTATCCATTCTTCTGCCTCAGTTATTCTGCTATTGATCCCATCTAGAGTATTTTTAATTTCATTTATTGTGTTGTTCATCATTGCTTCTTTCATCTTTAGTTCTTCTAGGTCCTTGTTAAATGTTTCTTGCATTTTGTCTATTCTATTTCAAAGATTTTGGATCATGTTTACTATCATTATTCTGAATTCTTTTTCAGGTAGACTGCCTATTTCCTCTTCATTTGTTAGGTCTGGTGCGTTTTTATCTTGCTCCTTCATCTGCTGTGTGTTTTTCGGTCTTCTCATTTTGCTTATCTTACTGTGTTTGGGGCCTCCTTTTTGCAGGCTGCAGGTTTGAAGTTCTCGTTGTTTATGGTGTCTGTCCCCAGTGGCTAAAGTTGTTTTAGTGGGTTGTGTAGGCTTTCTGGTGGAGGGGACTAGTGCCTGTGTTCTGGTGGATGAGGCTGGATCTTGTCTTTCTGGTGGGCAGGTCCACGTCTGGTCATATGTTTTGAGGTGTCCATGGACTTATTATGATTTTAGGCAGCCTCTCTTCTAATGGGTGGGGTTGTGTTCCTGTTTTGCTAGTTGTTTGGCATAGGGTGTCCAGCACTGTAGCTTGCTGGTCATTGAGTGAAGCTGGGTGCTGGTGTTGAGATGGAGATATCTGGGAGATTTTCGCCATTTGATATATGTGGAGCTGGGAGGTCTCTTGTGGGCCAGTGTCCTGAAGTTGGCTCTCCCACCTCAGAGGCACAGCCCTGATGCCTAGCTGGAGTACCAAGGGCCTTTCATCCACACGGCTCAGAATAAAAGGGAGAAAACGGAGAGAGGGAGAGAGAGACAGGGAGAGAGAGAGAGAGAGAGGGAGAGAGAGAGGGAGGGAGGGAGGGAGGGAGGGAGGGAGGGAAGGAGAGAGAGAGAGAAAGAAAGAAAGGAAAGAAAGAAAGAGTATAAAATAAAATAAAGTAGGATAAAGTAAACTAAAGTAAGATAAAATAAAATAAAGTTACTAAAATAAAAAATAATTATTAAGAAAAAAAAATTTTAAGTAAAAAAAAACAAACCAAAAAACGGACAGACAGGATCCTAGGACAAATGGTGCAAGCAAAGCTATACAGACAAAATCTCACACAGAAGCATACACATACACATTCACAAAAAGAGGAAAAGGGGAAAAAATAATAAATCTTGCTCTCAAAGTCCACCTCCTTAATTTGGGATGATTCGTTGTCTATTCAGGTATTCCACAGATGCAGGGTGCATCAAGTTGATTGTGGAGCTTTCATCCGCTGCTTCTGAGGCTGCTGGGAGAGATTTCCCTTTCTCTTCTTTGTTCGCATAGCTACCGGGGCTCAGCTTTGGATTTGGCCCCACCTCTGCGTGTAGGTCTCCGGAGGGCATCTGTTCTTCACTCAGACAGGACGGTGTTAAAGGAGCCACTGATTCGGGGGATCTGGCTCACTCAGGCTGGGGGGAGGGAGGGGTACGGATGCGGGGCGAGCCTGCGGTGACAGAGGCTGGTGTGACGTTGCACCAGCCGGAGGCGCGCCATGCGTTCTCCCGGGGAAGTTGTCCCTGGATCCCGGGACCCTGGCAGTGGCGGGCTGCACAGCCTCCCCGGCTGGGAGGTGTGGACAGTGACCTGTGTTCGCACACAAGCTTCTTGGTGGCGGCAGCAGCAGCCTTAGCGTCTCATGCCCGTCTCTGGGGTCCGTACTTTTAGCCGCGGCTCATGCCCGTCTCTGGAGCTCGTTTAAGCAGCGCTCTTAATCCCCTCTCCTCATGCACCAGGAAACAAAGAGGGAAGAAAAAGTCTCTTGCCTCTTTGGCAGGTCCAGACTTTTCCCCGGACTCCCTCCCAGCTAGCCATGGCGCACTAACCCCCTGCAGACTGTGTTCACGCTGCCAACCCCAGTCCCCTCCCTGCGCTCCGACCGAAGCCCGAGAACTCAACTCCCAGCCCCGCCCACCCTGGTGGGTGAGCAGACAAGCCTCTCGGGCTGGTGAGTGCCGGTCAGCCCTGATCCTCTGTGCGGGGATCTCCCCGCCTTGCCCCCCGCACCCCTGTTGCTGCGCTCTCCTCCGCGGCTCCAAAGCTTCCCCCTCCACCACCCGCAGTCTCCACCCACGACGGGGCTTCCTAGTGTGTGGAAACCTTTCCTCCTTCACAGCTCCATCCCACTGGTGCAGGTCTCGTCCCTATTGTCTCTGTTTATTCTCTTTTCTTTTGCCCTACCCAGGTACGTGGGGAGTTTCTTGCATTTTGGGAGGTCTGAGGTCTTCTGCCAGCATTCAGTAGGTGTTCTGTAGGAGGTGTTCCTCGTGTAGATGTATTTCTGATGTATCTGTGGGAAGGAAGGTGATCTCCGCATCTTACTCTTCTGCCATCTTCCCGATTCCCCCCCTCCAGCACCACTTATTGAAGAGGCTGTCTTTTTTCCACTGTATATTCTTGCCTCCTTTAGCAAAGATAAGGTGACTATATGTGCATGGGTTTATCTCTGGGCTTTCTATCCTGTTCCATTGATCTATATTTCTGTTTTTGTGCCAGTACCATACTGTATTGATTACTGTAGCTTTGTATTATAGTCTGAAGTCAGGGAGCCTGATTCATCCAGCTCTGTTTTTCTTTCTCAAGACTGCTTTGGCTTCGGAGTCTTTTGTGTTTCCGTACAAATTGTGAAGTTTTTTGTTCTAGTTCTGTGAAAAATGCCAGTGGTACTTTGATAGGGATTGCAATGAATCTGTAGATTGCTTTGCCGTTAACAGTTTTAAATGCTATGGAAATTATATAACTAAATATAAACATTGATGAAATATGAGTTACAAAAGAGAGTTAATTCTATGAAAATTAGGTTGAAAACTATAGAAAGATTCTCAAGCTGTGTTTCATTAGATGAAGTTGAACACAGACACAGAACTACTAGAGAATGGACTTAAGGACACAGGGAGGGGGAAGGGTAAGCTGAGACGAAGTGATAGAGTGGCGTGGACTTATATATACTACCAAATGTAAAATAGATAACTAGGGGGAAGCAGTGGGAAGCCGCCGCATAGCACAAGGAGATCAGCTCGGTGCTTTGTGTCCACCTGGAGCAATGGGATAGGGAGGGTGGGAGGGAGGGAGATGCAAGAGGGAGGGGATATGGGGATATATGTATATATATAGCTGATTCACTTTGTTATAAAGCAGAAACTAACATACCATTGTAAAGCAAAAAAAAAAAAAAAGCCTAGTGAAATTACTATAAATATCCAGGATTCTGTGCTCAGACTGCTTTGCAACGATCTAGGTTTCCCCTCCCCCTTGAGAAAGTATGTATATGGAAGAATAAGGCCTTGAACCTCAAAGATTGAGAAAGAAATATGCATTCACAAGTTTTTCTTTTTCTTTCTTTTTGGCTGCGTTGGGTCTTTGTTGCTGCGTGCGGGCTTTCTCTAGTTGTGGTGAGTGGGGGCTACTCTTCGTTGCGGTGCACGGGCTTCTCACTGTGGTGGCTTCTCTTGTTGCAGAGCATGGGTCTAGGTGCGTGGGCTCAGTAGTTGTGGCACACGGGCTTAGTTGCTCCGTGGCCTGTGGTATCTTCCCAACCAGGGCACGAACCTGTGTCCCCTACACTGGCAGGCGGATTCTTAACCACTGCACCATCAGGGAAGTCCCCCATTCACAGGTTTCTAGACTGAAATAAAATGTTTGAGCTGTGCGTGCATTTTTTTCAGATGCCCTTTTTTTTTTTTTTTTGTGCGGTACGCGGGCCTCTCACTGTTGTGGCCTCTCCTGTTGTGGAGCTCAGGCTCTGGACGCACAGGTTCAGCGGCCATGGCTCACGGATCCAGCCACTCCGTGGCCTGTGGGATCTTCCTGGACTGGGGCACTAACCCGCGTCCCCTGCATCGGCAGGCGGACTCCCAACCACTGCGCCACCAGGGAAGCCCTCAGATGCCCATTTTTAACCGGTCCTTACATTAAAACAACTACCAGTTCTGTCACATCAGATAAGAAGGCTCTTACCATCCACTCACCCCTACTTAACTCCCAGAACCCAACTGAGAAATTGCTCAGAACTCAGGAAGCCAGAAGCAGCAGGAGCTGTCACCCAAATTGTGATTGCAAAAATAGAAGAGAGAGTCACTGCTGGGGATTTTCTTCTGTTCTGGTTTTTATTTTCAATCTTAAGTATCTATGTCTATATCTATCTCTTGTGCTTTTGGAAGTTTCTGAGTCTATGTAGAATATTTAGAGAAATACAGTACATAATTAAAATCAATAGCAACAAATAGGAATCATGAATTCCCTGCCAAGCTGAGAGATTCACCTTCAAGAAGTTCCCACACAGATTCGACACAGTCAAGCAAGTCAAACAGTCCGTTAAGCAAACAGGCTGAACAGTGCGTGTGGGATCCAGAACCGGTGCTGGGGTGATACACGGAGGAGATTAGACATAGTCCTTTTCCCTGCAGAGCTTTCAGTTCAACAACCAAGCTGGGGCGATCAAGTTGCATTTAGTTCTTTAGAATGACAGCAAGGCAGGACTAACATGGTGGGGAGGGAGGCAAGGAACCAGTTTTGAGCTTCACTCCCTCAATAGTTCCATGTTCACTGCCACATGGATATTGGAAAGTAGCAAGCATGAGGTTGAAAGATTTTGTAGAATATGACTGTAGAAATGTTTTTCACAGATTCATACAGTGTTAAAATAGGAAAGGTGATCTTAGACACATTTTGTCTAAACCGCTTTGTGTTACATATGTGGAACCGGGGCCGAGAGAAACAGCTGAGTAAGGCGGCACAGCTAATCGTGAGCAGGGCTGGGACCAGACATCAAATATCCTGAGTCTAAGTCCAGCGTCTTCTAGAACACTGCGTAGCAACACTCACCTCTTTTCAGTTAGTATCCCTTCTCCATTTCATAACCTCTATATAACCTCTAACCTCTAACCTCTATCCAGAGCACTGAGATTGGTGGGAACCCTTGAAAGCTCATGTCTCAACAAAGGCAAAATTCCTAGATAAATCAGGTGACAAACTTCAACAAACTGAACAAAACAACAAGTCGAACAAAATTTCATGCTAGTTGTGTGCTTCCGTGTAGACCAAATATTTAAAGTACTGAAACAATCGTTGATTCCGCTATCTAAGTCAAGATAAATCAATCAGAAAACCTAGCTCCATTTCATTTACTCAGCATATATTCCCTGCCCTCAAAAACACAAATATATATATATATACACATATGTATATAAAGCTCACCAGAATTATTACGAGAATTTCCATTGCTTTCTGTGATGCTCGTCTCTAAATAACTCAATTCAGCACACATTTCATGAGTGCCTACTGTGTACAAAGCACTTAGTGAGCACCCACTGTGTTCAGGACTGGATGTTATGGGTGGCACCAAGAAGAGGGTCTCACATCTCAAGGAGCTTACAGTCTAGTCCTGGAAGCTGGACTCAGATAACAAACACAGACCGGATTGTGGTTGTAGTTACAATGACAGCAAGAAGGACCTGGAAACACAGAGAGGGAAAGCAGTGTCAGGGCAAATTTCATAGATGAGATTGCTTTTGAGCTGGGCCTTGAAGACCGCAGGAGACACCACAGAGAGAAGAACATGGACATTCTCACCCTAACAGAGTAGCCCCCCACCATATTTTTTCTGCTCTTTACCCCCTGCTCATGTCCCAACCCCCTGAAACTTACATTCCACCTCCCACCTCCAAATTAAAACTATTCTCACCAGTTTCTCCACTGACCTCCTAAATCGCCAGATTCAATTGTCATTTTTAGTCTTGATCCCATTTATCCCCGTGAGAACCCTGCTGGCCTTGACGTTCTTGACACTCTTCTCTGGTTTTCATCATTTGCTGTTTCCTGCAGCTCCCCTGCCTCTCTGACAGTTCCCTCTCAATCTTCCTGTTCTCCGTAGTTCCTTGCCCATATATTTTCTGTTTTGGCCTTACCCATCCCACCTAGATAATTTTACAGCCTCCATGGCTCTAACCCCTGATGATATAACTTTAAATTTCTAATTCCCTATCTCTTTCTTAAACTCCAGACTCATCCTTTCTACTATTTGCTGACCTATAAACACCCCAAACTCAACATGTCCAAAAGCTGACATGTCATCTCCCTAAACTTCCTCCCCCATTTATTTTTTTAAAATTTTTATCATTTTATTTTATTTTTACATATACATATTTATATCTATTCTTTTTCAGATTCTTTTCCCATATAGTTTGTTACAGAATACTGAGTAGAGTTCCCTATGCTATACACTAGGTCCTTGTTGATTACCTATTTTATATATAGTAGTGTATATATGTTAATCCCAACCTCCTAATTTATCTCCCCCCACTCTTTCCCCTTTGGTAACCATAAGTTTGTTTTCTAAGTCTGTGAGTGTGTTTCTGTTTTGTAAATCAGTTCATTTGTATCATTTTTCTAGATTCCACATATAAGTGATATGATATTTCTCTGTCTGACTTACTTCACTTAGTATGGTCATCTCTATGTATGGACATACATGTTGCTAATTTCCATGTTGCTAATTTCCTCCCCCACTTATGTTTCTTATTTCTACTTAGAACTCTCAGGCACACTCTTTCACACCTCTGAACCTATTCTTTTCCCTTATGATAGGAATTCTTTTCCACATATGAACTACTAAGAAGAGTTCATCTGTAAATGATTAAAAGTTCATTTTGTCACCTCCTCTGTGACAGCCCAGAGAACAATGTTGTCCGGAAAAAATAACAGATCTAATTTTGAATCCTGGTTCCAGCACTTATTATTTAGTCATATAACCCTGACCCCACTGAACTTACATTTCCTTGGCTGTAATATCTACCTCAGAGGGTCATAAGCTTCAACTGAGATGCTCTATATGAAGAGCCTGGCTCAGGAAACGGCACCTAGGGGATCCCCCATGGATATGTGCCATCTTCCCCTCTCTCCTGTCTCTGGGCTACCAGAACACATGAACCTACTGGCAGCCATGGTTCTCACACCAATCCTCCAGACCCTGAGCTTTTCAGTGGGAAAGCCTACAACCCAGCACTCAGTACCTATTTATTTAATTTAGGAAGACTGGAGACAGGTCAGCATCCAACTCGAGGACTTGGGATCTTGAGTCAGCATCACTGAGGAAATGATGGGACTCTCAAGAAAAATAGAGAAATCAAGGATAAACTCCTTTTGGGTATAATGTGAAGAATTCCACGTGGGGCATGTTGACTCTTTTTTTTTTTTTTTTTTTAGGGATCTTGTCGACAGTCACACCTTTATTATTTTTAATTTTTATTGGAGTATAGTTGATTTACAATGTTGTGCTAGTTTCTGCTCTATAGCAAAGTGAATCAGTTACACATATACATATATCCACTGTTTTTTAGATTCTTTTCCCATATACGTCATCACAGAGTATTGAGAAGAGTTCCCCGTGCTATACAGTATGTCCTTATTGCACCCCAATGTTCATAGCAGCACTATTTACAAGAGCCAGGACATGGAAGCAACCAAAATGTCCATCAACAGAGGAATGGATAAAGAAGATGTGGTACATGTATACCATGGAAATATTACTCAGCCATAAAAAAGAATGAAATAATGCCATCTGCAGCAACATGGATGGACCAAGAGATTGTCATCATAAGTCAGACAGAGAAAGACAAATATGATATGATATCGCTTATATGTGGAATATAAAATAATGGTACAGATGTTGACTTCTAAAGAGCAGAAGGAAGACACCCAGCCGGCAGCTGCGGCTGTGCCAGGGGGAAGCCCACATTTAAGTAACAGGGGAAGGAATAGAAGGCAGCAGCAGAGGAAAGGGGCAGGGGACGTCAGGACAAAGCAGTGACAGAGAAACAAAAAAGAAAGGAATTTCAGGAAGAAAGCAGAGGGTCCCTGGTGCTAAACACAAAAGAGAACTTCTAGAATTAGGGGAAAAAAAAAACCATCTCTGGGGTTTTGGTCAAGGAGGAGAAGACAGTTTCAACAGAAGAGTGACAACAAAAGAGACTGCAAGGGGTTAAAAAGTGGGGGAAATCTCCAAGGTAACGAAATCACGTCTAGCATCCATATGTGTGTAAGTGTACAGAATCTTCCACCCCTGATATTTTATACCATCAGCAGAAGCCAAGACTAGAACCTAGGTTTCCTGCCTCCCGTTTGTCACGATTCGCCCACACCATGCTGGAAGGCACCTGTGTCTTTTCTGTGCTCACGTAGTCCCCCACCTCCACCCCACCACAGCTACATGAATCATCCAGACATCGGCCAGCTGTCTCATTCAACTAAAGGCTGAGATTCTGATGGATCGCTGCCTTGCATCATTGACAGGTTCATCACTCAGAAGACCGAGGGAGAAACTGGAGGCACAGCTTTTCCTCAATTAATTTTAATCAACAGTCAGCCTTGAACGATGGAGCGTCTGTGATAAGAACTTTGGGGGGAAAGTGATGAAATCGTCTTGTACTAGTCCAGGGACAGAAAGCTGGTCACAGTCAGACACAGCTCATAGGATTCAGGAGAGTGGATTTTCATGTGTGACTCCCCACTCCTCCATCTGCAAGGCATGGAGTTCCTAAACGGGAAACAAAGGGCCCTGAATCCAGCTCTGACTGTTTAAGTTTTTTTTTTATTATTGACTTCAATAAACTCATGCATATTAAAATTGAAGGCCACACAAAACAGAAAGAGGACTTAGAGGACAGGATCAGGACCTCACAATCACTCAGCAGCCTAGCAGAATGAATCGAAACTAATAAGATTATTTTTAATTAGAAAAATATAAAGTTCTGCCCTGAGGTTAAAGAAAGAACAGAAGAAATGTAGAATGGGAATAGGATAAAGATATTAAATAAATTTACGCTTTAAAATATTAGGAAGAAATGTTAACACTGTTAAGGATAAGCACTTAGAAACTGGAAATATAATCTGTAATTTGCAAACAGGAAGAGAAAAGAATGGGAACTTTTAAAATCAAGCAGAAGATAAGAAAGGAGCAAAGAAGGAATGACAAAATCCCAAAATAGATGACATAAATGAGTCTAATTATACCAGTTTTTCAGCAAATATAAATGAATAAGCTTACCTGTTAAAATTCAGAGTATCAAATAGTATTTTTAAAAAAACAGCAATGCACTATATACAAGAGTAATCCCCAAAGAGTATTGGGAAATCTGACAATAATGTAAAAGCAAAAGAAATGCAGGAAAAATCTTCACAGAGAACTTCTAATACAGTAATATTTTTATAAGGCAAAACAGAATTTAAGATGAAAAGCATTAATATGAATAACTAGGACCCCTATACATTAATCAAAGGAACTACCCCAGGAACAGATAATGATCATTAAATTATATGCAGAAATGTAGGATGGAAGAGTTCAGGTTAACAGCAGTTCACGTGAAAATGATGAGGTTTTGCTTTTGTAAGTTTAACAATGGCCAAGCGGTTAACACAGTTGCCTCCAAAATTCACTGGAAATTTGGCTAACATTGATGGTGTGCAGAACAGCTCAGGTTAAGACCCACTTTCTCTGCACCCACTTTCTCAAAATGTATCTGGAGTGGAGTGCTCAGGTCTGGGTATGTCATCTTGAGATAGACATTGCCAAACTGGAGAACCTCTAGCAGAGACTGACCAGGATGCAAACAGGATGAAAAAACATCACCTAAGTAACAGCTGAAGGACAGGAGTTATCATTCAAGAAAAGAGAAAAGTTTGGAGGAGCATGTCAACAAAAGTGGGCGCTACAGCAAGTGGTGGAGCCAGGACAGGAATAGAGCAAATCTCACTGCAGAGAGCCTTCCAACCATTCTCAACTCCTCTAGCCTACTTGCCTCTCTATAAAAATATCAGAAGAGGGCTTCCCTGGTGGCGCAGTGGTTGAGAGTCCGCCTGCCGATGCAGGGGACGCGGGTTCGTGCCCCGGTCTGGGAGGATCCCACATGCCGCGGAGCGGCTGGGCCCGTGAGCCATGGCCGCTGAGCCTGCGCGTCCGGAGCCTGTCCTCCGCAACGGGAGAGGCCACAACAGTGAGAGGCCCGCGTAACGCATAAAAAAAAAAAAAAAAAAAATATCAGAAGAAATCATTTTCATAATATCAGAGTTTAAAAGACTTTCCTAACCATAACATAAGATCACTGCCATTGAATGAAAAGAGGTCTTTTTTTTTTTTTTTAATGCAGTACGCGGGCCTCTCACTGTTGTGGCCTCTCCCACTGCGGGGCACAGGCTCCAGATGGGCAGGCTCAGCGACCGTGGCTCATGGGCCCAGCCGCTCCGCGGCACGTGGGATCTTCCCGGACCGGGGCACGAACTTGTGTCCCCTGCATCGGCAGGCGGACTCTCAACCACTGCGCCACCAGGGAAGCCCCGAGGTCTTTTTTTAACAAGGTAAATTTTTGAAATTTCACATAGAGAAAAATACAAGAAACAAAGGTTAGGTAAAGATACAATAAACAACAGAGTGACAGTACAAAATGTTACTGAAGAGGCAGAGGAACTGGATTACTCATACATGGCTGGTGAGAATGTAAACTGGCACAGCCACTTTGGAAAACAATTCAGCAATTTTTAATAAGTCTAAACATTTGTTGACCATACAACCCAGAAATGGCACTCTCGGATCTTTATCCCAGAGAAATGAAGACTTATGTTCACACAAAATCCTGTACATGTACATTTATAGCAGCACTATTCATAACAGCCAAACACTGGAAACAACCCAGATGTCCTTCAATGAGTGACTACTTAAACCAGGCTGCCTTCAGACCACAGAACAGTAGTCAGGGATAAAAAGAAACCAAGTATTGATACATGCAACTACTTGGATGAATTTCCAGGGAATTACACTGAGTGAAAAAAGTCAGTCCCAAAAGGTTAATTAGTGTGTGATTCCATTGTACACAACATTTTTGAAATGACAAAATCTTAGAGACTGAGAACAAATTAGTGATTGCCAGGTGTTGGTGGGATGCAGAGGGTGCAGCACAAAAAGGAGGTGGATAAGCTTTTAAAAGGCAACATGAGGGATCTCGGCGCTGATGCTGCTGTTCAGGATCTTTACCAAGGTGGTGGATACACAAACCTACCGTATGTGATAAGACTGTACAGAACTATCAAAACGGCAGACAGTAACGGGTTTTGGCCAGCACGTGAGAAAACTCGAACCCTCAGACATTGCTGGTAGGAATGTAAAATGGTACAGCCACTTTGAGAAACAGTTGGGAAGTTATTGGAAATGTTAAACACAGAGTTAGTACATGACTCAGCAATTGTGACTCAAAGGTATACACCAAAGAGAAATGAAAATGTTAAGTCCACACTAAAACTTGCACATCAATGTTCACAGCAGCATTAATTACAGTAATCCAAAAGTGGAGACAATCCAAATGTTATCATCTGATGAATGGATAAAATAATGTGCTATACCTATACAATGGAACATTATTCTGCAATCAAAAGGAACAAAGTACTGATACCTGCTGCAACATGAATGAATCTTAAAAATGTTATTCATGCTACATGAAATAAGGCAGTCACAAAAGATCACATGTTGTATTATTCCATTTATATAAAATGTCCAGAATAGACAAATCCATAGAGAAAGTACAGCTGGGGGGAGGGATGGGGAGTGACAGCTAATAGGTACAGAGTTTCTTTTGGGATTGATGAAAATGTTCTAGAATTAGATAGTAGTGAAGGTTGCAAAGCTCCGTGAATATACTAAAAACCACTGAACTGTATACTCTAAATGTTAATAAATTGCATAGAACTAAACACACTCTCACAAATTAGTGCAAGCAGAACTATGGAATGCTGAATAGTATCGGTGAGTTGTATCAATGTCAATATCGTAGTTGTGATATTATACTACCATCTAACAAAACATTACCATTGGGGGAAATGGTAAACTATACTCAAGATTTCTCTGTACTATTTCTTGCAGTTGCATGTGACTCTACAGAAGCTGCTACGAAACTTTACAATAACCATATGGTGCAGAACTTCACATTCACCTACACACCCTTGCTCATCAGTGCTAGAGAAGCAATACTTTGTTCTGCTTCTCCCTGTTTTCCAGTCATGTATGAGTCCTCTCATTGAGAGAGTCTAAATCAGAACCTGGCTGGCAAAGGATTCTGGGACATGCCCCTCTGATACAAGGAGATCTTAGAAGACAGCAGGGATGAAGGAATATATATATAAATATAAAACGCATATGTATGTATATATATATTAATACATATGCACATATGCATATACATTATAATTAACATAAATATAAATTACATATATATATATATCCATCTTAAACTCATGGCATAATGTTTAAATAAACTCTGTGTTTGAAACTGCACATCTAATGCCTTAGCCTGTAATCCGCCAAGAGTAACATCTACAAGAAGTTTGACCTGTGGGTGGTTTATTCGGGAATAGGACCCCAGGAAGCAAGAATGGAGGAGTAGGAGGATTGAACAGCGAAAAAGGTGGAGAGAAAATAAAGATGAAATATCGGGCTTCCGTGGTGGCGCAGTGGTTGAGAATCCGCCTGCCGATGCAGGGGACACAGGTTCGTGCCCCGGTCCGGGAAGATCCCACATGCCGCGGAGCGGCTGGGCCCGTGAGCCATGGCCGCTGAGCCTGCGCGTCCGGAGCCTGTGCTCTGCAACGGGAGAGGTCAGGACAGTGAGAGGCCCGCGTACAGCAAAAAAAAAAAAAAAGAAGTAGCTGATAAATATAGGATCGTTCTAATAACATGAACTGCATGCCTCAGACTGAAAATAAAGTCTGGAAGGAATTTTAATAATATGCTAGCAGTGTGTATCTCTGAGCTACAGAATTATGGGTTATTTTTGTGTTTTTTTTTAAATATGTTCTTGTACTTTCAAGCTCTCTACAGTAAACATATACTGTTTCTGTAATCACAAAATGCAGTAGAAATTATTTTTTAAGGAGCTGTATAAATGTTTATACAAAGACTAGATAACCCAGATATACGATTCTTCTACTGGATGGAAAGCCAGACCATTCGACCTCTCAGATTATAGGCTTGGACTCTGTGATAATCAACCTGCAAACGCCTAGGGAAGTACCAGGCACAAAGTAGGCATTCAACACGACACACATTTGCAAAAGGAATGAATGTTTGCAGCAGCACAGATGAAGAGAGTTAGAAGACTTCTGCTCCCAGGAGTAATCTAATAATCTAATAATAATATCTAATAATCTATAATAATAATCTAATAATCCCAGGAATAATCATAATCTATTAGAGAAAATAAAAAGCAGAGACTTAAAAATCTAGAGTTACCAGATGACTCAGTAATTTCCACTCCTAGGTATATATTTAAAAGATACATAAAAACATATAACCACACAAAAACTTGTATACCAGTGTTTACAGTAGCAACACCCTGTGCAATAGCCAAAAGGTGGAAACAACCCAAATGTCTATCAACAGATGTATGGTTAAACAAAATGTGGTCTAACTATATAATGAAATATTATTCAGCCATATAAGAAGTACTTATAAATGCTGCAACATAGAAGAATCTTGAAAACATTATGCTAAAAAAGAAGCTAGATACTTATTAGAGAAATGCTAATCAAAACTACAATGAGGTATCACCTCACACCAGTCAGAATGGCCATCATCAAAAAACCTACAAACAGGGCTTCCCTGGTGGCGCAGTGGTTGGGAGTCCGCCTGCCGATGCAGGGTACACGGGTTCGTGCCCTGGTCCGGGAGGATCCCACATGCCGCGGAGCGGCTGGGCCCGTGAGCCATGGCCGCTGAGCCTGCGCGTCCGGAGCCTGTGCTCCGCCACGGGAGAGGCCACAAAAAAAAAAAAAAAAAAAAAAAAAAAAAACCTACAAACAATAAATGCTGGAGAGGGTGTGGAGAAAAGGGTACCTTCTTACACTGTTGGTGGAAATGTAAACTGGTACAGCCACTATTGAAAACAGTACGGAGGTTCCTTAAAAACTAAAAATAGAGCTGCCATATGATCCAGGAATCCTACTCCTGGGCTGATAGCTGGAGAAAACTCTAATTAAAAAAGATACATACACCCCAACGTTCAGAGCAGCACTCTTTACAATAGCCAAGATATGGAAGCAACCTAAATGTCCATCAAGAGATGAATGGATAAAGAAGATGTGGTACATTACTCAGCCATAAAAAAAAATGAAATAAGGCCATTTGCAGCAACACGGATGGACTTAGAGATTATCATACTAAGTGAAGTAAGTCAGACAGAGAAAGACAAGCTATCATATAATTTTGCTTATATGTGGAATCTAAACAAATGAACTTATTTAATAAACAGAAACAGATTCACAGACATAGAAAACAAACCAAAGGGAAAGGGGGGCAGGAGGGATAAATGAGGAGTTTGAAATTAGCAGATAAAACTACTATATATAAAATAGATAAACAACAAGGTCCTACTGTATAGCACAGGGAAATATATTCAGTATCTTGTAATAAACCATAATGGAAAAGAATCTGAAAAAGAATATATATATCCTTTTTGCTGTACTTTGCTGAATCAGTTTGCTGTATACCAGAAACTAACACAACACTATAAATCAACTATACTTCAATTTAGAAAAAGAAGCTAGACACAAAAGGCCACGAAAATGTTATTCCATTTATATGAAATACCCAGTATAGGTGAATCCATGAAGAAAAGAAAAGTAGATTAGCAGTTGCTAAGGGCTGCGGGGAGGGAGGAACAGGGAGTGATTACTTAATGGGTTCAAGGTTTACTTGGGATTAATGGAAGTGTTCTGGAAGCAGACAGTGGTGATGGTTGCACAACACCGTGAATACGCTAGAAATCACTGAATTGTCCACCTAAGGAGGTTAAAATGGTAGATTTTCTGTGAATTTTACTTCAATTAAAAATGACAGTAAACAGCGCTGAGTAACATATCACGTACGGTAAACAATGGTATCAGAGTCTGGGGGAGAGCGAGAGAGATCACATGGGCCTGGGGTCATCAGGGATGGCTTCAGGAAGGAGGTAGGAGTTTGGGACTTCAGAGGAACAGGATAACGGACATTTCAAAGATGCTCAATAAATGCTTGTAGGATTGAATTCAACTATAAGACATTCCAGGAAGAGGCATCGGCAAGGGCATCAAGACAGCAAGATGCAGGATGAGTCCCGGAGGTGATTAGTCAACATCCCCGATTATGGAAGATTTTAACAGTGGAAGAGTGGTAGCAGATAAGGCACAAAAAAAAAAAAAAAAAAAACTTGACATTCATATAAATATTTTACACTGAAAAATCCTGCCCGGATAATGCCTTCTCCAAATTCTACTCTTTTGATTTCTAATTATAGAAATGATATTAAAGAAGATACTCTGCTGTAATGGTTTAAAGGTTCTGTGCCAGTCAGAAGGTCATGCTGCAGAGAAAATGACCCCAGGATTTGCTTCCAACAGCAATAAACTCACTCTACATGCCCATTATGGATGGGCGGTAGCCATGCTCTCTGTCACCTTCACTCTGGAACCCAGACTCAACATAGCAGCCTCTACCTGAAACTGTCATCATGGCAGAGAACAATCAAACTGCACGATGGTCTTAAAGGTGCTCAGAAAGGACATCCACTCTCCTCTCACTGGTCAAAGTCTGTCACATGGCCTTGCTCGAAGTCAAGAGGATGGGGGAAGGGACACCGAATATGAGTGATCAGGAAAACAATCTAGCACAAGTTCCAACCCTGGCCCAGCTACTTAACAGCTTCTGGCAAAGTTGCTTATATTTTCTAAGCTTTGGCGTCTTCATCTTTCAATGAGGATTATTATTTCTACACCGTGGAATTCTTGTGAGGATATAAATTATCATGTAAGTAAAATGTTTGGTGCTATGCCTGCCTGTCACATAGTAATCGCTCACTAAAATGAACTGCTCTTAAAAAAAACACAAAAAAACGACTGCTCTACCAATGATAAGCTCCTTCAGGACAGGAAATTCTTTTTACTTATTGTTTACTCAATACCCAGCACATGCCTAGCACACTGTAAGGACTTCAAAGCTGTTTAGTAAAGAGGTGAATGAATGAATATATGCTCACTAAAGAAAAATTAGAAAGCATAGAAAAGTATTCAGAAGAAAATAAAACAAACGTACTCTTTTCAATTCCTGGCCAATGCCCAGGGAATGCACTGATGAGCACATGACTGGTCCTTTTTAATTTACATCCTCTCTTGCCCTGGCTCATGCCTGAAGCAGAAACCAAGGCTTAAATGCACAGACTCTGCCCATCTTTTGGAGGCCTGGACACCATTCTGAATAACCTTTCTAGCTCCGCAGGAGCTAGCGATAAATAGGCGATAAATAGGCCTTATGGAGCTCAGTGTTCAGACAAAGCACTGGATTATACCGGGAGCCTCCAGGAGGTGAGAACAACAAGACAGGAGGTGGAAATTACTGCCCGACTTAGTCTTTCCTGGGATGAGGTCTCCAAAGAATGGAAGCTCTCTCTGCCAGGATTCCATGTACTTGTCATCAACTCAGGGCAACAGAGTTGTTCTTTTTTTTTTAACATCTTTATTGGAGTATAATTGCTTTACAATGGTGTGTTACTTTCTGCTTTATAACAAAGTGAATCAGCTATACATATACATATATCCCCATATCTCCTCCCTCTTGCGTCTCCCTCCCACCCTCCCTATCCCACCCCTCCAGGTGGTCACAAAGCACCGAGCTGATCTCCCTGTGCTATAAGGCTGCTTCCTGCTGCTTCCCGCTAGCTATTTTACATTTGGTAGTGTATATAAGTCCATGCCACTCTCTCACTTCGTCCCAGCTTACCCTTCCCCCCTCCCCGTGTCCTCAAGTCCATTCTCTACGTCTACATCTTTATTCCTGTCCTGCCCCTAGGTTCGAGAAGTTCTTTTTGCGATTAAAAAATTTATTTTAAATTTAAAGATCCCTAATTTAAATTTATACCAGTAGATATGGAAAA
This sequence comes from Phocoena phocoena, assembly GCF_963924675.1. Lineage (NCBI taxonomy): Eukaryota > Metazoa > Chordata > Mammalia > Artiodactyla > Phocoenidae > Phocoena > Phocoena phocoena. The sequence goes on along the minus strand of NC_089225.1, from coordinate 22,292,947 downwards.
GAAGAAATGCAAATAAAAATGACAGCTAAACCCTACCGTGACTGAAGACAAAATCATATCTTCTTTTTTACATCCTTCTTTTGAATATACAAATTCTATATTAAATTTGCTTATGTAATGTACAAATTTTCATTACTTATAGACCCCTTCATTGGCATGGCCCATTATTACAATGATTTGCAGCAGGAAAGATAATGTTCCCACCACACACACACACACACACACACACACACACACACTACATACAGGAGAAGAGACATAATAGCTGTCTATTCTAAGGGCTCCTTGAAGGAACAGAAATCCTTGTTCTGTGTACACTAACTGGTAAAAGCCACAGGGAAACATTTCTCAGTTAAATGGAAGACTTTTCAGACAGATAGCTTTTAAAGACCCTTAACCTTGAGATACAGTCTGATTCAACCTGAAGAGCCCATCGGGCAATTGTTCCATTGTATTTAAGGTTCTTTCTATTCCCTGAGAGTCTGAAACAAATGCTTGTGAGCACCTGTGCTCCGCTCCCCTACCCTGCTAGGAGTTACGAGGTCCACCAGACTCAGGGCCAGTGTCCCTCCTTCTGAGGGGTTTACCCTCTACGCGGGCAAACAAGAGACACCCATGGGAACTTCAATAACATGGCCAACAATGACACGACAGCTCACAGTATCACAAGGAAGGATGAGGTTAGTTGCCAAGAAAGTGCCACAGATAATCGATGCAAGGAGATGGCTAAATATACCAAAATCCACTGTGGCCACTGCCTAATCTACAGATTTAGATTACACTATCAGCAAAACAGACTTTTCAGGTTCCCTCAGGCAGATGTTTCAGAAAAACCTCCACCCTACTACTCAGTCAGAAAAAAAGAATGAAATAATACCATTTGTAGCAACACGGATGGACCTACAGATTATCATAGTAAGTGAAGTAAGTCAGACAGAGAAAGACAAATACCATATATCACTTATATGTGGAATCTAAAATATGAGAAAAATGAACATACCTATGAAACAGAAACAGACTCAGACATAGAGAACAGACTTGTGGTTGCCAAGGGGGAGCGGGGGATGGATTGGGAGTTTGGGATTAGTAGATGCAAACTATTATCTATAGGATGGATAAACAGCAAGGTCCTACTGTATAGTGCCGGGAACTATTTTCAATATCCCGTGATAAACCATAATGGAAAAGAATATAAAAAAGAATATCTATATATCTATATAACTGAATTCCTTTGCTGTACAGCATAAATGAACACAACATTGTAAATCAAGTATAGTTCCAGAAAAAAAAGCATAAAGGAAAAGAAAAACCTCCACCCCCAGCACCAGTACCCATCCCTCCCAGACACACACACACACACACACATTCACAACTCTCCAACTCCGCCTCACATAAGGACCTCCCCTTCCCAACACACACAACACACACACACACACACACACACACACACACACACACACACACACACACACTATTACTCTGTGGGGAAGGCTTTCCAATGGAATGGCTCCCGCTCTGTGAATTGTGCCCCCTTCGTATTTCTCTCCACTTTGTCCCCCTTGGGTTTGACCACTTGTTCATTGTTAAAAGCCAAATGCTTCCTTATAGGGCTTCAGAACTTGCTCAGACCATCAAACACTGCATCTGCTCTCTTGGAGAATACAGGCAAGATTTGAGACAGACTGAGAGAGTTTTGAACATGGAGGATTCTGAGAAGACAGAGGACATGGCTGCTATCCTTCCAATATTCAAAAGGAAAAAGCAGGCTTGTCCTGTCTGACCTCAAAAGGGAGATGCTGGGCTGATTAGATGTGGCTCAACCTATGGCAGGACGTGGAGCAGGCGAGGCTGCTCGATGGTGGCTTGCGCCATCTTAACAAGTCCTGAGCTCTTTGTCACTGGCAGAGTTCAAACTAAGGAGTGGCACATGTCCGCTGAGGATGATCTTGGAGCCTGACCCGAATCCTCAGAGAGTCTCTCATGTGATCCCCAAAGTGCCTTGTCAAGGAAGAGAGACTAGAGCTGGGTCATGGCCATCAAGTAAAAGGTAAGAAGGAATGGACAAAAGTCCTGGGACAAAGTGATGAGAAAGAGCGTAGGGGTCAAGGGAATTCCCTGGTGTTCCAATGGTTAAGACTCGGGCTTTCGCTGTTGTGGACGTCGGTTTGTTCCCTGGTTTGGGAACTAAGATCCCATAAGCTGTGTGGTGCAGCCAAAACAATTAAAAAAAAAAAAAGGAAAGAGCGTAGGTGTCAAGACCATTTGGGGAGAAGGAGGCACGCGTGTCTGAGTAAGAGACTTTGGAAGGGTGCTAAGTAGGAAATCACAGGAGGAAGTTAGCTGAGGATTCAATTTTAGATGACCTAAATGCCAAGATTAAAAAGTGTGGATTTCGCCTTCAAGGCCGTTGGTTACAAACTGGTAGCCAACCGATGGCTTTTTACTTGAACTGCCCAGCTTTCGCAAAGGCATTTAGTCCCAATGCAAGCAAGTTAGAGCCTAGTGTCTCACATTCAACAAACTTTACACGTTTATATTACCTGCCATCCACTGTGGCTGACACAGATGATGATAAATCACTGATGATTTTCAAGTGGAAGAGTGGAATGACTACAATTGTAGGGAAATCAGTACAGCAGGGACATGCAGCTAAGATTTGAGGCAAGGGAGTCTATAAGCCTTTTCCATTGCAGTAGTCCAGCCGTGAGACACTGGGCCTAAACCTGAAGAGTGACAGTGGGAGAGGAAATGAAAAGAGAGATGCAAGACACGTCCAAAGGAAGAGGTGATGAGAGAAGAGGAGCATCCACAGGGGGAAGCCTTTCCTGTGTTTAAATCCCCGTTTGCCTGAGATAGGCTGTGTGATTTAGGGAAAGTTACCTAACAGCTCTGTGCTTTATTTTTCTAAGATATACAATGGGTGTATAATAGATAAAATGGTCTATCCTCAGTGCTATTTTAAGGATTTATAATAATTTATATAAATGCACATAAACTTCCTGGTACAGACCCTGCCACACAGTAAGCATTTCATAAATAATAGAAAATTGTATTGTACATGATTATTAAAATAACATGTGTGATTATGTGTGTGGTGTATTATCAGATTGGAAGTAGGAGAAGAAGTCAAAAATTACTAATTTTAATATAAATTTGAGGTGTAGATATGAGGAAAAGACAAGTAGGTAAGTTTTAGATATTTTGGACCTGAAAAACAATGGTTCACAGGATATATCCAGGTAAAATTTTCTAGCTGAAAACTGACAATATTTGCATGCAGCTGGGGAGAAGTTGGACTGAAGCTTCAGATTAATTAGGGAGCTTTGGGCTGCAAGTGACCAAAAACCTCAAGCTCCGTAGGCTTAAACAATAAGGAAACAGATGAGCCCCCATAATAGGAAGTCCAGAGGTGGGACAGTTCAGGCTTGTTTATTTTAAGGGCTCTGTGGTATCCTGAGGGATCCAGGTTCTTTTCATCTTTCCCCCAGCAGCCTAAATGTGTCAGTTTACCTCCAGACCTGCAATCCTCATGGTCACAACATGGCTGTAGCCATTTTAGGAATTACATCAAGACAAGACAGTGAGGCCACTCTTTCCTATGAGGGAACATTTACCAGCTATCCTTTAATATATCTCCTCTCTCTTCTCTTTGACTACGTTTGGGATAAATTCTCTTCCTTAAACCAATCATTAGCAAGAAGACATGGACTCCTAAATTTGTCTGAGAAATAATCTGGATTTACCCCCTGAATCAGCGGGGGAAGGTCAGATAAAAGACAAGATTGGGCTTCCCTGGTGGTGCACTGGTTGAGAGTCCGCCTGCCGATGCAGAGGACACGGGTTCGTGCCCCGGTCCGGGAAGATCCCACATGCCGCGGAGCGGCTGGGCCCGTGAGCCATGGCCGCTGAGCCTGTGCGTCCGGAGCCTGTGCACAACGGGAGAGGCCACAACAGTGAGAGGCCAGCGTATCGCAAAAAAACAAAAAACAAAAAAAGACAAGATTGGCTGCTGGGTAGTAGGATCACACCAGCTTGCATCACTGGCTGAGTCTTAGGGTCCAAAGCCTAGGCAGGTGGCTCTCCAACTCTTCTCACTGTCACATGACTGCTGCAGAAGACGGCTGTTGACCCTTTCCACCTCCTTCCCCGCATTTGGGTTTTCGTGTCCTTCTAGATGAGACAGCTGTGCCTCTGCTCCTCCAGGCATGTGGAGTGAAGTTATCACCATGGTTCTGGAACTAACTGAACAGGGCAAGAGGACAGTGGTGGAGGCTTCTCGCTTCCCGACCACCACCTGCAGTAACCCCCGTGCTGGCACTGTCTTTGCAAAACCAGGATGAATTGGATCAGTTCCATGGACTGCCTGACTCCCCCGCACTGAGTCACACAGCAGGCAGGAAGCTGGATTGGCTGGCTGGCTGGCAGATGGTGGCCAGGGGTGGTTGGCAGATGGTAGAAGGTTACCCAGGTGCCAAGAGGAGCAATAAGCCAGGGTCCAAGCAGAACATAAGCCCTTTGTCTCACTGACCCAAGTGACAAACTCACTTTCAATCAGCTACGATTCCTCCCCTTGCCTAAGGTCCTCCTTGTTAACGACTGACCAGGAGGTGGCAGCCAAGTGTTGGACAACACAGATGGCCGCCTGCAGTTCTCCAGATGGAGGGAAGGGGAGGAACCCGGAGGAACTGGGACCCACACCTCACTCTCACTGAACAGTAAACTCATAACAAGCCAGCCTAAAACATGCCGGCAGGAAAAGATCATTAACCCATCTCCCTGCGTCTTGCAAGGTCTGAATCTAAGTCACGTTAGAAAGACAATATTCTCTTATAATGTTCATGAAAATACCACAAACTTGCCACAGACTCAAACAAACACGCCATTAGTGAGACAGCCTGTTTTGCAAGTTTGGCTCACTGGCTCCAAAACTTTCCTGAGGGATCCCCGGAGAAAATCGTCCATCAATTTTGCCCTGGGCTGGGCCCACGTTTTAAAAAGTATTGCCTTCCAAACAGTTTTTCCAGCAACAATTAATTTCCTCTCTCCTCTTAGACTATGAAAAGTCGTATTTCACTGGGCATGCAATAATAACCAGAAATGGCTATCACAAAATTTCCATTAAGCATTTTTTAAATTTTTAATTGAATTAAAATTTAAAAGCACACATATCAGGCTTCCTTGGTGGCGGAGTGGTTGAGAGTCCGCCTGCCGATGCAGGGGACGTGGGTTTGTGCCCTGGTCCAGGAAGATCCCACATGCCGCGGAGCGGCTGGGCCCATGAGCCATGGCCGCAGAGCCTGCGTGTCCGGAGCCTGTGCTCCGCAACGGGAGAGGCCACAGCAGTGAGAGGCCCGCGTATTGCAAAAAAAAAAAGAAAAAAAAAATCCTACAAATTACTTATCAGTTCTATTATGGATGGGCATTTGGGTAATTTCCAGGTGTTGGCTATTTCCAATAGTACTGCTCTGAACATTCTGGTACCTGTCTTTTGTAGGAATATACATGAGCATTCCCGTATCTGGTACCCAATACCCTGGCAGAAGAATTGCTGGGTCCTAGGGTATGTGTGTATTCAACATTCAGCTTTGGTAGATAGATTCTGCTACACAGTAGACTCTGCCAAAGTGGTTCCATTAGACTTTAGAGATTCTTGAAATATGGAAGATAGCTTGTGGATGCCACAACTGCTTTCATGGGTCCCTTCAAGGCCTAAGGACACCAGTTAAGAATGTCTACTTACAAGAAATGTGTTGTCTTCTGTCTTCAGTGAAAACAGGTAACTCTATCCCTCATAACATTCTTCCTTACTTCAGTTACTTTGACGCTGTCATGAATTCCTCTCTCAGCCCTGTTACCCCTGGACTGTGAAAACTTCCCTCACAGGTAATGCCCAGCTGAAGACTGTGTGCTCACCTGAGGCCCCTTTGTGTGATGGGGACCCTGAGGCTCAGAGCCTTATGTGATCATAGTGGGTGTTGGTGTGACCCACAACCACATCCTCTATAACACACGACCTCTGTCTTCAGTGTCAGGTAGAAAGGGAGGCAGAGCGGGGTCAGAAAGACACACGATTTGGGGTAGACAGACCTAGGTCTGGGTACGAATCTGGCCACTCTCTGGTGTAAACCTGGGACGTGTAACTAACAAGGACAGTTGTCCAGTCCCATCCATGAGCCCGTGACTAACGCCGCTTTTCTAAACCCAGCACCTTCCTTCCTTGTGGTTGAAAGGGGCGATTAGAACGAAATCTACATTCCTGACCATGCCCATCAGGCCCCACCTGAACGTAGATTCTCCTGAGCTTGTCTCCCCTACCCTCTCCTTTGCTCTCCGGTTGCACAGGTCACCTTTCTTCCCCTGCACACAGCAAGGATGGTGGCTTTTCAGAGCCTGTGCCCCTGCTGGTCTTAAACGTCATCACCCTTGGAGTGCCGTTCACTGCCCAACTCTCACAAAGCAGCCCCTTCCCTGCTTTTCTCTATCCCATTAGCCGATTGAATGTTCTTTAAGCAGATAGCATTATGTGACATCTGCTTACGTGTTTATTGCCCTTAATAACTAGAACAAAACATCCATAAGGACAGTAATGATGTTTCTTATCCATTAGTCTATTCCCCAGCACCTAGCATAGTCCCTGGTACAGAGTAGGTGCTCAATAAATGTTTGAGGAATGAATGATAGAGGTCCAGGTCAAAGAGTGTGCTGGCCCAGATTCACCAATCACTGACTGCCTTTGGGAAAAAAAATGAAAGCCCAGGTCCCACTCATCATAGTTTGATACCCTTCCCCTCCTGAGCCCAGGATCAGCAATTGTGATGATTGGTGATCATCCACTGACCCCTGAACTCAGCACTAAGACGCCCACTCGTCTGAGGACCCAGCATCTCTCTTACCTCATTTCAACAAATCCATGTCGTGAATTTTCTGTTCCACACAACTTGTGCTGATGCTTCACGGTGAAACACCAAGACACCAACAAGATTGTTTAATTTGTCAAAACTGAAAACTGTTGGCTGTAGTAAATGCAAACCTGGAGCCTGAAGGCTCTGCAAGGCCCAGATGCTGTCCCTTCCAGCTCTGTGGACTCTGGGGGCTAAGACATGATCAAGGGGGAAGCCACCCAGCCAGACCAACAGTGCATGATCACAGGACACTGGGGCTGCCCAGCCTGGTGAGGGCAAGAAGCCCCGGTCTGTTCCTGGTGCCAAGTGGCCTTGGGCCAGCAGCTTCAAATGACTCCAACAGCTTTACCGGGAAGAAGAAGGGGCTTCATTGGTTGGAAGCCCTCAGATTTAAAAAACAATAGGTATCAGTGGTTTTGTCTTTTCCCGGAAAGTGTGAGTTCCTTGGGTATCCACTACCATGTTTTTGCTTTGCTAACTGCAGTGCTGGTCAATGTTTGCAAGTGGTCCAGAAACAATGGAGATGTGGAGAAGCTGTAAGTGTTCATCCAACAGAAAACTTCAATACATAGGTTTCGTCTGACAGAAAATGAACCAAAATGATGCAATCGACTCTTAACAGACCAGAGAATTTTTTTTTTTTTTTTTTTTTTTTTTTTTATGCGTTACGCGGGCCTCTCACTGCTGTGGCCTCTCCCGCTGCGGAGGACAGGCTCCGGACGCGCAGGCCCAGCAGCCACGGCCCACGGGCCCAGCCGCCCCGCGGCACGCGGGACCCTCCCAGACCGGGGCACAAACCCGCGCCCCCCGCATCGGCAGGCGGACTCCCAACCACTGCGCCACCAGGGAAGCCCCAGACCAGAGAATTTTAAAGATGGCTTGGCGCAGGCCCTAGACACTGACATAAAAATGGGCCTCGAATACCCTCTGATTATTCACAGCTTTGATCCTAAAGCACCTATTCCAACCCATCGGTGAACCGGAACCCAAATGGCCGGATCCCCCAGGCTTCTGGAAAGGTTATGCTTTCTCCCATCAGAGCATAACCTTGCCTTTCCTCTTGGAAAACCCACTGCCATGGGCTCTCATGTCAACGTTCATCCCAGTCCCAGGGGCAGAGCCAGACAGAGGAAGAATCATCCACGCCCAACCCCATCTGAACCAGCTGTTCAGAGCTCTGCAGAGTTCACTGCAGCCACGAGGTCGGGCTGCGTCTAGTGATGACCAGGAACACCCCGCTGGGCCCCAGAAGTGCCAGGAGAGATCCTGGCTCAGGGTCCCTGTGTGCCCTCTGGCCAGTGTGGACACCTAGGGTCTGTGTGACATGGCTAGTATCCACCCGTGGTTTCTACCTCAGACTCCCGGTGAGGAGATGGTGAAGCTGACCCTGGGGCAGGAGCACACAGGCATCAGGTTGACGCTCTGGGGGCTCATGGAGCCCACCCGGGTTTCGAAAGCCTTGGCTCTGCAGAGCTGAGGTGAGCCAATGCACACAGCTGGGCTCCGTTGGCAGATCAGGCCGGAAGAGAACACAAGGAATGTCGAAGCCACAAAAACAAGAAAAAGGAACCTAGGACGAGAGTCTGGAAGGAGCATGGAGGCCACAGCAATTAGTGTTGGCCCATTAGTGAGGCTTTTGGGGTCCCGTGCTGCCGCTCTAAGTGGCAATGGCCTGACAATGGTTCTTTAGAGACCTCTGATACTTAAACCTTTGATTATATCCACTTTCCTAGGATCACAGTTTATACTCTTATTATGGTGTAGTGTTCATTCAGTGACCTAAAAGGGCTCTAGGTCAGAGAATGTAGAAAACAAATGGTATATAGCTAACAGATGAGGACTTATTTTTTTTAAATGTGAATTATTTGCCAACATTTTACACTGAGAAATCGCACATAAAAATCCATATTTACAACTCTCTTGAGAAAGGCGAAGTTCTGACAAAGGCGAGCCTGCAGTCCAGCCTGGCAACACCCGGCCAGTGCTCAGAGCTGTCACCCCTTTGCTGAGGCCACGGGCTCTAGGTTCATTGCTACCCACCTGGCCTGCTTCCTCCTTTAAGCTGCTGGCCTGACAGGGATTTGATTTTGAGACCCCTGAACTCAGCACTTAGTGCACCAAACCGTGGGTGCCTATGTGGTGGCAAAACATTAATTGTTGTAGTAGCTGATGTAATTGTTGAGGATTTGTTGTTGAAGATTCTATGCAGTACAATGCCCATTTCAGGGAGACAACATATGCATAGATCTTCATTGCACGAGCTTTAAACCAACAGAAAGATCAGCACAGGTTGATTTTGTAAAACACTGCAAAAATTCAAAGTGACAATGATTGATGGGGTATAGGAACAGGGGCTCCATAAAGAAAGTGGGAGACCATAAATTGGAAGTTCATTGCTCACTGTCACACAGGGAATGAAAGACACAGCCTGCAGCCTACTGACGCTGATATGAGATGGACAGAGGCAGCCAGCCCCTCCTGAGTTTTTGTTGTCCGGGGATATCCATGAAGAGGAGAATCTCTGACTCTAAATTCTGACCTCATGTCAACTCAGAATGGCCCTCGGAGGGACAATTTTTGAGCACTTAGTATGTACTGGCATTGAATGAGGCACTTCACCTACACTGGTCCATAGAAGAGGCAAATAGTGTACACTTGGAGTGTGGGCTCGTAGTTGGCTGACTGGGTTCAAATATTGGCTCATGCCTTACAAGCTGTCTGAACTTGGACATCTAAGCTCTTTAAATTTTCCTTTTCCCAACCTATAAAAGGGAAAACTGATGGAATCTACTATATTTTGTTAGGAGGATTCAGGGTTTAGCAGAGTGGCTGGCTTATAGTAAATATACAGTAAGTAACTATTATTACTATTAAGTTTCTTTTTATCAAGTGAGGAAACTAAAAATCAAAAAGGGTAAGCAACTTGCCGCAGATGGTACTCACACCCAGCTTCATCTGCATAAGGATGTCTGTGGTTCTGGCACCTTCTCTCCACTGATATCTTAGGTCTTCTTGGACAAAGAGTGGAGATCCTAAATGAAAAAGAGAGAAAGAATAATGCCTTCAAAGTACAGCACTAAATCATTCCTGGCTTCTGGAACATTTTTTTTCCCCTTCAATCCCATTGTCCTACCCGTCAGTGAAGCCATTTTCCTTGCACAAGTTAAGCCCACTTCGCCGTGGAAAGACAATGTCATCCATCCCAGACACAAGCCATGCTTAATAGAGAATGGCAGGCCAGGGTCATCCGCAAAGCCGCGTGGAGCTCAGCCAGGCCTCCCACATGGAAGGCGAGCTCACTGTCGCTCAACCCCACACCTCCTGGACGTTCTCCAGGAACGAGTGACAGGTCCTGCCATGTGGGCAGCTGAAGGCATGGGGGCGGTGGGAATAGTACAGGAGATGGAAGAAACATCAGAGGCGAGCAAAAGCCAGACAGATGGCATGGCCTCACTGTAGGTGGCGAGGAAACCACAGCAGCAAGCTGGCTAAACGGGCATATGCATGGCTGAAAGGACCAGGAGAGGGCAAACAAAGTCAAGTCCCAAAGGCACCAGCTTGGCGAAGAACAACCACAGCCAGGAAACTAAAGGAGACGTTCATGGACCAGTGACGAACCAAACTCCAGTGGTGTGAGCAGCTTGGGACTGATGGGGAAGGGGGATATGGGGCAGAAGTGGAATAATCAGAAACACGGAGCAGGCAGAAGTTTAGAGTAGGAGCCAGAAGCCAGCCTGGCTGGGTCTAAAACATCCCGAACAAGAGACCACTAACCCAGGGATGGCGGGCGGAGTTAGGAAGCCTAAATGCGCTAACACCAAGGGGTCTTCTGATGTCTCAACAAGGGTGAGGGACCAGATGGATTTCTGTTGGAAGCAGTCACCATCCCACTTCTCAGAGAAGCCACTGTTAATGGACATATGCACATATATACAAACATACACGTATATACATATACACACATACATATTCTCAGATATTCAAAACAGGATTAGACTACACGTATGGAACACATTATCCAGTATTTTTTCACTCAACTGGATCAGGGACATCTTTCAATGTCAGTGAATTGACTGCCACATGGTCATTTTAGTGGCCTTGCTGTATTCCATCATGTATAAGAACCACAACTGACTTAGCCACTCTCTACTGCAGGGCACGTATGGTGGGGTCGTATGCTTTTTCACTGTTATAAGCCATACTGTTATTATCATTGGTTTCCTTGGAATTAATTCCTGGATGTAGACTTGGTGAATCAAAGGGCAGAGGAATTTCTAAATCTTTTACTGTATAGGAAAAAAGGGGGGGAGGCGGAGGCTAAACCACTTTACATTCTCACCAGCAGTATGAAAAGGCAGTTTTCTACACACCCTTCCCAACACTATATATTATCATTACTTTGCCAATTTGCTAAGAAAAAAATGCCATGTCACTTTTCTATCTGCAGTCCTCTGCTTACTACAGAGACTGAACATTTTTATAAGTGTATCCATAGCCAAGTGCAAGGTTAATCCCCCTACAGGAAGATGTCACTGAAAGGGGTGGGTAAAACCGGTTGGCTGGCTGCTCTGACCTGGCCTCAGAGAGAGATTCCTTCTTCACACTCGCAGGTTCTATCACGGGTTCAAGGGGCTGCACCTCAGCTTCGCAAACGCAAAACCTGACTTCTATTCACCCAAGTGTGTTCTCACTCTGGGAACAGATGTTTGCTAAGAAAATTCACAGGAGATGGGTTGTTACACCAGGATGCTAATGTATCAACTTACAATAAAGAAGTATAATCTTTCCAACAATGGGAATATTCATGTCTGAGAAACTAGGATACTCCCTTCTGGAAAACAAACTAGGAATCCAGTTACTTGACGAATAAAAACATATCCCCAGAGACAGAGACGAGCAGCAAGACAGCATTTCTAGAGACCAGAATACATCTGCAGGCAGATTCAGAGTCTACCGCGCCAGCGAATTCTCTCTCTAGCTCCACGTGTCTTCAGGACAGTTACTCTCACCGAGCCCATCCAGAGGTCAACTCCCTTCCCAGACGTGGCCAGGAGAGGATCTGTGGCTGTGGACGACCCACACGATGATCCAGCTAACAACTTCAGGTCCAGTCACCTCCTGCTCTCACCTACAAAGTTAATCAGTCACACATGGGCACAAAACCAAGAGCCTCCACTGATGCCCTGCTCTAACCCTTTGGGCCAATCAACCAACAATCAGTGTCCTCTCTCTACCTTGGTCTGTCTATCTAGGTCTTGGTCTTTGTCTCTGTCTCTCTGCCTCTGTCTGTCTGTCTCTCACAAACACACACAAACACACACACACACTCTCTCTCTCTCTCTCTCTCTCTCCCGGTTTTCTTGTTTTCTCATACCGTGGTCCAAATGTTTTCTATTTTGCTTTAGCCGTCTTTTATTGCATGAATCCACGTTTTGTCTCCCCACCTTGTACCTGTCTGAGACCGCCTAATGGTTCTCAAATTAGGATGTATGTGCCCTGGAGGGTTCACCAAGGCTGGCCCAGTTATACTTGGAGCCAGAGGATAAACATGGCTCATCTATGAAAACTCATTTTTCTAAATGTTACATAATTTTAAACATTTTGAAAGTAGATATGTAGCAGAATACAAAATGAATGAGTTTTTCATAGCAAATATAATTTTTTGGGAAAAAAAAGAGACAAAGAAATTCCATGTTGCCTATAGTTCCTGATTAAACTCCTAACCAGTCCTCCACCTCCTGCACCCACACCCCACCATGGGAGGGCTATGCACCCCAGTCCTGTGCCTCTTAAGAACACTTTGGTGGGAAAGTTTAGAAAGCACTAGTAATCCCTTGGGGTAAAGGATAAGAGCAAAAATCAGACCTGGGGTCAGACAGACCTGGGGTCAGATAGACCTGGGGTCAGATAGCCCTGAGGTCAGACAGACCTGGGGTCAGATAGACCTGGGGTCAGATAGACCTGAGGTCAAATAGACCTGGGGTCAGATAGACCTGGGTCAGATAGACCTGAGGTCAGATAGACCTGGGGTCAGATAGCCCTGAGGTCAGATAGACCTGGGTCAGATAGACCTGAGGTCAGATAGACCTGGGGTCAGATAGCCCTGAGGTCAGATAGACCTGGGATCAGATAGACCTGGGGTCAGACAGACCTGGGGTCAGATAGACCTGAAGTCAGATAGACCTGGGGTCAGATAGACCTGGGGTCAGATAGACCTGAGGTCAGATAGACCTGGGGTCAGATAGACCTGGGGTCAGAGAGACCTGGGGTTAGAGAGACCTGGGGTCAGAAAGACCTAGGGTCAGATAGGTCTGAGGTCAGATAGATCTGGGGTCAGACAGACCTGGGGTCAGAGAGACCTGGGGTCAGACAGACCTGGGGTCAGATAGACCTGAAGTCAGATAGACCTGGGGTCAGATAGACTTGGGGTCAGATAGACCTCGGCTCAGACAGACTTGGGGTCAGACAGACCTGAAGTCAGATAGACCTGGGGTCAGACAGACCTGGGGTCAGATAGACCTGGGGTCAGAGAGACCTGGGGTTAGAGAGACCTGGGGTCAGAGAGACCTGGGGTCAGAGAGACCTGGGGTCAGAGAGACCTGGGGTCAGATAGACCTGAGGTCAGATAGACCTGGGGTCAGACAGATCTGGGGTCAGAAAGACCTGGGGTCAGATAGACCTGAAGTCAGACAGACCTGGGGTCAGACAGACCTGGGGTCAGATAGACCTGGGGTCAGATAGACCTGAAGTCAGACAGACCTGGGGTCAGATAGACCTGGGGTCAGACCTGGCTTAGAAAACAGCACCCCCTTTACTAGTTGGGTGCCTTCGAGTGAGTTATTTACTACCTCTAAGCTTCAATTTCCTCATTTGTTGAATGGGATAATAACAAAATAATTGATGGAATGTTTGATCGTAGTGAGAGTCTATAAAGTTTGCAAAGCTGATTTTTAAAAATTGATTTGTAACCCATCGCAGCTTAGCTCTTGGGCTTCCATTTCTGCTGACTATGGAAAATATTTCACCCTTCAGCATAAGATAACTTGGTCTTTTCTAATTCAAGACTTACTTTGGGGGTAAAGATTGACTTAAATTCAAGGTTCACCCCTCAACCTTCTGGGAGGCAACTGGGTACAAGGGGATTCTTGCTGGTATTAAGATGGAGTGGTGTCCATCTAGTCAGCCCTCACCTCCTTCCGCTGGAGTTCACCTCTCTGCTGGTCCACATGTTGGGTGGGTTCACGTCAGCCACAGCTGCAGCCTGGGCCAGCAGGAGGGAGACAGGCCTCCTTGTTCCATACCTGGGTTGATCTAATATTGGTGGCCTCTGCTACTGTGCCTTGTTCTGGGTGGCGTGCTGCTTTCCTTAGCAGCACTCAGCTGTCTCCCAGCCTTTCAGTGTGTAGACCCTCAGTGAGGTAGCCAGGGCTCCCTGTAGCTGCGTCCAGGGGCACAGGACCTCCAGGGCATGCACGTTGGCGTCTCAGTCATGCATCTCCCAGGGCAGCACACTGGCACTCATTCCTGGACTGACGTTCACACTTTCTCCACTCAAGGGGCTGGTGTCTTTGTGAAGCCTAGTAGATATTCTTCCAAGGGTGGGAGAATACAATCAACTCCAAGAACAACCTGGAACTCCAGGCAGGATGCAGGACCTTTGAGATCAGCTCTGAGCCCCAAGCTATTCAAATAGCAGTTGCACGGCAAATAAAAGTCATCAGGTATTACCAGTACAAGAAAAATATGATAAACAAAATTAAATAGAAGTCTTGTGATCGAAAGTGAAATAGCTACTGCCAAAAAAGACAGACAGAGAACACTTCTAAACTTGAAACATATACAAATCATGCCTTGAATTTGACTCTTATCTCTAGATATCATGAGAATTAACTAATGTTGCACTTCTGGAGAATATAAGTGATATATAAATGCTAAACAATTTACGTTTGCCTAACCACTTAGGATGCGTACCGAAATACTGTGCAATACTGATCTTCTAGAAGATTAATCCCCCCTAAAAGCAAACGACTTCCACAGTGGCTTGATAAATGACAAGGAAATAGCAGTTTTATGACTCTCATACTGATATTCTGTGCTACGATGGAACAAATATTAAAAGAGAAAAATCTATCTTTATCTCCAGGATAAGATTATAGTGCCTGGGTAGCTGTTCCTGGCTTTCTGAAGAAAGCCATACCAACCGAACAGCTTTCCCTGAAGGCACTGGCACAGGAAGAAATGGGTTTGCTATTTCAGTGAACATTTCATGAACACTTAGATGCTAGTGCTGTGCTACATGTTGGGAATACAAAGGTAAATAAAGTGATTCCTGCCCTGAGGTCGCTTGCCCTCACTTGATATTTTGCCTTTGTCCTTTCTTTATCCTGCCGTCCCCGGGACTCTCCCCGTCTCCCCGAACTCAACAACCTGGCAGTCATCCGGCACCCCTCCTTATCCCTCAAATGCCAAATCCAATTAGTCACCAAGACCCAGGGTCCCTCCCACTTGGTTGAGAGTGGCCTCTGAGGCCATAACTCCCCGACACTTCCAGGCAGCCTTGGCACTGGAGAAGGCCCTGAGGCACAGAAGCAAGGAGGGCCTGAAGCTGTCCTCTATAGCCATGGCTGAAATCCCCAGTAGACCCAGGGATGTGACAAGGGGCACCCAAGTATCTGCTCTACCAGTTGTGCTACTCAAGGAGGACCACCGAGCAGAGAGATGACGAAAGGAACATTCAGTGGGGAGACAGTGAGGATAAGGAGGGATGGAGGAAAAAAGAGAAAGAAAGATGGTAGGAACATGGACAGGAAGGAGACAGAAAAGAGAAAGAGTCCAGAAGCCAAGTGAGAGGGAACAGTTAGGACCCCAGGAAAAGCTCAGTCCCTCTGCTGATGAATGAAGAACAGAGAGCAGATTTTCAGACAAATGGGATAATGCCACTTCATGAACTAGGGTTAGGAGCTCGTAGAGGCCTCCGGTATTAATTCAAGCAGAGTAATGGAGGTGGCAGTCAGGAGGGTATTAGGAAACACAGTTGAAAAAATTGGGGAAGGAAAAAAAAGACACTGGGTTTCACCCCCAAATATGGTCATATTCTGAACAGAAGAATCTGAGAACCTTCAGTTTGAAATGTGCAACTTCAAGGAAGAATAAGCAAAGGCAATGACCTGGCTCATATGTCCCACAACGACTGGCAACCTCTACTGCTAGCGAAAGTGTCTTCCTGCAATGGTCTGAGATTCCTAACGAAATGTGACTGGGGGGGTGAGAGTGGGGGAGGGAGCTGGCACCTGGAAGTTCGCTCTCCTCCAAAACCACCTTTCTTATCAGCTCACGGATGCCTGTAGTTCCAGTTTTGTTGGTGGAAGGGAAGAAATGAGTGACCAGGTGTTGAATGCCGATCCCATGCTAGCTCTATGCCAGGGGATTTACATACATTAACTCGTTTACTCCTCATGGCACCCTCTGAGGTAAAGATGTCTAATCCCCATTTCACAGATGAGAAAATTAAAGCTGGGAGTGGTTAAGAAACACTTCCTATATCACACAGCTAATAAGAGGCAGAGCCACAACTCAAGCTCTGTCTTTCTGTACCAATGTCCCCAGTCCTTCCCCTGCACCACGTTGTGACCATCGGGCTTAACACTTTACCTCCTGGGAACAATGGCAATACCCCTAAAAAGAATCACACACTTTTAGACGTCACTAGCTTTGCTCGTTCATTCAATACCTGTCTATTTAGCACTTCGTTGGATTCATTCATTCACCAGGTATTTACAGAGTCCGACTAATGTGCCAGGCACTATGCTTTGGGGATAGCACAGTGAATGACCAGCTGTGATCCCTGTGCCCTGGTGGGGGAAAGGGACACAAGACAATTAAATTAAAGAATTACAAATTGCAAATTTGGAATGTACTATGAAGGAAATAAATAGGAGGCTGGGTCAAAGGGAAATAGGGAAAGGGTGGCCCACACTGGAAGTGACATTCAAGACAAGCTCTGTCGAATGAGAGGCTCAGGCATGGAGCTGGGAGAAAGGGATTCCAAGCAGCAGAAATAACCCATGAAAAGATCTGGAGCATGAAACAAGCTTAAAGAAAGCTCAACTGACTGGACAATGGTGAGTACAGGAAGTAGGATGTGCAAGGTGCTTGAGAAACAGGTGGGGGCCCCATCCTGCAGGGCTTTGTGTGCTCTTTGGGGACTCTGGGTTTTGTGCTGTGTGCAAAGGAAGCCGTGAAGGATTATGATCGGAGAAGGAATGTGATCCAATTATGTTTCTAAAAGATTTCTCTGGCTGCACATGGAAAACAGACTCTCAGAGGTCAACGGTAGAGACAGGGAGAGCTGTTAAGGAGGCTGCTGGAGTATTCTAGAAAAGAGACCAAGATGGTCTGGATTAGAGTGGTGGCAATAGAGGTGGAGGGAAGTAGTTGGCTCTGAGATCCTTTGGAGGCTGAACCAAAAGGACTTGCTCACAGATCAGGTAGGGAAAGTGAAGACAGAGGTGACTACTGGGTTTCTGCCGGAGAAATTAGATGCATGATGGAGTTGTTACTGAGGTCATAGCTCACAAAGGTCACAGAGCTAAGTAAGGGGGACTTAAAGGTAGGCAGTGGGGACTTCCCTGGCGGTCCAGTGGTTCAGACTCCACGCTCCCAATGCAGGGGGCACAGGCTCAACCCCTGGCTGGGGAGCTAAGATCCTGCATGCTCCACGGCCCAGCAGTCCAATCAATCAATATAGGCACTGTGATTCCCCAGGCACATTCCTAACCACACAGGCATCTGCCTCTAGCTGGCGACAGAGACGGGTAGCTCATTCCCTTATTACTCTCCTTGGCCCTTTCCTGCCTAACTTACTGCTCTCCCTCATCCCCACAGACATCCTTGCTCAGGACCCGGGATGGCTCTTCTCCCTGCAGTGACCTTGTCCAACATGGTGATGATGCTCAGAGAGGCAACTCTCACGGCGTTGAGATTTCACATCCCCTCCACCCCCTCACAGCTACAAGGTTAACATTATCAGGACCCTAAACCTTGCTCCAAATCCCCATAGGTGCCCTAACTCCAAAACCTGGGCTGGGAATATTTAATCTTCATTTTAAACCAGACACTGATCAGATCAAACTCAGGTACTTTGGACGTAGGTTGACATGGCAGAGGAGCAAAGGGAGTAATCACTGCTGATAAAACGGAGAAAATGGAAGAAAAAGCTCTTTTAGCTTAAATTGTTTCCTATAAAACAGTTTTGAAGGTAAAAGGTACTATCTTCTTGTCAGTGTCAACATTTCTCTCGCTGGGTAAGTGAAATTATGTTTCTGTCAGTGACGAAATCTCTCCAAAAGGGAGGTGACATTTTTTTGGGTTCTGGCAAGGAAAGACTGGGTCTAATGAAACTGGTAACTACACGGACGCATAAAAGAACATTTGCATAGGAGGCAAGCAAACATCACCCCATTTCTACTGTCTGCAATGAGTGTATGCCCAGAAGTCTTAAACCTTGCCTACGCTAATATGGCTTAATTGACTTGATGAGTATTTTTCACTGAATTTATGCCTGGTGTTTGCGTGAGAGATAGAGACAAAGACTGTATGCTACTGCTTTCTCTCTATAACCTATTATCCAAACTCATCGCTTGACTGTCAGCGGCCAATATTCAGATGCCTTTGCTATCTGCCCCATAACCTCGAGCAGCGCCATCTTGCTGATCCAACCAGAGCCATAGTCTATCTATCACCTGTTCATCTGAGCTCAGTTGTATCACAGAATCAAAACCAGTATAAGAGATGCCAGATCCTGCATAAGAATTCAATATTCAAGGCTCCTGATCTGAGGAGGCACTGGTTTTCCAGCTGCACTTCCTCTCCCTCTGTGTGATGGATGGCATGCCATCTGAGCCCATGAGAGTTAATGCCCTCACCTCTAAGTAGGAATCCCTAAGACCTACAGCTACAAAAAGGAACCAAAGGAACTGCTTTGAAGGGTTAAAAGCAATTGTCTCCTGGAGGAGAGAACCAAGGCCCCTTTATTTCATAGTTGCTGAGCTGAAGCCTGCAGTTTGCTTGGCATCTAGCGTGAGCTTGTGCCCAGAAAACCAGAAATGACAAACAGAAGCAGAAGCACAGCTTGGGCACACATTAATATGTTTGGACTCAGAAGAGGTAGAATTCTCTAAGATATTAAGGGGCATTTTTGTCCCACCTTAGAGTACAGCTCTGACGCTCTTCTCAGATCTTTTCATGGTTGATTCTTCTCAAACTAACAGTTGATCTAAGTCATGGGTACATTTTGGAAAGTTGTAAATGTGGAGCTCGAACCAAGCTAAAGTTGCACATGTATGAGAAACAGAAAAGGCTGGAACAAACAAGTGAAGAAGAATTCAGAGGGAAGAGTTTAACCATTTCCACGGATCCATCCAAAGAATATAAGCAAGTACCACTTTTATTCCCAGTCACCCAAACGAATATTGGGAATTGAAATTAAAAAGCATCTTTTCTAAATTATGCCATTATACAAAGCATCATCACATTTCCTCCCACTTCTGTCCTCTTCCTCTTTCCCCACCCTACCCTGCCTCTAAATAAATCAAATTTACAACGTAAGATGTGGCCGATGATAATACGCAACATTATTCTGTGAGCCATCAAGACAGAAAAAAAATGCTGCCAATTAAACCCTGACACACACCTTGGTTTCAGAGATGTTGAAATGTGAAAAAAGGGTTCATCTTAAAATCTATGAACCACAGCATACACACAGGCGCACACGCACGCACACGCACACACACACATCATACGCGGCCGTGAATTCCTCTAAGCAAGGGTAGAAAAACTGTCATCAAGAACCAATTTTCCAAACAGGCTAGATTTGTGCCGCCCCTTAAAAGGAGGGTGTGGGGAATCTGAACTTTATTTTATGGTATACATTTGCTGCCTGAAGACAACTCGGAACAGCATTGACAGCTAATGGACCACATTTCATATCTGAGAGATGTCTTATTTTTAAAACGGAAAGCAGAGAAAGTCATTAGGTTTGCTTTCACTCTTGCCACAGAATGGCAGGGCAATTTTCATCATACCTACTCCTTTTTTTTTCTTCATTTTCCATTTTCCTCTTCTCTCTTACGTTCGCCTTTATTCTTGCTCTCTCTCTTTTTTTTTTTTTTTTACTTGAAATCTAGTTTAGGTGTCTCCATATCTCATTAATGTGGTCTGCCTCAAAGGTCCTTAATAATAACTTATTGTACATGTTTATTACACTTGATAGGAAGTTATTTTATTGAAGCCCCTTTTGTTTCTTCGTTTGCTGATAATCTTGTGTCTCCACACCGGTAATACTGTCCCTAAGAAATTAGTATTTTTAGCATTATTCTTGTTTGTTATAACCAGGGAGATGATAATGAGAATTCATGAGGCTGCAAAACAGGTACAGTGACTCCATCTCTAAAACAGCCCAGTGCCTAACTGTAACGAAGATGCTTTGTATTTATTTGGCATAATATTCCTGACACCTAATAGTGGTCATTTTCTCTCCAACACTAAGGATTTGTTTAGATCAATTACTCATTGCATTGGTTGTTTGTTAAAGCCTTATCTAGGCCACTCATACAAAAGGGGGGTGCCAATTAATTGAAGTTTAAGCATTCAGCAAGTCAACATTTATTAAGTGCCCGATCTTTTCCCAGACATTCTAGCAGGCACTGCGGATAGGTCTTGGCAGAAAACGGAAACATATCCGAATTAAAAATAGCCCAATGTATTTGTCCCTTCCAGCTGCTATAACAGAATACCACAGACTGGGTAGCTTATAAAGGATAAACACAGTTCAGGAGGCTAGAAGTCTGAGATCAGGGTGCCATGGTCCGATGAGGGCTTTCTTCTGGGTCTTCTTGTTGCATCTTCACATGGCAGAAGGCGCTAGGGAGCTCTATGGGATCTTTATGAGAGCATTAATCCCATTCATGAAGCCTCACCCTCATCATCTAATCACTTCCCAAAGGCCCCAACTTCTATCACCATCACATTGTGCATTAGAATTCAAAACGTGAATTTTGAGGGGAGACAAACATTCAGAGACCATAGCATCCAACAACCTCCAGGCAGTTAAACTCAGCACTGTCCCTTCTAAATTTCCTCCATCTGATGAGCAATTATCACCTCCTTCTCTGGATCCCTGATCCCCTCAACTAAGACAGCTCGAGCCTGTGCCACAAAATATATCCTTAATAAAAAAAGAAAAACGGAAGCATCATTTAGAGGCATAGCTTATTCCATTACTTATGTCTTCTGCTTCATTTCTCTGAGGCCTTCAGACAAAAACTAGAACATGTTTCAACTTTACTTTAACCATATATTATGGAAAATTTCAAACATATAAAGTAGAAAGACTAGACTATGAACCCCAAGTACTTATTCCCAGCTTCAATAATTATCAACAATTCTGCCATTTTTATTTCATCTCTGCCTTCCACCTTTTTTCATATTGGATTTCAAAACCCAGATCTCCTACCATTTCACTCATAAATACTTCAGCATGTATTTCTGAATGACTGGGATTTTCTTCTCTTTTTAACTTCACCATAATGCCATTATCTCATTCAACAAACTTAACAAGAATTTCTAATTATCACCTCATAACCACGCTTATTTTTCCCTGATTGTCTCAAAAATGTATTTTTATAGTCAATTTGTTGAAATCAGCCTCCAAAGTTTGCAAATAGCATTTGTTTGATTAGTGTTTTAAGTCTCTTTTAGTCCAAAACCGTTTTCTCTCCCTTTCTTCTCCATGCCATTTATTTTTGAAGAAAATTGGTCATTTGTCCAGTGGTTGAATGCATCCTCGTGGTGTCATCCAACATGTTCCCCTCTCCTCTGTATTTTCTATAAACTGGCAGTTGGATCTAGAGGTTTGATTCCATCTAGGTTCAGTATTTTAGCCACAAGATGTTATGGACCATGCTGTGGTGTCCTATTGCATCACATCAGGAGGCACAGAATGTCTGGTTGTTGCACTTTTTGTGATAATCAGTGAGTTCAGGTGATGTCAACCTGATTCACCCGCTAAAAAGTCTCCCCATGAACTTTCACCTAGTGTTTGTGTAGCCATTGACAATCATTGCCTAGAGCCACTATTCCATCAGAGATTTTTCCAGTTAATCAATCATTTCATGTCACAAGTATACCACAGAGTGAAATAATTTACCCTGGTATTGATTAAACGAAATCAGAAAAAACTACAGTTAAAACATTTTTTAAAGCACACTTGAGACTGTTATCTAAAAAATAAATAAATAAAAGTAGGAGAGTTCAACCTAGAGATGTCTCCTCCTCTTTTGAAAACAAAAACTCCGTTTTAACTGAAAATTTCCTAGACCACCTACTTGATAGCACTTGCCTTTTAATACCTATTGATTAGGAAGATGTAGATGATGAAAAGCTTCTAAATTCAGTGACCCACTAAACAGATTTCTAGTATATTAATCATAGCAGTAGTCTACACACCCCTGAACTATAGCAAAGCATGTGTCCTAAGGATAAAGCATAATTTTAAATTATTCAAGTTGCAATCTTTCCCCCTTCTGTCTTACATCCCAAACCATGCCCTCTAAAGAGCTGATCACTGGTGGGACTGGTGGAAGGAAAACTTCTTCAGGCTGACTGCCACAAAAAGTCTGTGGGAGTTTACAGAGAGCAAAAAACAAGATTTTCTGGACAATGTGCAACAACACGGATGGACCTAGAGATTATTATACTAAGCACAGTAAATCAGACAGAGAAAGACAAACACCACATGTATATGTGGAATCTAACATATGACACAAATGAACTTATCTACAAAACAGAAACAGACTCACAGACATAGAGGACAGACTGATGGTTGCCAAGGGGGAGGGAGGGTGGGGGAGGAAGGGATTGGGAGTTTGGGATTAGAAGATGCAAACTAGTATATAGAGGATGGACAAACAACAAGGTCCTACTGTGTAGCACAAGGAACTCTATTCAATATCCTGTGATAAACCATAATGGAAAAGAATATAAAAAAGAATGCATATATGTGTATAACTGAATCACTCTGCTGTACGGCAGAAATTAACATAACACTGTAAATCAACTATATGGCAATAAAATTTTCAAAAATTAAAATTAAAAAAATTTAAAAAGATTTTCTGGCCAGATTTTCTCCCCTCTCCACCCTTTGATGTTTTCAAAAGAGAATGCAGAAGGCTCACATTCCTATTCCAATTACATGACTTACATACGTATGTGTCAGATATGGTGTTGATTCAGTCAACAATGTTTTCTTACAGATCTACAGCTCGAGGCAGCCCTCTTTTCTTCCCCCACTGGGGTCCACAGTCCAGCAACTGCCCTATATGGGCCTCTGGTACCTTGGTTCCAAACACTTCAACCATAGGCTCTACTGCCATCACCATCCCGTGATAATATTAACAGTACTCTCCATAAATCTAGAAGGCAAACAAGTATGGTCCCCCAGAGAAGGGCACCTTTTAAGCTAGAAGTTGGTTCCCCAAGACCAACTAGATAGCCCACAGTAGCATCAGTCCTAGTGGCCATCAAGGTAAGGAGGACAGACTGATGGTTGCCAAGGGGGACCAATGGCCTACTCTCCTGCTGAGGCCAGAAGCACACACGGTACAATTGCCTGGTTAGGCTGATTGCTCACAGACAAGACAGGAGGCTAATCTGGCCATTGACCTAAACTCTGATGTCTGCAGCACACACTCATAGGGGCCCCAGACTCAAGCCTCCTTCCTCTGTATAACAGGCCATTTGATATTTCTGCTGACATTCTTCGCTCAAAGGTATTTTATTCCAGATGTCATGAAGTGAAACTTTTGAAATTGTGAAGCGATTTGTTGCAAGCAGAGCTGGCTTTACAGAGATGCTGAGATGAGGACCAGCTTCTATCCATCGATCAGAAAGAATCTGCACAACATCTTAGATGAAAGACAGCTACGAAAAGGGCTGGGGAGGCCGAGTGGACCTGAGTAGAATGCTGAGGATGGCAGCTAAACAGGGACTCCAGCTCCAATCTCCAGCTCCAATTCTGTTATAGAGCACTTTTCCCAATATTCAAAAACCAGCGGAGGGCTTCCCTGGTGGCGCAGTGGTTGAGAGTCCACCTGTTGATGCCGGGGACACGGGTTCGTGCCCCGGTCCGGGAAGATCCCGCATGCCGTGGAGCAGCTGGGCCCGTGAGCCATGGCCGCTGAACCTGCGCGTCCGGAGCCTGTGCTCCGCAAAGAGAGAGGCCACAACAATGAGAGGCCCGCGTACCGCAAAAAAAAAAAAACAAAAACAAAAAACAGAGGGGACAACTTGCCATGATACAAAAGGCTAAGTCTACTCTCTTCATCAAGCCTTGCCCAATATTCCTCTTAACATGTTTTTAGAACTGCTCAACTAGAACATACTCCTAAAATGCAAATCGGGGGGTGGGGGAATAAAGTATCATGTTGTCACTGATTCCAGCCTTTTTAAAAAAATATTTTATTCCTTTTTTAAATAAATTTATTTATTTATTTATTTTTGGCTGCGTTGGGTCTTCGTTGCTGTGCGCAGGCTTTTCTCTAGTTGCGTTGAGCGGGGGCTACTCTTCACTGTGGTGCGTGGGCTTCTCTTTGCGGTGGCTTCTCTTGTTGTGGAGCACGGGCTCTAGAGCACAGGCTCATTAGCTGTGGCTCATGGGTTTCATTGCTCCATAGCATGTCGGATCTTCCCGGACCAGGGCTCAAACCCGTGTCCCCTGCATTGGCAAGTGGATTCTTAACCACTGAGCCACCAGGGAAGCCCTGATTCCAGCCTTGAGGAATGAATCCTGACAAGAGCCACGTAGCATTTTCTTAGAGAACCACTGTGTCTTCCTCCTTGTCTCTTCCAAATGAAACTGGACAGTAACAAAGTCAGGCTCAGTATTCATTCATTCATTCATTCATTCGCTCAACATTTAATGGACAGCCCTGTGCTAGGAGGTACAGCGATGAACAGGACAGATTGCTGGTCCATGATTTCCTGATCTAACTAGCGATATCGAAAGCTATGCCACTAACCTCAGAGCCTCACGGTAGGACGATGCTACAGGAGAAGTGAGTCTCTCATGCTATGGATGCAGCATTCTAACTGTTCAGTGGGCCGTGAGGGAAAGCTATGCAGGGGCATGCCTTTGGAGTCTTGATTTTTGCTCCTGATTTTTTGCAGCTGCAGGTGTGGCCCTGGAATAAGAAGAGGCTGGATTCTACTTACCCTGCAAGAAACTCCATGTGTCAGCTTTCCGGGTTTTCTGTGGTCAAAGCTCTTGCCCAAGAAGGGCAGTCACCTGAGGAGAATGATTCCTGTAAAAAGAAGAGAGCGACTTAACCGAAGCTAAGACCTCCTCCCCAGGAGGACTGTGGAGGAAGAAAGAAGAAAGGTGACTCTTAACAAAGACCTATTGCAGATGGGTGCAGGACAGCAAAGATGCGATGAGAAAGCTGAAGTCCAGGCCCTATTTTATTAATTAAAATTTTTATTGCAGTACTTGTAGATTTACATGCATTGTAAGAAACACTACAGAGAAAATCCCCTGTATGCTTTTCCCAGCTTCCCCCAAAGGCCACATCTTGCAAAATCACACTCTACTATCACAAACAGGATATTGACAGTCATATAATCCACCAGACTTATTCCAACTTCCCAGTTCTACTTGTACTCATTTTTGTGTGTGTCTATAAAGTTCTATACAATTTCATCACCTGTGTAGATTCATGTATTCATCTCAACAGTAAAGAAAATGCGCAGCTCCAACACCAAAGGATCCCTCATCCTGCCCTTTTATGACCACAACCATCTCCCCTAACATCTAATGATCACTAAATCTGTCTTCTACTTCTAACGATTATCATGGTCTGATTGTTATATAAGTGGAATCCACGATACTGGCTTCTTGGGATTGGCTTTTTTTGCTTAACATAATGCCCTGGCTATTTGTCCAAGTTGTGTGTGTATCAATAGTTTATTCTTTTTATTTCTAAGTAGTATTCTATGGCATGGATGCACCATAGTTGAACCCTTTACCTGTTGAAGGGCATTTGGGATGTTTCCCATTTGGGTCTATTATGAGTGAAGCTGCTATGAACATTCGTTTCCAGTTTTTCCAATGCTGAGGGACATAAAATTTAGAGTCTACATTCTGGGACAGACCCCAGTGGTAAATGGCCACTGAGTGTTGGGCTCACCGTGCATGGACAGGCTGTGGAGGTAAAGCATTTCCACCCCTTAGACGCTGGGCTAGCTGCTGAGTCCCGGAGCTTCAAGGCCCGTCACCATGTGGCCCCTGGTCAGCATGAGGAATGGATTGGAGGAGCCTCAGCAGTGCTGGCAGGAAAGAACGGCAGGTGTCCCCTGCTGCTCAGTGTGGCTTCTCCAACCAGGAAGTGCCTGGGCAGTGGCCGCAATGCAGATTCCTGGGCCCAACCCCAGAAATTCTGATTGGGTCACTTCAAGGTGAGCCCAGCAATCTGCATTTATATCAAGCAAACCAGGTGTGCCTCCCTTGGTTCCTCCCCCTTCCTGGTATTCACACTTTTGTGTCATCTCCACTTCAGTGTGGGTGGGACCTGTGACTCGATTCTCAGCCAACAGAATACGACACAGGTGATTAGGTTATGTTATACAAGACCCCATCTGGCTAGGAGACTTGCTCTAGAGACACTCCATGCTGGCTCGATGAAGTAAGTGGCCACGTGGGCAAAGCCCACGTGCCAAAAAAACCGCCGGTGGCCTCTAGGAGCTGCGGCAGCCTCCATCACCAAGAAGTCATGACCCTCAGCCTGACAACCACACCTACCTGAGTGAGCTTGGAGGTGGATTCTCCCACAGCCCAGCAGTCAACATCTTGATTGCAGCCTCATGAGAAAACAAGCAGAGTAGTGCAGACACTGTGAAATACAGTATGGAGGTTCCTCAAAAAACTAAAAATAGAGTTGCCATATGATCCAGCAATCCCACTCCTGGGCATATGCCTGGACAAAACTACAATTCAAAAAGATACATGCACCCCAATGTTCACAGTGGTATTATTCACAATAGCCAAGACATGGAAACAACCTAAATGTCCATCAACAGATGAATGGATAAAGAAGATGTGTGTGTGTGTGTGTGTGTGTGTGTGTGTGTGTGTGTGTGTGTGTATCATGGAGTACTACTCGGCCATAAAAAAGAATGAAATCATGCCATTTGCAGCAACATGGATGCAACTAGAGATTATTATACTAAGTGAAGTAAGTCAGAAACCAAGAAGAGGATACAGCTGAGCCCTGCCCGGACTCCTGACCCACAGGAGATAACAAATACAGGTCGTTTTAAGCTCCAAAATTTGTGGTGCTTTGTTACACAATAGAAAAGGAATACATCATGTGTTAGGAACTGAATGTTTGGGGCCTGGCATTATTCATAGGTTGAGATCGAATCCCCAGTGTGATGGTATTTGGAAGTGGGTCTTTGGGAAGTGATTAGGTCCCGAGGGCAGAACCCTCATGAATGGGATTAGTGCCTTACAAAAAGAGGCCAGAAACATAACTGGCCTTCTTTCAGCCATATGAGGATACAATGAGACGTCATCAGTCTACAACCCAGAAGGATCTAAGACAGAACCCTGCTGGCACCCTGATCTTATACTTCCAGTCTCCAGGACTGTGAGAAATAAATGTTTATTGTTTAAGCCACCCAGTCTATGGTATTTTGCTATAGAAGCCCGAGCTGACTAAACACCAGGTGAATTCTGCTGGCTCTTGCCAAGGAGAAAGTATCAAAATCTCATTCTCACGTATAATGGAATAGAACAAGGAAATAACTTGATGTCAAAAGCACCCGACTCTGCCATTTACTGGTATAAACTTGGGTAACTTCTTCAGATCTCAGTTGCTTCATCTATGAAATGGAAATAAAAATAACTTCCTCATGGGAAAAAAATTTTCTACCCAGCAATAGATAACCAGTATACTGAGTGGTTCTGATGCAGACTGGTGGGCCCTACCCTGGACTGTACCTTGAGAACCACAGACCAAACCAAGGTGAGGCTGAGCCTCAAGTAGCAGGCAGTAAAAACCTGCTTCAAACCAAACCCTACAGTCTTCTTTTTTTTTTTTTTAAGAATCTGAAAAAGAAATTATTTATTTATTTTTTTACAATGGTGTGTTAGTTTCTGCTTTATAACAAAGAAGAACCTAGGGGTAAGGCAGGAATAAAGACACAGACTTACGGTCCTCTTGACATGAAAGACCTGCTTGTCCCCTGGGGGGACCCTTCAGTTCCTAAGAAGTACTTTGGAGTTTGAGTAACAACTGTCACCTGCCCCCAGGCTGCCATCTGACTCTCCCACCCAGAGGTGGCCCAAGACTCTACTTATGGAATCAAACAGCAGACACTTTGTAGTCTGTCTCCTTTTACCACTCTCTGAGGTAGTGGGGAGCTTCTGGAAAAACCTTTGGGGTCTTAAATGCCTCTACTAAGTTTTCTAGTATCTAATTGGTCACAGCATCAGCTTTTAAATGGCAAAAAGACGGACAGGTACAATTATGTGTGTATAAACACATATATACATTTATTTGCCTTAGTATCATCCTCTTCCTACACACAAACACACACAGAGGAATGCAAGCACCATAACATAAGGGCAGGGAATTTTTCCGTAGTGTTTAATGATGTATCTCCTGAGCCTGACAGGTATTTGTAGGAAGGAAGGAGGGAAGGAAGGAAAGAGAGGGAGGGGAGAAGGGGGTGGGGTGGGGGGAGAGCTAGACTAATCAATGAAATTAATCCAATATTAACGGATGATTATAGTTTCCTCCTTTCACACCCCAAAGAAGTAGTTAGGAGAAATACTCCAGGGCTGAATATGGCATGGGGATTCATATTCCGAAGGCAGTTGTCCATCCCCTTTCGGGGACAGCAGGGACATCTTAACTGCATATTTATCTGTCATAAGATAGCCCTGGTGTCCTCCATCAGCCACAGTTCGCAGCCAATTGAAGACAGTACACATATGTTTAGAAAGCCCAGCAGTGACACACCACTGTTCACCCTGAGACTTCTGCTCGTGATAATCCACTTCCTGTCAAACAGTGGATGGCCCACTGGGGAAGGGCCTTGCCGATGCACGATAGCCATAATGGGCCAGTCTCTAAAGAGACCACCCAGTATGAAAGCTGATTAATAATAGAGTCAAGCCTGAGAGGGAAGCTTCTCTTTTTTTTTTTTTTTTTTTTTTTTTTGCGGTACGCGGGCCTCTCACCGTTGTGGCCTCTCCTGTTGCAGAGCACAGGCTCCGGACGCACAGGCTCAGCGGCCATGGCTTACGGGCCCAGCCGCTCCGCGGCATGTGGGATCTTCCCAGACCGGGGCACGAACCCTCGTCCCCTGCATTGGCAGGCGGACTCTCAACCACTGCCACCAGGGAAGCCCGGGAAGCTTCTCTTTAACTTTCAATTTCCTACTCTGGCTGAAGACAGATGTGTAATTTGATTTCAACATGGCTTTCTGAAGCTCTAGATTTCTCGAGCAGTAAAACCAGCTTCGTGGCAATCTTTTTCCTCCTTCACCACTTCCTTAGCTCGGGGGATCAGATCCTTTCAAATCTGTCAGATTCAGACGAATCTGATGAGCTTCCTGCATTATTTATCCTCGAGTAAATGAGGAAAACCATTAACAGCTTGCCTCGGATCTCTTGGCAAATCTAACCACTGAGCACACTGCTGTCCTGTTTAATCAAATAATTTACCTACACAGAATCAACATTTCTATTCATACTTCACATTAAAAAGAAGGAAAGCAAGGCACTGTCACACATTCGCTCCTTTAATTCCCAAGAGATTTAAATTTGTTCTCCTCCCTCTCAAGAAAAACTTCTGAAATGGCTAGTCTTTCATTTGGAACCATCACCTCTCTTCACTCTGGGAAGTGAGGGCAGAAGAAAGGGAAGGTACTGGAACGTGCACTGACCGAGGTCTGCCTGGCATGTGCTGCCTGTGTGTGCACGTGCCTGGGAGAAAAGGAAGGATTCTGTCTTGCACCAGATACCTTCCCTGCACCTTCCCCAGGCTCCCCTATTTACCCGAGGTTCCAAATGAGAGATCAGAGAGCAGCACTGAGGCAGGCTGTCTGCCTCCTGGGTTTTGGACAATGCGCTCTGACTCCCTGCCTCTGTACATTAACCAAAAAATATCAAGTGCTCATTATGTGTAAGGCACTGAATGACAAATATGTGAAGACAGAAGATCACCCAGTGGGGAGAAGGGAGTGACCCTGTGCCACACTCAGCGCTGGGCACTGACACACATTTTCCCCTTCAATTCTGACAAGATACAAATTTGTTCTCCCCTATTTAACCCATGCAGAAACTGACGCTCAGAGGAGTTAAGTAACTTTCCCAAGGTCACACAGCCAATCATGAACCCAAGCCCATCTTCTTCCTGCTACATCACAAATTATCCCTGGTCTGCTGACTATTAGCTACTGTTCTTCCCCATGTCTTTGTTCCCTCCATTCACAAACAGTCACCACTTTATCTGGGTTTTTCTTCTTTCTACTACTACAGGATTAGGGTTACTCTCTCCCCAGATAACTGCCAAAAGGGTTATTTTATGTTACTGCTAAATTCATCCAACAAGTGCAGCCAGATTTTGGGAGAATAGGGTGATTCATCATCAAAACATGCAATGTAAACACCACCCGGTACAGCTGTACACAATGTAGGATATGAATCTTTACGGCAAGAGCTGAAAAACAGCCGCATGGCACAGGGATATCGGCTCGGTGCTTTGTGACCGCCTGGAGGGGTGGGATAGGGAGGGTGGGAGGGAGGGAGACGCAAGAGGGAAGAGATATGGGAACATATGTATATGTATAACTGATTCACTTTGTTATAAAGCAGAAACTAACACACCAGTGTAAAGCAATTATACTCCAATAAAGATGTTAAAAAAAAAAAGAGCTGAAAAACAAGTGTGTGACCCCCCCTAAGAAGAACAAATTTTGGTGGCACAAACCCTTAAAAACGTAACTTTTATTTCTTCCATAGGGGTCTTTCCTTAAAACTGGAGAGATAAATAACCAAAGAAGCAAACAAATAAATGAATAAATCAATAAGGCTTCAAAGGAAGTAAGGACCATAGAGAAAAGCTAATGTGTTCTTTCTCTGCTGTCACTGATCAAATCGACAACGCTCTCTACTGCCGTGTGGCAGGGTGTCTCTTGCTCTCCTGTGTATTCACCCCTAAGAGCAATGACATTTGCTGATTACACCCATTTGGTTTTCAGAGGCCAAGGTGGGTTGTATTTGCCTTTCCTATTAGCCTAGCAATACCTCCCTGTATTTTCTGCAGTAGCTTTTCTGAACAGCAATAGGCTCTAATCAGTCTTCCCGGCTTCATTTCTCAGAATCTCACAGTCTCCTCAAGGAACATTTCAGACCTGACTTATCATCATTACCAGATGCTAAATAGTCACCAGATTCTATATTATTTATTACACCCCGTTCATTTCCCTGTTCTGGACTTACGGGTCGAATCACAGAGCATGTGAAAGACTGTCCCCACAATACGTCACGGAGACTCTACTATAATGCAGAGTCACATTTTGAAGGAAGCATTTCACCCCGCACGGAATAGCTCTCAACAGCAGCGGAGTCCTACGTCTCTTCAAGGCTCTGTCCCATATCCAGGCACAGGCTCCCAAGCGGCACCTGAGCTGCATGCCTGTCGACGTGAACAGCAGTCACTTGCCCACCTCTCTCCAGCGGGGCCAAAGCACACCGCCATGTGCCCACCCCGCCCCGCTGTCTGCTGCTCTATCACAGGGCCTGGCAAGCAGCTGTAGGAGAAAAGTGATTCCAGGTCATCCCTGTGTGGGCAGAAAGCACCCAAAGTTTACAGTGAGGTGAGAAGTGGTCACAGGACTACCCTTCTGGGACAAAACGACACTCCCACTTTGACCCATTCTACAAAGAGCCCCCAGTGGTGACCCTTTGAAGGACACAGGTTGCACCCTGCCTCCCTCAGGTCTCCCAATAGGCTAACAGTGGCTTTCTATACCTCCCAGCCCCCTCCTCTCTCCCCCAAAGGACGGAAACTCGCCTCAACCACGCACAAGTCATGGTGAAAGGGGTTCCAGCTGAATTCTCTTCCAGGGAAATGTCTCTAACTTGTCCAGGGTTTTGTGCTCTAAGAAGACCTTTCAAAGCCCTGACTGCCCAGGAAGCAGCTGTCTGATGTGGGTCGGGGGATAGAAGCAGGCTCAGCCAGGTCTAAAGCCCCAGGAGACCAAAGATGCGTTCTGTATCACTCCAGGTGACAGAAATAGAACCAAGAAGTAGGTGAATGAAGGGTTTCTCCTCAATACAAGAAAGAACTCCAAACAGAGTTTGTCCCTTTCGGGACAGTCAGGCTTGTGGAAGGGCTAAACAAAGGTTAGGTAATAACTTCCAGGGATGGTGCATGAGAGGCAAACCAGTAACCCGCTAAGACCTCTTCCACCTCGACATTGGTGTGACCCTGAGGGGCTACGCACAGGAAACTCACAGGGCCACAGCATTCGACACCTGCAATGGATTTCTGAGTTCATCATGTCTAGAGGCTGCAAATTAGCACCCCCAAGTTGAATTCAGTCCAGGGGAAAACTTCATTTTGTTCAGAGTGTTGTTGGTTCACACAGGTTTATTGTTACAAGCCATATATTTGAAAAGTAAATGATTTCATATAAACCTCTGGATTTTTCACCTTCTCTTTAAAAAGAAATTAGAAGATCTGGTCACATGAGGTCTGCATTCAGCTTGAAGCTGACTAGTGGGCCATCCCCTTTAGATTGGGCTGTGTTCTGCCTCAGTCCCCACCATCCCCGATTGCCCCCCAGCCTCACAGTAAAGTTGGTGTTCTGTTGGCTTTCTGTTTCATTGTTTTGTTTTCTTCCCAGTCCTCTTTATCCAGATGTATTTTCTGTCTCACCCCTGTGGCCAGGAGTGTTTGCCACTGCTGGCCTAGTGAAACCTTGATGAGCTGAGGCTCAGAGAAGTTAAGTGACTTGTCCAAGGTCACACAGCCAGCTAGTAAAAAGCAAGGAACAGAACACAGGTTTTCTCCTGGTCTAGTGCTCCTTCAACCTGGCCACACTGCCAGCCTAGGGATGGCTCATTTCTCTGGATTGATTCAACTATTTACATCGAGGGTGGGCAAACTGCCCCTCTGCACTTCCATTTAACATTTTCTAGGGATCAGGTTTCCACATTTTCCCTTAAAAAACCAATAATAGTAGCAAAAAGAAAAATAAACCTTCTTTCCAGCTGACTTTGCAAATAACCAGCATCCAAAGACCAAACACCCTTTTGTGTGTTCAGTAAAAAATCGACCTGATGAACATGTACGATTTCAATCTTCCTTGTAAAATCAGGAATAGGCCAAAACCTTATTATTTCAGACTCTGCCTTGATAGCCCAAATCAATAGTGCAAACGAGATTTCTGGGGGAAAATGTTAAAGTAATTGGCAGAACACACAGGTGTTAAGCCACCAGAAGCACGTTCAAAGCAAGGAATTAAATACAAATAATTGATAAGCTCGTTACAAGTCATCCTTATCTATAGATATATGTATTAGGGGCTTTATGAGACATCTCTCTAGAATCTAAATTGAGTTACTGCCCGTACGTGAAAGTGACATAACTGCACATCTCTCAAAATCTTCTGTAATCAGACCTATAAGCTGATTTAAACTGCCTATGCTCCCAATTAGTCAGGATTTGTAAGGACTGAGTAAACTGAAGAAAAGGCTTGTTAAGGACTTTTAAGTTGTTTTTTCTTTTTTTAATTTTTTAGCCACGCTGTGCAGCATGTGGGATCTTAGTTCCCTGATCAGGGTTTGAACCCACACCCCCTGCCTTGGAAGCTCAGTCTTAACCCCTGGACCGCCAGTGAAGCCCCAGGACTTTTAAAGCTTTTCCTTGTTGGGTAGGAGATCCCTTTCGGCAAGGCCTAGGTATACTCACTCGGTCTGTGTGGTAAGCTGAGTTATGTTTTGCCCTGGCCCTAAACAGAGATACGGCTTGGGTTGACTTGCTATCCGGTCCCCTCACAGGAGGGAGTTGGACTTGGCTAGGTCAGGTCACATGTCACATTTATGCTCACATCTGAAATGAGACTAATTTTAACAGAGCAAGTTAAAAGTAAGATTGCCTAATCGCTGAGGCCACCGATATTGAGCTGTCAGATTAGAAAACTGGGGTGGGGGGTTACCTTCATTGTCCATTAAGCCTAACACTCAGGGAGACACATAACAGACCAAGCAGTCACCATGGGCTGCCTACCCAGGATCCATTCTCCTTTCCTCCTTCTTAGGAAAACCCACATTGTGGTCAGGTATCTAGGATTGATAATCAGCTAGTCCAAAACAGATAGACTTACTACTGTTTATAGAGAGCATCCATCCTGATTGGTGGTGTCCAAATTGTGCTGGATGTAACATATTAAGAATTTCAGTTCTCTCCCCAGATAGTCTAAGAACCAGTAGTGACTATAGAAATGAGTCCTGATGAGTATCAGCCAATCACAGTCATCCTATCCTTCTTGCCAGTGATTGGTTCAGGTACCCTGACTTTAGGCAGTCAGTACAGAGTATTCCCACTGTTGACTGCTATTGGGCCACAGTTGGGTCCACAATCTAAACCACCCAATCAGACTGAAGAGAAGGAATACTTAGTCCATAATTGAGGGAATGAGTTTTCTCTCATTCACAAAGAAGTCACTTGTCTCAGCTGTTAATGGCAGCCCTCTTGAAACTCTGAGGACAGCGCCTATACATGGATAAGGGCAAGCAGGGGATAGAGCCACAGTCCCAAAGACTCAGGTACTGTGCCTGGAGCCTGCCCTACTTTCTGTCCTCCGTTATAAGAAACAGTACATTTCCTCATCGTTTAAAATACTTTAAGTGGGATTTCTATTCCTTGCAGTCCAAGGTATCCTGTACTTACACAAGCCAATATATTCAAAGCAGGTTAGAGGGACTTTCCAGGTGAAGCCAGTGTCTTAACCCATCCTCACACATTTTTAATCAGAGTAGATAGAACAACTGTTGGTAGCTGCCAAAAAAGTTCAAAGTCTTTAATGAACCCATACAGTGCATGCACACACGCTTGTAACTGGATAAGGCAGGGAGGTTGGCAATGTGGGGAAAACATGGATCTGGAGTGAGACAGTCTCAGGTCCATCTCAGCTTTGCCTCTTAAAAACTCTGTGACCACAGCAAA
This sequence comes from Phocoena phocoena, assembly GCF_963924675.1. Classification (NCBI taxonomy): domain Eukaryota; kingdom Metazoa; phylum Chordata; class Mammalia; order Artiodactyla; family Phocoenidae; genus Phocoena; species Phocoena phocoena. The sequence continues at coordinate 22,257,753 of NC_089225.1, read as the reverse complement.
GTGTCAGTACCTGTAAATTATGGGATAAATATATGTCTTACAGCATTGTTCTGAGAAGTCAATGAAATGCAGCATACAAAATATCTAGTGCACAAGATAGAAGATCGATAAGTAAAAGACATTTTTCCTTCTCCTTTTGCCACCCAAGAAGTCTTTCCAGACCCCCTGACCCAAAGCTCCAGGCACCCCATTGGTTCCATTTTCTATTTCATCCCTTTCCTTTCTTCCCCTCTAACCCCACACTTGTTTAACTCTCTCTATCCATGGTATGTTTTGTGTGGTTGGTGTATGTTTTTCACTGATTCCATTTACCGGTACTTACTCTGTGGCAGGGACTGTTATGACATGTAATGCTCACGACCACAATCACCCAATGAAGAACGTGATATGCTTGTTTTACAGTTGATGCAAGGAGGCCCAGAGAAGTGATATAAACCTGCCCATGATTTTTTTCCAAGTTGAGTTAAGAGCAAGGAATTCTAGGCCAATGGGACTCCAAAGGCTGTGCTCTTTCGCTACTTCATTATCCTGTCCATCCAAGGAATAATTTATACTATATAGCTTCCAGTGGACTGAGAGTTATTCAAAAGTATAGCCATTGTTTTCTAAGGGAAGGTAGGTAATGCAAGGACTGGACAGTTGCCTATTCTAAGACGTCATTGACAACACCCACTTTGGGCTGCCAGTTGTGCAAGCCTTCTTGACGCCTGAGATACACAAAGAAGCAAGAGACATTGAGCTGTTAGGAACTATGGTAGTGTTTGTTCAAGTCTTTATGGGCCAAGGTTGAGGCCTCATGAAGAGGACTCAGGGAAACCTGGCTGGAGTTAGTCCAAGGAGAGAGTCTGTTGGAGGGCAGCTTCTAGCCAGCGGGCCGGGCACTGACAGAGCCCCCTACATGGCAGAGCAGTAGACGGATGGGATTGACAGTGAGAGGTCAAAAGCCAGGCTGATGATCTTGAACTCTCCCTTAGAGGGGGGATAAGCACCAGTCCCATTTTGCCCAGGATTGAGGGGTTTCCCAGGATGGTAGACATTTGGCGCTAAAATGGGGAAAGTCAGGCAAACAAGGACCTGTGGACCATCGCCCTGCTTGGAGGCACCAGGCACCTGGGAAAGGTGATTGAGCAGGAAGGCAGAGAGAGAGAGAGAGAGAGAGAGAGAGAGAGAGAGAGAGAGAGAGAAGAGAGAGAGAGAGAGAGAGAGAGAGAGAGAGTGTGTGTGTGTGTGTGTATGTGTGTGTGTCAGAATTCACAGTTTCAGGAGATTCCTCCAGCTGTAAAACTTAAGGCCTCAAGCCTCACTGGCCCTTTAGCGGGTCAGGCTGTGTGGTGTGTCATTGCACCCTGGTTTGCTTGTTCTGGAAATCAATGTTCCAAAGTTTCTGAGCTGAGATGGGTCTGCCTGCTTTGCTTTGTGAACCTCAAACTTCACACGATAGTGTGTTCCAAGAATTGTTGGAGAAGGTAAGACCATTCATTGCTAGAACTGAATTTAACTGCATTAAAGAACACTGAGGAATTTGACTCAGTGCAGGAGTTGTAATTCACTCACCACGGATATCTAGCTAGGCAAGTGACCCTAAGCACACTCTTTACCTTCCCTAAGCCTTGGTCTCCTCATCTGTAAAATAGGATAAAAACCCCACAGAGCTCACAGGGTTACTGAGAGAAGTAAATGAGATTATGCATGAAAGGCCCTTAACAGGGTGCCTTGGAACATATTAAACATTCAGTGAATAGCAGCTATTGTTATAATCAATCGCAGTGGTTGTTTTTGTTGTTAAGCATGGGAAAGAAGCAGGATTTTATCCATAGTGTTTAAAGGTCAACATCCTGAAACATTTCCACGGGGTTGATTTTGAGGTGAAATAAACCAACATGAGGAATCTGTCACATAAATAGAAGTTGACCCTGGGTCCCTCAGACTTGTGTTAACGGTCACTCGGAGAATTCCAGAAAAACAAAGTAGACTAGTGAAAAATGCCTGTATTGCCCTTGGGTGCCATCCATCAGAAGGAGACTAACCCCCAGATTTTATTTTCTGTGTTAGGGGAAAGCCAAAAGAATGGGAACAAAATCCAATTAACAAAAACATAATTGATTTCAGAAATCCATGAACATAGAGCATGATTCTTGCTCTTCAAGGAAAACGCTAACAGCATCAAGTGTGGTTAACAACACAGAGAGCTAAACCATTTATTTATTCATCTTTTAAAAATATGCTCTTCTTTTAAAGCCTTGGGAACAAAGTATAATCCAATCACACCGTAAAATATTGACACTGGAGCATTGCTGCAGTAATGAGCAAAATCCAAAGGAGCACCACAGCAAGACACCCGTCAAGGGCCCCCTGAGTCCAAGGAGGCCTCTGAAAGGGGCGGCGTGAACAGCCGGCTCAGGACCCTTTCAAATGCCAGAGCCTGTCCAGGCCACTGCAGTCCTGTCACTATTCTGACCACATGGGCATCTCCATCTGGCCCACCTGGCCTCCTCCTGGACTCCCAGCCCCCAGAGAATCCTGGCTTTGTCACTTACAAATTTTAGTACAAGACTTGACCCGTCCAAAGCCACAGTTTTCTCAGCTGTACAACGGGGAAGACAGTATTTACTGCCCAGGATTATTTTGAAGATTAAGAGGAAATGCATGTGAAGTCCTTAGTACAGTGCCTGGATTACAGTGAGCCCCAGTGCCTCTTTCTCTCTTTCCCCTGAATCTCTTAGTCCCCCTGACTCTTCCAGACTCCCAACTCATACCCTCTCCTAGAGCATGATGGTGTTGATTTAGCAATTATGTCTCATTTTATCGGTATACATTTATCCAACCACACAGCAGCAGGGTAAATTCTTGACAGCCGGAGGTGGCTTTAAAAAAAAAAAAGATAAACATACAAAATAGGGGGACAAAAAAAAGCCAGAGAGGGCTTATTATTTAATAAACACATAGCGTGTATGTGCCAATCTTAGCTCTAAATCTTTACACACATTGACTTGGTAAATGGTCATTACTTTTATGATTCCCATTTTACAGATGAGGAAACTGAGGCACAGAGAGAGACAGACTAATTTGCCAAGGTAGCAGCTCATCAGCTGCTATGCTGAGGTTTGAATTCATGAGGGTTGTCAGAGACCAAGCTCTTAACCACCAGACCCCTTGTGTTTCAGACTTCTGCGCCCCATGGTGTCAACCACATGGAAGGCCCTCCACAAAGACCCATCAACAGAAAGAGGATTTAGTCAACAAGGATCACTTTGCACATGAGGAAACCGAAGAAAAGAGAGGTTACATAGTTTGTCCTATGTCAGAGAGACAACGGGGAAGCAGATGATGGCCCAAAGTGTCAGATCCCTTAGTGGTTTGCTCTTTCTGCCATGCCACCCTGACGGCCTTTTGAGGGACAAGCCGCCCACTGATGGAAGAGGTGGAGAGGAAAGCCCATGAGCGAGCCTCAGTTCATGATCCCACACCTGGGGCTGGTGATCTCACCCCACGATCCCGCCCACCATGTCCCTCCATGTGGGGTCTTCACACTTTGGTTCAGCCATAACTCCATACTGGCTCTGGTTGTCAGGAATGTTTAGGGTTGTGCGTGTACAAGAGAGCCAGCTGAACCTGAGCACACAGGCCACTGGCAGGCCAGGGGAGGGAAGCAGAAGCCCAGCCCAGATGCCTCAGGATGTTTACTTACTGGTTGGGATAAATCTTCACTGACTTCGAATAAGCATCTCAAGTACACGAGGTTTTCCAAACAAAATACTGCTTCTGGAGGGCCGCAGAATTGCCTTTCAGGTATCATTTCTACATCTTTTCACAATTCAGTTAACTAGTTTTTAAAAACTTAAGAACCTAAATCCCTAATGTTAACCCTTTGCAGTCCATCAACGTGTTACCTCGTACTGCCAGGAAAACTCACTGTTGTGTGATCTGCACACAGTCTCAGGGGCCAGGGGCTGAGTTCAAATCTCAGCTCCTGAACTTGGTAGTTGTGGGGCACTGAGCTTTGTGCCTCAGTTTCCTCATATTTAAAAGGGTAATAATCACGGTACCTACCTGTAAGGATTAAATGAGTATGTGTGTATGTATTACACATATATATGTGTACACAGGCATACCTCGATTTATTGGACTTCACGGGTACTGAATTTTTTACAGATTGAAGATTTATGGCAACCCTGCCTCAAGGAAGTCTATCGGCACCACTTTTCTAACAGCATTTCCTCACTTTGCGTCCCTGTGTCACATTTCGGTAATTCTTGCAATATTTCAAACTTTTTCATTATTATTATTTCTGTTATGATCTGTGATCAGTGATCTTTGATGTTACTATTGCAAAAAGATTATGACTAACTGAAGGCTCAGATGATGGTTAGCATTTTTTAGCAATAACGTATTGTTTAATTATGGTGTGTACCTAGTTTTTTTAGATATTATGCTATTGTACACTTAGACTACAGTATAGTGTTGAACATAACTTACATGCCCTGGACAATCAAAAAATTGGTGTGACTCACTTTATTGCAATATTTGCTTTATTGTGGTGGTCTGGAACCAAACCCACAATATCTCTGAGGTATGCCTAACACATATATATACATATTGTGTATATACTATACATATATACATGCATGTAACTATATCTGTGTGTATGTATGTGTGTACATATATATTTTTTGTTGTTGTTATCGTTGGGAATATTGTTATTGGGAATATTTATTGTTGGGAATATTTGGTCTGTTAATACCAATATCTGCAAAACACAACAACTTCTAAACACAGGATAATAAAACTTGAATATTAACATCCTTCTTCAATTTTGTGTAAAGTCTGCAGTACGGAAAATATACAAACTTCGAACAGCTGCAAAAATAGTATACACACACACACATATATAACTATACCTGTACATACAGGTATATACAGGTATACACAGGTATAGTTATATCTATTTGGTATATAGTTATATACAGGTACAGTATGGGTTGAATTTTTCCCCCCAAAATTCATATGTTGAAGTCCTAACCCCCAGTACCTCAGAATGTGACCTTGTTTAGAGATAGGGTCTTTACAGAGGTAATCAGTTAAAATGGAATTATTGGGGTGGGACCCTAATCCAGTATGACCGGTGTCCTTATAAGAAGAGGAAATTTGAACACAGGCATATACAGAAGAAAGACAACATGAAGACACAGGGAGAAAGTGGCCATCTACAAGCCACAGAGGGAGGCCTGGAACATGTCCCCTCACACAGCCCTCAGAAGGAACACCGTGGTCTCAGACTTCTAGCCTCCAAAACTGCGAGAAGACAAATTTTTGTTGTTTAAACCACCCAACGTGTGTGTGGGGCGGGGGGGAGGCACCACCACTCAAAAATGTACCCAGCACACGGAAGTGGTAGTACTTAACTATTAGCTACTAATAGCAGTAAATAGGTTATACATCAGAAAGTGTATAGTTTTACACTGCACTCTAAAAAAACTCAGACCTGTGGATATAAAATCACAAAAGAGGAACTACAGGATGACAGCAGTCCACATGTAGGCCACTGCAATGCCAGGCCGGCCAGGCTCAGCTCTTCAGATTCAGACCCAACCATAAGAGCTGCATCCTAACCAGTAATAATGTAGAGTCTCTACAGCTTGTTCGCAGCCCTTAGTGCTCTTCTCTGACTCTTCTAAGTCAAACGTGGGCCAATGTCATCACCGCTTTAACATTAAAACAAATATTTCCTACTGTTCCTCTTTCCAGCTCCCAAATGAGTTTAATGGAAATGTATTCTGTTATATCAAGGCAAGCTACCAAAAAAAAGAAAGTCATACAATATAGCTAATTACCTGTGAATTTGTCTCAATATTATGCAATCAAATTGCAATGCAGACATTTGGAACTGAGGCCAATGTAAGGTTGCAACTGCCATCCATAACCCCTGATTGCCTATTTTTGTGTTCACCAAAACAGTCTCATTTTCCCTCATTGACTGTTTATTATAAGTCAGTTGTAAACTTGAACTCTTGATGTAATATAGATTTATGCTAGTACAAAATCCTGATTCTCACCTGTGTCATGAATTAGAGAACTGCAGAAGATTACGTGTGAAAAAGGGGAGGACTGTGATGGTTGATTTTATGGGTCAACTTGACTGGGCCACAAGGTGGCCAGATATTTGGTGAAACATTCTTCTGGGTGTGTCTGTGAGGGTGTCCCCAGATGAGGCTGACATTTACATCAGGAAACTGAGTAAGGCAGACCACCCTCCCCAGTGTGGGAGAGCCTCACCCAATCGACTGGAGGCCTGAATAGAACAAAAAGACTGAGTAATGGAGAATTCTCTCTCTGCCTGACACTGAGCTGGGACGTAGGTCTTCTCCTCATTTGGGGCTTAGACTAGAACTTACACCATCAGCTCTCCTGGTTGTCAGACCTTCAGACTCAAACTGGAACTATATCACCGGCTCTCCTCGGCCTCCAGCTTGCTGACTGCAGGTCTTGGGATTTGTCAGCCTCCATAATTACGTGAGCCAATCCCTTACAATAAATTTCTTGATAGAAACAGAAATAGAGACAGAGACAGAGATAGAGAGATCTCCTACTGGCTCTCTTTCTCTGGAGAACCCTGACTACTAATACAGTGGCTGTTCTGTTACTGGTTAATATGTCCTATACTACACTCTTCAGGAGAAACTGCTCTTTGAATTTCATTAAAATAAACTTTGCTTGAGGGTGTGGAGAAAAGGGAACACTCCTACACTGTTGGTGGGAATGTAAATTGGTATAGCCACTATGGAGAACAGTATGGAGGCTCCTTAAAAAACTACAAATAGAATTACCATATGATCCAGCAACCCCACTACTGGGCATATACCCTGAGAAAACCGTAATTCAAAAAGAGTAATGTACCACAATGTTCACTGCAGCTCTATTTACAATAGCCAGGACATGGAAGCAACCTAAGTGTCCATCAGTAGATGAATGGATAAAGAAGATGTGGCACATATATACAATGGAATATTTCTCAGCCATGAAAAGGAATGAAACTGTGCCATTTGCATAGACATGGATGGACTTAGAGACTGTCACACAGAGTGAAGTCAGAAAGAGAAAAACAAATATCGTATAATATCACATATATGTGGAATCTAGAAAAATGGTACAGATGAACTTATTTGCAAAACAGAAATAGAGACACAGATGTAGAGAACAAATGTATGGATACCAAGGGGAGAAGAGAGGGGTGGGATAAATTGGGAGATTGGGATTGACATATATACACTACTATGTATAAAACAGATAACCAATGAGAACCTACTGTATAGCACATGGAACTCTACTCAATGCTCTGTGGTGACCTAAATGGGAAGCATATCCAAGGAAGAGGGGACATATGTATACATGTGGCTGATTCGCTTTGTTGCATAGCAGAAACTAACACAAGAGTATAAGGCAACTATACTCCGATAAATAAACAAACAAACAAACTTTGCCTCCTGTAGACACCATTGCTATGTTCCTTCCTTTCTGGAGAACAAGAATGGCGGCCTTGATCCACCAAAACACAAGGTTTTGTTCAACCACAGGGACAGCGCTGACCCTTACAGCTGGCCTCTTTGTTTTCCCTTCATCTTAGAGCTGCATCACAAAAACGGCTTACTAATCTTGTTGTACACACCAAATTCTTTTCGGAAAAGGGTACGTATACTCAATAAGTAATTTTGACTTATTGTAATAAGTTACTTGTAAGTAATAAGTAACCTGTATATCCAAATTTGATCTGCATCTACCTTCTTATAATAATGGTCAGGTATTTTCCACAAAAGAAACAAGTGAATGTTTGACTCTTCTCTTCCCACTCTTTTCTTCTTTCTACCCGAAGGTAGTCCCTCCAGACTAGAACTGAATAATGTAAAAAAGTATGATTTGAAAAATGTCACATCACCTGACAGTTTCTCAAGCATCACCATGTCCTCTATAATTATTTTTAGCTGTAGGCTCAACAGGCAGGTATATTGGCTTATCTCCTCCTGCCCAGGTTCCTGAAAGACAAAAACAGAGCAACTACTGTTAAAGGAAAGAATTACAAAAATCATGCATCCTTAATGAAAGGCACAGGAATAGAAATTCTATTATCTAGCTTTGCTGGTTCCCAGTTTGAGCCTCTTGTGAGCCTGTCCTGCCAGTAATTCTTGGGGGAGTGGAGAGAACCTCACACTGGGCAGGGCAGGGGGTGGGTCAGTATCCCGGGGTCCCAGGCCTGCCCCTGCATTTAAGCAGCTGGATGACATTGGTCAAGTCAGTTATTCTTTGCAGATCTCAACCACCTGTAAAATCAGGGGTCTGGAATGCCTTATAATTAAGGTAGTTTAGCATAATGGTTAGGGTACGGGTCCTGGGCCAGCCCAAGTGACCTTGGATGAGTTACTTAACTCGTTGCTTCTGTTTCCTTATCTGTGAGATGGAAACAAAAACACACTTCCTCAGAGACTCTTTGTGAGATTTAACCAAATTAATACCTGTGAAGTGCACAGAATACAACCTAGCCCAGAGGCCTTCTTAAATGACAGCTATATATTATAATTATCCCCAAAGTGCCTTATCATTTTAAAATTATTCAACTCCATGACTCTGATACCTCCCCTAAAATTCTTAGTATTCTGGGATTTCACCATTGGGATAGAAAGTGAACACAGAAGGAAAATATTGAAATTGAAGAGTCACATTTTTCTCTCTTTACCAATATATTAACAGAAAGTTAAAAGTCATAGAAATTTCTCCAGTTCAAACACAGATAAAATAGCCCATTGATATAAAATGAGCAATTTCACAAGGCAGAAGCCTTAAAAGAGCTGGGGAGAAGGGGAAATGTTTTGTCTTTCAAGAGAAGGAAGCAATATTCACCAAGCACCCAGTGTCTGTACGGTACTCTACCACCTCATTTCATTAAACCCTCCAACATCACTACCAAGCAGTTATTACTGTGCCCATTTTCCAGATGAGGAAGTGGAGGCTCAAGCAGGCTGATCACAGTTCCAAAGGCATATGGCTCTTCAAAGGCAGACTCAGATTCCTCCCACTCCTGACTGCAAAGCCTGTGCTCTTCCACACCAGAAGGCTGGCTCCAGAACATGGACCTTCCTCCCTCAGGGTGACAGTGGTTAGGGAGAATTCGGTTTTTATAAAACAAATTATAAGTTAAGTGCATCGGAAACATTTTCGGTTTAGAAGACCCCTTACATAAGTTTTGACAGGAAGAAAAAATCAAATCAAATCTTCTGAAAAATGCTATATCACTTCCTAATTTCTTAATATTAGTGACAGGAAAGTAAGAACAGCTGTCAAATTAAGGATTACAATGGAGTAGATAATTGGAATGAAGTGGAAAATAATTTGAAATCAGGTGACCTAGGTTTCAGTCCTGCTTTTAGACAGTCACTAGCAGAATACAATCACTCTCTCAGATCTGATTAAAGATAACTGCGGGGCCTCTCTCATAATTTATGAGCTTGGAGTAGAAGATGAGAAAGCCTCCAATCTCTGTGTCGCTAGTTCTAATTATTTGGTTTTGTCTTAACAAAAAAGAGTGTTTCTAAAATATCTTACAAGTTTGAACACTCAGATACAACCTGAAATAACACCTCTACAAATTCTTTCCAGACTCCTCCCATCACCAGGAGAATCTCAGAATTCACTCCAGGCCCCAGATCTGGGCCTCAAGATTCCATAATTATCTACCAGCCTTGGCTGCAGGTATTTCTCTCAAAAGCAGGTACTAAGGCCCAGGTGGCAGAAACCAGCTCTTCATTTTGGTTTGGGGTTTTCTGTTTGTTTGTTTTGTTTTGTTTTTACGTCTCCTATACCTGGCACGGTGGTGTACCAAGTTCATGTTCAAAAAACAATTGCTGAATGAGTGACTGAATCGCTGAATTACATTTATCTGTGCCTGGGTACAGCACCAGTTACATAATTTATGCGGCCCAGTGCAAAATGCAAATTAACCCCCCTTGTTCAAAAAGCAGGAAAAAACGTGATGTTAAAGGTACTAAAATATAAAGTTTTTTCCTTTGTTCTGTGCTCTCTCTCTTAACCTGTCATGGTTTCTTTTATTTGCTATTTAATGTCATTCTAAATAAAGAAAAACCTAAATTTAAATTATTAGCAAAAACCTTGTTCATCTTTATACTGCATCGTGCTAGCTTTAAATGCAACTATAAGAGACTTCACAGGTCCCTGCCCACGAGGTCGGCCCAGCCTGAGTACAGTCCAAACAAATTAAGGTATAAATGACTAAATTCAAGTTTTCTCCTGGCATGAGTTTACACTACAGTAGCAAGCAAAGTCAAGGACATCTGCTGATGGCAGGAAGAGGGTGTTGCGGAATAGCTTTCTTCAACTTGTAATAACACCAAGGAAACCTCTCGTTTAACTGATTGCAAACCAAATTTATTCCCATGGAGATGAAGTCCTCCGATGGGACACAAAATGTTCAACTAAGTTTCTATCAACTAAGTTTCTATCTTCTTTGGGAAAAAACAAAAAGAACACAGGCTTCCCTGGAGGCGCAGTGGTTGACAGTCCCCCTGCCCATGTAGGGGACACAGGTTCGTGCCCCGGTCCAGGAAGATCCCACATGCCGCAGAGCGGCTGGGCCCATGAGCCAAGGCCGCTGAGCCTGCGTGTCCGGAGCCTGTTGCTCCACAACGGGAGAGACCACAACAGTGAGAGGCCCGCATATCACACACACACACACAAAAACCCAAAGAAGATATGCTATTGATATAAAGAATTATGGATAGAGCAAATTGCTGGATTTTATTTACTCATATTCCATTCTACCTCCGTGCCTGTAAGAGGCTGGCAAGATATTATATCATAATTATGGACTCACTAGCAGCTTCAGTATCAATGGATCCTATTGTTCCAAGTCTTTGCAAGCTCATGAGGTCCCAGGTTGCATCACACAGAAAAAAAGGAGCTAATTGCATTGTATATTTCTACTTCCCCTTTCCCACCATTACCCACATTATTCCCTGTGGGTTCTAATTAGCTCAATCAGAGCTAGGGAGAACAAAGTTTTAAGCAACTTCAAATAACTGTGGGGTCTGCTACCACCACAAAATTTGGCAAAATGTTATCCTTACCCAAATACCATTTATCTCCCATTCCCGGAGAAGTTGGATAGCGTTTCTGGTGTGCTTAGATTTCACTAAGGATAATAGCTTCTTAAATAACATCAACCTAGTTGGTTTGCATTTTGACGTTTTTGTGGAATTGGAGGGGAAAAAAATCCACTTTGAGTATAATTTTTGTTGGGCTCTTAAGGGGTAGCTGTGAAAATAACAACCAATAACTCTTCCGCGTTCCCTTTCCACTCCCGTTTTATCATCAGCATTGCCCAGAATCCTTCTCTTTAAATCCTTTGCAAACTGTAATGAATGGTAGTTAGGAAAAGGATTTCCTAAAGGGTTATACTCTGGGAAAATGAGCTTAATTACTCCAGGTACCAATCAATGATTTAAAGTTTTGAGAAATCACTTTTTTTTTTTAGTGAAAGCACCTAAAACTTCTCAACATAAACAAGACCGGAGTCCCTGCTTCTCCCCATCACATCACCGCATTATTAATGCATCTGGCTTCAGAACCTCAGTTCTAATCAGAAAGATGGCTCCTGCGGCTACACTTACAATCAGCTCAAACGGCCTCATGCAGTCACCCTCCTCACGTCTACAGAGGACTCCTAATGAAGAAAAGCATTCGAAGGCGACTGATACGCTGAGACCCGGTTTGTGGTATCCAATGGCTGGAGCTTGGGGGCTCACACCAACTGCCTTCCCCTTAACCTCCAGCCTCCATCGTGGGGAAGGTCAGACAAAACAGGGAGAGGAGACCCAGAGACTTCCAGAGAGGACCTCAGGAGACAACCTCGACAAGAGGCCAAGCCTGCTGCCTCAGGCCTGAAAGCAGCCCACAAAAACATTTTGTTTTTCCCACCTTTCTCCTCCCTACCCAAATACATCGTATTTTATTAGTGGCTAATGTATATTTTTTTGTCCGTGTCATGCCACATTCAGAACTTTCCCCACCGGGGGTTGAACCCATGCCCTCCACAGTGGAAATGTGGGGTCTTACCAACTGGACCCCCAGGGAAGTCCAAAGAGTGGCTAACATTTAAATATTGAAAGTATTTTTTACATAAAACTCCAGGGTGTCAGATTCTTTTACTGACTCATATGTTCTGTAAACAGGAGGCCCACATTCTGACATGTTAAAAATTGGAAAGTGCCAGGCTTCCCTGGTGGCGCAGTGGTTGGGAGTCCGCCTGCCGATGCAGGGGACACGGGTTCGTGCCCTGGTCCGGGAAGATCCCACGTGCCGCGGAGCGGCTGGGCCCGTGAGCCATGGCCGCTGGGCCTGCACGTCCAGAGCCTGTGCTCCACAACGGGAGAGGCCACAACAGTGAGAGACCCGTGTACCGCAAAAAAAAAAAAAAAAAAAAATTGGAAAGTGCTGAGTCAAGACGGCCATCTTTCTGCAGAGACTCCATGTTCTGTCAACCCCACCCACCAGGCCGGTTCGTTCTTTCAGCTGCCTCGCTCCTATAGACATATGAGTTTGGTCCCCTAAATCCAAATCCCAGGGTTCTCCATATGGACCTCTTCTCCAAGTTTCCTCAGTGGGTGGTTGGCCTTGTCCAAAATGCTGGCCCATAAAGAGAGAAAAAGATAGAGCAGAAGGTTCTATTTCTAGAAACTTACATAGAGGAAGGATCAGGTACCGTCATTCCCTCATTCAATACATATTTACTGAGCAGCCACCTTGTGCCTGGTACAGTTTGAGGAGCTGCAGTTGCAGTAGCAACAAGATCCCTGCCTTCAAGAAGCTTTCCTTCTCTCCTGAGACAGGCAATAACTAGAGAAACAAATATGCATCACATTGGATAGATGGTGAGGGCTGAGAGACTGAATATACAACCGGATGACAGAATATATATATGAATAGAATTCTCACCCACAACCTGCAGCAACCTGCCCAGGAAACCAACCCAGGAAGCCAGCCTGTTATAATCAGACTTGCAGGAGGTCAGAACACTATCCCCAGTGATAGTTTAGGAAGCCAGACAATAGCCCCGGTAACAGCTGGCCCCAAATGGCCAGGACTTGATTACTAACTGGTAGCTTCCCTAACTTTTGCCCTTGCTTCCAACTTAGGACCAACCAGAGTAGCAAATATGCACCCCTAACCATTCACAGAGGAGGCCCCTTCTAGTTAGCCCACCTACAGCCTCCCCAGGACGACAGCCTCCAATCAGGGCACACCTGAAGCCTCCCCTTTTCCACCGTAAAGCTTAGCTACTCCTCTGCCTGCCTCTGAGTCTCTGCCACACGCAAGGGATGGTGGCGGACTCCCTTGCTGGAGCAAACTCTGAATAAGCAGCCTTGGCTTGCTCTCATCGGGCTGGGCTTTGGAGCAAAAGAGTAAAGGGATGAATGGATGGCGAGGTTGGGAACGAGGTGACATTGGGGGGTGAGAAGAGAGGAGGAGGGATGGAAGGAGCCATGGGACTCATGGAAAAGCATCCCCCCAAGCAGAGGGAACCGCAAGAAAACAAGCTGGTGTGTTCTAGAATCAGTGAGCAGAAGAAAGGCGGGGGAGAGTGCTATGGGAGGAGAGCTGAGACGTAGGAGAGGCCAGGCTGCAGGGGGCCTGTTGGCCATGGGAAGGACTCTGGATTTCCTCCTGGGTATAACTCAAAGGCACTGTCAATTTCTGAGCAGGACTGTCACATGTCCGGACCCCACGCTCAGCCTGCTGTGTGGGGAATAGAGGGCAAGGGTGGAGGTGGCAGAGAGGTTACAGGCCATCACAGGGATCCACGTGACAGGCGATGGCCACCAGGACCAGCAGGGAGCAACGGGGATAGCTAGACATGGCCAGATTTGGGATATTAATATTGCTGGGGAGTTGAATAGAAGGTGATTAAGACAGCAAGGCATCCTATTCCCCCTTCCTCCTATTTTCCAGCCCAAATTAGAAACTCGTCCTGCTTCCAACCCTGACACTCCCAACACCACCCTCTTCAAAGTCATTTGCCCGGCAGTACAACTAGATATAGACCGATGTAGCCAAGAGTGGATGAGGCCAAGCAAGTGGCCTAGGAGTTTGTGAGGCGAGAACAGGAGTGGTAACAGCCAAGCCAGGGTGGTCTTTCTGAGAAAAGTTCTGAGGCCCCTTATCTAAAAGGCTCCAGTCAACTGAAGAAACCTCCAGGCCTCTCAGAGCACCTTCCTTCAGAGGGCCCAAGGTTACTCTATTTCTGTCATCTTTACTCCCCTTGTCTGGTGGTGCCAGAACTCGTGGCCGACATTGTGGACGCCCACAGTTTCCAATTCCCATGTCTGTCTGGCTCCCATGTCTGTGCGAGCCAGCCTGGCTTCCAGTCATCTTTCCAGGCTACAGGGGCCTGGGAATGTGAATCCCCCCCCCGCCCCGCTCATCCCCACAGCAGCCCCAGGCAGTGCCCCGTAGGTGGGGAGTGAAGCACTCCAGCTTTCTTACCCCTTGGCCAAGGTTGTTTTGAGGTGTGTGTTTCTACCAAAGTGACCCACTGTAGTAACCAGCCCGAGGGCACCCTTCCTGTCTTGCCTCACCTTTACCTTACACTGCCCTGCCCAATCAGCAGCTTGCCCTTGAACTCCTGACTCAAGGTCAGCTTCTGGGGGACCGAAATTCAGACCACCTGTTATGACCTGAATGTTTGTGTTCCCCCGAAACTCCTATATTGAAACTCTAACTTTTGGGGTGATACTATGAAGAAGTGAGGCCTTTGGGAGGTGATTAGGTCATGAGGGTAGAGCCCTCAGAAATGGGCTTTAATGCCCTTAAAAAAGAGACTCCCACAGGGCTCCCTAGCCCCTTCCACTATACGAGGATACAATGAGAATTCACCAGTCTACAACCTGGAAGAGGACCCTCACCAGAACCTGACCTTGCTGGTACTCTGATCTTAGACTTCCAGCCTCTAGAATTGTAAGCTATAAATTTTGACTGTTTATAAGCCCCTGTCTATGGTATTTTATTATAGCAGCCTGACTGAACTAAGGCAATACCTACGACAGATTTTCTTTTTTCAGTTCCTAGATAGTATCCATGTATTGCAAAACAAAAACCAAATCACCTCCAGGTCATGGTTTATAAATACCATTGCCTACTAAAAGGAACTATGCTCCTTGGAGGAAAGGGCTGATTCTAGGGCTGGGGCAGGGAAAATACAAGATCATGGAACATCTAATACCAAAAAGTGAGGAAGTGCTCAAAGAATGACAAGAACATGTTAAAAGAACACAGGAGGCAGCTTGAGGGAGTTCCCACTGGCAAAATTTGGGACAACTTGAATACCAAAACAAAGGAAAACATTAGTGTCTTATAACCAACTGAATAAAATAAGAATCCATGAGTCTATCCAGATAATAAACAACTTATATAAACATGAAAAAGGGAAAGCTTTTCCTTTTAATGAAATGTTGACTAGTAAGTATAGAATTCGTGAAACCATCATAGAAAAAATTGAGGCAAAAGAATCACCAGTGATGCTACATCTAGGAAAAAAATCTAGAAAGGAAAGTTTGATGAGGAATGCAGTATTTATATGGTCTCAGAGTATCTCCCCACAATTTACTTGTTAATTATAAAGGAGAAAATAGTACCTATACAGTAGAGAAAATGGAACAAAATAAAGACCATCCTCTTAGACACGCTCAAAGATTGTCACTTATTCCTCAGTAAGAATGGTATGGAGAATAAGATCTGAAATCCAGTGACTGTATCACATACACCTTTGTTACATATGTTATGCTTACATCAATGCGCTAGTGACATGTACATGGGTGTAAGGCCATTTTTAACTGCTTTCTTTACTCTTTTCAAGACTAGGTTTTGTTAGAGAACCATGCCACAACCAGATGAGCCCCCTCTGACCATTCTTCAAAACCATCAGTGTTCAGGGTTGAAAGACAATGAAAGAGGCCGTGAGTGAAGTTGAGTGAACTAAGGGAGCTCACACAAAGCCAATGGCCCCAAGGGAGCTATGGTCACTTCTGGTCCCTAAATGAATATGCCGTCTACCTCTTTTTGCTGCTTAAATCAGCTTCCTACCTTGTAGCTGCCCAACATTTAAACGTTAAGTTGCAGCAAAATCGTCTTTCTCTGCCTTCCTTCCCTGCATTGAAAAGATCGGGGCTCTTTATATTTTCTTTTTCTCTCTTTCAAACCAATTCACAGATGTTTATCATTTTAAATCAGAAGTTTTCGAACTTTTTTAGTGGCAGGTAGTGGGCTGAATGTCAGCCCCCCAAAAAGATAGCTCTCATGTCCTAATCCCCAGAACCTGTGAATGGGACCTTGTTTTTTAAAAATTCCTTACAGACGTAATTAGATTAAGTGTCTTGGGATGAAGAGATTATCCAGGATTATTCCTGTAAACCCTAAATGCCATCACAGGTATCCTTATAAGAGAGTGTCAGAGGGAGATCAGACACATCTATAGAAGAGAAGGTGATAGGAAGATGGAGCAGAGAGATGCAGCCACAAGCCGAGGAATGCCAACAGCCACCAGAAACTAGAGAAGGTAAGGAATGACTCTCTCCTAGATCCTCTAAAGGGAGTGTGGTCCTGCGACACCTTGATTTCAGACTTCTGGCCTCCAGAACTATAAGAGAACACATTTCTGTCTTTTCTTAAGTCACCAAGTATGGCGATTTGTTACAGGAGCCACAGCAAACAAACACAGGGCAGAACCTTCCTTCAAATGACATCTTACACAGCACCCCCAGCACCACGTAAAACAGGTCATAGGAGAGCTGCTGTCGAGCACGGGTGGGAAGCACCAGCCTTCCATCACAGGCCATCTCTCCCCTCCACCCTCTCCCTTCCTACTCTCCCAGGGACCTGGGACACTGAAGGCACACTCTCAATGGCCAGGGAGCACCATGCAGCTCTACGGAACAGGGTTGGAAACGCTTCTTCTAAATCCTCCATCATAGTCAGGATTCTAATGCTTTCATTCCCTGGACCTGTATCCCAACCCGCATATTGACTTTTCTCTCCTTTCTTTTCTTATTTAACCAACCCTTGCATTACATGAGTGTCCTTTGGAAAAGATGTACAAAAATAGGCATGTGGGGGCTTCCCTGGTGGCACAGTGGTTGAGATGCAGGGGATGCGGGGTTGTGCCCCGGTCCGGGAAGATCCCACATGCCGCGGCTGAGCCCGTGAGCCATGGCCGCTGAGCCTGCGCATCCTGAGCCTGTGCTCCGCAACAGGAGAGGCCACAACAGTGAGAGGCCCGCGTACCACAAAAAGAAGAATAGGCATGTGGGTTTCATGGTTGGCTCCCGGTCTCTGAGCCACAGCCTCTGGAACATTCTCCTGATAAAGACAGTTCATTCTGGCTTCCATCCCCCGTTTTAAACGTGCGGTCAGGTGTCTTCCTTTCTTCCTCAGCCTCCAGTTTTCATTCTACCTCTACTCCCAGGGTTCACCTTTGGTCTGTTCCAGAACTTTCCTTTTGATTTCATTTCACGCTTTTCAGTCTCAGATTCCTGATCTTGACGCCGGCTCGTGCTTTTATTTTGGGCACCTCTGAAGCTCTCCTGCTAGTCCCGAGTCACCTGATCCAGACCACACAGTACTTCCCCACAAAGTCAACAGATGTTTCTTACCATTCCATCTAGGCTTTCTGAAGCCAGTAGAATTATCCTTTCAAGTACCATCCAGAGATATTTCTGTATATTTTAATGCCACTCATAGGCCATGATTAACACCCAAGATGCAGAGGCAAAATCATGTGCCTTATAAAAACTCTATGAGTAGGACATGGAAGACCAACTTTGTACTGCAATTAGCATACACCTAGATCATAATCTGAAGATTGCCCACACATTCTTCTCTGCATTTTTATCATTCACTGTTAAATGGCATTGACCTAGCAGCTTCCCGTGCAGCCTCTCCCTACTTCTCACGAAACACAGAGATGGCTCAACTTCCATGCTCAACTTCCAAACAGTCTGTACATTCACACATCATATATTGTCACACCAAACCTCTTTTCCCACGCTTTCATTCAACACTTTCATTCAATAGTTAAGGAATGATCAATTCAAGCTATCACATGCTGGTGTTACCCAAGAGTGAATTGTTCTGTTTCAGTCCAGAGATGTTTGTGCCATTACTTGGATGTTTATTATATTTTGTCCTATTATTTTATAAAAAGGAATAGAAAACAGAAAAAGGAAAGTGCTGATACAAGTGATAAGAAGTATAGTTCATGTAAACAATACTTCGAGACAAAGATGAAAATCATTAAGCAGCCAGAAGACAGAGAATCTTTCACCTTAATCTGATTCTCATTGGACTTAGGCAGGTCAATTGTGTGTTCAATTAATTAAAAAGGAAATGAACACAGTTAAAGAACATGGACCAAATGTTGGCAATAAATCATAAGTAATTGTGTTTAAAAAACTGAGGTGTAGGGACTTCCCTGGTGGCGCAGTGGTTGGGAGTCCGCCTGCCGATGCAGGGGACGCAGGTTCGTGCCCGGGTCCGGGAAGATCCCACATGCCGCAGAGCGGCTGGGCCCGTGAGCCATGGCCGCTGAGCCTGCGCGTCCGGAGCCTGTGCTCCGCAACGGGAGAGGCCACAACAGTGGGAGGCCCGTGTATTGCAAAAAAAAACAAACAAAAAAAAAACAGGTGTAATTAGGGATCTTATTTTTTTTTAGCTCTCTGGGAATGGAACTCCTACCTCCTTTATATCAAATAAGTCTATTGTCCGGCTTTCCCACACACAACTCTTGTACAAATTTTCAAGAATGCATTATACGTGAAAGGAGAGAACTGCCTGTACTTAGGACCAAAAGAAAGAGGCAAAAATATTAAAGTGTAAACTGATATCAACCTAATACCAGTATCCAGAAGGAATTTACTTGTACTTTAACAAATAAAACTGAACTGAGAAAACCTAACCAGGAGCTTCTCCCCAGGACAGAGACCAATTGAACAAAAATACAATGTCAAAGACCCTTAAGACAAACCTCCACAAATATGAAACAACCTACGCACAAGGGTATTCATGGCTGAGGCATTTCCAATAGCAAGACTGGAAACCCAAATGTCCCTCAGTAGGGAGCTGTGTGAATAGCCCATAATACACAGTGGAGAACCATGTAGCAAAGTCAAGATCTCTCTGAATTAATATGAAGTGACTTCTAGAAAATACTGCTCGGTTAAAAAAGCAAAGCACAAAATATTATATAGTTTGACATCTTTTATGTGAGAAAGAGAAATGATTATACACAGATAATTTGCTTATTTTTCAAAGAAACATAAAAGTTAGCTAATGTCTATAGAGGGTGGTGATAACAGGGTGGAGAAGAAAGAGATAGGAACTTCTCTAAATATACTCTTGTATATAATTTTGATTTTCGAAGTATGTAAATATTCTACATATTTAAAAATTAAATTAAATAAAAAATAAGCCTTAAAATCATACACAGAAACAAAATGAATTCAACTGCCTATAAAATTGGTAATCACACAGAGAAAAGCAGTATTCACAATTTCTTTGAATACAAAACTATGACTGTACCTCCTTAGGGTGTATATTCTAAAAGCAAAGAAGAGTAAAGAAATATTAAACTTAGTGGGTTTACTATGAACCTAATATTAGAATTCTAATTTTTAAATTATTTTATGATTAGTATTTTTTAGGGGAGATAGCTGAGAATTTTGTACCCAGCCAAGTTATCTCTTACATGTAAAATATGCTACCACATAAACTTCCGTGGAAAAAGAAGTCACCAAGAGAAGAATCACATTTAAGATATGTGTCAGTTGTATAAAATGATTTACCAGTCTTCCCTTGCTCAGTGTCTAAGCCTCAAACAAGAATATCCGTGGGATTGTTATGTTCCAATATGGATTCCACATCTCAGGATATAGGTTGACCCTGCAGTGCTACCCTTGGCTGCTTTCTCCATCTTACGAATGCCAGAAAGCATGTTTACTGAGTCCTGTTCTTTATACCAGAGTTCCGATAAAAGCTTTTGCCATGTTTGATTACCACTTAAAATAACCTATATTATTCTGTTCCAGTACTTGCTCCAATAACAGATATTTACATGGCTAAGATGTTATGCAGAGAGAATCATTAAAGTATTTCTTCTTCCCTCTTCCCTGAACTGCATAGCTGCATCGAGCAACATAATAACCATTTCCATTGCCAAAGAACTCAAGTAATTATATCCTGCAACTTTAAAACTCATATCAAATGACCTGAGTCTCAGAGATTTTTGTTTTTCCAATGGGTTAAAACTAAATAAAAAACTAGTTTATAGCAGATATTATCTTCTTCAATCCCTCTTTTATCATCTTCCACCTAATAGTTACAAATGTCCCTGCATCAACTATATTTTAAACTTTGAAATGAATACAGTTTGAAACACATACAATAAAATGGAATATTAGCATTTATGTCTGGATGGTGAAATTCTGTGTAATTATTTTTTCCTTATACTTTTATATTCTTCAAGTTTTCTGCAAAGCATATATACCACTTTCATACCCACAAAAATAGATGTTTAAATCAGTACATACATTTTTGTATATATAATATGATCATAATTTTTTTTTAAATATGCACCCCTAAACACACAAAGAAAACCAACACGGTTACTTTTTCTAAGATGGAAATCGTTTTCACCTTCCCTCTGCTTTTCTGTATTTCCCAAGTTTTCTATGATGAATGTATGTGTATTACTTTTATCATGCTTTGGGGAATTTTTGTGGTTGTTTTTGGGGGTGAGGAAAAGAACACGTCAAAATCACTAATCAGTTGGAAATCACCAGGTTAATTGTTACTAATTTAAAACGACGATAGGGGATAGGCAAGAAAGAGGTATTAAGACATGCTTATACTCAGATGCACTCAGCTTCAATGTCTGCTCCAGCCACACATGGTGAGCAGCAAATGAACATCCTTATCAGATGCATCTCACCCATGTTCCCAGTTCTCAGTCCTGTACCTTTATGGGTCATAGCAGGAAGGAGGTGGACTTTCCTACCACCCTTCCTTCCCCAAATTTTCAACCGCGCTCTGAAACCAGTACAGCCCAACCACATGAACGCTGTTTCTGCCAGGCACGTGACTTGGAGAGCTCTGTGTTTATTTGCAAGGAAAGACGTGGTCACCTTGTAAAACCCAGAATTAAGTTCCCTAAACAGATTTTGGTTTACAGGACTCTTTCAAACTGCATTACTTTTCCCCTAATAAAGTTTTCCTCCTTGCTGCCACAGTAGAGAGAAACATTTTATGGCTCGCCTTTAAAAATGATGTGGCAGGAGGTTGATAGCACAATAAGAAATTTGATTCCCTTGATGGAAAAAGCAACCCTCACAGATGTTACTCTATAGCAACCAATAGCCTCTAAGTACAGATACCTCTGTTTTTTTAAAAACATCCCCGGGGAAATGCCTGTTGTGCATTTTGTAACAAACTGACGTTTTCTTTTGCTATTGTGTTAGTCTGAGTAGCCCAAAAGGAAAAGAAGTATCTGAACCTCCAGGGGCTTCAGAACAATTTTGAATAATCCCTGTTGCCTCTGTACTACATGATGGCAAGGAACACACAGGAGCAGGTGCTGTTACAAGTCCTCCCCCGCCCCCCCGCCCGAGTGTTTATACTAGCACTGCGCTCATAATCATTCCTCTTCAAGCCTCACTGTGGGCAGAGTGATATTTTCTTTTTTGTTTTATTTTTCCTAATACCCTTCACTACGGTATCCAATATTTCTTTGGCCCTTCTGGAGCACCTTAGACCAATTTTTTCAGGAAATGTGTCTATGCTGCTTTATTAATTCCATTCTTGGGTTGTCATTTAATCTATCTCTGCCCCCATTCCATACTCCAAATGAGACCAACAGCTTTTCTCAGAGTGGAAAAAACTGGCCTTTAGAGCTAGATATGCTTTGACTCAAATCCCAGCCCAGACACTTTCTGGGATGATGAGTTAGTGGGCGACTCATTCTCCCTAAGATCCAACTTGATCACTTCAAAGACAGATAAATAGCACTTATCACAAGGCTGCCACAACAAAAAGAGATACAGTATGGAACCTTCCAGCCAATAGCAGATCTCATGGAAGGGCAGCTATTATTCTAATCAGTAACATCATTAACAATTGTCTTCACCCACCCATCCTGTCAATGTCCTGCCTTGTAAGATATCACTAAGGGCTTTTCTTATTGCTTTGTTATTTCATTGTTTAGAAGAGTTTAGCATCGTTCTGAGCTCTGCATATTTTTCTGTGTGCTTTCTCTGCTTTATCACCCAAGACTATTAAATACCTTTGGTCTGAGTACCAGCCCCTCTGGGTCCCCACCATTAAACCTTAACAAAAAGTAGAGCTGTGTCCGCCTCTTTTGTTTCCTGTGTTGACTTAAGTTTCTATACAGCAAACACGCATGAGCACACAGACTTGTCCAGACATGTGAAAGGGAAGCATCCACCTGCCGAGGGCTTACAGTCTAAAAGAGATACCAGATATGCACAGCCGTAACTCTGCTAGAGGAAGTGGAGCTGAACTTCTTATAAGTGATTTTACTTTACGAACAGTAACAAGACAGTACAACTCAGCTTGACTTGGATAAAGCCTGAAGCCATGCTACAGCAGAAGATGTCTGAGCACCTTCTTGTATTTCCAGGTTGCAAATAAAAGAGGAGGAGGGGTAAAGAACAAATACTGTAACACTCCCTTTACATGAAATATCTAGAATAGGAAATTCACTAAAACAGAAAGTAGATTAGAGATTACCAAAGGCTGAGGGGAGGGGAGATGGGGAGTTACGGCTTAATGGTTATTGAGTTTCAGTTTGGGGTGATGAAAACAATGGTGATGGTTGTACACATTATAAATGTCATTAATGTCACTGAATTGTACACTTACTAATGGTTAAAATCACAAGTTTCATGTCCTATATATTTTACTACAATAAAAAAAAAGAAAGTGAAATCAAAATACAGAGTTCCAGACAGTAAAGTATCTCCCTTCCCCACCCCCACCCCCCCTCCCCCGCACAAGCTGCTCTGAATTACATGTACTTGTGTACACAAGCCTTCCATAGCAATTTAGCCGGTGAGGGTTTTTTGAACCCTTGTCCAAGATCACACAGCTGGGAAGCAGCAAAATCAGGATTCAAATAGGTTTTTCTGATTCCAAAGTTAATATCTTATTTAATACCCTAAACTGACTACTCACTGGTCCCTAATGCCCCCTGCTTTTGCCTGTCTTTGTACTTTTGCCAAAACTCAAGGATCATTTCCAGTTCCTGCCTTTATTTACTCCCCACTCAGTCACCAGGTTTTGCTGGCACTGCCTCCAAAATACATCACGAACCTGGCTTATTCTCCTCTTCCCCCACTGTTCCAGTTCAGATCAAGCCACCATCACATCTAGCCGGGATCCCAGTGTGGCCTTCTAGTTGGTCACTCCCAACACCTGTTTCTCCATGTGACAACAAGAGCGATCTTCAAAAAGCATCAATCACCCTCCTGACTAAAGCTTCCCATTGACTTTAGGACAAAATCCTATGTCTGACCATGGTCCCCAAGGCCTGTCCTAGGCAGACCCTGTTTTTGACCTCATCTCCTTATATCCACACCCCGCTCCGTAGTCCACTGTAGTCCAGCCCACTGGCTTTCTCCCACCCCCTCCAAATATGCCACTGCTGCCTGCTTACATAGAATACTCTTCCTATGGTCCATCTTTTCATCATCGAGGTCATCTCAGAGAAACCTTTCCCAGCCTTTCTACCTAAAGCACCAGCACCCATCCGCTGTGACCACACCTAGTCATTCTCTATCCTGTCCCATTTTTATTCTCTCTGTAGTACCTTTCTCTAAAATCATATCAGCTATTGATTTAAATATTTGTTGGCTGCTTCTCTGACCCCACCTCTCAGCTAGAACGTAAGCTTCACGAAGGCAGCTACTGTATCTCCAGAGCTTGGAACAATGGCTTGTATGTACCAGATGCTCAGTGATCTCTGGTTCAATTAATGTGAGTTGCTCTCTCTGCACACCCTTCTCTCCCATCTTCACCTAACTCCTATTGTCTCTCAAATCCAGCTCCAAGAACACCTCTTCTGAGAATCTCAGAACTCCCGTGAGAGTTGGAACTCCCCTCCTCTCTGTATCGTCTACTATCTTCCATCAGAATATTTCTCAAACTCTACTATCATTGTCTATCTCCCACACTGGATCATGAGCTCCCCTGTCTTTTACTTCTGCAATCCTATTCTCCAACACAGCCTGGATACACAACAGCAGCTCAATATACGTCTGATGAAAGAATAAACAAATGAATCACGTATTATTATTTTTTGGCAAAGGTAACTAATGTTCATGGGGGAGAACTTCTTGGAGAGCTCTTACAAGAAACTGCACTGAAGAAACCGAAACAATTTTTAAATGTGCCTAATGTCTTAAAGCTTACATTGAAAACTACAGTCAGGATTCAGGGAGGGATGTTATAATCCTAGCTAATGAGGCATGGGAAATGACTAGTAAATCCTGGTTGGATGATTGACAGGGTAAGGAATGAGGTCTCACACATGGATGTCTCCGGTGGCCAGCCATCACAGGACACACCATTTCCTTGAAACACCCACCAGGTCATGCTGTGGCCTTTCCTCTGAGACAGCAGACTTTTCCAAGGAGGATGAACAGCGAAAGGCTCACAAATGCTCCAGCTTTATCCCCTGTCCAGCATGGGTAAACCAACCAAATTCTGAATCCTTGGATCCCTTTTCCTTTAAACCCATGACAACAGCCCCTTCTCTGATGAGCAGTCTTTCCTTGGCCCTGTTTATCCATCTTTCTTTCTATAGCCATGGTTTGGGGTCTGGTTTTGAAGACACCTTTGCAGATATCTGATCTCACCGCATAGGACTCATTTTTCTAGCTTGTGTCACAGAACTCTGGGGATACCTCATTGTTCACCCTATGCCATCTACATGACAATGGTCTGGAGTTTTCATTTTGTCATTTATTAAATCCCAGTGTTCTCTGGGAGCGAAGGATTATTTCCTCTTGCTGTCTGACCTTTACCCTTTCCTGCATCTTTATTTAAGTTGTTGATAGAATTCCCCGCCCCCGCACCAACTCCTTGATCAATGGTGATTTAATTGCATGTACAATGGCATGCAATACATAATCCTTGTCTCTAGGATTGTACTGGCTCCCTCCCTAAATTGTATTCTCAGAAGCAACTGACTCCCTTCTCTGAGTTGAGTCTATTTAGTCAATATGGGGTCAAAAAGGCTGGGAGGCTGGATTTACAGGAGTTCCTACCTACAATTTAGTGGTAACGTCCTCTAACACATTTATTAGACACTACAAAGTTGGATTCTATTTTGCTAGCCTTTCTTACTTCAGGTGTTGACAAAACAAATTATTTCTTAGCTGACACTGAGTTCTATCATGTTGTACTTTTGTGCATTCAAAACATGGATCGCTGGAGGTTTTCTGGTTTTGTGTTTTTATTCGATTGTTTTTGCTCTACTTAGTGGATTTAATATGTGCTTCATGTTGAAAGAAAGCAGTGGAAAAACTGCCTTATTATTGATGACCTTTTTACAGTCTTAGCCCCTTTGCTAAAAACAACAGATCTAATCTCAGCCCGTCTCAGTCCAGTCACTTAGAAATCACTCCTCAGAATTCTGTCACCAAACATGAGTTCATACTCATCCTTGTCAAAATCCCCTTCCATTCTGCGAGGAGAGCAACTAGAAAAAAAGGGAATCAAACCATCTTGAATCTCCCTCAGTGTTAAGACTTGAGAAGCTCACCATAAAACTGTTAACAAGAGGGCAGAACTGAGGATTAGGTGCTTCTGGCCTGCACTTGATCCTGTGCGGTTTCATTACTGAAAAGTCATAATGCAGACAGACAATGCCAACATCCTGATGCTGAAGATCCGAAATGTGAACTTTTGGAGACAAGATGAACCCATGTACTCAGTAGCTCTTCTGGAGCATCTGAGACCAAAAAGAAAATGATGTCATCAACCTGAGTGATTTTTGAAACATTCTAAGGAGCACTCCCAACTCAGGAAAAAACATTCCAGCACCCCCAAGATTGCCTGGAGCATGTGATTCATACCCAAGGTTTTAGCTTTGTAGAGAATAGTGACAATCCTCTTTATCATCAGGCAAAAGGGGAGAAGGCCGAGAACACTAAGTCAATGTAATGGCCAGGGCTCAATTTAACTCAACAAATGCCGAGTACCTGCTGTGACCAGGTACTGTGCAGGATAGTACAGACATGGAAATCCATCAGACAGTCCGTGCTCTTAAGGAGCTCCTAATCTGTGTGGAGAAACAGACACATAAATAAATACAATTGGAGGTGAAATAATAGAGGTATACACAGAATGATAGGGAAACATATGGAAGGGCTTTCAGCCCAAGGGAAGGGAATTCAAAGAGCAGTAAGAATCAGAATCATTATTCAAATTCCCTTCCTAGGAAGTTTATAATTCTTGCCCAGAGAGGTCACAATAGTTTATGCCTGGTCAAAACACAAAAATAATATTTTTAAGGCTGGAGGATACAGACAGTAGCAAAAATTCATATGAGGCTTTGAATCATCAAAGCATGAAAACTATGGGGTGTGTCGTGTGTGTATGTGTACTCACAGGCATACTTGGTGAATGTAGCCTTAGATGACAGGTACTTTACTGTACTTTTGAAACATGGGTTGACAAAGAACTAATTGAATGAGAATTACAACCCACACATGTGTAATATATTAGTCTCCTCACAGATTTAAAGATAATCAGTAATCTGCCCACACAGGCAAGAATCCACAGTAAAATTCACTCAAATGATTTCAGTTATGCCTTCTTCATTTCAGAACATTCACCTTTTAGAAGAAAGGAAGGTACTACCTCATCATGCTGGAAGAAGTAAATGCTTCGCTTGAGTTCTAACTTCTCAGGGTTTATTTTGTTTGCTTGTTTGTTTTTAGCTTCTTGTTTTTTAAGCTCACTTTTTAAAGGAAAGAAAAATAGCACCAGTTGAACACCTACTATGGGCAAAACATAAATCCTTTAACTATATTACACTTAGTTAATCTTTTCTGCAATTCTCCAAAGAAGGTATTGTTATTCTTCAGACCCTATGCGTATCACACCATACACATTTTACAGATGAGAAAATGCAAATTTGAGGAAAAGCCTAAAGCCCCACACCTAGGTCTGATTTCTTCTAAACACATTTTCCCAAGAACACAGAAGACTGTCCAATACAAGGAGTTTGCCTTCTATTCCCTACATCTCTCCACGGTTCATCACAGAAACAACAGTCTGAGTCAATAATAGCTATGTTGGGTTTCCTCAATCTAACTGGCAAGTAGAGGCTGAGTATAGATTCATAGGTGTTTTATTTAGGGAAGAGAAAGTCCTAAAATATTTCATAGCCCTGTAGCCTACATTTTTCCAGAAATTATTCCAATGTCAAATATTATAGTGTGGCACCATGAATCATCAAAATTATTTTAAAAAGGAGCTTCTAATGAAAATGGCCTCCCCTGTATTTCCATGGAAATAACTCTGAAGACACACTCCAAGGAATGATAAGAGTCTCTCCACTAAAACCCAAACTAATAGTGAAGATATTGCCATAAAACTGAGTGACCCAGGGCTTCCCTGGTGGCACAGTGGTTGGGAGTCCACCTGCTGGTGTAGGGGACACGGGTTCGGGCCTGGTCCGGGAGGATCCCACCGTGCCGCAGAGTGGCTGGGCCTGGGCGCTGCAGCTGCTGGGCCTGCGTGCCTCGGCTGCTGGGGCCCGTGCACCTGGGGCCTGCGCTCTGCAGCGGGAGAGGCCACCGCAGTGAGTGGCCCCCCGCTCGCCACACCTAGAGAAAGCCTGCATGCGGCAGCGAAGACCCAACGCAGCCCACTGATACCAGATAGAGGAGGAGTTGAGAAAGCTGGAAGATCGTTTTCCTCCTCCTGCACCGCCTGCTCCCTAGTTACCAACACAAGGTCTGCGCCAACCAGATCTTTGAAACGTGGGTACCACTTTCTGAGTTTGCCATTGCACATTTAAAAATTAGTGATCATTTATTAGAAATTGTGGTAAAATGTACATAACATGAAATTTACAATGTTAGCCATTTTTAGGTGTCCAGTTTCAGTGGCCTTAAGTACATTTACATAGTTGTGCAACCATCACCACCACCCAGCTCCAGAACTTTTTTTATCTTTCCAAACTAAAATTCTGTACCGATTAGAAAACAACACTCCTTTCTCCTCTCCCCCAGCCCCTGGCAACCACCCTTCTACTTTCTGTCTATGAATGTGACTACTCTAGGTGCCTCATATAAGTGAATCGTACAGTATTGGTTCTTTAGTAACTGGATTATTTCACTTAGCATAACGTCTACAAGGCTTAATCATATTGTAGCTTTTGTCAGAATTTCCTTCCTTTTTAAAGCTGTATCACATTTCATTGTATGGAAATACTACACGTTGTTTATCCACTCAACCATCAATGAACACTTGGCTTCCAACTCTAGGCTATTATGTGAATAATGCTGCTATGTACATGGGTGTACAAATTAAGTTACTGGTCATTTTATACACACAATTGAAGGCTGTAACTCCTAAATATCAGCTATGGAGAAGACAGAGGAATTTGGAGTGAAGAACATAGCATCAGTATATTAAATTCTGAGAGACGAAAGTACCTCAACTGAAATATCAAGGAGATGATAGAAAAAAGTAGCAACTCAATGTAAGTACACCAGGTGACTACTGGGTCAGGCGGAGGAGGAAGAAGAGCAGCTCAACCCAGCCCAGGAGAAGTGCC
This sequence comes from Phocoena phocoena, assembly GCF_963924675.1. NCBI lineage: Eukaryota > Metazoa > Chordata > Mammalia > Artiodactyla > Phocoenidae > Phocoena > Phocoena phocoena. Next base: position 22,228,841 of record NC_089225.1, on the reverse strand, counting down.
ATAGAGGAAACCCTAATAACACCAGATCTGGGGTTAGGGCACTGTGCATACAATGACCCCTGAGAAGAAGTTGTGATCACCACCAAAGCGGACAGACTGTGGGGTCAAGTTCCGACCTCTTTGTAGACAAATCCCGACTCTATTTAGATCCTCTTTGTGTGAGGATGAGAAAACAGAAGGGTAAAAAATGAGATTTATGGGGGCTTCCCTGGTGGTGCAGTGGTTGAGAGTCCGCCTGCCGATGCAGGGGACACGGGTTTGTGCCCCGGTCTGGGAAGATCCCACATGCAGCGGAGCGGCTGGGCCCATGAGCCATGGCCACTGACCCTGCGCGTCCGGAGCCTGTGCTCCGCAACGGGAGAGGCCACAACAGTGAGAGGCCCGCGTACCGCAAGAAAAAAAAAAATGAGATTTATGAAAAATCACTACACAACAAGAGAAAATCATACTAAAGACTTGAGGGGAAAATAGGTACTTCTGAAAATGATTTACTACTAAAACCAGATGAAAATGATTGCAGTGGGCATCCTCATTAGAAGGTCTAGAGATATAGCCTTTGTGGAACAGGACAGAAAACCACAAGAAGAAAGATCAAGATGTAAGAATAGCAGAGTGAGATGAAAATGGGAACTTGAGGAAAGATGTCAAGGACGCTAGAATGTAATAGGAGAATTTAAACCCACAACAGAGACAGTAAATAACAGAAATGCATTTATAAAATCAAATCAAAGACAAAAAGAAAAGACAAGAATTGTAACAGATAATTAGAAAGAAACCAGAATAGCTGAAAAAGAAGGAATATCAAAAACAAAAGAGGAAGACTGCTACCATGTCCTGCCCACCGTCAGCCACATACAGTGGAGTATCACTCCAGGACCTTGCTTCAGATGTGTCACGTAAGTCTGAGTGGAGAGGCTTGGAAAACCAATATAGAGGAAAAGAGGTCTAAAGAGGGCTGGAGGAGGTCATCGAGAGGACGTGACCACTGGTTGACCCCTGACCTGGAACCAGGGAATTGGAGGCTCCTCACCCCCTCCCTTGTCTGCCCACCATTCCCATAGTTTCAAGGACGCAGCCTTGAGAGAGTAGGTGTTGTTGAGACCATCTGGACTGAATACATAACTGAACTCTGATAGAGTCTCTTTATAAACTTTTAAGATCCTGGCAGGTGGGTGTGGAGATCTACTTGTCTTGCAGCACCCAAGACAAGCCTCTAAGGAAGTTCCTTTGTTATTAAACCTGCCATCTACCAATATGGAGTGGCTGCCTCTTTCTCTGGTCTCTCCTTGCCGTCTGTGTATGGCGGCCAGTTTGTGAACCAACAGTTAGCAAGAATTTTAACAACAAACTTTCTAGAGACCCTTTGATTATCTACAGTCAGAGGGAGATAGAAAGCTGAGGGAAGGGCTATTATGACCATGCCCTGGGAAATGCCAGACAGGTAGTAGGACCTGGTAAATGTGGGTAAGTATTATTTAATGAACAAAGTGTCAGAGCTAGCACCAGGTGTTTTGTTAAGATGGAAGGGAAAACAAATAGTTCTGAAATCTGAGGAGACAACTGGGAAACACAACTTTGTGTTCCTAAAGAAGAGTTTTTGTGAAGCTTGAAAACCTGGAAGTATGTTTCATAGCAAGAAGTCTGCCCTTTTATCCAGTTTAGTCCTGAAACAAAGTAAAATTTTATTTTTATGATTGAATGAGTTGAGAATACATTATGCCCACTCTTACATCTGGAATGATCTTTATCTTCTTTTATTACATTAGCTCCAAATGAACTTTTCCAATTTTCCATCATGTACCTTGGTAGTCTTTTTTTACCCTCTGATTGAGGTTATGGAACAGGATTGAAGTGAGGAGGTAAATACTTAAAAATTTGGAGCAACCAGTCAGCTAGGAAAGAAAAGAAAATATTAAAACCTTCGCCTTGCTGTCTTTTTCTCTCTTTTAACAGAAATTTCCAGTCTTTTTTTTTCCAGTCCTCTCAAGTTACCCACTTGCTCCTCAAAGGGTTATTGAAAAGTTACTAATTTTGTTGTTGTTGTTGGAATGTGGTTGGTTTGCAGTGTTGTGTTGGTTTTAGATGTGCAGCAGTGATTCAGTTAAATATATATATATATATAATATTATTTTTCAGACTCTTCCATTATGGATTGTTGCAGGATGTTAAGTATAGTTCCCTGTCCTATACAGTAGGACTTAGTTGTTTATCTATTTTGTATATGGTAGTGTGTATATATTAGTTCCGGGCTCCTGATTTCTCTCTCCCCCCTCATCCCCTTTGGTGTCCGTGGGTTTGTTTTCTGTGACCGTGGGTCTGTTTCTGTTTTGTGGATATGTTCATTTGTAGCATTTTTGGATTCCACATTTGAGTGATATCATATGATAAAAAAAGAACTGAGTAGAAACTAAACCTAAACTGAGTAGAAACTGAGACTTCAAGTTGGAATAGTTAATTCATTCATTTATTTACTGGCTATTAATGGGTGCCTACTATGTGCCAAGTTTACAGGGGTGAACATAATTGCATTCCAGGAAAAATAATTTAAAAAGAGATCCACACCTAGTGTCAACATGCTAAAATTTTTGAACAATTAAAAGAGGTTAAAAATCTCACATGTATTGTTAAGCAGAAACACATGGTAGATGGGCACCATCTATAAGAAAAACATTTAGGCTGGCCTCAAATTCTCTTCTGAAATAGGATATGAAGCAACATGTCCTGAATTTTATACCCAGTTAAGAATCCTTGCTTATGTGGAAACAACAGAAAGATACACTGAGGTACTTAGGGATTTATAAAATATAACCTCCACATACTGTTGAAAAATTTAAAGAGATATGCCACCAACTATAAAATTAATTGAATAAATCTCTTCTAGTTCAAAATGTCAGGCTGAATGCACATGTTTATCTTCCTAATCTTAAAACAGATTATAGTGGCACATTCCTCAAAGTGCTGAGACTTGTAGGCAGGGATATCAGTAGGCCAATGTTTCTAATAAATTTCCTAAAGGTAGAAAGCAAACAGGATGAACTACAGCAGAAATGCACTGCTTAGAGCATGCACCAAAAAATGCTGTAGTAAAGGTGGGATCTTTTCTTAATGGAAGAACTCCTTGAAATCAGCAGGAACCCAGAACATAGGCCAGATGAAGGACAGAAATTAAGGTCCTTGGTTGAGAACTGTGCAGTGATGGCATTTTCCCCAAGGCTGCAGCCACATAAATACTCTCTGAAGAAAAGGCATAATCTGATGGGTGCAGTCCAGGGCTCTCACAGGGCTTGACACCCTAAAAGTAAGACCATCAGAGGTCAGATGGTTCCTTTTTGCACAATCTAAAGTGAAGGCTTCTAGTATACAAGCCCTGCCCACACAGGTAGGTGTACTCTCAGCCCTCATCCAGCTCTGCACTGACAGAGGAAATGCACCTACCTACTCATGAATCAACACAGCCTTTACTTTGTAAAAATAAATGTACAAAATGGGATTAACAAACGTTTGAAGAAAACCAGAAAGACCATAAGAAAGACAAACTAATAGAAAATAACCTCAAGGGTCTACTGAATTCAAGGAAAAAAATTTTAAAGCATTAAAAATGTATAATTACTGTCTTTAGAGAAGTGTTGTTTGCAGACAGTAAGATCACACTTCTGAAAGAGGAATAAGCCAAGAACAGAAGTAATGGAATTAAGAAATATGATTGCCGAAATAAAATATTCAATAGAATGGCTGGAAGAAAAGACTGAAAATAAACTAGACTGGAGAGTGAAAATTCAAAGCTTAGAAAACAGGAGAGAGAAGAGTGACATCAGCAAGACAACAGAATAGGTCCTCTCGTATCCCCCTCAGCAACAATAAATTTGTAGCCATCCATGAACAAAAGTACCCTCTTGGGAGCTTTGGGACCCAGGCAGGAGACTGTGAAACCCAGTGGAGTACAAGAACAAGTAGGTCATTTTTAGAAGACTGTCTGTGCCCAGGTGTCTGACCCATTGACTTTAGTCCCAGCTACAGAACTGAAAGCAGTTCTGTACCCCTGAGGACTTGGCTACAGTCCCATTTGGCTTGGTCCCACCACCAGCCCCATACACCAAGGGACCTGGGGGGAGTCAAATACACCCACCACTTCTTGGTCCCAGAAGCAGACCCTGATGTGCCTGTGATCCAGATGCAGCCCCTATCAGACACAGTAAGCAAGGAGTCCTGCCAGTACAGTGACCCACTGGGAAACAATCCCCCATCAGGCCCTCCAGAGGCAGACCAAACAACCTTGGTCTAACAGCAGATCCCAAAACAGGCCTGTGACTTGGTTCCAACTGCTCACAGAAATAAAGAAGTAAGAGCTGAAAATATCCAAAATCTAGGGAGAAGAGAGATATGGATATCCAGATACAGGAAGGTCAAAGGACCTCAAGTAGGATAAATGCAAAGATTATCCCCAAGACACATTACAATCAAAATGTTAAAAGTAAAAGACAAAGAGAAATTTGTAAATCATCAAGAGAAAGATGAATCATCATATACAAGAGACCCCCAAAAAAGCTCTCAGTGAGTTTCTCAGCAGAAAATTTGCAGGCCAGAAGGGAGTGAGATGATACATTCAAAGTGCTGAAAGAAAAAACTGCTAACCAAGAATACTATACCCAGCAAAACTGTCCTTCAGAACTATAGGACACAAAGATAAAGACAATTCCCAGACAAACAAAAGCTAAGGGATTTCATCACCACCATATATGCCCTACAAGAAATGCTAAACAGAGTTACTGAAGTTGAAATTAAAGAATGGTATAAGTAATAACATGAAAACATTTGAAAGTATAAAACTCACTGTTAAAGCTAAATATATAGTCAAAATTAGGATACTCTAATACTGTAATGGTGGTATATAAGTCACATTTGTCTCTAGTATAAAAGTTAAAAGCAATAGTATTAAAACTAACCATAGCTACAATAACTTGTATTGGATGCACATAAAAAGATGTAAAGTGTGACATCAATAGCATAAAATGTGGAAGGAGGAGAAATAAAAGTAAACTGTACAGCTCTTGGGTGTGATTGAAGGTAAAGTGTTATCAGCTTAAAATAGGCTGGTACATCTATAAGACATTTTATGTAAGCCTCATGGTAACCAAAAAGAAAAAACTTCTAATAGATATACACCAGACAAAGAGAAAGGAATTTAAAGACACCATGACAAAAAAATAAATTACAAAGGAAGACAGTAAGAGAGGAATAAGGGAACTACAAAACAGTCAGAAAAAAATCAAGAAAATGGCAACAGTAAGTTCTTACCTATCAACAATTATTTTGAACATAAATGAATTAAATACTCCATCAAAACACACAGAGTGGCTGAATGGATAAAAAACAAGCTCCAACAATACACTGCCTACAAGAGATTCACTTTAGCTTTGAAGACACATATAGGCTGAAAGTAAAGGGTTGGAAAAAGATATTCTATGGAAATGATAACCAAAGAGAGTAGAGGTGGCTATACTTAAATAGACTTTCAAAATCAGTCACAAGAGTCAAAGGTCACTATATGCTGATAAAAGGATTAATTCACCAAGAAAATATAACAATTATAAATTATACATGCCCCTAACTTTGGAGCACATAAATATTTAAAGCAAATACTAGCAGAACTGAAGGAAGAAATAGACAGCAATGCAATAATAGTAGGGGATTTCAAAACTCTATTTTCAAATTGGATAGAACAACTAGACATAAATCAAAAAGGAAAGAGTTGACCTGAATAATACTAATGGATCTAGCAGACATATATAAAACAACTGCAACAGCAGCAGAATACATATTCCTCTCAAGCACTCATAGAACATTCTACAATATAGCTCACATGTTGGGCCACAAAGCAAGTCTTAACAAATTTAAGAAGATTGAAATCATTATCAAGTACCTTTTCCAACCACAATGCTATGAAATTAGAAATCAATAATAGAAGGAAAATGTTGAAATTAAACAATTTCATAAATAAACATATTTGAAATTAAACAATACATTCCTGAAAACCTAATGGGTCAAATAAGAAATCAAAAGGGAAATCATAAAGTATCTTGAGATAAATGAAAACAGAAATACAACATACCAAAATTTATGGGATAATGCAAAAGCAATTCTAAGAGGGAAGCATACAGCAATAAATGTCTACATTAAGAAAAAAGAAATAGGGCTTCCCTGGTGGTGCAGCAGTTGAGAGTCCACCTGCCGATGCAGAGGACGCAGGTTCGTGCCCCAGTCCAGGAAGATCCCACATGCTGCGAAGCAGCTAGGCCCATGAGCCGTGGCCGCTGAGCCTGTGTGTCTGGAGCCTGTGCTCTGCAACGGGAGAGGCCACAACAGAGGCCCATGTACCACACACACACAAAAAAAATCTCAAATAAACAACATAACTTTACACCTCAAGAAACTAGAAAAAGAACAAACTAAGCCCAAAGTTAGCAGAAGGAAAGAGATAATAACCATAATGGTAGAAATAAGTGAAATAGACACTAGAAAGACAACAGAAAAAAATCAGTGAAACTAAGTGCTGGCTTTTTTAAAAAGATGAACAAAATTGACAAACTTTTAGCTAAACTTACCAAGAAAAAAAAAAGACAACTCAAATAAATGAATGTATAAATGAAAGAGGAGACATTACAACTGATACCACAGAAATACAAAACAATCATAAGAGACTACTGTGAACCAATAAATTGGACAACTTAGAAGAAATGGATAAATTTCAAGAAACATACAACCTACCAAGACTGAATCATGAAAAAATAGAAATCTGAACAGACTAATAATGAGTAAGGAGATTGAATCAGTAACCAAAAACCTCCCAAACAACAACAAAAAGCAAAGGACCAGATGGCTTCATGGGTGAATTCTACCAAAAAAATAAAGAAAAATGAATGCTAATCCTTCCCAAACTCTTACAGAAAATTGAAGAGGAGGGAAAGCTTTCAATCATGTCTTATGAGGCCAGTATTACTCTAATACTAAAGCCAGACAAGGACACTGCAAGAAAAGAAAATTACAGGCCAATATCTCTGATAAATGTAAACGAAATATCCTCAACAAAATACTAGCAAATTGAATTCAAAACAATATTAAAAGGATCATATACCCTGACGAAGTGGGATGCAAGGGTGGTTCAACATATGAAAATCAAAGATGTGATATACTACATTAACAAGATGAAGGATAAAAATCATATGATCATCTCAATCGATACAAAAAAATTAGACAAAATTCAACACCCTTTCATGATAAAAAAACAGATTGGGTTTAGAAGGAGCATACCTCAACATAATATTTGACAAACCCACAGCTAACAGCATACTCAATGACAAAATGTTGAAAGCTTTTCCTCTAAGATCAGGAACAAGAGAAGGATGTGCATTCTCACCACTTTTACTCAACATAGTACTGGAAGTCCTAGCCAAGGCAATTAGGCAGGAAAAAGAAATAACAGGCATCCAAATTGTAAAGAAGTAAAATTGTAAAAGAAATAACAGGCATCCAAATTGTAAAGAAGTGAAATTGTCTCTGCAGATAACATAATCTATAGATAAGAAACCCTAAAAACTCTACCAAGAAACTTTAGAACTAATAAACAAATTCAGTACAGTTGCAGGATACAAAATAAACACACAGAAAGCAGTTGCATTTCTATACACTAACAGCAAACTATCTGAAAAGGAAATTAAGAAAACAATCCCATTTACAATAGCATCAAAAAATATAAAATAATTAGGAACAAATTTAACCAAGGAGGTAAAAGGTCTGCACACTAAAAACTGTAAGACACGAGAAAGAAATTAAAGAAGACATAAATAAATGGAAAGGCATCCCAAATTCTTGGAATAGAAGAGCTAATATTGTAAAAATACCCATATTGCCCAAATGACCTACAGTTTCAATGTAATCCCCATCAAAATACCTCGGAATAAACTTACCTAAGGAGATAAAAAAAAATACCTGTACTCAGAAAACTGTAAGACACTGATGAACGAAAATGAAGATGACACAAACAGATAGAAAGCTATATCATGTTCATGGACTGGAAAAATTAATACTGTTGAAATGACCATACTCCAAGGCAATCTACAGATTCAATGCAATCCCTAGCAAAACACCAATTATCCACAGAAGTAGAAAAAATAATTTTAAAATTTGTATGGAAACACAAAGACGCCCAAAGAGCAAAAACAATCTGGAGAAAGAAGAACAGAGCTGAAGGTATCATGCTCCCTGACTTCAGAATATATTACAAAGCTACAGTAATCAAAATACCATGGTACTGGCACAAAAACAGACACATAGATCAATGGAACAGCATAGAGAGCCCAAACGTAAACCCACGCACTTATGGTCAATTATTCTACAATAAAGAAGGCAAGAATGTACAATGGAGAAAAGACAGTCTCTTCAATAAGAGGTTCTGGGAAAACTGGACAGCTATACATAAAAGAATGAAATTAGAACATTCTCTCACACCATATACAAAAATAGACTCAAAATGTATTACAGACATAAATGTAAGACTAGAAACCATAAAACTACTAGAAGGAAACACAGGCAGAACACTCTTTGACATAAATTGTAGCAATATTTTTTTGGATCTGTCTCCTAAGTAAAAGGCAACAAAAGCAAAAGTAAACAAATTGGGACCTGATTAAACTTTAAAGCTCTTGCACAGCAAAGGAAACCATGAACAAAACAAAAAGACAACCTACTGAATTGGAGAGAATACTTGCAAATGATATGACCCATAAGGGGTTAGTATCCAAAATATATAAGCAGCTCATACAACTCAATATCAAAACAAACAAAGAAAAAACTAATTTTTAAAATGGGCAGAAAACCTTAATAGATATTTTTCCAAATAAGACATACAAATGGCCAACAGGCACATGAAAAGATACTGAATGTGGTGAATCATCAGAGAAATGCAAATCAAAACCACAATGAGATATCACTACACAGCTATCAGAATGGCTCTCATCAAAAAGAACACAAGTAACAAATGTTGGTGAGGATGTGGAGAAAAGGGAATCCTCATTCACTGTTGGGAATGTAAATTGATGCAGCCACTGTGAAGAACAGTATGGAGGTTCCTCAAAAAAACTAAAAATAGAACTAATACATGATCCAGCAATTCCACTCATGGGTATATATCTGAAGAAAACAAAAACACGAATTCAAAAATGTGCACCCCAGTGTTCACAGCAGTATTATTTACAATAGCCAAGATATGGAAGCAACCTAAGTGCCCAACAACAGATGAATGGATAAAGGAGATGTGGACACACACACATACACACAGTGGAATACTACTTAGCCATAAAAAATGAAAATTTGCCATTTGCAACAACATAGATGGACCTGGAGGATATTATTAGTGAAATAAGTCAACAGAGAAACACAAATACTATATGATATCACTTATATGTGGTATCTAATAAATAAAACAAAGTAGTAAATATAATAAAAAAGAAACAGACCCACAGATATAGAAAACAAACTAGTGGTTACCAGCGGGGAGAGGGAAGGGAGGAGGGGCAAGGTAGGGGTAAGGGATTAAGAGGTACAAACTACTATGTATAAATAAATAAGCTACAAGGATATATTTCATAGCACAGAGAATATAGGCAATATTTTATAATAACTATAAATGGAGTATAATCTTTAAAAATTGTGAATCACTATGCTGTACATCTGAAACATATAATATTGTAAATCAACTATACCTCAATAAAAAAAATCTCATGGGATCAGATTAAAAGGGTAACTGAAATGATTTCACCCTCATATATTTTACTAAAGCATCAATAAATACAATTTAAAGTTGATAAATCAATGAGTTAAGGTATTAGCTTATCATTCAGAATTATGATTTTATAACACTAGCAGAACTGGGTGGGGGAGAATTTTACTATGCATGCTGTAGCATTCTGTACTAATATTTTAGTTTCCATGTACATCTACTACAATAACAATAACATAACAGGAAATGTGAGTTCACCACTGTCCTGTCCCAAGGCGCAATTTCCTACTGGTTCTGTCCGGACCAACTTGGCTGCATCACGATCAAGAGGCAAAGTTCTCTCTTGACGCCACCATGTCAACCCCACGAGGGTTACAATTTTCTTAGTCTCTGTTCGCAAATGCTTACACCGTCCCGTGACCAGCAGTGAGTTATGACTGGAACAGGAAAAAAGACTGGGCAGAATCTCCATGGCTCAGACGAGTGTCATTTTGACCCAGACACTCACGGCTGACAGGCCAACCACTGGCTGTTGGTGACAGCAACAAGAGCGACAGCTGAGTCCAACCTACTCAGGGTTCCCTGGTGCTCCCCACAAAATGTCATGTCATCACCCTTCCTCCAACCCAGGCCTGAGGGTTTCCCACTCTTTCCTCTTTCTTCAATCCTTCAAATTCCTCCCCCTCCTCCCCCATTTCAGTCATATGTAGTTTATAGAAACAGGAAAATTAATTCAGCAAGCTTGCTTCCAAATCTTGCATCTGACTCTTTCATCTGACACTTTTACAAGCAGGTTCTTTCTTTGCATCTTAGGCTCTTAGATGCTGTCTCTGAAGCAGTGACCCAAGCCCCATAGATCTGAGCACTAAAGAATGGAAAAGCCCTCAGGATATGAATCAGAGACATTAGTGCATCTAGTGAGGATGAAAAACACGCAGGAAAGGCCAGATATAATCCAACTATGACATGAACAACAAAAGTAACAAGGTAATGATATTGTGTGGATATCAAGGGTTCTCAGAGAACCAAGAAAAAATGCTTCAATCCTACCATACTAGTCAACTTTCCCCTGAGCAGAAAAAAAACATTTGGAATGCCTCTAGGAACCTGATATATATAATAAAGACATTATTTTAGGGCAATACATGGTTCATAAGCTTTATGACAAAAATGGAAATGGCTTTGTATCCTTCCTAAACAACTGCTAAAAGTAAATCTACTGGTCTTGTGAATAAATACGTTGATTTTTAAAGCACACTAAAAGCCCAGTGTATTTTCTTCTTCCTCTTCTTCTTCCTATTCTTTCCTGAACAATTCAATCCAAAGGTCTGGATGGTGGAGGAATTTTAAGTGGCTCAGAGTGGGGCGCTGGAGTCTTACCAAGGTGAGGGAAGCATGCCCATGTTGGGGGTGGGTGGGATGGAATTGGGGATGAAGGAGAACAGTCCAAGATAGTTGGTTGGAGCCCAAGTGCAGTGAGTAAGGCATTCACAAGAGAAGAAGGGTTGGTGGCCCAGCCCAGCGTGTGATTTTGGAGCCTGAGTGGGGCAAGGAGGGCAGTGATGCAGAGTATCAGAGCCATAGCTGGGTGAGGACATCATCCATGGGTGCATGAGAGAGGCAGCCCAGCACAAAGTTTCAAAGTTTGAGCAGGGTAAGGAGGTCATCTGTGTAGCAAAGTGGGCTTCATGGGATATCTGAACCTAGTGGAGTGAGAGGCATCTGTGCAGACCAGAGCAGTGGCAGGTGCCAGCATGGGTGTCAGAGACCAAATGGGATGGGGAGGGTGTCCACGAAGGGAGTGGGACAGCAGTGGTGATGGGAAACTGGTCCCATAGACAGAGAAGTTGATCAAATACATAAAATAGTAGGAATACATAAGAGAGTAGGAATCAGATTCCACACTGTTAAAGCAAGGAGCTACAAATACAAAAAGGGAAAAAAACTAGAATAAACTCTGTGGTACTGGACTGGAATTGGAGATATCAGGGTGAACTCATGGTTTTCAATATGTATAGCTAAATGTTGAAACAAATGCAGATTTGAATGTGTATAGACACACACACACACACATACGGTCCCTAGCTCTGTTGACTGAGTGGGCCTGGAAGCAGCTACACCCCAGGAGCAATGAGCACACCTAGTACCCAGATCTTGATTTTTAAATACCATTTACTACTAAAAAAGAAAAGAAAGGAAACTAGAGCTCCTTAGAGAAATAGCTGATTCCAGAGCCAGGGCAAAGAAAATATAAGATGAGCCTGGAACATCTTGTTGTACCAGGAAACATGGAAGAGTTCAACAGATGACAAGGACGTGTCAAATAACACACAAGGGCTTCCCTGGTGGCGCGGTGGTTGGGAGTCCGCCTGCCGATGCAGGGGACACGGGTTCGTGCCCCGGTCCGGGAAGATCCCACATGCCGCGGAGTGGCTGGGCCCGTGAGCCGTGGCCGCTGAGCCTGCGCGTCCGGAGCCTGTGCTCCGCGACGGGAGAGGCCACAGCAGTGAGAGGCCCGCGTACCGCAAAAAAAAAAAAAAAAAAGAACACACAAGCAACCTTGAAAGGGCTTCCACTGGCCCACTCTGAGACAATGTGAGCATCATAATGGTAGTAATGAATATAACCCATTAATAAAATAGGAATCCATGAGACCCATACCCATACAAATGGATGGATGGATGAAAAAACAAACAAATAAATGAAAAGTTTGATAAGAAACAATGGATTTATATACTCTCAAAGTTTCTCTCAACTAAGTACTTATTAATTATAAAGAAAAATGTAACTTTACAGTGGAAATGTCTAATGGACATCACATTAACCAAGTAACTAAAGTAAACATCATCAGATAGAGAACAAATTGAAATTGTGTACCACCCAACGGGATGCAATGAGAAAAACTCAGCATCACATCTGTGATATTTCTGACAAGGGTCCACACAACCTGAATCAAATCATGAAGAAACATCAGACAAATGCAAATTGAGGAACAGTCTACAGAATAACTGGCCTGTCATCTCCAAAGGTGTCAAGGTTATGAAAATCCAAGAAATATTAAGGACTGAAGGATACTTCAGAGAAACATGACAAATAAATGCAATGGGAGCATCAGGGTGTCATTCTTTTGCTGTAAAGAATGTGAAAATTAGGGAAATTGGCAGAATGTAAATGGATTGTGAGGAGTAAATGGTAGTAATGTATCAGTATTAATTTCCTGTACCTGATCTGTATGGTTGTGGTGAGGTAATATAGGATACTCTACAGAATACCTGACATGTAATCTTGAGTGTTCATCAGAACCATCTTAAAGACTTGTTAAGATCCAGATATCTGGACTCCACCTCAGAGTTTCTGATTCAGGAGGTCTGGGGCGGGGCTCAAGAATTTACATCACTAACAAGTTATCAGGAGTGGCTGATGCTATTAATTTAGAGACTCCACATTGAGAGTCGCTGATGAGGAGAATATCCTTGTTTATAGAAAAAAAAAAAAAGTATTCAGGGGCAATGGGACTTCCCCTCAACGGCCCAGGAGAAGAAAAGTACTTTGTAAAGTTCTTACAAGTTTTCTTTAATTTTGAAATGTTTCAGTAAACAAACAACTTCATTGATTCCAAAACCACTAGATCAGAATTTCAGATAACTGAGCAGTGAGGCAGCTGTGGTGGAACAGTGCCCAATATACACTTTCTTAATGGGTAGTGAAATATAAAATAAACAGGACAAGAAAGGGGCCATCGGGGACACCTAGGAGAACCAAATGTTCTCAAGTTCTTAAAAACATTCGCTGGCACCTGATATGCAAAACACTCCATCTCCAAACACTAAAATAGATGTCCTTTAAGACATCTGAGTTTTCTGTGGCCATTTCCCTCCGTATCACCAAATTTTCCCTTTTCCATTTTACTGCTGCTTTGAGCTCTAAATTCAAAGATTAGGAAATACATTGAATGAAAGAGCTGGTACCTTTCCTAAAATCATCTGATACTATGTTACAGAGTTGGGCAAGAAAATAAAATCCAATCTTCAATACCATACCTCTCCAAAACGTTTGCTGGCTCCTCCACATGCCAGTCACGTGATGCTAGGCAACTTGCCTAACCTCTCTGGGCCCCCATTTCCTCATTTATAAAATAGGGATAATAATAATACCCATACCTTATAAGAGCGCTATAAGGACTAAATAAATGTAATGGACTTAGAATGAGCCTGGCAGAGAGGAGTCAAGATGGCGGACTAGGAGGATGAGGAATTCGCGTCTCCGCACAACTAGGGCACCTACCAGGCACTGGTTGGGGACCACGGACACCTAAGGGGATGGAAGGAACCCCCATCGACCAGGTAGGATGTGGGGCGTGGGGAGGAGTGAGGGGGGGAAGAGAAGTGGAGGCGGGTCGGGACTGGCGCCGCTGAGGAGTGGCTGGGGGAGGGGAAGGGATCCCATGTCTGAAGGGGGAAATTGGACGATCATTGGGAGGGCAGAAGATCAAAAGGGAGAGTGACCAGGTTTCCCCTGCCCTCTTGGGCCCCCGGGAGCCTGCTGAGATCCCAGGCCTGATCCTCTGCTCACCTAGGCGCCCTCCAGCCAGGTGGATCCTGAGGGAGTGGGAGCGAGGGAAGGGGGAGCAAAAATAAAGGCCGGACCTATACGACTGGCACCCCTGAGGGGTGGCTGGAGGAGGGAGGAGTTCCTACACCCAGTGGGACCCACCCACGGTTAGGAGTCCAGCGGGAATGGGGGAGACCCAGGGGGAGACATGGCAGACATGGAGGAATGGAAGAGAACACGGCCAGCGCTTTCCCTATCCACTTAGGCACCTGGGAGCTGGTTGGGCTCCTGGGCCTAATCTTCTGCCCTGAGTCTCCCTCCTGCCATGCAGAGCCCAAGCCCCACCCCTAGACCCCCACCCAGGGCCCCACCTCTACACTCTGGAGACACCCTCTGAGACCCCCTCCAACTGCGCTGGGCCTAAACCCCAGCCACACACCCTCACCCAGGGCCTTACCACCAAACTCCAGAGCCCCACACTCTGCAGGCAGCCCCTTGGACGTGCTGCTTCTCCGCTCCCTGTCGGGTCCTAAGCAGAGGCCCTTCCCCCAATGCCTTTTCTGGGTCCTGAGCCTAGGCTCCGCACCACGCTCAAATGTCACACCCCCTGCTTATGTCCCGCCCCTAACCCTAATCCACCCTAAATCTCGCCCCTGCATAAGTTCCACCTCTGCCTAAACTCCACCCCCCATAGCCAAGGTTTGGTTTTTTTTTCTTTTCTTTTTTCCCCTTTTAGATTGATCGGGGTTCTTTTTTACCTTGTTGATACATTTATATTTTTATTTTTTCTAATAAATCTTTTATTTTTCTAATTTTATTTTATTCTTTATACTTTGTTATTGTTCTGCTCCTTTTGGCTTGTTCCACACACCCCCACCCAACTTTTTTTTTCCGTTTTTCTGCTGTGGTTTTGTTTTACCTTACTGCAGCTGTTTCAATTATATTTTTATTTTTCCTAATATATTTTTAATCTTTCTAATTTTCTTTTCTTTTTTATTCTTTGTTATTGTACTGCTCCTTTTTAAATTTTTTTTTCTTGGCCTCACCATGTGGCTTGCAGGATCTTGGTTCCCAGGCTGGAGGTCAGGCCTGAACTCCTGTGGTGGGAGCTCTGAGTTCAAACCTCTGGACTAAAAGAGAACCTCAGACCCCAGGGAATATTAATCAGGGTACGGCCTCCCAGAGGTCCTCATCTCGGTACGAAGACCCAGCTCTATCCAGCTGCCTGCAAACTCCAGTGCTGGACGCCTCAGGCCAAACAACCAGTAAGAAATGAATACAGCCCCACCCATCAAAAAAAAAAATGAAACGATAAAAAAAGATGTTACAGATGAAGGAGCAAGGTAAAAACCTAAAAGACCAAATAAATGAAGATGAAATAGGCAACCTACCTGAAAAAGAATTCAGAGTGATGATAGCAAAGATGATCCAAAATCTTGGAAACAGCATAGAGAAAATACAAGAAACATTTAACAAGGATCTAGAAGAACTAAAGAATAAATGGTGATGGACAACACAATAACTGAAATTAAAAATACTCTAGAAGGAATCAATAACAGAAGAACGGAGGCAGAAGAATGGAAAAATGACCTGGAAGATAAAATAGTGATAACCGTCACAGAGCAGAATAAAGAAAAAAGAATGAAAAGAATTGAGGACAGTCTCAGAGACCTCTGGGACAACATTAATTGCACCAACATTCGAATTATAGGGGTCCCAGAAGAAGAAGAGAAAAAGAAAGGGTCTGAGAAAATATTTGAAGAGATTATAGTCAAAAACTTCCCTAACATGGAGAAGGAAATAGCCAATCAAGTCCAGGAAGCACAGAGAGTCCCATACAGGATAAACACAAAGAGAAACATGCCGAGACACATACTAATTAAACTATCAAAAACTAAATACAAAGAAACAATATTAAAAACAGCAAGGGAAAAGCAACAAATAACATACAAGGGAATCCCCATAAGGTTAACAGCTGATCTTTCAGCAGAAACTCTGCAAGCCGGAAGGGAGTAGCAGGACATATTTAAAATGATGAAAGGGAAAAACCTACAAGCAAGATTACTCTACCCAGCAAGGATCTCATTCAGATTCGATGGAGAAATCAAAAGCTTTACAGACAAGCAAAAGCTATGAGAATTCAGCAGCACACAACCAGCTTTACAACAAACGCTAAAGGAAGTTCTCTAGGCAGGAAATACAATAGAAGAAAAAGACCCACAAAAGCAAACCCAAATCAATTAAGAAAATGGTAATAGGAACATACATATCAATAATCACCTTGAATGTAAAAGGATTCAATGCTCCAACCTAAAGACACAGACTGGCTGAATGGATACAAAAGCAAGACCCTTATATATGCTATCTACAAGAAACCCACCCTAGGCCTAGGGACACATACAGACTAAAAGTGAAGGGATGGAAAAAGATATTCCATGCAAATGAAAATCACAAGAAAGCTGGAGTAGCAGTACTCATGTCAGATAAAATAGACTTTAAAATTAAAACAGTTATAAGAGATAAGGAAGGACACTACATAATGATCAAGGGATCAATCCAAGAAGAAAACATAACAATTATAAATATTTATGCACCCAACATAAGAGCACCTCAATACATAACGCAAATACTAATAGCCATAAAAGGAGAAATCAACAGTAACACGATAATAGTGGGGGACTTTAACACCCAACTTACACCAACAGACAGATCATCCAGACAGGAAATAAATAAGGAAACATAAGCTTTAAATGACACAATAGACCAGATAGACTTAATTGATATTTATAGGACATTCCACCTAAAAGCAAAAGAATACACTTACTTCTCAAGTGCACATGGAACATTCTCCAGAATAGATCACACCTTGGGTCACAAATCAAGCCTTGGAAAATTTAAGAAAATTGAAATGGTATCTAGCATCTTTTCCAACCACAATGCTATGAGATTAGAAATCAATTACAGGAAAAAGGCAGCAAAAAACACAACTACATGGAGGCTAAACAGTGCGCTGCTAACTAATCAAGAGATCACTGAAGAAATCAAAGAGAAAATTTTTAAAAAGCCTAGAAACAAATGACAACAAAAACACGATGATCCAAAACCTATGGGACACAGCAAAAGCAGTTCTAAGAGGAAAGTTCATAGCAATTCAAGCTCACCTCAAGAAACAAGAAAAATCTCAAATAATCTAACCTTACATCTAAAGCAACTAGAAAAATAAGAACAAAGAAAACCCAAAGTTAGTAGAAGGAAAGAAATCATAAAGATCAGAGCAGAAATAAATGAAATAGAAACAAAGAAAACAATAGCAAAGATCAATAAAACTAAAAGCTGGTTCTTTGAGAAGATAAGTAATATTGATAAACCTTTAGCCAGACACATCAAGAAAAAAAGGGGGTTTCCCTGGTGGTGCAGTGGTTGAGAGTCCGCCTGCTGATGCAGGGGACACAGGTTCATGCCCCAGTCTGGGAAGGTCCCACATGCCACGGAGCAGCTGGGCCCATGAGCCATGGCCGCTGAGCCTGCACGTCCGGAGCCTGTGCTCCGCAAAGGGAGAGGCCACAACAGGGAGAGGCCTGCGTACCACAAAAAAAAAAAAAAAGAAAGAAAAAAAGGGACAGGACTCAAAACAATAAAATTAGAAATGAAAAAGGAGAGATTACAACAGACATCACAGAATACAAAAGATCATAAGAGACTACTACAAGCAACTATATACCAATAAAATGGAAAACCTGGAAAAATGGACAAATTCTTGGAAAAGTACAAGCTTCCAAGACTGAACTGAGGAAGAATTAGAAAATATAAACAGACCAATCACAGGTAATGAAACTGAAACTGTAATTAACAGTCTTCCCACAGGGCTTCCCCAGTGGCACAGTGGTTGAGAGTCCGCCTGCCAATGCAGGGGACACGGGTTCGTGCCCCGGTCCAGGAAGATCCCACATGCCACTGAGTGGCTGGGCCCATGAGCCTTGGCTGCTGAGCCTGGGCATCCAGAGCCTGTGCTATGCAACGGGAGAGGCCACAACAGTGAGAGGCCCGTGTACCACAAAAAAAAAAAGAATCTTCCAACAAACAAAAGCCCAGGAGCAGATGGCTTCACAGGCGAATTCTATCAAACATTTAGAGAAAAGTTAACACCTATCCTTCTCAAACTCTTCCAAAAAATTGCAGAGGGAGGAACACTCCAAAACTCATTCTATGAGGCCACCACCACCCTGATACCAATACCAGACAAAGATATCACAAAAAAAGAAAATTATAGACCAATATCACTGATGAACATAGATGCAAAAATCCTCAACAAAATACTAGCAAACAGAATCCAACAGCACATTAAAAGGACCATACACCATGATCAAGTGGGATTTATCCCAGAGATGCAAGGATTCTTCAAAATACACAAAACGATCAATGTGATACACCATGTTAACAAATTAAACAATAAATACCATATGATCATCTCAATAGATGCAGAAAAAGCTTTTAACAAAATTCAACACCCATTTGTGTGAAAAAAAAAACTCTCCAGAAAGTGGTTAGAGGGAAACTACCTCAATACAATGAAAGCCATAAACAACAGGGCTTCCCTGGTGGCGCAGTGGTTGAGAGTCCACCTGCCGATGCAGGGGACACGGGTTTGTGCCCTGGTCCGGGAAGATCCCACATGCCACCGAGCGGCTGGGACCATGAGCCATGGCCACTGAGCCTGCGCATCCGGAGCTTGTGCTCTGCAATGGGAGAGGCCACAACAGTGAGTGGTCATGTACTGAAGAAAAAAAAAAAAAAAAAAAAAGCTGTATACAACAAACCACAGCAAACATCATTTTCAATGGTGAAAAACTGAAAGCATTTCCTCTAATATCAGGAACAAGACAAGGATGTCCACTCTCGCCACTATTATTCAACATAGTTTTGGAAGTCCCAGCCACAGCAATCAGAGAAGAAAAAGAAATACAAATTGGAAAAGAAGAAGTAAAACTTTCACTGTTTGCAGGTGACATGATACTATACATAGAAAATACTAAAGATGCCACCAGAAAACTACTAGAACTAATCAATGAATTTGGTAAGGTTGCAGGATACAAAATTAATGCACAGAAACCTCTAGCATTCCTATATGCTAACAATGAAAGATCAGAAAGAGAAATTAAGGAAACAATCCCATTTACCAGCACAACAAAAAGAATAAAAATACCTAGGAATAAACCTACCTAAGGAGGCGAGACCTGTACTCAGATAACTATAAAACATGGATGAAAGAAATCAAGGGTAACATAAACAGATGGAGACATATACCATGCTCCTGGATTGGAAGAATCAATATTATGAAAATGACTATACTACCCAAAGCAATCTACAGTTTCAATGCAATCCCTATCAAATTACCAATGGCATTTTTCACAGAACTAGAACAAGAAATTTTACAAGTTGTATGAAAACACAAAAGACCCTGAATAGCCAAAGCAATCTTAAGAAAGAAAAACGGAGCTGGAGGAATCAGGCTTCCTGACTTCAGACTATACTACAAAGCTACAGTAGTCCAGACAGTATGGTACTGGCACAAAAACAGAAATATAGATCAATGGAACAGGATAGAAAGCCCAGAGATAAACCCACGCACCTATGATCACCTTATCTTTGGCAAAGGAGGCAAGAATATACAATGGAGAAAAGACAGCCTGTTCAATAAGCGGTGCTGGGAAAAATGGACAGCTGTGTGTAAAAGAATGAAATTAGAACACATCCTAACACCATACACAAAAATAAACTCAAAATGGATTAAAGACCTAAATGTAAGGCCAGACACTATAAAACTATTAGAGGAAAACGTAGGCAGAACACTCTGTGTATTTGCAAATGAAGCAACTGACAGAGGATTAAGCTCCAAAATATACAAGCAGTTCATGCAGCTCAATATCACAAAAACAAACAACCCAATCCAAAAATGGGCAGAAGACCTAAATAGACATTTCTCCAAAGAAGACATACAGATGGCCAACAAATACATGAAAAGATGCTCAGCATCACTAATCATTAGAGAAATGCAAATCAAAACCACAATGAGGTCCACCTCATACCAGTCAGAATGGCCATCATCAAAAAATCTACAAACAATAAATGCTGGAGAGCGTGTGGAGAAAAGGGAACCTCCTGCACTGTTGGTGGGAATATAAATTGATACAGCCACTATGGAGAACAGTATGGAGGTTCCTTTAAAAATTAAAAATAGAACTACAATGTGACCCAGCAATCCCACTACTGGGCATATACCCTGAGAAAACCATAATTCAAAAAGATACATGTACCACAATGTTCACTGCAGCACTATTTACAGTAGCCAGGACATGGAAGCAACCTAAGTGTCCAGCAACAGATGAATGGATAAAGAAGATGTGGCCCATATATACAATGGAGTACTACTCAGCCATAAAAAGGAACAAAACTGAGTTATTTGTAGTGAGGAGGAACGGACCTAGAATCTGTCATACAGAGTGAAGTAAGTCAGAAAGAGAAAATGCATATATGTGGAATTTACAAAAGCGGTACTGATGAACCTAGTGGCAGGGCAGGAATAAAGTCGCAGACGTAGAGAACCAACTTGAGGACACTGCGGGTAAGTGGAAGCTGGGATGGAGTGAGAGAGTAGCACTGACATATATACACTACCAAATGTAAAATGGATGGCTTGTCGGAAGCTGCTGCATAGCACAGGGAGATCAACTCAATGCTTTGTGACAACCTAGAGGGGTGGGATAGCGAAGGTGGGAAGGAGCCTCAAGAGAGAGGGGATATGGGGATATATATATATACATATAGCTGATTCACTCTGTTGTAGAGTAGAAACTAACACAACGTTGTAAAGCATTTATATTCCAATAAAGATGTGAAAATAAAATGAGCCTGGTCCATAGTAAGCCTGTGATAAATGTAATATGCTATTGTTGTCTCATTTCTGAAACATAAAATATCCTTTGGATTTGATAATAGCCATTCCAGCACCCAGCACCCACCACACTTCCCTTACTATTTGATATGTGAAGCTTCAAGGCCTCTGGGTAGAAATCAAGCAAATTTGCATAGCAACCAAGAAGCTTCCTGGGAGAGAAGATACCAAGATGCTGACCCATGTTTCTCTTGAGATTCAGTGTTTTTAGACCATCTTTGGTTGTTCTCGTGGCTCCAACTCATATCAGAGAGGCAACATGCTGCAGTAGTGGGAGCTTGGGCTCTGAAGATAAGAATCTGGAGTTTGAATATAGACTCCACCACTTATTGTCTCACCTTCAGCAAGTTATTTAACCTCTATGTACCTCAATTTCCCTCTGTAAAATGGAAGAGACAGCAATAGTATCTACCTCATAAGGCTGTTGTAAAGACAAAGGAGACAATTTAAATCAAGCAGTTGTCACAGTGCTTGACATAATAAACACTTAGCAAAACTTCTGGGTACAAGGTGTGGCCTTGTGACTAGCTCTAGTCAGTGATGTAATGTGTATAACTTCTGTAGGGGAGGAAAAATACTTTTCCCCTATCCTCTTATGTTTAGTTCCCAGGGCCTGCAGCTTAAACTGACAAAAGACAGATTAACAAAAGAAAAAGTTTATTTTGCATGCTCATGGGAGCTTCACAGAAAAGAAATGAAAACACAAGCAGTTAGCTTGAGAGCTTATATACCATTTTAACAAAGGCTGATAAATCACGGAGATGTGACCAGACAACGGAAAAGGCATTTGGTCTTCTAGGGGTGATAAGTCATGGAAAGGTAAATATATACAAGAAACTAATGTAGATAAGGTTTTTTAGTAAAGTGGTTATGAAAACTCAAGTCAGTGCTGTCTCTAGTGATAAGAGTCATCTCCAGTGCTTAAAAGTCATTCTCTTCCTGGTACAAGAGAAGGGGGAGGGGAATACCTTCACAAAGGGAAGCATATGCCGTGCTTTTAGGCAGAAAGAGGGAAGGGCAGAGAGTTCCTCCTCTGTTTGCCGTTTCTCAATTTCCTTCAGCTCAAAATACTCCTTATGCCAAAGTAGCAAATTCCGGGTGGCATATCCCTATCCCCTTCACTTCTAAGCTGAAACATTTAATTAACAGTGCAAGACCCTCTAGACCTCTTTCCCTCTGACATAGTGACCAGCAACTTTCTAGATGGTGGCTGCTCAGTCAGCTTGGGGCACTGAGTACTTACAGTTAAAGCAGAGCCACCTTTGTGACCTACAGAGGTCATGCGGCATGAACAAGAACAGAAATTAACCTTTTTTCTTTTACGCCACTGAAATTTGGGAGTTGTTGCCACAGCATAACCTACCCTATCCTGACTGAGCAAATACAACTACCACCCATCTCACTGCCAAGGGGGGGTCACCTTGAAGGAGGAGGGAATTTGAATCATTGACTTGGGCTAGGGTGGGTGCTAATGGGTGCTGTTTCTGAGCACAGCGTGTGGCTGAGTCTGAAAACACTCTTCTTACTCAACAGACATTGTAATAGTTATCTACTGCTGTGTAACAAACTATCCCAAAACTTAGTGGCCCACATGCACAGGACACCACCTCATACTGTCAACAGTCAAAGCTGGCTCTCTGTCCTCTCCCAGCTCCCATGCCCTTCCTCTCCTTCTCTATTGAATTTATACTCTCCAATATGTGGATTACACAAAACATTAGGTGTAAGTCAAGTTGCTGTTAAAGAAAAGAAAAAAAAAAGCCTTACTGTGTCTCAAAGCTTAGAAAAACAGATGGATAAAGAACCACCATGAAACCCAGGTTCCTGCAAAGGTGTGGAGAGCGTGAGCTAGGGGTGAGTTGCGCCTGTACCCTTTGTTGGTGGGATGAACAAGCACAGAAAAATGGTGTCCCTCACGGGCTACCTTTTCCCTCATCTACCCATTGATGTTTCAATTGCTTATTTCACACTGCTTCCCAAAGGTGTTTCCAACATAGTCTTAACAACCATCATGCCAACACACTATCTTAAAAACAATTATAGGGGGCTTCCCTGATGGCGCAGTGGTTGAGAGTCCACCTGCCGATGCAGGGGACACGGGTTCATGCCCCGGTCCGGGAAGATCCCACAAGCCGCGGAGCGGCTAGGCCCGTGAGCCATGGCCGCTGAGCCTGCACGTCCGGAGCCTGTGCTCCACAACGGGAGAGGCCACAACAGTGAGAGGCCCGCGTAATGCAAAAAAAAAAAAAAAAAATTAAACAATTATAGGAAAGAGGCAACTAGAGAATGTGCTGTCCACCTCCCCCCTCAGCTACATCTGGGCCACGACACATTGTCCCTAGCATATAAGTGGGCAAGTCTAACAGCAAGCCTGATTTATCAATAATAACCCAGAATTCAGGAACCAGAAAGAGTTGGTGAACTCCAGAAAACACTGAGCAAGAAGCTGCAGCAAATGATTTAATATTAACAAGGCCGACATCTCTCCTTCCCAAGGAAAAAGATGGCTATTTAGTAGTTCCTCCTATCCCCAGTTCCACACACAAATAATTGCTCAGGTAAAAGAGACCAAGAACCCCTGGCATATTCTACTCCCAGATAGCCTGCCACCCCTGCATTCCAATCAGGGTGTGAGCGAGTGGAGACAGTAGAGTCCTGCCCTGGAGGCAAAGATGTATCATTTGCAGAGAAATGGAACACGGTTGGAAAAGGAGGCAAAGAATGAGCTGGCTGTTCCCCAGGCAAGGTTAACAAAATAAAGCCACGGTTTCAAGGTTAAAGCAGGAGACAAACAGACAGGATGCTATAAATACGGTGTCCCTTTGGGCACCAAGGCATGGACCATAACAAGCCAAGGGCTACATCGGGCACATAGTGGGTGCCCATCACTGTCAAGCCTGATGGATTGACAGGCAGATAAATATGAAATGCAAGCCTCGAAGCCAGGCCGTACCCTGGGTGAGATCTCATTAAAACGCACATCAAAGATCCCACGGCAGGGGTGAAAAGTAAAATACAGAGTAATAGCCAGCCTGGGAGATAAGAGAGGAGGACAAGAGGGGAGTTGACATTAGCCAGGAACCATTCCCAGCTGCCCACTGGCTGCCAAGCCTGCAACAATTCAGCAGCCTTCTCCCCAAGGGCCGTCGGGTCTCAAAACCATCCTGCTTCACAGCCTTGGGATGGACCCATGAGATGATGTCATGATGTAACAAGAACCACCTGACCATGTGCCAGGCACTGTGCTAGGTGCTCTGGGTATATTTCATTAGCCCAGGGGGTGGATAAGGCAGGTATCATCCATCCCACTTCACACACGCAGAAACCAGGGTCAGAACAGTTTCGTCACTGGTCCAAGATCACACAGGTGGTAAAGCCAGAGTTTGAACCCCGATATTCCCAACTCCAAAGCTTATGCTTTTATCTCTGACGCTGCTTCCTCGGCTCTTGTGGTATCACAAGCTGTCTGGAAGCTCACTGCCACCACCCTCCAAGGCAGCTGAACCAGGAAATGCAAGCACGCTGCCACTCCCCTCCCAGGCCCATTTGCCACTAATTAATGATCGTGGGTCCTCCTGGGCCTGGACTCTGACACAGAACCATGCTGAGAGGATGCCTGAGAGCAGCTGCTGCCAGCCTACCCGAGGATAGCGTGAGCATACCAAGTGGCAGCCCTTGGTTAGTACAATGTGGCAAGAGGAGGTGATGGCCAGCAAGCGCCACTTTTCTAGGAGTAGGGACAAGAATCCCCCAGTGAGAAAAGGACACTCCTCGCCCCCTTTGTCACATGTGTCCCTCTCTCCAGTCCCACAGCTAGTGGCCTAGCTCAGGTACCCCTCATCTCCCCTGGGCCACACCGTGGCCACACAAGTCCCAGCACAGTGAGTGAGTATGCCGCTGTCCAGCTCAAAGTCCTGCAGGGCTCCCACAGCACCAGGACCAGGGGAGTCCCCTGCAGGAAGAAACCTCTCCCGTCCGCCTCAGGCTCCCAGAGAAGGCCTCTCAGCTCAGAGGATTCGGCTCAAGGACATGGAGAGCACACACCAAATTATTGATATTGACGATTTCCAAAGTTGACGTTATAAGGAGGTAGGAGGGAAATTGTCAACCCTTTATTATTATTCATCTCTGTATTGTTTTACTTACCATAATGATTTATCATGGTCTTAACAGTCATGATAAAGTCCAAACGTAACGAACATATAAAGATGGGGAAAATGATGTCTAATTCTACATACTCCTCCCTCCACAGCTATGTGGACCCAGCATCCAGAATTCACTGCACTCCCACTGGCCCGGTTAGCTGTCATGTTTACACTCCTTGAAGACAGGAACTTTCTTTCACATCATTGAGTCT
The DNA here is from genome assembly GCF_963924675.1 of Phocoena phocoena. NCBI lineage: Eukaryota > Metazoa > Chordata > Mammalia > Artiodactyla > Phocoenidae > Phocoena > Phocoena phocoena. The sequence continues at coordinate 22,203,206 of NC_089225.1, read as the reverse complement.
GATGGTGACTGCCACATATTAATGCCAGTTTATTGGGAAAAAATGAATAAACAATGGAATGAATGTGAGTGAACAAAGTCTCCCTAGGAATTTTGTTCACCACATGGCCAATATCCTCACCTGTGATATAACGAGCAGGACCCCATGCAGCCTTCTCAGGACAAAACCCCCCATGTCCTCAGCCTGCCTCTTGCTTGTAGAAAAACTTTAGCCAAAGAATAAAGTTAATCAGAGAAATGAAAATGATGCAGAAGCAAAGAAAAGCGGTCAAACAGGACAAAATAATAAGTTTAGTCATTAAAGTTGAGGACTTTTAGTTCCTCCTCAAAGGCTATAGACGATATTCTGAGTCATATCCTTTGAGCTGTTTTGTAGATACCAAAACCGCCATAAGGTGGAAGAAGTTAACCACGTGATGAACAGATTGTAGCTATGACATAAGCTTCTCCATCTTACACAATTCTGAGAATTGGCCTCAAGGAAATGGGAACAAACCAACCCTGGAACTGAAGATTAATTGTACTTAAAGCAATCAAGATGATGCAGACCAGACCACCACATGACTAACTTCAAGATGACTGTGGGAGCTGACAGTGCTGTTCTACACGTAGCACCCTCCTTCCGCCTATACACCCCTGAAACCGCCCTTTAAAAGCTGTTGTCCCCTGACTGGCAGTTGCAAGTTGGCTTTTGGACATGAGTCTGCCTTCTCCCCAGGCTGCCAGCTTCCTGAATAAAGCAACCTTTCCTTTACAATCAACACCTGTCTCTCGAGTATTGGCTTTTGAGCAGTGATCAGCCGAACCCGAGTATGGGAAAACTGATGGCTGTGAGTCTGTCCTGGGGCTAACCAAGTCCAGAGTAGAAATCTCTAGAAAGAAAGATGGTTAATAACTTCAATAAGAAAGACTAGATCAGTGTTATTCAAGATGTGATCCGTGAAATTGTGCAGGACATATGACCTGTTTCTTCAATAAATATATAGACAGATTTTTTTAAAAAAAAGGTCTCAGATTTAAGAAATAAAACAACCAAAAACAGTATGCGAGTCTTTTCTGGCTCCTAAAAAAAAGAACTCTAAAGAGACATTTTTGAGACAATTAGGGAAATTTGAACAATGATGGAGTATTAGAGGATGTTAAAGATTACCATTAATATTTTTAGGTGTGATAATGGTATCGTGGTTACATTTTTTAAAAGTCCATGTTACAGGTGGGTGAAATAATGTCTCAAAATTGCTTTAAATACTCCAGCCTAAAAAAAAAAAAAAAAGAGGGATAGGCAGATAAAACAACATTAGGGAAACATGTTGCTAATTGTTGGAACTGAATGACTACATGTAGGATGCTTTATTCTGCTCTTTTTTATGTATTTTCAAAGATTTCCATAGTAAAAAGTTTTAAAACTAAATATAAATGGGCTCCTAAGTTTTAAAAATACAGTCTGTGAACTCTCTTCATCAGAATTGCCTGGTGCTTGTTAAAATGCAGATCCCAAGCCCTCTTTGACCTGTCGGCAGGAAGGCAGTGGCCTTGGAGCTGTACTTTAACAAGCACCCCCCACCCTACCCCAAGCTCTAACGCCCCTGTGGTTCTGATAAGAGGATTCCACTGAGAATGACCAATTACGCGGCATCCCTTGTAAATCTTAACAGAGTGACGTCTTCCTTCACGCTCATGCGTGTCCCAGTTTGGCAACAAAGTATGAAGTCATCCAAGTCAGAGTGAGCTGTGCCCACTCCTCACATGCTGCTCCCACTTGCATGTGCTGAACCGCCACTTGTCTGCCAAGGCCCAGCTCAAGCACCCCCTAGGCCTTCTCCGATGACTCCAGGTGAGAGAATTCCTCCAGCCTTTAAACCATGGACCCACAGTCACAGGCAGCACATAGCGGTGTCCTCAAGTGTATCTGCCTGGGTGGCTTTGATATCGTGATATAATAAGGAGCAGGATATTTGGTCGCTGTCCCGAGTTCCTGGCACAAAACTCCTAAAACCCTTGAAATTTCCTTAGTGAGAGCAGTGAGAGGAGTGGCTTTTGCTATTTATACTAAGCCCCTTTCAACCCCACCTGAGTTTCTGCTAATGAGGTGACTCTTGGAGGATGGAGGCTGGTTGCCAGAGGAACCAACCGTGCATGGGATTAGAGGGTTAGAACTGTCAGCCCCACCACCAACCCCTAGGGAGGGGAGAAAGGCCAGGGATTGAGCCAATGGCTAATGATTTAATCGATCCTGCCTATGTAATAGAACTCCATAAAAACTTTAAACCACAAGGTTCCAAGAGCTTCCTGGTTGGTGAATGCCTCGAGGTGCTGGGAAGGTGATGGCCCAGCGAGGACATAGAAGCTCCTGGGTCCTTCCCACATACCTTGCCCTACGCATCTCTTCTACCTGGCTGTTCCCGGAAGCAGCCCTTTTGCCCTTTCCCTGTTTGCTCATTTCTGTTCCCCTCCAACCTTAAAAGAACGTAATTATGGGAATGAGGTCACTAGGCAATTTAACCTAACTCCTGATTTATTCTCTCCTGAATGCACACCATACCTTGATCCTTTTCCTAGATTAAAAGAAGCAAGAATGAAGAATGAAGTAGTTAAAGAACGGCTAGCTCTCTACCCCCAACAGCCCCCTTAGCAATCCTGCAGGCAAACCACAAAGAGACAAGATAACATCTGAAGAGAGATCGTGAGGAATCAGCCAGCCTGCAAGCAATGGAGAATGACAAAGAATGTGACCTCCTGCCTTGATGATTCACTGAGATTCTTTCCCCTTTTTCCCTTTAAAAATCATCATGGCTGAGCAGAATCTTCAGAGTGGGTCTCAGGACATGAGTCCACCTTCTCCCCAGGTTACCAGCTTTTCTGATTAAAGCAACTTTCCTTTCTACCAACATCTGCCTCTCAAATATTGGCTTCTGAGCAGCAAGGTCCCAAACCTGAGTTCGGTAACATTCTTGAGTTGTATTGTTTATAATCAACTCATAATCATAAGTGTTTCCCTGAGTTCTGTGAGCCATTATAGCAAACTATCAAGCCTGAGGAGGGGGTTATGAGAACCCCCAGTTTATAGTAGGTCAGTGAGAAGTGTGGGAGGCCTGTTCTTGTGATTTGCATCCAAAGTGGGAGGAATCTTGTGGGACTGAGCCCTGAACTTGTGGGGTCTGTGCTAACTCCAGGTAGTGTCAAAATTGAGTTGTAGGAAACCCAGTTGGTGTCTGAAGAGTTGGAAATTGGTTGGTGTAGGAAAACCTCCCATATATTTGGTGTCAGAAGTATTATGAGTAGAAAACACTGTTTCTCTTTTAATGGTCATCCTTAGTTTCCATGTCACCTGCCGGGAATTCCTTAAAGGCAATGACTATGTCTTATTTATCTCCCTCTCTCCAATGCTGGCATGCAATAGATTTTTGATAAGTGTTGTTCAATGAATGAATTAACAAACAAATTAATTAATACATAAACAAGAGTCATTGTGCTGGGCACCTCATAGACATATCCGTGCTTACTTAAATTCTGATATACCATCATGATGAAATGACAGGCAGCCTAACTTTGTGATGACTAGTGTGAAATCTGGGTAAAACATGGGGGAAATGTGATTATGTGGGGAAAAAAAGATCAGAATTCCAAAAAGTATATGGACACTAATTGTAACTATAAAAACATATGTATATTATTTTTATGAGAACAAAACTGAAACATAATATGCAAAAAGTGGAAAGAAGAAAAAAAAGTAAAATATGGGATTCTAGGTGACTATATTTGTATTCTATTTCCATTTTCCAAATATTCTTTTTTTTTCCCAATAAGGAAGAAGAAAGAGGGGAAAACAGAATTTGGAGACAGTTTAGGCTGGTGTAACCTGCATGACACTAACTCCAGCACCACAGGGCCCCTCCCAAGGCCCCTGCCAAACTCAACATGGGAGAAAAATCGTCAGTTGCTGCCCCTGGCATTGGGGGAAGATGGAGACAAACCATTTTTCCACATAACTAGGGCTTCCCCTGGTCAAGTCTAGCAAGACCTCCAACCCCTAAGACAGGGAGTCTTAATAGTTTTACATGGTCTGCACACTGCACAGGCCTGTATGTATTTAAAAGAACAAAGAGCTTAAACAGTCACTTTGCTTTGTCTGTACTGAGAGCATCCGGGGCCTTCCAATCATCCTGCAAAGAGCCTGCTCAAGTATTAACAGGTATCACCTAATATATTGTACAGCAAGCATCTTTATTTTCTTCTCAACCTATTTTACCTAGCATGTCTCCCAGGGGCAGATTGGAAAATATGTGGTAATTATATACTGACAGAATGTGGGAGCAGGTTATATACAGATCCATTGTACTTGGCTTCCTTATTAACCACTTCTTTGCTCTTTAAGGAATCTCTGGAGCTGAGGTATTACTTTGCTACTTATGGTTTTCCCCTTGTTTATGAAAATTGTCCAGCTCTACCAGAACCTCATGTGTACACAGCAAGATGGGGCTTTGAGATACAATCCCTGTGTCATCCTCCTTGGCGAGGTCCCCATGTGAAGCTGGCAACTTCCACACAAAGACACAGAACAACTCACTGGGTGGGCTGCCCAGTCCCCTCCACTGTCTAGTTGAAGAAGCGGTAGTCAGCAAGAAAAGTATTAGGAAAGGGGCATTGCACCATGTTTGTGAGCCTTCAGAAGAAATAAATTACTTTTTTAAGGAGCATGGCAAGTTTTTAATGATAGGTTTTCCTCACAAACACTAATGATAATGGCCTCCAGTGAAGAAACCGCAGGAAAATGGGATTGGGTACATTTGGGTACCCAGTGGTCTTTATGTGGTTGATTTGTCTAGAGTGTTTGAGCAGAGGAAGCTAGAAGAGGAGGCCTGGGATCAAAGAATTCTGGAGGAAGGACAGGGTGGAAAGCAAGTTGTGAGCCCCGAGCACTTTGGGACTGCTGCCCAGGCGATGTAACGGATGACCTAATGGACGAGCTAACGGATGGTCATTATGGGTGATCTAAGTGGACCTTAGGTCTAAAGGAAGTGTGAGGAGGCCACATAATCCACATGTGGAGGATGCAGCCAGGCTGTTCCAAGGGGGTCCTTTCACTCAGCAAGCACTCACTCAGCATTTCCTACAGGCATGATGGTGCCCAACCCTCCCCGGCTGCCCTGACCTCAGGCCCCACCATGGGAAGGTGGCAAGTGCTTGAACATAGAGTAGCAGAACCTGGGTCCTCCCACCAGCTCTGCCACCCACCTAGCAGGCTGGCCTTCTGCAGGACTCACCTCTCTGAGCCCTTTCCAATTGGAAAATAATGAGGGGAGATAGTAGGAGGTCACTACTACCCCAGCCAGCTGTGACAATTGACTGCATACGTGAAAAGAAGCCACCCAAAACAGCTGTTTTTTCTTAGCCTGGTCTCGTCTGTCTACATGGCTCATTTGCCAAAAGACACCCCATCCTGAAGCCGCTGAACCAAACGACCGTGCAGGGGAACTGAGTTGGCTTCTGTCAGGTTGACCTGAAAAGGGGACAAAGAAACAGAACTCACCTTTCAAGGTGAGACTCTGCCCATTAAAAATTCAAGTCCAGAAAGAGAAAGACAAATACCATACGATATCACCTATAAGTGGAATCTCAACTATGACACAAATCAACATATCTACGAAAGAGAAACAGACTCAGAGACACAGAGGACAGACTTGTGGTTGCTGGCGGGGGCGGGGGGGTGGGGTGCGGTGTTGGGGAGGGAAGGACTGGGAGTTTGGGATCAGCAGATGTAAACTATTGTGTATAAAATGGATAAACAACAAGGTCCTTCTGTAGAGCACACAGAACTATATTCAATATCCTGTGATAAACCATAATGGAAAATAATATAAAAAAGAATGTATATATATGTATAACTGAATCACTTTGCTGTACAGCAGAAAATTAACACAACATTGTAGATCAACTATACTTCAATAAAAATTTTTTTAAAAAATTCAAGTCCAGAAACTATCATCTAACTTATTAAATACAACCTTTTCCACTACACCTTGTCAAAAAAAATAAATAAATAGCCCACATAACTGTAGCAATAAAGTCATTAGGGAGGCACACTCCCTCTAAAATGAAACACCAATACTGTAACTTCCAGTTAAATTTAATTACTGCCTAATTTCCTTTACAATAGATGACCTAGTTTTTGGACAATATTCTCAGAAAAGAGATTACGTGCAGGTGGAAAATGTCTGCCCTACCTTGGAGAAGCAGAGAGACCATTTACTGGGCTAATCCATCCCAATATGAATGTGTGCAAGGCAAATGAATAAGATACAGCCCTACTGAAGAACACGCTCTGTTCTTACACAAAGGCCAATGTGGCAAACAGTACGTTTATGCCTCTAACAAACAGCAGTTCCATGGAGACTGATGAGCTGTTTGTCAGACTTGCTGACCGACCTCCAGAGGGCAGCCTTGGACATTCATGTGAGAAGCCCGCCTGTAACCCTGCCTGTCACCTTCTCCACCTGCAGACCCAGCCTGTGCTCCCCAGTCCCCAGGTCCCAGGACAAGGATGGGGCACTGGCACAGAGCAGCCCATGCCGTGGGGACCCCACAGGCTTCTCATGCCTCAGAAAGTCCCCAGCTCGACAGAAAAGCAGGGAGGGTAGATCCATGGATGCTCTGGCTTGCCCTCACTTCTCACCAAAGGTGTCCCAGGCTGAGTGCAGTAAATGGTGACATGTGAAGGACAATGAATGGTGACACGCACAAAGAATGGGTGAGAGAGGGGTGTCAGAAGCATCCCAATTCCCGGCAGCCAGAACGTCCCCGAGGATGAGGTCAACTACCTATTCATTCTATATTTGCCATAATTAAAAGGAAAGGGGGGGCATAAATATCCTATCTGCAAGGAACTCAGAGTCTAGGAGGAAAATAAATATGTAAACAAGGCAATTACAAAAGAATGTAATTAATTCTATGGCAAGAGAGTATGGTGTGTTATAGGTGGGAAAGGCAGTAGGAAGAGGAGTCAAAGAAGGGGAGTCAGGACCAGAGTTTGGGACCTTGAAACCAGATCTAAAATATACGAAGAGGGCTTCCCTGGTGGTGCAGTGGTTGAGAGTCCGCCTGCCGATGCAGGGGACACGGGTTCGAGCCCCGGTGCGGGAAGGCGCCCGTGAGCCATCATGGCCGCTGAGCCTGCGCGTCCGGAGCCTGTGCTCCGCAACGGGAGAGGCCGCCAACAGTGAGAGGCCCGCGTACCGCAACAAAACAAAACAAAACAAAAACAAATAAAAACAAAAAGAGGGATTGATGAGAAAATGGTGAACTGTTGGTAATGGAAAGTGTTAATAACTCTTGAAGGCAGGTGATGGGTACATGGAGGTTCATTATACTATTCACTCTACTTTCATCTGGGTTTGAAATTTTCCATGGTAGGAATACTTTTTTAAAACTAACATGAATTATTTTTAAACATCGGAAGCATGTATATTTAATTCTTACAATTTAAAAAAAGGCTATATATCCTAACTCATTAGCCAAAAATAAGTGGGAGCATGTTTGCATACTCTTTTTCTACATTTTAAAAATATCACAGTGCTGCGGGATGGAGAGTAAATTGGAGAGAAGAAGAGAAAAGACAGGAGGAGGTTGTGTGGGGACCCAGCTGAGAGATGGTGGTGGTCTGTACAACAGAGTAGCAGAGGGGATGAAGGGATGGATTTTAAATGTTCAGGAAGTAATATGGCCAGGACCCAGTGATTGACCTGACACGAGTGAATCATGCATTCAGTCATTTTCCTGGTAAAGATTTAAGGCCACCCACTCTGCCAGGGACTGTGGGAGGGAGAAAAGGCAGGTAGAACAGGAGGCCAGACATCAGCACAGCCACCTGTGATAGTAATAAGGTAAAAGAAGCTTTTAGCTTATTTATCTGAAACAGTTTTGGAAAAGTAAAAACCATAAATAAACATTAGCTTAAAACATGCTGGAACAAATACCAGCAAAATCAAAACACGCTGGAATATAAATGTGATAAGTTGAACAGTGCACACGTAAAACATTAGAACTAGAAAAGGTGGCCAAGATAAAATAAACAGTAAGATTACATCATAAAAAACAGATAATACAATAAATATTATTTTTTAAAAAGACAAAAGTAAGTAATATTAGCTAATGGAACACACTAAAGAGATTAAATAGTTAAATAAAAATTATTGAGAATGCATAAATTTTGCTAAAAGCGTATTCTAACCAAAGGGTAAAAGGAGAAATATGGGTTATGGTATGGACATCAAAACACAGGTGAACTGCCAGGCCATCTGGTCAACCTCACCTCCCTTCACCCCTGTGAAGAGTACTTGTCATTCCCCAAATCTGCCATATTTTCCTTAAAGGACACTGCTGGCGGAGGTAAGGATTACATGGCACAATCCACAGCAAAAAATCCTGTTTAGACATCTGTCCCTCTCCTCAAAGCTTCCCACTCATAGCAGTTGCCAAAAATCTCTCCTCTCACCGCCCTCCCTGCTGTATTGTCCATTCCTCTGCACACCAGCCTCCTCTGCTCCAGCACCCTTGCTTATGATGGGAGAGCCTCCTTGCCACACCCATCCCCTGGGGAAGGGCTGCCCATCTTGAGCTTCTGAGTGCTCATCTTGCCAGAAGGCTCCCCCTAGACCTGAATGAATGGCATTCTCCACCTTATTACATGCACACATGGGCCAGGCTTCCCCGAGACTGGGTTCTTGGAGGGACAAGGACCATAGCCCTTCCTAAAGTGCCCTGGGGCCCAGGCATGGGCCTGACACACTGTCAGTGCTCAGTTAACCTGTGTTGAAAGTAAAGAAATGAAAGGAATAATCAGTAATCTCAGATGGACAGGGCTCAATTATTCAACAAAGATGAATTCTACAGCTGAGAGTCTTGGCCCCATGTAGCTTCTTATGGCTTGTCTCTCATTAGAATTCTCTGGGGCTCTTCTCTTTCATGTGGGCATCATCAGCTCTTCCCAAAAGGCATATAAGGTAAGAGCAGAGATGTCACCACACAGGAACCACAACAGGATTGCAAGCATGGAGATAGCAGCACTTGCGCACGACCTCAAGGAGAGATGGCTTCCAGGCTTCATGGAAAAGGGGCATTTGAGCTAAGGCTCCGAAGATGGTTCAGCTGCATGGATGGAGGGAGAATAAGGCAGGATTTCTGGAAAGGGAACAGGATATGAGCTAACATACACACAGACAACTTCAGCCCTCCACCACAAAGGTTGTCTTTCCCCACCCGCCGTGTCCCTGGCAGGAAGCCAGCCACCGGGTCCTAGAGGCAGCATTTTGTCCAGTGTGGAGGAAGTTCCCCAAACTCAACAGTAGGAACTTTGCAGGAGTTGCCATAAGGCAGGGCCATTGATCTTGTAACCAGATCACATCTTTCTTTGGGATGCAGACACCAGCTACTGGGCTTTCAGCACATCGTCCAACACCTGGCTATCACGAGCAGCCCCTGCATTTGCTTTTGGACAGCCCTAAGTGTGAGAAGCCATCAGGCTCTGTTCTCTGAAAAACAGAGCAAGTCCAGCTGCCCCTCCATAAGGCACTCCCTGTGAAGTTTAAATAGACAGCGACAGTTCACAGCATTAGACTCCTTAGCAAGAATTTGCCTAACCTCTTATACAAGCCAATTTTCAGCTCTCACAGCCATTTGGATTACATAAATCATTATACATACTTATTTCTACTAGGACAATTGCTGGCTTTTTATTTTTTCAGCTCCAGAGAGAGCAGGAATCGTCTTTGCCTAGACTTTAGAGAAGCCTTGAGGGGAGGTTCACCAGATATACAGCTCTTGCATTCACCTGGAAGAAGAGGCAAGCTGGCAATTCTGTCCACTCCAACTGAGATGCCAATACCACAGATATCAGACTGCAGAGTGAGCACAGAACAGGCTTGCTAAGGACTGAATGTTTAAGTCCTCTCAAATTCATGTATGTTGAAATCCTAACCCACAACATGATGGTGTGTGAAGGTGGGGTCTTTGGGAGGTGATTAGGTCATGAAGGCAGAGACCTCACAAATGGGATTAGTGCCCTTATAAAAGAGACCCCAGAGAGTTCCCATCTCCCTCTGCCATGTGAGGACACAGAGAGAACAACCCTCTGTAAACCAGAAGGCAGGTTCTCACCAGACACCAAATCTGTCAGCACCTTGATTGTGGGACTTCCCATCCATCGTAAGTGTGAGATATAAATCTGTGTTGTTTACATGCCCCCCAATCAATGGCATTCTGTGATAGCAGCCCAGACTAAGACAAACCTCCAACGCAGAATTTATAGGAAATGGTTAGGAACTAGTTTCCTAACTCTTGAGTTCCTCACCCAGAGGCCTTTATCTGCTTTGGGAATATAAAATTTTAAGAGAGTGGATGAAGGGGGAATTTGTGAATCGATTGCTTTGAAGAGAATTTTTGAGATGCTGTGAGTCCCACCCTACACTGCCATGTAAGGGGAAGGATGTGCTTTCTGTCACCTCAAGCCTAGGGAGGGGGCTGCCATTGGGCCATTGAAGGAGTAGGAAGATGGTCCCCATACTTAGGGGACATTGTACACTGTAGAGAAATCTACTCAGCACATGGCAGCAGGAGAAGGGCGTACAGCTGGGACGGGCCTGAACCCTCAGGGTTTACAGGAATGAGATGCAGACCATGAAAGAAAGCCAGCCTGGGTCCATTTTAAAACCTGCCAAAAGTCCTCCTGGGGGTGGGGCGTGAGGCCTCCAATAGTGAGACAGTGTATGGACAACATCAGAAAACCAGGAGGAGAGCAGCAAGGAAGGTGGGAATTGCACAGTCTGCACCGAGAGAGCTGCAGGGGGATTCCCAGGCAGAGGCATTTCCAAACAGCCCACCAGCGCATCAAAGAAAGAGTCAGCTAAAAATATCTGCCAGGCCTGGGAGTGTGGAGCAAATGGCCGTTCAAGGAAGAGCTCTCCTGTCCCTCCTTCCCCCCACCCCCTCCACCCAGTGGTCAGTAATAGCAGTTATAGGGGCAGACAGAAGGATATGCATCTGCTCTACCAAGGGGTCAGCCACAGTGAGGGCCCAGCTGCAGGAAGCCCACAATCACATTAATTAAATTCAGAGATTTGTTCCACATGTAATAAAAGCCATGTGTCATTGCTGCTATCGACAGAGCAACAAAGCTTTAATTCTACAAAGCTTTCTTTAGGTGATACACCTTTGGAGCCATAAATTTCATTGTCTATGTGGTAGATACCGCAGTTCAATCCACCCAACAGCAACGTTAGGCCTCTCACTCTTGCCTGCTGTGCAGGGAAGGTGAAAAAGCCAAGTGTTCATCTTCACAGCCTGACGTGGAGCTTGGAACAGTCACGTGACAGAGTTCTGACCCATGAAACACATCCAAATGTCTGCAAGTGCTACCTTTCCCCGTCTGCCTCACTCCTGCAGTAAATGCAGCTGACACGGCTACAACTGCAGCCACCGCCTTCAATCCGTGAGCAAATGGCCAAGGGAACTGCAGAGAATCCAGCACTACATCACGAGCCCCAGAGCCTGCCAAGTACCTGCTCTCTACAGATCTCTTGCGAGAGACAAATAAATGTCTATTTGTTTAAGACATTTTCAGTTGGGTTTTCTGTCACTTAAAGCCAAATGTAACCCTAACCTGAAGGACACGCACATACACAGGCACACATGTACCCACAACACATACATGCACGCCAAAAACAAATAGTGGGAGATACATCAAAATGTACAATGGTAGGGCTTCCCTGGTGGCACAGTGGTTGAGAGTCCGCCTGCCGATGCAGGGGACGCAGGTTCGTGCCCCGGTCTGGGAGGATCCCACATGCCGTGGAGCGGCTGGGCCTGTGAGCCATGGCCACTGAGCCTGCGTGTCCGCAGCCTGTGCTCCGCAACGGGAGAGGCCACAACAGTGAGAGGCTCGCATACCGCAAAAAAAAAAAAAAAAAAAAAAAAAATATATATATATATATATATATACACAATGGTAGGATTTTATATCATTTTTTTTCCTGTTGATATTTAAAAATTTTTCTACAGTGCTTTTGTATTGCTTTTGTGAGAAGACAAAAACTTTATAAAAACTACTTTTTGATAGTGAAGCCCTGACTGTGATCAATGAAATGTAGACATGTTTCACAGTCCTTAAAGGGCTTTGTCTATGTTTTTTGTTCTATGGCTGGCTCAGCACACAGCTACGCTCAACCACTTCTATGAAGATGGACCCCAAGAGAGACCAGCTAAAATTCTACTAAGATAAACTGAGCATGAAGTGAGAAGGGCCAGGTTTATCAGAGAGAAAAGCACAAATATTTATCATATCTTGTGTAAAATCTGCAAGGCCTAGAGATTAACAGGTATTATGGGAGAATGGAGAGAAAAATCAAGGATGGCTGAGTTGTGGGGCCCCAGATACTAAGTGGCAACTGACAGAACTAGGAAAGTTGCTTAGGAGAGCCAGTTTGGGGGTGGCTAGAACTCATGATCTCAGATTTGGACATGAGGAGCTTAAGGTTGATGAAGGGACCTCCCAGGGGAACAATCCAATAGCCTGATGACAGTTGTTTACCCAGTAAGCCCTTACTGAACACTTAATTTGTGTGTAGAATTACATACTAATACATGCTAATCACTAGGCTACATACAGAGAAAAATAAGATACGATACCTGCTGAACTCAAAAGCTTGCAATCTGGAGAGAGTTAGAATATAAGCACCAACTCTATAGCAGAACCTAAAGCAGAGCTATAAATTACAGTAAGGAAAAACAGTTAATTCTGACTAGATATCAACAAAGATTTCATAAAGATGGTGGAACTTGAACTGAGGCTTAAAGGATAAAAAAATATTTCAAGAGACAGATGAGGCAGGGAAAAGATTTTCAAGATGAAGAAATCATACGAGCCAAGGCATAGAGATGTGAAAGGGTACACATGCTCTAGCTGACGACAGCAGAATCTGATGGAAGATGGGGCAGGGCCAGCTGGGGGAATGATAGACTTGCCAAGCTGAGGAATCCAAACTCTAGCCAATGGGGAGCCACTTATAAGACTCTAAGAGGGTAGAAGTATGGTCTTACCTATAGTTGGGAAAGATAAGCCTGGTTGTGGAGGCCAACTTAAGAGGCAAGTTATTAGAGGTGGAAAAACCAGTTATGAAGCTACTATAACCATGCAGGCAAGTTATATACACATATGTTTTCTTTTCCTTTATCCATTCATGTGTCAACACACACATGGGTGATTTCCATGTGTTGGCTATTGTGAATAATGCAATGAACCTGGGAAAGCAGATATCTCTTCAAGATATTAATTTCATTTCCTTTCAATAAATACCCAGAAGTAGGATCAATGGATCCTGTGGCAGTTCTATTTTTAATTTTTTGAGGACCCTCCATACTGTTTTCCATAGTGGTTCCACCAATTTATATTCTTACCAACAGTGTACCAGGGTTCTTTTCTCAAAACCACTTGCCAGCATTTATCTCCTATCTTTTTGATAATAGCCATTCTAACAGGTGTGAGGTGATTTCGCATTGTGGTTTTGATTTGTGTATCCCTGATAATTAGTGATGTTGAGCACCTTTTCATGTAGCTCTTGGCCATTTGTATGTCTTCTCTGGAAAAATGTCTGTTCAGGTCCTCTGCCCATTTTTTACTGGGTTATTTGGTTTTTTGCTATTGAGTTGCAAGAGTTTCTTTATATATTTTATATTGACCCCTTATAAGATACAGACATTCCTCAAGTTATGATGGGGTTACATCTTGATAAACCCATCATAAACTGAAAATATCTTAAGTCTAAAATGCATTTAAAACACCTGCCCTACCAAACATCATAGCTTAGTCTAGCCTATATTAAACACACTCAGAACACTTACATTAGCCTACAGTTGGGCAAAATCATCTAACACAAAGCCTAATTTATAATACACTGCTGAATATCTCATGTACTTTACTGAATACTGTACTGACAATGAAAAACAGAATGATTGTATGGGTACAGAATGGTTGTAAGTATAACAGCTGTTTACGCTTGTGATCGCATGGCTGACTAGGAGCTGCGGCTCACTTAGGCTTGAGCCTCTTGATGAATTGACCCCTTTATCTTTAAATAATTACCATCTTCTTTTCTTGTTACAGCTTTTGATCTAAAGTCTATTTTGTCCGATATAAGTATAGCCACCTCTTCTCCTTTTTGGTTTCTATTTGCATGGAATATCTTTTTCCATCCCTTCACTTTCAGCCTATGTGTGTCCTTGAAGCTAAAGTGAGTGTCCTGTAAGCAGCATATAGTTGAGTCCTGATTTTTATCCATTCAGCCACTCTATTCCTTTTTACTAGAGAATTTAATCCATTTACTTTTAAAGTAATTTTTTTTTTTTTGCGCTGTACGCGGGCCTTTCACTGTTGTGGCCTCTCCCGTTGTGGAGCACAGGCTCCAGACGCACAGGCTCAGCGGCCATGGCTCACGGGCCCAGCCGCTCCGCGGCATGTGGGATCCTCCCAGACCGGGGCACGAACCCGCGTCCCCTGCATCGGCAGGCGGACTCTCAACCACTGCACCACCAGGGAAGCCCTAAAGTAATTATTGATAGGTAAGTACTTACTATTGCCATCTTGTTAATTATGTTCTGGCTGTTTTATAGCTCCTTTCTTCCTTTCTTCTTCTCTTGCTTTCTTTCTTTATGAATTGATGATTTTCCATAGTGGCATAATTTGATTCCCTTGTCTTTATTTTGTGTGTATCTACTGCAGGTTTTTCTTTTGCGGTTACCCTGAGGCTTATTTGAAACATTTTATAGATATTACAGTTTATTTTAAGCTGATAAAACTTAACTTCAATTATAATAAAAATAAAACCTTACCCTTTCACTAACCCCAAACACATTTTATGTTTTTGTTGTCACAATTTACATCTTTTTATATTGTGTATCCATGAACAATTTTGTAGCTATAACTATTTTTAATAATTTTAAAAATTATTAAATTTTTAAGCTTATACAAGAGTTAAGTCGTAACACACCACCTTATGACAGTATTAGAGTATTTTAAACCTGACTATATATTTATCACTTTAGAGTACTTTAAATCTGACCATATATTTATATTTACCAGTATGTTGTGTATTTTCATAAGTTTTTATGTTACTAATTGGCATATTTTTGTTTCAGTCTGAAGAACTCTTTTCAGCATTTCTTGTGAGGTAGATATTATATAATGGTGATGTACTCCCTCAGTTTTTGTTGTCTGGCAAAGTCTTTATCTTGCCTTCATTTCTGATGCACAACTTTGCTGGATAAAGTATTTCAGTTGGCAGTCTTCTTATTTCAGTACTTTGAATATATCATCCCACTCTCTCCTAGTCTGCCAGGTTTCTGCTGGGAAATTCACTGATATCTTTACAGGGTTTCCTTTGTATGAGAGAAATATTTTTTCTATTGCTGATTTTAAAATTCCCTCTTTGTCTTTGATTTTAGACAGTTTTACTATAATGTGTCTTAGAGAAAGATCATTTTGGATTGAAATTCTGGGATAACATATTAGCTTTATGAACTTGGATGTACATATCTCTTCCCAAGTTTGCTATGTTCTCAGCCATTATTTCTTTAAGTAAGCTTTTTGCCCCTTTCTCACTCTCCTCCCCTTTGGGACTCCAAACATGCTTAGATTGTTTCTCTTAATGGCACCTCATAAATTCTGTAGCCTTCTTTTTTCACTCTTTTTTCTTTTAGCTCCTCTGACTGGATAATTTCAAATGCTCTGTCTCCAAGTTCACTGATGTTTTTCCTCTGCTTGGTCCAGTCTTCTGTCAAAGATTTCTACTGAATTCTTCAATAGATAGTTCAATTCTATGGAACTATCACTGTACTCTTCAGCTCCAGATTTCTGTTTGGTTCTTTTTTGTTTTCTATCTCTCTGTTGAACGTCTCATTTTGTCCTTGCATTGTTTTCCTGATTTCATTAAATTGTTCACCTGTGTTCTCAAAGAGCATCTTTGGAACAATTATTTTGATAACTTTGTTGGGCAATTCCTGGATCTCCATTCTTTGGGGCCAATGACTGGAGGTTTACTATATTCCTTTGGTGGAGATGTGTTTCCCTGATTCTTCATAGTCTGGTGGAGCTGTGTGCACATCTGAAGTAATCCAGAAAAATTCCAGCCTTTATGGACTGACTTCAGGAAGGAAAGCACTTCATCTGCAGATGGGGACACACTGGAGTGTGCTGTGATTCTAGGTCAGGTGGTGCAGGGCATCAAGTGGTGGGCCACGCGGCATCTCCAGATACAGAAGGGCATGATGTCTCAGTGGCTCAGCCACTGCGGTCCACAACATTTACAACTGTGTGGTGTCTGGTGAGCTCTGTGGTGGTCCACAGTGGCTGCAAGGGCTGCTGGGATCCTCAGCAGCACCTCCAGGTCCAGCAGCTGGGGACCGGGGCCGGCAGCAGTGGTGGCTAGAGCAGGTGGTACGCATACCCTCAGCTGCAGGACCCAGCTGCAGGTGCCCGTGTAATGTCAGGAGCTGATGCACACACAGTGGCAAGGGCCTTGGCCAGCAGCAAGGATCAGGGCCAACTGCGTGTACACTAGCAGCTGCAGGGGCCCTGACTGTCAGTGTGCACTCCTGTGGCTGCAGGGTCTCACCACAGGCACGAGCACAGCAGTGGAGGCTGGTAATGAGAGTCAGGCCAGCAGGGTACACGTGCACAGCTGAAGGGGCTAGCGGCGGGTGAACCCCGTGGTGCAGGCCGGTGACAGGAGACAGGGCTGGATCTGGGCCCACAGCAGCTGTGGGAGCCTTGGCTGTCCATGTGCACTTTCGTGGCTGCAGGTTCTCGCCACAAATGCACACAGCAGTGGAGGCCAGCGACGGGAGTCAGGCCAGTGGTGTGCAAGCGCACATTGGAGAAGCCAGCACCGAGCACACACACGTCAGTGAGGTCAGCCACGGGGACCTAGGCTGCTGTCTCGCATGTGTGCAACACAGAGGCTGGGACTAGCTGCCAGTGCAGGTCCCAGGCACCAGAGGTGGCCAGAGGATGGGGGAGAGGTAACGAAGAGCAGGGGACTCAGGCTAGTGAATGCCAATACCTGTGGGGTGAAAACCAGTGACATCTGCAGGGGGCCTGCTGGCTTCTTCAGTGGCAAAAGCCGTCGGGGTCCTCCGCAAAGCAGGTCACTGGGAACCACAGTCACTCCTGCTGTGTGGCCGATATTGGCAGCCACGGTTCTTCTTCCTTGCCCCCAGCCATCTTTATACATCTCAGCTTTGCCAGTTTCTGGGTGGAGTGAAATCGAGGTCCGTCCTTTGTGTAGTATCCTGACATCTGGTCACTCATCCCACTCTCCCTTTCCTGGCAAGGGGAACTCTTTCTAGAAGGGGAGCAGGGCCAGCCTGGGGGATGGGATGATGCAGGCAAAATGAAACTACTGTTCCTTCACTTTTTCTGTGGTTATTCTCTGGGTTTTTTGCTCTACTATATTGCTGGAGTTTCTTACGTGGACTCCAGAGCTCTCCTAAGCTGGTTCTGTTCTTGGATAGCTGTCTAATTATTGATCTTTTTGAGGGATGTTGGCTGGGGTCTTCTACTCTGCCATCTTGCCACCTCCCTACCACAGGCTTTATGAAGGAAAGTATCATATGTTATCCCAGGCCCTGTTACCTAATGGGTATTCAGTAAATTAACAAATACAGAAACAAGGGAATCAGTTGATGGACATAGAAGTTCCTACCAAGATTTCTTAAGGCAATAAAAAAAAAGAGCATAGAAAGCACAAAGAAAACCCTCTCTTCCTAATCAGGCCTCAGGTCAACCCAACTGTTTCCCCTGTTTATCTAAATCCTTCCTTTCTCAACTGGTCGCTCTGGGAAAAAACTGACACAGCTTTTGCGCCCTTCTTATTGCTTCACCAACTCTCCCTGGGACTCAGTGGCCTGCAGAGCTCTTTACTAACAAATTAGTCCCAGTGTGCCCATGAGAGGAGTCTCCGTTCTCAGACTAGCAGATGGATGGGTTTTCCGATTTGACAGACTGACCAAACCCACACTCCACTGCTCAAGCAGGCATCTGTTGCATCAAAGCCCCGGGAGGACCATGAGCCCTTCTCCTACGTGTTTGACCAACTATTTCAGCACTTTTATCTTATTTCAAAAGCCAAACTGAATCTTCCACAGCAAAGAGCTCCAGATTGGGTGGATTTATGCTCATCAGCATGTGGAGAGCCAGGAGCTCACTGTGACACAGAAGGTCATTTGTTTAGTAAAACCACAAAAGCATAAAAGAAAAGAGAAACCGATGAGCCACACGGCAACAAGGTACATAAAGAAGCAGGAACCACACACACGCCAATCCCATTAGGAAAACAGGAGGTAATTAAAGGGAAAAAATAAACAGCTTTAATGCTTCCATGTGGAATGGTTGCAGTTTCTCCCTGAGTCATTGTTTATGAAAATAAATTTACTTATTTCCAGCAAGATATGTTAAATATATGTGTGTGGGGATAGGGGGTCTGGGCCTCTTTCTCAGTTGTTTAGACTTTCTTATTAATTAAGTCCAGATCAGTAGTTTAATTCTCTCACATGGCCTGCTTAGTTTCACTGAGGATAACTCAATGCATCACTCCAGATCACTTTGCTGCCCGAGGTCAGCCTTCGCTCTAAGCCAGCACTGACCATAGGCATCATGGGTGGACAAGCGATCCTTCTCCAGTTTGGAAAAGCATCAAAACCTTTATGTTTTAAATTGCTGAGTCATCATGCATCAACTTTTTTATTTATGCCATACTATGGGCTGAACTGTATCCTTCCTATAATTCATATGTTGAAGCCCTAATGCCCAGTACCTGAGAATGTGACTGCATTTGGAGATTGGGTCTTTTTTTTGGCCATGCCACACAGCTTGCGGGATCTTAGTTCCCCGACCAGGGATCAAACCCAGGCCCCCCTGCAATGGAAATGCAGAGTCCTAACCACTGATAGGGTCTTTAAGAGCTAATTAAGTTAAAAGTGGGGTAGGCCCTAATCCAACATGATTAGTGTCCTTCTAAGAAGAGGAAAGTTGGACACAGACACAGACAGAGGGGAGACAATGTGAAGACACAGGGAGAAGATGGCCATCCACAAGCCAAGGAGAGAGGCCCCAGAAGGAACCACATCTGCCAACAATCTCAGACTTCTAGCCTCCAGGACTTTGAGACAATAAATTTCTGTTGTTTAAGCCATCCTGTGATACTTTATTTTTGCAGCCCTAGCAAACTAGTACGTGTCACATTTCCTTTAATTACTTTTGCAACCCCAATAGAATGCAAGTTCCAGGGAGGCACGAATTTTTCAAAGCCTGGATCACTGCTGTATTCCCAGTGTCTAAAGTGATGCCTGGCACTCAATAAATATTTGTTAGAAAAAAAGAAAGAATGAAGACTTAGATAACATCAGTCTAAAACACCATTTCTGAACTACATTTTCCCTCCCTCTTACTCTGGTCAAGCTAAATTCTGGCTATATTGTTTAAAAAAAGATTTGGAGAATCCGAACAACCAATAAATATAATGCACCATATTCAATTTTGCCCAGGAGATATACAGTCTAATCAGATGTGCACACATTTTCTGAACCTCCTTTCTCTTGGCTGTACACTGCTGGTGATAGATTCTGCCTTGTCAGACACAGCAAAAACCATCCTCTTTGTTCAGTTGTGCTGTGGCAAATCCACAGTATGAAGAGTCACCTCCAACCTCAAAGACTAGTGACTGTACAGGAGCCAAGGGGTCCTGTCTCACACTCACCCAAAATGCCAGCCTGGCCATCAGTCAAGGGAGCTTTCATCAATGGCCACCTCCATCACTGCCTCTGACCGAAAGCATCTTCCCCTTCAAGTTAACAAGTACTTATTGAGCACCTACTCAGTGTTTAGCAATATACACAGCAAAAGGAAGTGGAAGAAATGGATGTAGGAAGCATGAGCCCCACCGTCAAGTTTAACGACATGGCAGGAAGCCGAGGCTGAGATGCAAGAAATCAAGAAAGCACATGGCCTGGAGACGGTAGGGAACCTGGATTAGACTTAGGAGACCTGCTGACCGTGGGCAAGTCCTCTCCCCTCTGCAGCCTAAGCTCTCTCATCTGCAAAACTGGGAGGGCAAGCAAGGCCTTCTGGAAGGTCTCTTCCAGTCTATAGGGCTGCGGAGTTGTGACCATTCAGGCAGGCTGCCTTGTTTGGCTGCAAAGACAAGCAAGTTACCTCCAGGGAGGTGGTGGGTGAAGATAATTATTGTCAGATACACAGGGGCTGGACATGAACCTGGAACCCCAAGGAACAAGCAACGTGGGGCTGGTCTCTTGATCTCTCCCTCCATGGTTCTGATTCTCTCTGTGATTCACAGTTCTTTTCTCTCTGCCAACATATTCAAATTTCCTGCTCCATCATAATCTCATTTTACACTTGGCTTTGGCCGTGACTCTGTCCTGACCCTCTGCCTCAGTAAATCACTGGTAAATCTTCCCCATGTTTAGTAATTCCTGAGGAAGAACATCTGATTGTCCTAGAACATCTTTTTATACCAGATTGTAACCATAATCCAGCCCTGGGACACCGATAAGATGAGGCTAAGGCCCAGGGCACCTTGGCACTAAGCCTGGCAGGTGAGGCAGCAGAGGCAATGGCTGGGCAGCTTCCCTTGGAAGAGGGGATGGGTGGGTAAGGATTTGGAGGTCAGAGGTCGAAAGACAGGTAGAGTCCACAAGGGCTTAACACAGTACGTCATCTGGAATGCAGGTTGGATTACCCCATAAATGATGGTACTTTATCTTCTACACCTTCCCTCTCAGCATCTATAATTAGACTGTACCGGGAGGTGTGTGTGTCCTTACCCTCTGAATCAAACCTTCTGGAGATGGGGAAAGAAATAACAGTCAGTCTCGCGGCCATAAATAATCCCAGGGCTATCCCACTGTTGGGACAGGCCTCTATACACAGTGAGGACTGGGACAGGACAGAAAGACCCCTTGATGACAAATGACCTGGACCACTTGTGTGACCTCGAGAAAAATCACTTAACCTTTTGGACCTTGATTTCTCACTTGTAATATGAGAATAAGTTCCTTCCCACATCCTTTATTGAATTATAATGAGCAACAAAGAAGGAAACAGATTGTTTATGGCTTATAAAAGCATAAAGTCCTATGTACATTTAAATTAAAGAAATTAACAATAATTCTAATAAGAAAATAGTCTATATTTAGGCATAGAAAAAAAAAAAGGACAAGAAGGAAATACACCAAAATGGTCAGTTATCTCCAGTAGATAATGGTAGTTATTTCTAGATGGTAAGATACAGGTGATTTTCATTTCTTCATACTTTTATCCTATATTTTTCAAATTTTCTACAATAAAAGTGTGATAAGCAGAAGAATCTTCTTTAAAAAAACGTGTGGGTCAGTGAGACCTCACTATCTTCCTTGGCGACACTAGTCACCTTCTGAACATTTTATCGTTCTGTTCCTAAGCATTTCACTTAGAGGCTGGGCAAAGAAAATAAAAGAAGGTCAACTTCAGATCAGTCAATTTCTGTGGCGTGCTTGCGCCCCTTTAAAAGGATTCGCTGGAAAGAGAAGGCTGAAACCTCACAGCTGAAATGAGGCTTAGCCAGCGGGTTTGCATTTCAACTGTTCAGGCTGCCCTTGCTCCCTGCTACTAAGATTTCACTCTGCCAAGCTGTTTCATCTCATTTGGGGAATCCATATTATGTTCTCATGAAAATTACTTAAAAGAAAACAAAGTTCTCAGATCCTCAAGTAAAGAAGGACGATGTGTAAGTTTCGCACCTATGTGATTTATAAAGGGATATTGCATAATCGGACCCAGCCCATCAGCAGTGGGCATCTGACAGTCCTGGTAACAAAAACACACACTTTCATCACTGAACTAAACATTTCTTGAGTCCCCACCATATGCCAGACTCTGTGCTACACAGAATATTATGGTGACAAAGACAGGCCCAGTGATCCAGCACCTAACACGGTGCCTGGACAGACAGGAGCTCCCGATCAACAGTCATCAACAGGCATTGAATATATGAGCATCTCTGCCCCTCTGGCTGTCCTCTTGCCCACAGACGTGGGCAGGGCTGTCTCCAAAGAGAATGAGAACACAGAGTCACACCGAGGAAAAGGGGCAAGTAACCAGGGGTGTCAACTTTATGCCCTTTTCACCAACTCTACTACTTCCAAGATGGGGAGAAGGGGACATTATTCATCCCTCTGGAATCAAATTAAAATCAAAGATAAAGGAGAGACAGGAATGTCTCAAAAGCTGAAGTGTGTACCAAAGATAGGATATTAGATGGCACTAGGGAATCACAATTTTTTTGGAGTGACAATGTTATTGTGCTTATGTTTTGTTTTCAGGTTCTCAATGTATTCTGAAGCATTTAAGGAGGAAATAAGTCTGCTGTTCACTTTCAAATAATCTAGGGGGCAATGGAAAATTGGGGACCTAGGACACAAGAGCTACAAGATCAGCAAGACTGGCCACTTACTGATAATTGTAGAAGCTGGATGACGAGGTCACAGACATGTCTGTACATGGAAACCAGCCAGAGAGCTTCAAAAATACTGATGCCTCTGTTCCAACCCCAGAGATGGTGAGTTAAATGGTCTGGGAGGTTACCTCGGCATTGGGATTTTTCAAAGATCCCCAAGTGATTCTAATATGCAGGAACCATTCGGTTTATGCTATTCTCTATACTTCTGTGTATGTGTGATTATTTGCAGAGCAAAAGTGGTTTTTTTGGGTTTTGGTGGGTTGGCTTGTTTGTTTAGTTTGATAATGCAATGAGAACAAAAGGTAGTTAAGCATATGAGGAAGGGCAAGGGGCAGGTCTTATCTGAGGATAGAGGACTTGCTGGTCCCTCTCTCTGTTCTTTTTTTTTTTTTTTTTTTTTTTTGCGGTACGCGGGCCTCTCACTGCTGTGGCCTCTCCCGTTGCCGAGCACAGGCTCCGGACGCGCAGGCTCAGCGGCCATGGCTCACGGGCTCAGCGGCCATGGCTCACGGGCCCAGCCGCGCCGCGGCATGTGGGATCTTCCCGGACCAGGGCACGAACCTGCGTCCCCTGCATCGGCAGGCGGACTCTCAACCACTGCGCCACCAGGGAAGCCCCCTCTCTCTCCGTTCTTTAATCCCAGCCCCCTTCCACCTGCAGCTGACTTCCCACCTCTTGGTTCTTGAAGCAGGGTGGGAACATGCAGAACATGGTGCCACCACAGAAACCCACTGACACCTATAGATGGCTCCACCCTCAAGCCCCCAAAAGGAAGAAACCTGAGTGTGAAGTCTGGACTTCATGATGCAGCCTCCTGCCCCCCTCCCTCTTCCATTTAGCCACCACCCCCCCCATCCCACACTCCCTGGGCTCCTTTGGTGACAGTGAATTATCCACTTTCACCTCCTGCCACCGGGAAGGGAAGGCCAGGGCTTCCTGACAGCCCCATGACTGAGATTAATCATCCTTGGATGGATGGATACTTTTTACCCACTCATTTCCAGCAGGACCTGCAAAGCCCTCTCAGCTGGCTTCCCACAGACCCCCACGGACAGGCCCATCTGATGGGATAATGCTCTCTGTTAACCAGAATGTCTCAATAGTAGGTTTCATGTTCTCAGCTGGGCTCACGGTGGGCATGTGATTTTTCTTTCATGAAAATGCTGTTATTAGAGAACCCTAGGCTCACCACCCTCCCTCCAATAGTTCACTATTATTTGTGGGGGAATGGCACTTTGGAGAAGGATTTGCATGTGGTTCTCTAAAATGAGCCAAGCCTGGCTGACAATCAAAGGCCTCCACACAACCATAACTCCAGCCAGCCTCCAGACATTCACCAGACCCCTGGCTATGGCCAGAATGTGAGAGGACCCCCAAAATGAAACAGAAAACCCAGCGGACTGAATCCTGACTTTACACCTGTGGCTCCATCTAAAGTGTTCTCTTTCCTTCATTTTTCTTTAGTTAAGCTCTTCATAGATGTCTGTCATTGTTGGGAAAGCAGCCTCTGAGGCCCTCTCAGCCCTCAAAAGGGAAAGGAAATAGGTATGAAGAACCCGTTGAGTGCCACTGTTCTAGACACACAGTGGAGGTTGCACGTCCAATGTCCATAGGGTCTGAACACGGGAAGCAAGTTGAGTTGGGCGAGCACTTGGGCATGGTGGGGACTGGGGTGCACACTGTCTCAAGGCAGCCACGACTTAGTGTCATACCACAGTTTCCTGCAGAAATATTGGCTTCATGTAGCCAAATCTATTTTTGTCAGAGGAGCTGGAAACCTAGAATTCCAAGTGAGTGCAATCTCTCCACTTTTAAATGATGGTAAAGAATTCCATTTTTAGAAAAAACATAGTGGCAAACACTGTACATTCCAAACTACAGGTGTGTTTGGGCTGGACCCCTCTGGACTGAAGTCTGCTGCCTCCGTTTGTATGTCAGTCTCTCTCTACTCCTTCCCCAAATACCCCTTAGCCAGTCCCCTGGTCCCCAGGGCACCCCAAGTGAACTTCTGGTAGGGGTGCTTCTCCTACTGCATGGAAAACTTCCATGGACATGTTGGTCTCCCCACCTGACTGCAAGGGACCAGGGCTCATTGTCTGGGCACCCTCAGTGCCCAGCTCGTGCCTGGCATATAGGTCTTGAATGTATGTATGTTTGTTGCATGAGTGGATGAATGAATGAATCCACATTTCAGCTACTCCTCATTACCAGCCCATGATGCTGGTGTTCTTATCCCCGTCACACAGATGAGGAAACTGAGCCTTAGACGGGACGAAGAACTTGCCCAGAACCCCAGTTCCCACCACATCTGCCCAAACCCAAACCCGTGCTCTTTGGGCTGCACCCACCGCTTTCTCCATGTCATTTTTCTCCTCGCGTGCCAACATTCTGTACCTACTGAAAGCCACAGTCTTGGCTTGAGAGACGAACAGCACGTTAAAATCATGTCAAAAGTCCTCCACTTTTCGGCTCAACGTGTCACCAAATCACTCACCGAGTTATTTACTGCTGTGGCCTGTGACCCCTTGCTGGATCAAGGCCTGAAGTGGGTCAGCAAATCAATATTTTTAAGATGCCTATTAAATATCCAACAGCTGGTGCGTGTTAACGGGCGTCACCCTGCCCCATCACATAAGAGTTTTCAGAAAACACAGAGCATCTATTCCGCCTCCGGCCTTTTAATTATTGGAAGGAAAATATCACCAAAACATTGCTCCCCCTCCGAAGAAGCAGAGCAGCTTGTGAACATTATTCCTCCGCACGTGCACCCACTCGAACGCCCGCCTCCCCGGGAGAGACGCTCCGACACCACCCCCACCCCCTCGCTGCGGCGCGGCGCTCATTGCGGGGAGGGCACAGGAAGTGCTCGCCTTCCCCTAAGAGCGAACCCACGCCTGCTCCCGGGAAACTGACCTGCCGGCTTCAGTTCTAGGCTGGGCATCAGAGGGAACCCCACAACCTCCTCCAGGCACCCCCAAACCGTGCAGAGTCCTGGGGTCCCTCACCCCTTCGGCGAACTGCTGGGCGCTCCGGGCTGTGGGCTGCGCGCACCCTTGGCGGCCCAAATCCAAGTGCCTGGCCTGCCACCTTGTGGACACTTCTAGGAAAACACCCTGGCGGGCGGACTCCCAGGGATCCCTCTCCACTGGGACAGAGAGGGCAGAGAGATGGAAATACAGATGAGAAGCAGATTAACGTGGCAAAATGAAAGAGAACCCATGAGGAGGGTTTAGGGATCATTTTTTCCTCCATTTAATTAAGCCTTTATATGAGGGATGGTGCAAGGTTTAAATGCTCTAAGTGCAAACCACAGATGCATCCTTAAAAAACGGTCTAGTGTTTCTTAAAGTTTGGTGAGTGTCAGAATCTCCCAGGGAGAGTTTTAAAATGTAAATGCCCTGCCCGCTCCGACCTATTTACTTGGAATCTAGGTCCGGCATGGTTTATTTATTTTTATTGTGGTCAAAAAAATATAACATAAAATTTCCACCTTAACCATATTTAAGTATACAGTTCTGTAGTCTTAAATATGTTCACACTGTTATGAAACAGATCTCCAGAACTTTTTTATCTTGTGAAACTAAAACTGTACTCTAAACAACAATTCCTCATTCTCCCCAACCAGCCCCTGGTAATCCCTATTCTTTCTGTTCCTGTGAAGTAAACTTTAGATACCTCACATAAATGGAATCAAGGTAGTATTTTTCCTATCATGACCGGCTTATTTCGCTTAGCATAATGTCCTCAAGGCTCATCCACGCTGTAGCATTTGACAGGATTTTCTTCCCTTTTAAGACTGACTCACGTTCCATTGTATGGGTAGACTACATTTTGTTTATCCATTCATCTGTCCCTGGACATTTAGGTTGCTTCCGCCTTTTGGCTATTATGAATAATGCTGCTGTTGACATGAGTGTGCAAGTATCTTTTCAAGACCCTGCTTTCAATTCTTTTTGATACAAACCTAGAAGTGAGATTTGGGGATCATATGGGATTTCTACAGGGCACCTCTAGTTTTCACAGGCTCCCTGGGGATTTGGATACACAACAGAACCACAGATGTGGTCCCAGCCCTTCACCACACAGGGTAGGAAACCAGGGCTCTGGGTCGGGGTTGGGGGGCGGGGAGGGAGAGGGGGGATGGGACACATGAGGATGCTATCGAGGAAGTTTTGCTCCATCCTCCCCTATCTAAGGAAGAAACTTTGAGTTCTGTGTAGTTCCAGTTACTCAACCTGCATATAGCCTGGAAGACAGAGAGTAAAGAAGCAAATAAAGTAACTTCAAACAGTGGTTACTGCTGTAAAGCAAACAGAGCAGGGTTCGTGACTTGGAGTGGGGGGCTGCTATAACTTCTGTGGCACTGACTGCGCCCAGGCACTGTCCTAAGGGCTTTACTTACACTAAATTCTATCAACTGCACAAACAACCTTATGATATAAGGATATCATAATCCCCACTTACAGCTGAGCAAAATGAGGCACAGAGCTTGCTGAATATTTCACAGCCAGCACGTGATAGAACCAAGACCTGAAGCCAGGCAGTTGGGCTCTGGAGACCCCGCTAAGGGCTGGCAACATCTGAGCTGAGACCAGAGGAGAAGTCAGGCAAGCATAGTTCTGGGACGAGCATTCCCAGGCAGCAAATGCAAATGGGCAGGAACCAGCCTCCAGAAACTGAAAGCAGACCAAAATGGCTAAAGCAACATGTGGAGTCAGAGGAAAAGAGGGGAGCGTGCAGGAAGGCAAGGTCAGATCATAAAAGATCTCATTGGCTGGAATGAGGAGGCTGGATTGTATTCTCCTGACCCCGGGATGCCACTAAAGAGTTACCGGAAAGGGAGAGACTCGAGCTTTTGCTTTCCTACTAACAGTCTTCTTCAGTGATGTATATTCAATACGGTCGCAACAAGAAACCAAAGTCTGGTGGGGACCCTGAAGGTCCGAGTCTCTAGCCATGTTTCACTAATAATATGTGCACACTTCGAATGTCTGAGGCCAGAGCATCACATCTGTTTCTCTACTCATGAGAGTGTTGACACTGAGGCCAGCTCTTCTTGGCAGCCCTTACTTAACTGATGACCTACAGTCCACCTTAACTGCAGACTCTATAATTTGCTTTTACCTCCCTATGCTACCATCACATCTCAAAGCCCTGGGAGTAGTATTTGATTTTTCTGGAGTTCTGACTTTTCACTGTGAAGGACAAGATGACTTGCCCGCACTTAGGCAAGACCCATAATTGCTACGGTGGGCAAATGAGTGGGAATTAGAAACGGCAACCCGTTAAGGGAAGAAGAGCCAGCCAAAGAAATAGAAGTGTTAGTATTTTTACCATGAGATATCACTTACATCTACATAAACTCAGAAGATTAAAAGAGCTCTTTTACATGATGCCATTTTTATAAGCCTTTGTTCCCAAGGTGGGTGGACTTGTCAGGAACTGCTCATCCCTGAAGCCTTCGTGGCCTAACAGTCTCTGCCTTTTATCTTGACCAATTCACTTCATCAAAGAAAGGTCTAAATCCTCTGCTATCCTGGACAATTTTGTTTTGTTTTGTCTTGTTTGTTTTGAGGTAGGGCACTCAGTGCAGTATCCCTTCCGCACAGCACTCTGATTTCCCTGTGGGAACTTGCCTTTGACCCCCACTGGGATGCCATCCTTATAGTACAATAAAGCCAGGTGCCCGCCCTCCCAGAGAGGGAGCTGGAGTGTTCCCAGCAAGCTCCTTCTGCTCTGTCCTTCCTCCTACCAACTTGGTACAGGTCGGCCGTGTTAGCTTAGAGCAGTCGTGTGACCTTGGCTCAGCCAATCAAATCCTTGCTTCTCTTAGATGTTGAATCTTGACAGAAGGACACAAGGAAGGTGGCAAGAAATCTGGGTTCACTGATAAGATCAATGAGCAGAGCCTGCTTACCAGGACCTTCCAGGGCAAGCCGGTGCCCATCTGCTCCAGGCCTAGGTCTTCAGCCCTTACTTGAAGCTTATGAACAACCCCATAAAGTTCTCAAAGGATACTTAGTCCCTTTATTCTAAAATTAGCCAATGCTTCTGTTGTTTGCAATGTTTAAAAACCCAACCAGTGGGTTCAACAACGAACATTCAAGGATCAAAATCAGGTCTCAACGAGCCCCTAAAATCTGCAAAGAGTTACATGCCTCTGCTATGCGGAAATACAATGGCGAGAAATTCTTTTTCTTTCACACTGAAGTGCAGAGGTAGGTGCACCAGGGCTGGTGTGGTGGCTCCATGATGTTCACATTGGGCCAGGCTTCTCTGTTTCTTCTCCACCATCTTTAACTCATGCTTCCATCTACAAGGTTTCCTTAATAGACGATCACTGTGCCTCTAGTCATCCCAGCCATGTTCTGGGCAGGAAGGAGGTACAGGGAGAAGGTAAGAGTCTCCTGCCAGCTGAGTGAGTCCCCTTGAAAGAACTGCTGGAAGTAACTTCTACCCACACCTCATTGACTGCCCCAACCTCAAGGAAAGCTACCAAATGGTTTGTGTTTTTTTAATTGGGCAAATTGCCACTCTCAAATTTATAGAACTCTGTCCTTAAAAAGGAGAGGATGGTTAGTGAGTAGTCAAGTAGTAATCTCTTTCACACCCTGCTTTCTTTTTTTTTTTGTTAAAAAAAATTTTTTTATTATTTAATTTTTTTTCAGGGGCACTGTGCTGCATGGCATGTGGGAACTTAGTTCCCCAACCGGGGATGGAAACTGTGCCCCCTGCAGTGGAAGTGCAGAGTCGTAACCACTGGACCGCCAGGGAAGTCCCATCCTGCTTTCTTGAGAATTGCTGAAGCTGCTGAGGACCCCCATTCATCTTTCTTCCTTGGTCAAGCCTGTCTGAAAAGATCCCCTAGTCTAAACTCTGGTTATGAGGAAAACTACAGGAAACTTCATTTCCATAGATCTGTCTTGGAATCCTGATTCCCACACATCTTTGCTGAGTGACTTTGAACAAGAGAGTTGATTCTTTAGGAGCTTAGTTGCCTCAAATGTAAAACCTGCCTCAGTCAAGGAAGACTGGCCTAGATAACAACCCACAGTCCCATCTAGTTCAAAGATGATGAGAAATTAACTTTTCCACTAGTCGGGGTGTCCAACAGCCCTGCCAAGAGCACCAAGGCAAAAGAGAGACACTGGTCATAACGTGAATAAGACTTTTCAAAAATTCTTCTCAGCCTTTACCCCCAGGAAGAGGCTTGAATTGTGCCTTAAACTCAGGCAGAAATCCATCTGCCTGAATTTCCTTAGAAATTAGAAAGCGAAAACTACGAGGACGCAAAACCAGGAGTGAACTCACCTGAGGCAGCTGGGGAGGAAGGGGGGGAAATTGCAACTTTGGAGCAGAAATGTATCTCTGGAAGACAATTCTCCATGCGTCTCTGCACATACTGAAAGCAGAGGTACTGACTGCTTTTATTCCAGCCTATCCGCTTCAGGATGATGTATAGAGAACAGTCTTGGAAGGTAGAGAGACTATCTCTCTCCAGAGCAAAGGGCCAGTCTGCCCATATAATAGCGACGTCTTCCTCTGGAGCTAAGAGCAGGCATGCTTATTGCCCATTATAAAAGATTCCAGTTCCCTAAGCTCAGGGCGCCTCTCCTGTAACACAACCCACTGCGTGTCTAGGTGTCACCTGACCTGCATCATATCACCCTGTGGGAATGGGGTCAGGGCACTGCCCCAAATGCTGATACTGTGGCTACTGCTACTGTAGGAAGTAATAAGGTTCTTTGTCTCTGAACCAGGAGTCCATCAGCATCCACAACACTGTGGTGGGCTGAGTGGCTTGCAAGTAGAGTAAAATCCCAGACCCTTCTTAACTTTCCTTTCCTCTTCATCACCTCCCCACCTACCTTCCCTAACCTACCTCCCAAATGTAAACATGGGGTCCTCAGCTTCCAATCATCCCCCAGAAAATATAAATATTTTAACACTTTTAACCAAATCATAGAAACCTCAGAATAATTCTCCGTGTATTTTTGAGAACTTTCTAGTTGCAGAAATAATCCCTCCAGGCACTTAGCTCCCTGCTGTGGCCAAACCCTCGGTATAACACGGTTAAAGAATAGTTAACCATAATGATGGACATTTCCTGTGGGATTCAACCACGTAAGTCACAAGAAAGCAACTGTGTGTTAAACCCAAAGTTTCCCAGAAGGGACCCAAGAGCTGTGAAGGATGTGTATTTCTCTCCAGCTTTCATCCTCCAACATTATCAAGCTGAGTTGCTGATGCCTGATGGTTTTCTTTTTTTTCTTTTTTAAGAACTGGAAAGTTAAGGGAATAGGACTGTAAATAATAGGCTCAGCTGATGGTGGCTGAAACGGTCCGTGCTGTTTGACTTTCCAATATTAAAAATCTTTGGTCATCCCAAATACACATAAACAATGATCAGATAAGAAATCATCTACTTTTGGTCATGCTCAGCAATCTGTTGTCATCTGCCTGGGCTACAGCAGAAGTCAAACACTGAACAGTAATAAAAACGATAGTGATCAACTCTGCCAATTCCATTCATTTCCAACCCATCTACACCCCATGTATGCTGGAAATTCAGCCCTCAGAGAGCAAGAAGGTGCATGTTTCAGCCATCAAACCCCAGCATGACCTTTCTTTCCCCTGTGAGAGAAGTCCAGGGTGAAAGCCACCTTTCTCAAACTCCAATCCCCTCAGAGAATCAATAAAAGTCTGTTTATTTCCATAAGCGCATCCACATTGGCAAACGGCCTCCTGTTTTACCTAAGGGAAGGGCTTTGTTGTAAAATCATCAAATGTTAGAGCTGATTGCGCCCCTGGAAATCTCCTCACTCAAACCTTCATTTTCATATGAAGAAGTGATGCTCAAAGGGGGCTAGTGATCACCTAGAGCACAGAGCAGTGTCCATGTCCCCAGCCATGGCTCTTTCTACAACATCCCACTGCCTCAGGGCCTTTGCACTTACTGTTCCCTCTGCCTGGAATGCTTTTCCCAAACCGTATTTGCATGGAGTATTCCTTCACCTCCTTCAAGTCTTAATTTAAATGTCTTGGTGAGCCCTGCCCTGCCTATTCTATTTTAAAATTGCACACTTGCTATCCACTTTTCCGTTGTATCTTCTTCATAGAACAATCACCTTCCAACATATTTCTATAATTTACTTATTTGCTTATGGACTGTCTTCCCACACTAGAATGTAAGCTCCATGCAGTCAGGGATTTTGTGAGTCTGGA
This sequence comes from Phocoena phocoena, assembly GCF_963924675.1. Taxonomy (NCBI): domain Eukaryota; kingdom Metazoa; phylum Chordata; class Mammalia; order Artiodactyla; family Phocoenidae; genus Phocoena; species Phocoena phocoena. Next base: position 22,171,426 of record NC_089225.1, on the reverse strand, counting down.
TAGCCGTCATAGGTATTCAATTAATATTTATTGGCAAAATGAGCAAACTACCACAATAAACCTTCACCTAGAGATCACAAATCCAAATTTCTACAGGAAACAGGCCCGAAGTGTCAAGGGTCAGCTAGGGACTATGGCAAACCTGAAATCTCATGCTACCACCTAAAAAGGACAGCATTACTTAGCACAAGCCAATCACTGCCATGTGACAATGCTGTCTTTATTTTGATTTTTTAAGAAAAACCTGAAATTGGAATTTGGGGATGAAAAGTAAAATCTACTGATTTCAACAGATGAGGAAAAAAATTTAATTGAATAATGAGTGTACTGTTCAAACTGAGCAAACTGTTCAAATTATACCGGTTTGGGACCTCTCCTTGACCCAAACTGGAAAGTGACAGGAATGGAGGGGAAGGGGAGAAGGGGCACATCAGAAGAGTTCCTCCTTTTGCTCTGTGTGTCACTGCAGAACTGAGAGAGAGGAACAGACGGCTGGGTTTTACCTAGTCTAAGAAACCAAGAGATTAATTGAAGAACTGGTTCAGAGAGGTTCAGAATAGATTATTGCACGCCAGAAGTTCCCCAAATATATTAGAAAGTCTCCCTCTCAGAAGGAAGAAACTCAAGAGGTTCCTCAATATGCATTTTGTGAAAACCACTCTGTCCCCATGGCCTTGGCTGAGTCTTGATTAAAGGTTAATGGTTTGATTAAAGACATAGAAGATCTGAAACCATGATACTCCTAGAAGAAAACATAGACTATATCCCTTGACATGAGTCTTAGCAATGATTTTTTTAGATATGACACCTAAAGCATAAGCAACAAAATGAAAAATAAATAAGTGGGACTACATTGAACTGAAAAGCTTCTGCACAGCAAATGAAACAATCAATAAAATGAAAAGATAACCTATGGAATGGGAAAAAAATATCTGCAAACCATATGTCTGATAAGGGGTTAATATCCAAAATATAAAAAAACACACAACTCAACAGCAAAAAAAAACAAATACTCCAATTAAAAGTGGGCAAAGGGGCTTCCCTGGTGGCGCAGTGGTTGAGAGTCCGCCTGCCGATGCAGGGGACATGGGTTCGTGCCCCGGTCCGGGAAGATCCCACATGCCGCAGAGCGGCTGGCCCCGTGAGCTATGGCCACTAAGCCTGCACGTCCAGAGCCTGTGCTCTGCGACGGGAGAGGCCACAGCAGTGAGAGGCCTGCGTACCGCAAAAAAAAAAAAAAAGTGGGCAAAGGACATGAACAGACACTTTTCCAGACACGCAAATGGCCAACAGGTTCATGAAAAGGTACCCAATATCATTAATCATCAGGGAAATGCAAATCAAAACCATAATGAGAGATCACTTCACACCTGTCAGAATGACTGTCATCCAAAAGATAACAGATAACGAGTGTTAGAGAGGATGTGGAGAAAAGGGAACCTTTGTGCACTGTCGATGAGAATGTAAATTGGAGCAGCCACCATGGAAAATAGTATGGAGGTTCCTCAAAAAACTAAAAATAGAGCTACCATATGATGCAGCTTTCCACTTCTGAAAATATATCCAAAGGAAATGAAACCACTATGTCAAAGAGATATATCTGCACCCCCATGTTCATAGTAACATTATTCACAGCAGAAGTTATTATATATGTGTATATATGTATATATATATATATATATATACATATATATATATATAATTACTCAGCCATAAAGGAAGGAAATCTTGCCATTTGTGACAACATGGACCTTGAGGGCATAATGCTAAGTAAAATACATAAGAGAAAGACAAATACTGTATGATCTCACTTATATGTGGCATCTTATTTTTTAAAAAACAAAACCATGAACTTCTAGAAAAAGAGATCAGATTTCTGGTTACCAGAGGTGAGGAACTGGGGGAAGGGGGAATCAGATGAAGGTGATCAAAAGTTACAAACTTCTAGCTCTAGGTAAATAAGTATTAAGGATGTAATATACCACATGACGACTGTAGTTAACACTGCTGAATGTGACATGTGAAAGCTGTTATAGACAATCCTAAGAGTTCTCAGCACGGGGGAAAAAAAATTTTTTTTTCTTTTTTTTTTTTGTATGTATATGAGATGATGGGTGTTACCTAAACTTATTGTTGCAATCATTTCACAAGATATGTAACTCAAATCATACCTTAAATTTAAACAGTGCTGTGTGTCAATTATATCTCAACAGAACTGGAAAAAAAAATGGTTAAAAAATGTTGACAGTTTCCCAAGAAAGTAGAAGAGTCAAAAGCTTTTCCTTAGTGGAGGGTGGGATCCTAGGGCTTCCCTGAGTCATTCAGAGCTGTGTCAGGAGACCACAGCCTGGGGCACCCAGGACCAGCAGGGACATTCACTGGTCCCCCTCTGTTCCTATCCCCCTTTCCCCCACTTCATCCTCAACCCAGACTCCAGCAAAGCTAATTGGCTAGCCCAGCAGGCTCCATGGCGCGGGGGGGGGGGGGGGGGGTGGTACGTGCACCCCGGAGGGACTAGAAACCTCCCCAGGGTAACCACAACCATCAATAATTTGAAGGCAATCCAATTCCAGATTTCCCACTCACATCTCCACTATGGCCACGGTCTACAGTAGAAGCTTCTTGCCAACCTGTTGGTCCCCCTCTGCCACCTCCCTGCCTCTGGGCACCCAAGGCTCACTACAGACCTCAGCCCTCTCACCTGGCCTGAATCTTCCCATGCGACTTGACCCAGGTGGTCCTTGGCTCAGGTCCTAAATAAAGGGAGAGGGTCAGATGTCAGAGCGAGGCACCGGGCAGGGCTGCTGGTCTCTCCCGGTTATACACATTCTGTTAAGGGCAAACTGGGGCCTTAGATACAAGGTATTTTGGCCATATAAGGAAGTTCTGAATTCAGATATTCAAAATCTCTGCTTAACATCCTCTCCTCTTCATCCCCAACATGCATCAAAGACAGCAAGTCTCCTGAGGCCGGGAACAAAGCAAAGAGTCACCACAGGCCTTATGTCACCAGGCAGCAGGCTCCAAGGCTCCAGGTCCCACTCATCTCTCTTTCTCTTTCTTAGAATTAGATCAGAAGTGAGAGAGGTGACACAGAAATGGCTACTTGAATTGGAAAATGAAGTCAGATGTTTTCTGGCAGCAAGCAAGTAGATTTGGCTGATGAGCTTGACCATGGTGGACATTGTCCATAAATTAAAATCTATAACTCCACAGTTTCATACAAATACATTTGAAGCCTTTGTATCTGATTTAAAAATGTATGTATACATCACATTGGCAAAAGTGTATTGCAATGCCCAATATTTTTCTCATTTATAAGTATAGAAGGTTAAAGATGATGTCTTTAGGTGAAAAAATAAGTATTGTTAATAATAATTTGATAAAGATTAATAAATACTTTTCAGTATATTTCCAAGAAATCAAAAGAGCGAATAAGTCTAAGAGCTGGATAACAAATCTTCTGCAGTTCAGGCTGTTTGCAATTCTTTGCTTTTAATAAAATTGGAAGAGGACCTAACAGCTAGCAAATGATGTATCATTATTAAAATAAATTCTGTGATATATCACTATGTGATTGTTGTCATATAACCGCGAAGGAATTCAAACTGGTATCATAAATCTTCTTCCATAACTGCTTATTTTATATGTGAAATTTTTTATTTGCATCTATAAAAAATAGAAATAGAATTGGTGCTGCACCCGGCCTCTTCCCAGCAATAAGTCATACTCACCCATGAATACAGGAACTCGTTGTTAGAACTCCAATCATGCCATTTAGGAGATATCTTTCCAAAACCTTTTTTTATACTTTCTGACTAATATTGAAATTGGGGTGTTATTGGGATGTTATTATGCTATTGTAGTCAATAACGCACTAATAGTATATCTGTGTACTACTGATAATAATTATAACTCAATCAGAAAGAATTTTTTAATACTTGGGGTTTTATGATCATAGGATATAAAGGAAGCATTCAATTTTAATCTGTGCATTTCTTTTGTTTGTTTTAGAAGAACATGCCACAATGATCAATAAAAACTTTCAAGCATAAACAACTATACATTAGGATAAGATTTTGTGGAGTAAGCAGAATAGATAGAAAATAAAGATGTAAAATGCTCAAATGCTAAAAAGGAGCTTGTTTAAATATTTTAAAATAGATAGTGATGAGTATCAAAGTCCTTTGGTTTTTAGATTCCACTGGATACATTTAAGAGAATAATGTAGGAGATTTATTTTTAAATGTCAATATTTAGACTATATCAAAAGTTACAGACTTTGCTATGCTAATTTTCTTAGGTGATAATGGTATCTATTGTCTCATGGGAAAATGTCCTTATTCTTAGATGTACCAGCTGTCATGAAATTTGTCTATAGTCATGTATCAACAGGGCTATTATTACTTTATTGTTTTTATATCAGTTGACTCCTTTTCTTTTAGTTAGTTCATTTTGAAAGAAAACGCTATGTCATTAGCACAAATAGAAAATCAGCATTACTTGTTATAAAGAGAAGATAAACCTCAGTAAATAAAATGAAAACAAGACGACGTTTTAAATTTCTGGCTAGAGTCTGTCACTTACGTGATGAATCTAAGCCTGAAACCTACTCTCTCTTATTTAAGAAGAGAGCAGGGTTGTGCTGGAGAAAGCAGTTTAGGGAGTGGTAAAAGCATGAAAGTAACTGCAGATCCAAACTGACTTCTTCTTTTTCTCTTAGATGAGGGTGGGGAAAAAAAAAACAGTTAAAATGGAGTGTTTTACATGCTAAATGGGTGAGGTACAGGATGCTAGGAGAACACACAGAGGGGATGGAGGTCTCAGAAAGGCAAAGAGGGGACATCAAACCCAAGGTCTGTGGATGAAAGTAAACTAATCATGTGTGAGGAACTAAAGGTTCAGTGTGATTTGTGTTGACTGTACCTCCTGCTTTCCTTGGGAGAGTTCTAGTTCTCTCTTACTGTCCCAGAATAATTATTAACAGCACCCTCTTCCATTCTCAAATATATTTTGTCTGGAAAATCAATTATAGGTCTCCCTAAGTATCGCCAAAATGTGCAGAGTATGGTGAGAAGAAGCAAGAAATGAGGCTGAAGAGGTAGGCAGAGCCCAGCTGAATCTGGAGGGCAACAGGAAACCACAAAAGCCCTCAGGCAGGGGAGTGCCATGATGAGATTGCATTCAGAAGGCTCCATGTGGCCAATGGACTGGGGGGTGGAAGTGAGGAGGGTAGCATCCATGGGAAGAGGAGAAATGATCTGAGGCAAATGATTTTCAGAAGGTAGATTCACAAGGGCTTGGTAATTGATTGTGGGCATCGGATCAGGGGTAACGGAACAATACAAGCAAGGATGACAGCCAAGTGTTGGCCTGAGCGACTGCTTGCATGGTGGTGTCACTCACTGAAAGTGGAGATGCAAGGAAAGGAGCAAGGTTATGGGAGAGCTTAGTGTCACTTGGGTTAGACTGAGTGTGACGTGCTTAGTGGACATCCAAGTAGATATGTGTAGTAGCACCTATGTGTACAGGTGATGGATTGGGATCTGTCAGCATCAAATAAGAATTTCTCAACAGATACACACATTACATACACACACATATACAACTGAGGAACCACCATCCCCAAAAAGGACCAGTATGACAGCGAATGTTGGTGATAGCTGGTACATCGCCCGACATTTTTGACAGCCCTCCGTCTGTTTGAGAATCAGTGATGCCAAGGGCATTGGAAGCCAAGCCCATAGATGGGACTGTCCAGGAAGAACAGAGGCCTGAGGCAGAACTGGGAGAAATCCCAGGATATAAATATAAAGTAGAAGAATGTGAGCCAGAGAGTGAGAAAGGGCGTTGCACAGAAAGGAGGAAATTCAAGAGAGTGTGGTGTTCCTCAATTAAGAGAGAATGCTTCCAGAAGAAGGAAGGGGTCAAATGCTCCCAAACAGTGACCAAAACAGCCAAGGTGGCACGGTAACTCTCAAGAGGTATCCACTAGACCTGACAACAAGGAGGCCACTATGGCCCTTGGTTGGGCAGCTTCCAGGCAGTTGATGGACAAAAGCGGACTGAGGAGTGGATAGAGGTGAGAGAGAGGACCCCACTTCAAGACATTTGCCTGCGACCAAGACAAGAGCATTAAGTGACTCCCATTCAGCCATGCGGATTTCTTAGCACCAAGAATATGACCAGGACTCCAGGAAAGGTAGTAGGAATTACAGCTCTCCCATCCAGCCAATTTCAGCCCACAGAAGCCATCACTGGGCTCCCTGGGCTGGGGAGCCACTTGCAGCACCACGCTACCTCTGTGACACATGCCCAGCCAGGTGAATCATATTCACATTTGGACATGGGTCTTATCCATTGGTCTGCAGGAACCCCTCCATATATAAGACAGAACTATATCTCCTATACCTTCATAATCTCAACAGTAACATCAACTCTTACTACTAGACTTTACTACTATCATGTAGTTTACACTTTGACAACATTATATAATCTTTTCTTTAAAAATAATCCTATGGCAAAAACACAATTATTTGCATCTTATAATTAAAGAAAGTGAGGACCAGAGAGGTCAAAGTACTTACCCCAGGTCACACAACTAGTGAGAAGTAGAGCCAGAATTCAAGTCCACATTTGCCTGCCCCTGCTGGAACACCTCTGCTCCCCACAAGGCTTGCTGAACAGAAGCAGCTTACTCAAAACTGCCCAAGGCCTCCTGATGCTAAAATCAGACAAAGTGTGCATCTCACTACATCTCTGAAGGACAGAGAGTGGTGTAGAAGCTTGACCCCAGCCTAGAGACAGAAGAACCAAATTCAAATTGTGACCTTGGGTAACGAATTCACATAACCATCCAAGACCTACTTCCTCATGCATAAAAGGGCGGTGTGTGTTGACTTGATCATGTGTCCCATCAATAAAAAAAAAAATGAGTACGTACTACCTATACATATGCGTTTATTTATCCTTTAATTTATAAGGTGCTTTAATGAAGAAATATTGCATGTATTATTAAAGGGCATAAAAATAAAATATTTAATAGGACGAGAGAAAGATGAAATAAGGAATATTAAATGTCCTGTTGATTGTGATGGCTTGATACCATCATCAGCTAATACCTCCAGGCATAATAATGAACTGAGGTAAGGTTGATTTATCATAATAATAGTAGATGATAATCAATAGATCAAATATCTTGGTAATCTCAAGACATTTTGGCTGACTTCCTACCAGGTTTGATGGAGCTGTCATAAGTTTTTCCTCATGATAGTGGTCAATGGAGAGAGGGGCAGTGCTGCTACGTCCCTGTGGTCCACTTGACCTTGCATCAGAGGTGTAATCTTCAAATGGGGCTGTCTTTGCAGAGTGCCCATTTGGTGAGGGATACTTTCATTTAAACAGAAATATAATTCATAAATCTACCTACATAGGTGTGTGTTATTAGTTTCCTGTGGCTGCCATAACAAAGTTCCACAAACTAAGGGGGCTTAAAACAACAGAAATGTATTGCTTCACAGCTCTGGAAGCTAAAAGTCTGAAATCAGGGTGTCAGCAGGTTCAGACTGCCTCTAAAACCTGAAGAGGAGAATCTTTCCTTACCTCTTCTAGCAGCTGGTGTTTGCTGGCAATCCTTGGCATTCCTTGCCTTATTGATTCTTCATTCCAATATATGCCCCATCTCATGTGGCTGTCTTCTCTCTCTGTCTCTACCTGTGTGTCTCTTCTCCTCTTCCTATAATGACACCAGACACATTAGGTGTCCCACCCTAATTCAATATGGTCTCATTACTTCTACAACCAGCTCCATTTCCAAAAAAATCTCATTCTGTGGTACTGGGGGGGTTAGGACTCCAACACACCTTTTTGTGGGAACGATTCAACCCATAACAGCATGCATAAACATGCCAAAAGAAAATGAAACAAGGAAGGCAGCTTTGTCCATGCTATAGACCCTCCACCTTTGACTCGGACACAGGACCTACTATACGTGACCCCTAGAGCAAGTGAAGATACTGTGTCAATCCATATACTATTTTTTTAAAAAATTCTTTTAAATACAGGGACTGGGATACTGAGAAGAAGCAGTCAGAGAGAGAGACAGAATAAAAGGTACAAGAGTGACCTCACTCAGTTAAGGGAGATGAACGGTTCAAGAAGGGGGGGTTCAGCAGGGACCAGCCGAGGAATCACTATAATAAGGTCTAGGAGGGGCCCGTTGAACTTATCAACAGTAAGATCACCACGGCCTTTAATTTCCTTGGTTTTGTACTTGTATTTTTCTCTTCCCCAATCCCAGTGGATAACCTTGTGCACCCTGTAGGGTACAAGCACTCTATTTTACAGACTTCTGTCCTAAGAGAATCTCAAAGGTCTCTTCCAGGTTAAAAAATGTAATAACACCGAGAATATCCCTTTCCCAGAGGTCACTTCCAAAATGACTAAGAAATCAGGTGCCGTGTAATAGTATTAGATTGAACTGTATAAGAATTTTGAGTGGGCAGAAAGGGGAAATATAAAAGGACACTCGAGGGCTTCCCTGGTGGCACAGTGGTTGAAAGTCTGCCTGCCGATGCAGGGGACACGGGTTCGTGCCCCGGTCTGGGAGGATCCCACATGCCACAGAGCGGCTGGGCCTGTGAGCCATGGCCGCTGAGCCTGCGCGTCCGGAGCCTGTGCTCCGCAACGGGAGAGGCCACAACAGTGAGAGAGGCCCGCGTACCGAAAAAAAAAAAAAAAAATGACACTCGAATCTATTATCATATTTATTTTTTTCTTAAGGGGATGCCTACAGGAAAGAATGTAAGAAAACACTGTGCTGAAAGCAACCGAGGGCCTTATTACTAGCCATTAGTAGTAGCAGCACTTACCATTTACCACCTGAAAGGCAGCAGGGTGCACTGGTTAATGGCATTAAAGTTTGTAGCCAGATTCCCTAGTTTGAATGCCACCTTTGTCACTTACTAGCTGTATAACTTTGTGTTATGTAATCTTTTTAGTGCCTGAGGTTCCTCATCTATAAAATCTGCTATAATGGTACTACTTCATAGGGGTATTTTGCAAATAAATCTATGCTAAGTGCTTAAAATAGTGCCTTTCTGGCACATAATAAGAGCTATGTAAGGGTTACTTGCTGTTGCAATGATGATAATGATGATGATGATGATGGTGATGATGGCCACTTACTGAGCTTCTAGACACTATGCTAAACATTTTATCACCTCATCTCTTTTTATCGACACAAACTAGCCTAGTGATTAAGAGAATGGACTGAGAAATCACACCGACTTCAAATCCAAGCCTTGCTAGCCACTTGCTAGCAAGTCACTCTAGACAAGTCAGTTAAAACTTCTAAGCTTTAGTTTCTTCCTAGACCTATGAAATTTTCCATGTAATCCATCTAGCATGCCACCTGATGAACAGTCAGTGTTCCATTAATGTGAACTCTTATGATTTATGACTTAATTAAGAAAGTATAATTACATCCATACTGATCCAGTGTCTCACAGCAGATGTGGATTTGAACCTGACCTAAAGGTCAAGTCTGTTATATCGGCACCTGGTGCTATGGCTGGCACAGTTTAGACCATTTTGTCATTCAATTCCTTGCATTTCATGACCCCATACCAGTTATCCATTGACAGGGGTTTCTCAGAGCAGCAGGAGGTCTACATGGAAGCACCAACCCTTTCACCAGAACAACAGTAATCACGTACAATCTTTCTTAAAAGTAAAGTACTGGCCTGCCTTGGCACTGTGGGAAAGCAAAAATTTAAGTTACCATTGAGCGGAGAGAATTTTGAACTGCTTCTAGACCCAGCCCTGAAACTGACTAAGGTGTGGCCTCCGTGGAACAGATTATCTTGTCTCTAGGGTCTCTTTGAGTTCAGAAATTCTACAAGTTTATGAATTTACAATCCAGGTGGGGATATAAGACCAAGATAACTAGCAAACGATTTGAGGCCATTTATGACCAAAGGATAAAAGTTTTGTGGGGGTCAGGGAGAACTTTAATTGATGATTTAGACAGTAATTCCTAAAATGCCCAATCATGAAAATATCCTGAGGTTCTTTTTTCAATGTAAAGATTTCTGGGCCCTATCCCAGACCAACTGAATCACAGTCTCCCAAGAATCAGTATTTTTACCCAGCACCTCTGATTCTGGTCAATGGACTCTACCACTAGACATTTAGATTTAATTAGGGTGGTGTTTCAGGAGACAGTATTTTTTTTTTTTTTTTTTTGCGGTACGCAGGCCTCTCACTGTTGCGGCCTCTCCCATTGCGGAGCACAGGCTCCGGACGCGCAGGCTCAGCGGCCATGGCTCACGGGCCTAGCCGCTCCGTGGCATGTGGGATCTTCCCGGACCGGAGCACGAACCCGTGTCCCCTGCATCGGCAGGTGGACTCTCAACCACTGCGCCACCAGGGAAGCCCAGGGGGGAACAGTATTTTTTAAAAGCTCTACAGGTGGTTCTAATATAACCAGAGTTGAAAATCACTGGGTTAGATCATTGAATTGTTGGAAATTTTAAAAAAGGATCAGGTATTTGCACAGCCATATTCATAGCAGCATTATTTACAGTAGCCCAAAGATGGAAGTAACCCAAATGTCCTTTGACAGATGAATCGATAAACAAAGTGTGGAATATACACAGAATGGAATACTGTCAAGCCTTAGGAAGAAAGGAAATTCTGACACATGCTACAAACTGGATGAAGCTTGAAGACGTTCTGCTAAGTGAAATAAGCCAGACACAAAAAACCAAATATTGTATGATTCCATTTGTCTAGAGTAGTCACGCTCTCATAGAAACAAAGTAGAATGGTGATTACGAGGGGCTGGGAGGAGAGGGGGGATGGGCAGCTATTGATACATGAGTCTAGCTTCAGTTTTGCAGGATGAAAAAGATATGGAGGTTGGTTGCACAACAATGTGAATACACTTAATACTACTGATGGTAGTATTTAGTGTATTAATACATGGTTAAGATGGCAAATTGTAAGTTATATGGATTTTACCACAGGGTTAAGATTGTTAAACATGGCTAAGATGGTAAATTGTAAGTTATATGGATTTTACCACAGGGTTAAGATTGTTAAACATGGCTAAGATGGTAAATTGTAAGTTATATGGATTTTACCACAATCAAAAAAGAAATTTTTAAAGGGTAGGAATGGTAGATAAATAGCTTACTTGGTACCGCCCACATCCCCATCCCTGGCAGACATCGCTAATTGATTACTGAATACTCCCACACAGAGCCCAGGCCTTCCCAACCCCTGAACAGTGTGAGAAGAGATGGGGAGAAAGTGAAATGATTAAGGTTATATGACTGTGTGTTTGGCAGAGGGAGTGAAAGTGGGGACGAAACGAAGGAGATTAACCTCCAAGGTGGAAGGGAGTACTAGGGGGGAAAAAAGACACAATAAACGAAATCCCCTCAAACACAATATGCACTATCCTTTTTTTTTTAATTAATTTTTATTGGAGTATAGTTGCTTTACAATGTTGTGTTAGTTTCTGCTGTATAGCAAAGTGAATCAGCCACACGTATACATGTAACCTCACTTTTTTGGATTTCCTTCCCGTTTGGGTCACCACAGAGTACTGAGTAGAGTTCTGTGTACTATACAGTAGGTCCACATCTGTTATCTATTTTATATATAGTAGTGTATATATATGTCAATCCCAATCTCCCAATTCATCCCACCCCCTCTTCCCCGCCCCCCCCCGCGGTGTCCATATGTCCGTTCCCCACGTCTGTGTGCACTATCTATTCTTTAAAACACCACCTAGAGGGCAGAGGCCAAAAACTCCTTTTCTGTTGCCATGTTACAATATAGCCTTACCAGGGGACTAACTAGCCACAGGGGTCTGTTGGCAAGTGCCCTAGCGAGGACCCAGGGATGGGGCTGAAGGTCTGCCTGCCTCTGGAAGCCTTGGAGGGGCACCGCCTCCATCCCTCTGTCCTCAGATCCCTCTCCAGGATGCTACTGTGCACGGTGCTCCAGGCACAGACTTGGGTAAGTCCCTGTCCCCTGAGGCCCCGATGCACCAGCATGGCTGAGAGCCGTCTGAGGCGGGAGCCGCTTTATAGATGGGGAGGTGCTAGCAGAGGCTTTTTTGAGACATTCCACATGACAGTTGGCTAGACTAGGTTTCCACCTTTGCAGAGAAGGGTCGACTTTCTGCAAAGAGGAGGAGCCAGCACTTTTAAATGACTCACATCCCCTGGAGATGTTATCTCCCCTTCTCTCTTCCCAATCCCTTTTGTCTTTTAGAACCAGAGGAGACAAATGTGGTATCATGCTCTTCAATAATTCGGTTCGGGCTTCCGTGGTGGCGCAGTGGTTGAGAGTCCGCCTGCCGATGCAGGGGACGCAGGTTCGTGCCCCGCTCCGGGAGGATCCCACGTGCCGCGGAGAGGCTGGGCCCGTGAGCCATGGCCGCTGAGCCTGTGCGTCCGGAGCCTGTGCTCCGCAACGGGAGAGGCCGCCAACAGTGAGAGGCCCGCGTACCGCAAAAAAAATACAATAAAATAATAATTGGGTTCTTAATCCTGGCCTTAGCAAAGCCCAAAATCTATGAGGAAGGAAGCATGTGGTTCAAACTCAGGGTGTGGGTGTTTATCTGTTTGGAGAAGGTCGGGTTGTTCCCAGAATAATCGTTACTACAAAGGCAAATCACTGCGTGAAGATTTGCTCCCTGCTTTCGCACTAATTAGTATACAAAAGGGAGGAGGAGGGGGGATGCGAAGCAGAGGGCAGCCACCAGCTGTGAAGATTTGTTATGTTAATTAAACAGGTTGGGACAGGAAAACCAGAGTCAGGTGTGATCTGTCCTAGGTGCCCAGCCTGGTCCTGTGATGCCCAGGGAGTTGGGGGGATGTGGTCGGGGGAGGGCCACCGCCTCCCCTCGGGCTGCCCCTCCTGCCCTAACACCAAGGGGTCAGCACTGAAGTCCTAAAATTCCTTCCAATGGACACTAAGAAGCAGCTCTCACTCCAACCCCAGAAACCTACTTGAGGCACCTGGGAACCACAAACAGTGTGGAGAGGCTTCTCTGTCATGGCCACAAGCGCTCTGCCAGGTCGAGGCATCACCAGAAAGCTTTCCTGTGGCGTCACGGCTGTATTTTATGTCGGCTTTAATTGTACGTTTGTAAGAGAGGATAAATGAGTTAGTGAGCAGGGGGACACCGAGGGGAAATATGGAGCAGAGCTGAGAGTCTAGTGATAAAGCATAATGGAGCTCTACTACTAAGGAAGTAACTCTGCTTTTAAAAACGGGGTTGCAAGTCTGGGCAGCTGCTAAGTGCACTCAAAAACAGGTTGATGTGCCTGCTTTCAACCTCTTCATTTTTCCGGCACCCAAAGAAGCCACCTTGCCAATACACCTGCTTCTTGAGGTGCCGAAGGCAATCTGTCTGCTTGTCACCTTCATTGGTGTCTGGGGATGGCTACAGTAGTCTGGGCAAACGCTATGACACCAAGTCCCCAGGCAGAGCCATGGGCTAGAAAACTTTACAATTGCCTCCCTTGCTCCCTGGAAATTGTCCTTTCAAATGCAGGCGGCTCCACTAGACGCTGGGAGAGAGATGCACCATCAGAATCATGGGGATTTACAGCTGGAAGGCAACCCAGTCAGTGCATGATCTCACACTCTCATTTTGGAGGCAGTGGAACAGCTGAAAGGTGCAGTGACAGCACAGAGGGACAAATGGTCAGAAGCAGGGCCAGCCAAGAACCTGGGGCTCCACATCCAGCCCGTACTGGGGCCCCACTCAAGGAGACAGTCGATTCTTCTCCAGTCACTGTGGGGAATCACCCTGCATGCCTTTGGTTAACTCCCAGGACCTTGGAGAAGAGGGCAAAGGGCTGGAGATCATTCATCCACTGTGCCAACTGATTATGGAGGCCCTGCTGGGTGCCACAGATAGAATTCTGGGGACACAAAGACGGGACTCAAGTCTAGCAGAAAGAGTAGAGCCACAAACCAAAAATCGACCTGTAGTTATACCATGAGAGTGGGCACTGGAGCCCAGGAGAGGAAGCAGCAGGCTTCATGCGAGCTGGCAACGCCTTCCTGGAGGAGCTGGCATTTGAGCTGAGCCACAAACCCTCCCCTAATCAGCAGCCCTTTCCTTGGCCTTCCTTGTCCCTTTGGGGCACCACTCCTTGGAATTCGGCACCTTTATACTCGCCCTCTGGCTGCTCAGGACCCAAAGGTCTGCCCTCGCCAGGAATACCTTCTGGTCCCTCTTACTCTCCTTCAAAACTAACTTCCCATCTTATTGGGATGAGGAACACATTCTAAAAATGGGTGGTGACAGTTGCATGACTCCAAGTCATTGAATTGTACACTTAGAACGGTGAACTGTATAGTATGTAAATTATACCTCAATAAAGTTGTTTTTAAAAATTCCCAACATTTTTTATGTTATAGCACACAGAGTAAATGAGAGCATTTGCATCATGTCCTGGGGTAAACTGAAGAAAATTTAGAGTTTAGTAGGGAAAAAAAGCATTATATTTTATTTATATTAATAGAAGAAAAATAAAATACTAAGGTTGCAGAAAGGTACTAAATATTGAATTTACAGAAAATTTCCAAATGAAACGTTTTCAAATATGTAAGTGATACGCTTGAATTCGTGTCCATGAACATACTTGTAATAAACTCTCCCCATTCTCTCGGGGGGGGACACAGGTTGGAAATGGTTACATGTAACTTGGGCACAATGCTTTAATGACAATTCTTCACATTCTTGGTGATCTCTATCAACAAGAAACTTTGTTCACACAAGAGGTAAGACAAAATTTTAAATCATTTTTACAATCATTCAAAAGTCTACACTGTCACCACTTATTCAACGTAGTTTTGGAAGTTTTAGCCACAGCAATCAGAGAAGAAAAGGAAATAAAAGGAATCCAAATCGGAAAAGAAGAAGTAAAGCTGTCACTGTTTGCAGATGACATGATACTATACATAGAGAATCCTAAAGATGCTACCAGAAAACTACTAGAGCTAATCAATGAATTTGGTAAAGTTGCAGGATACAAAATTAATGCACAGAAATCTCTTGCATTCCTATACACTAATGATGAAAAATCTGAAAGTGAAATCAATAAAACACTCCCATTTACCACTGCAACAAAAAGAATAAAATATCTAGGAATAAACCTACCTAAGGAGACAAAAGACCTGTATGCAGAAAATTATAAGACACTGATGAAAGAAATTAAAGATGATACAAATAGATGGAGAGATATACCATGTTCTTGGATTGGAAGAATCAACATTGTGAAAATGACTCTACTACCCAAAGCAATCTACACATTCAATGCAATCCCTATCAAACTACCACTGGCATTTTTCACAGAACTAGAACAAAAAATTTCACAATTTGTATGGAAACAAAAAAGACCCCGAATAGCCAAAGCAATCTTGAGAACGAAAAACGGAGCTGGAGGAATCAGGCTCCCTGACTTCAGACTATATTACAAAGCTACAGTAATCAAGACAGTATGGTACTGCCACAAAGACAGAAAGATAGATCAATGGAACAAGATAGAAAGCCCAGAGATAAACCCACGCACATATGGTCACCTTATCTTTGATAAAGGAGGCAGGAATGTACAATGGAGAAAGGACAGCCCCTTCAATAAGTGGTGCTGGGAAAACTGGACAACTACATGTAAAAGTATGAGATTAGATCACTCCCTAACACCATACACAAAAATAAGCTCAAAATGGATTAAAGACCTAAATGTAAGGCCAGAAACTATCAAACTCTTAGAGGAAAACATAGGAAGAACACTCTATGACATAAATCACAGCAAGATCCTTTTTGACCCACCTCCTAGAGAAATGGAAATAAAAACAAAAATAAACAAATGGCACCTAATGAAACTTCAAAGCTTTTGCACAGCAAAGGAAACCATAAACAAGACCAAAAGACAACCCTCAGAATGGGAGAAAATATTTGCAAATGAAGCAACTGACAAAGGATTAATTTCCAAAATTTACAAGCAGCTCATGCAGCTCAATAACAAAAAAACAAACAACCCAATCCAAAAATGGGCAGAAGACCTAAATAGACATTTCTCCAAAGAAGATATACAGACTGCCAACAAACACGTGAAAGAATGCTCAACATCATTAATCATTAGAGAAATGCAAATCAAAACTACAATGAGATACCATCTCATACCAGTCAGAATGGCCATCATCAAAAAATCTAGAAACAATAAATGCTGGAGAGGGTGTGGAGAAAAGGGAACTCTCCTGCACTGCTGGTGGGAATGTGAATTGGTACAGCCACTATGGAGAACAGTATGGAGGTTCCTTAAAAAATTACAAATAGAACTACCATATGACCCAGCAATCCCACTACTGGGCATATACCCTAAGAAAACCATAAATCGAAAAGAGCCATGTACCAAAATGTTCATTGCAGCTCTATTTACAATAGCCCAGAGATGGAAACAACCTAAGTGTCCATCATCGGATGAATGGATAAAGAAGATGTGGCACATATATACAATGGAATATTACTCAGCCATAAAAAGAAATGAAATTGAGCTATTTGTAATGAGGTGGATAGACCTAGAGTCTGTCATACAGAGTGAAGTAAGTCAGAAAGAGAAAGACAAATACCGTATGCTAACACATATATATGGCATTTAAGAAAAAAAATGTCATGAAGAACCTAGGGGTAAGACAGGAATAAAGACACAGACCTACTGGAGAACGGACTTGAGGATATGGGGAGGGGGAAGGGTGAGGTGTGACAAAGCGGGAGAGAGGCATGGACATATATACACTACCAAATGTAAAATAGATAGCTAGTGGGAAGCAGCTGCATAGCACAGGGATATGGGCTCCGTGCTTTGTGACTGCCTGGAGGGGTGGGATAGGGAGGGTGGGAGGGCCGGAGATGCGGAAGGGAGGGGATGTGGGAACATATGTATATGTATGACTGATTCACTTTGTTATAAAGCAGAAGCTAGCACACCATTGTAGAGCAATTGTGCCCCAATAAAGATGTTATAAAAAAAAAAGTCTACACTGGAATTATACTGGAATAATCTAATAACTGTTTTTCTTTACTCTCAAATCAGTAATACTGACATTTTTGTGATAATGTAAAACGATTTCAAATTCAACCAACTTTTTCAAAATAATGATGACAAGGAGATCTGCAAAATGTACATAAATTATTAGAACAATCAGCCTACAGCTGGTTTGGATGCCACCGAAAAGTATAGAAGCTGTAAAAAGAATTAATCAGTGTATGTGAAGACTGTAGGAGTGGTGCCCACCAGGACACCCTGACCCCACACCTTGGATGACATACCTTGGTCCCTGGGCACCTGGGACACTAACCCCTTCCACTGCTCCCTGGGCCCTTGTCCTCAATGGGCAGTGGTGGTCCCCACAAGTGGCTGCTCCCACGGATGTCCAGGGAGTGGGGCAAGTGGTAGATGGGCTCATAGCAGTACTGGGGGCCAGGTCAACAGATCCCCTCCATTCATTCAGACACCCTCTGAGAGACACCTGAGGGCCAGCCTATCACCCCAGGCAGGAGGGATTCTGATCTTGGGGGGCACAGGCCGTGCTGATGCCTGCTAACACCTCCTGTGTTTGGACTCCCAGATAACCCGTGAACATTTCTTAAGAGGCTTCAACCATGCTGATGGTCAGCGATATCCATTTGGAGGCCCTTGGGGGGGTTCACTCGCTGGAGAGGCAGTGTGCTCAGAACAAGAGGAGCAGAGGGTTAAAAACATGAACTTGGAAAAATCTAGATTTAAGAAGTAGGTGGACAAGTACCACCTTGGGGAGAAAACAGAAGAGGAGGAAATCAAGTGCTGAGAGAGCACAGAATTTAAAGGAAGCGAGTAATTAGCCGAGAGAGAGAATAAAGTCTGAAGTGCTTCTAGGAGGAGGGGGACGAGAAGTAAGTGATGGGAAAATGATGGAAGTGATGGGAAAGTGGGCCTGAGGCTCAGGACAAGGTATACAGAGTTGGGGCAGGGGCAATGCTATTAAAGAAAAATGATTCATGACACTTGTTAAAGATGGTAATGAAAACTGTATTGAAGAGGGACCACTGCAATGGGGGCTCTGCAGTAGGGGAGAGATTGTTGCTGAAGACAACAGCAGAGTGGGCCAGAGTGATGATACCAAAGGTGGAGGATGAGGGCATTGATCAGATATCCAGGGTGATCAGGCACCAAGGGTGAGGAGATTTTTGCTAAACTGACTCAGCAGGATTTTCGCTAAGACTGGACTAAGCAGGTCAAGGACAGAGCCCAAGGTCAAGGATTAGACAAGAGGAGGACTCAGAGGAAACTGACTCAGGTACGGTCAAAGACATAGTCTTGCAAAAAAAAAAAAAAAAGGGCTTCCCTGGTGGCGCAGTGGTTGAGAGTCCGCCTGCCGATGCAGGGGACACGGGTTCGTGCCCCGGTCCGGGAAGATCCCACATGCCGCGGAGCGGCTGCACCCGTGAGCCATGGCCGCTGAGCCTGCGCGTCCGGAGCCTGTGCTCCGCAACGGGAGAGGCCACAACAGTGAGAGGCCCGCGTACCGCAAAAAAAAAAAAAAAAAAAAAGACATAGTCTTTGGGAATTTCCTGGCAGTCCGGTGGTTAAAACTTGGTGCTTTCACTGCCGTAGGCCTGGGTTTGATCCCTGGTCAGGGATCTAAGATCCCACAAGCTGCACAGTGTGGCCGGAAAAAAAAAGAAGAGAGAGAGAGAGTCTTTGTCAGAGTGGCCCCGTAGCTTCAGAAGGTGACACGGCCAGTGGAAGTAGTGCTTTTTGATTTTCTGGCCAGAGGAAAGGAGATTGTGAGGGGTGTTACTGGCGGGGCTGGGGAGAGAGCCAGGACCCAGAAGGGCAGGAGGTCAGGGATCCAGAAAGAAAGGTCTTCTTTTGGGGAAGGAAGGAGTTCCTTTGCCTTTGAGTTGGGAGCAAAGGTTTTCCCGTTGAGATAACAAGGAGATTCAAGGAGCCAAGAGCCACCAGCTAGTCAGTTGGTGCAACAGATGGGGACAGCCAGCCGATGGCAATGTTCCTTCATTATCCATGTGCCAGTGCTTTCTGGACAGCTGTTGTGCGCCAGCCTGGACACAAGTGAGGCATGGCCCTTTCCCATTAGGAGCTCAGAGTCCAGGGAACAAGCGAGCTATCAGACCACCACACAGCCAGCAGAAATGACCGGGAGATGGCAGGATGCTGACTAGCCATAGTAAAAGCACCCAACCCGCCTTAGAGGGAGGACGGAGGCCTCCTGAAGGAGAAGGAATTAGACAAGAAGAGGCAAAAACTATTCCAGGAAACTGCCCAGGGGCAAAATGGAACACAGCACATGTGGGAACTGAAAGTGTTCAGTTTGGATGCAGGCACAGCAGAGAAAGCCAGAAGGTGATGGCCAGAGAGATAAGGCAGGAGTCAGATGATGAAGCACATTATCGTCTGAGTTAAGGGCCCTGAAGTCTGCCTAAGGTTCTTCCCAGTCTTTGGAATAAAGAGATCCATTCAAAGGAGGAAGCCTTTCTCTGTCCTGCTAGACTCTCAGGACTTTTAATCCACAAAGAAAAATAGTGGGGTATTAGGTCAATCAGAAGATACAATGTTTGGATCAGATGGACAAAGTAAAGTGCCCTGAAGATCAAAGCCCTTACAGACAAGGTTCATTGGGTTCAGTTGTTGTCCTGGTTCTTTTCTTTCTTTGCAGGGGTTACACAGAGCGCAGATGGGCCGTAACTACTTTTCCTCAAACACCAGTTTTGTGTCTTATTCCCAACTCAAGAATCTTTTGAGGTTCCCCACTGCCTGTCCATCAAGTCTGAGTTTCCTTGTTTGGGTTTTAAGGTTCTCCCTTAGCTGATTCACTCCTCGCTTTCCTTCTTTTACCTACCACGGACCTCCCAATCAGCTTTCTTGACATCAACACATTTATGGATTGCCTTAGAAGACAAAGACCCTGCAGTGAGAGTTTACATGTTGTTCAAGAGAATTTCATAACCTAAGAAAGCAAAAAAGTGTCAGAAGGTGTGAGGAGAGTGAGACTGCCTCAAGAGTTGAGAAGAGAGAGTCATAGGAGACTTACACACCTGTGCATCCCTGCCTCTGCACCTCTGGAAACTGCTTGATGTCTGGTGGCTGACAAGGAGGTGAGATCAAAGGAATAAGGAAGAATATTTGATCGTGATTGTGAAAATGAAGGATCAGTAAAGCATAATTGTAAACAGCATGGTCTCTGAAGCAACGCAGGCCTTCCTTGGCCTTTAGCAATTTAGATAACCCCCTCTGAGCCTCATTTTCCCATGTGGACAAATCTGATAATCATATCTACTTACAAGGTTATTATGGAGAGTAAGTTAAATGAGATGCTATATGCCAAGTACTTGAAGCATGCAACACAATGCCTAGCAGATATTCAATAAAATGTAGTCACTAGTATTCATTATCATCATATTCTGAAAAAGAATATAGATGACATGGTAGCTAGATATCTGTCTCAGGACTCCTATTGCTTTTCCACACGACAGCTGGTGTGGCCTTGTGTGAGTTACTTCAACTTCTCTGTTCCTCGTTTTCTTAATCCATAAAATGGGGAAAATACCAGGTACCACAGACGTCACTGTGAGGAATATAATTCGTATCAGTGTAAGCAGATAGGGTAGGGGGTACCCGGAGAAAGAGAACCAGGAATGGCTTGCTTGACATAAAAGAACCAATTTTGGCCTAAGCCATTTTGTGATCTAAGCCTGGCCACAATGCTTGCCCTTGAACAGGTCTCAGCAATTAACAATCTTAAGGGAGGGAATGCAGAAACAAGGGAGGAGCAGTAAGAAACAATAGTGCAGCCTTGGGGCAGGGTCCTGGTTCCTCGAGTGATATACATAATAATATATCTTTGAGTTCTGCGGGAACTAAGTCTCCCATCCAGGTGGAGGATGGAATGATGATGTTGACCTCTGCCCCAATTCTATGCTGAATTCTCCTCTGCTCAAGCCCCTTCATGAATATGTATGTACCCTTAGCTTAAAACTTCCTCACTTTAGCTGTTCAGGGTGACACTGCTTTGGGAAAGATCCCTGGTGTTCTCCTTACTTGCTACAAGTAATAATAAATCCTTCCTTCTCCCAGTCTTTGGCTTGGTTGTGTCTGTTGGGTCGACACCCACCAAGAGGCAAACCCAGTTTTCAGGTAACATCGTCAGTGAAATGTGAAAGGAGGAGAAGTTTTGAGTGGGGTGAGGAAGAGGAAGGCTTACACAGCTGCTTCCGCCCTCAGTTCTCAGTGATGCTGGCATATAAATAGGCAGTAGAACAAAGTCCAGAAATAGATCCAAATACATTATGGGACATTATGATCGTCTCTCCAATCAGTGGAGGAAAATGGAGCATGCAATAAATGGAGTAGAGACCACTGGACTGCCGTCTGGAAAAGCTGGCTCTAGCCCTCCATCCCCTTTGATGAGGAGGGAGTGAACTGGGCAGATGGGGAACAGAGGTGGGACAGTTTGCTCTCCATGCTTTCATAAATTTTTGAAGTTGGACCTATTCTAAAGTATTGCCTACTTAAAAAAGTTAAAGGGCAGGGCTTCCCTGGTGGTGCAGTGGTTGAGAGTCCGCCTGCCGATGCAGGGGATACGGGTTCGTGCCCCCGTCCGGGAAGATCCCACATGCCGCGGAGCGGCTGCGCCCGTGAGCCATGGCCACTGAGCCTGCGCGTCCGGAGCCTGTGCTCCGCAACGGGAGAGGCCACAGCAGAGAGAGGCCCGCATACCGCAAAAAAAAAAAAAAAGTTAAAGGGCAAGAAAAGATAGACAAACAAATAGTTCTCCCAAATGATGAAAGATGGATTGTCCAGGAGAAGAGCCCGGAATCCCATAGATGGGACCAGTTTCTTACGGAAGTGAGCACGCTGTCCTTACAATAGGCTGAGCAACACAGGGACAGTCAGGGCTGGCTGTGCAAAACCTAGAAAAAGGCTCTAGGGCTCTTGGGGTCCCTGCCTGTCATTGGCCATAGCGTCACAACTTCAATGCAAGTTCAAGCACTATCCGGGAAGGGGTACAGTGTGTGTGCCGGTTTTCCCAGAAGTGCAGTGAAGTTTGCCAGATTGAAAGAAATCAGAACTACAGAAGGTATAGGACTGGACAAGTAAGTCTGACAGGAGGTACAGACACAGGGCCTGCGGGTACCACTGAAGCCTGTCAGACCCAAAGAAAGGGAGGAGTAACAGGGAGAGGGAGTCCAGGGGGATCTCAGAGACAGAAGCACTGAGCAGTCACCAAGAGGGGCGGGGGAAGGAGACCAAGGGACCTTTCCCCAAGCTCACCCACTACTAGGCCTGGTCTTAGATGAGTCAGGCCTTCCAAAGAAGCTGGAGGCTGCACGTACTTGGCCCCAGAAAATCCTCTCAGGCCTCACTGTCCTCAGCAGTAATTTAGGTTCAAGTGCCCAACTGGTAAAAGTTTACACCTCCCAGATTTGAGAGACCCCCGGCGCTCTTCACTCCCACAGAAGTGAAGTCCCACGGAACTCTCCCAGGGGAATTGCTCGTTCCAATGCCCTCCTGCACAAAGCAGGAGGCCTTGTCCAACTGTCCCAGGCTTTGATTTGTACCTCCCACTGGTACTTCCTAAGAGGACTCACTGCACATGGCAGAATGGTCCCTCAGTGGGTTCCAGGTAACAAGCAAGAAAAAAAGGAGTGCAAAATCAATGCAGCCCATAAATTCTCATTCCCTTGACTCTCCCTGCAGCTACAAGGACCAGAGTCTAATTCAACTGATGTGGAAGGCACTGCTGAGGAATTGTTTCATTAACGTTTTTCCTGGTTATAAAAGAACTCTATTTCTTGCCCTTCTGGGTCTTACCCTGGAGATAAGACACAATGACAGCAGCCTTACTTATAAAAATATCCAAAAATATAGGATGAAATATAAGAAAAAGAATTCAAACACCAATTATCCTACCACCAGGGTAACACTGTTCTATTGGTATATGTGTTTCTGATCTTTTTATAAAAGCCTGGTTGATATAATTTGGATGATATGATATACTAAATGAATAGCATTAATATACTATTAATACATGTAAATATATTAATAATAGCAGTAACATATTAATATATAACATAAATATTATATATTGATATTAATATATCATTAATATATTATATAAGGATATATTAATATATTATTAATCATATATTAATGTATACGAATAAATTAATTGACCGTGGACTCAAATTCCTTATAATGTTTAGTGGTTACATAATATCCCATTCAAAAGATATGATGAAATTTATTTACTCAATCCCACAATGTTGGACTTCTTTTTGGTAGTCAGTTTTTACTAATCTAAATAATGTTTAATAGATAATGTTTTACCTAACGATGGACCCACACACCAGATCAATCCTCTAGGAAAAAACTCCCCAATCTTAAGATTACTAGGTCAAAGGATATGTAGATTTTTAAGGCAATACAAAGTGCCAAACTGTCTGCAAGAAAAATTATATCCATTTACACACCCCAGCCAACCGTAGATTTTAACTTTTACTCTCTATATCAAACTCCAAAACCACTTCCTAGCTGAACTGTTGCCTCTAGGACTAGAAAGAGGGTGGTGTCCCATCAGCGTGATGCCTGTGAGATTCATCAGTCTGTAAGGAGAGACAGATCTGAAACCAACCAGGGAGGAGGAATGCAGTGGGCATGTGCTTTTTGATTCCCAGCCTCCAGTAACCCTGTTTCTGCTAATAGCTGCCTAGGGATCCACCTGAGGGCTTTTTTCTTGACAGCAAATATGTGGTGTCTTTTACAACTGGATATCCACATGAAAAAGAATGAAGTGGAATCCATTCCTCACTCCAAACACACACAAAAAAACTCAAAATGGATCATAGACCTACATGTAAGAGCTACACTAGAAAAACTCTTTGAAGAAAAGATAGTAAATCTTCATGACCTTGGGTTAGGCAAAGCCTTCTTAAGTATGACACCAAAAGCATAGGGAACAGAAAGAAAAATAGGTAAATGGGACTTCATCAAAATTAAAAGTTTTTGTGTTTCAAAGGACACCACCAAGAAAGTGAAAAAGCAATCCACACAATGGAGAAAATATCTGCAAATTATATATTATCTGATAAGGGACTTGTATCTAGAGTACACAAAGAATTCTTATAACTCAGTAATAAAAAGACCAAAAAAAAAAACACTTTAAAATGAGCAAGGATGTGAATAGTCATTTTTTCCAAAGAACATATACAAATGGCCAATAAGCACATGAAAAGATATTTGTATATCAGGAAAAAGTGAGAGAGAGGCATGGACATTCATATACTACCAAACATAAAATAGATAGGTAGTGGGAAGCAGCCGCATAGCACAGGGAGATCAGCTCGATGCTTTGTGACCGCCTGGAGGGGTGGGATAGGGAGGGTGGGAGGGAGACGCAAGAGGGAAGAGATATGGGAACATATGTATATGTATAACTGATTCACTTTGTTATGAAGCAGAAACTAACACACCATTTTAAAGCAATTATACTCCAATAAAGATGTGAAAAAATGAAAAAAGGGGGCAGGATGACGATGATCATAAGAGGGATGATAACAAGTGGTGGTGAGGATGTGGAGGAACTGGAACGCTAGCACATTGCTGCTGAGAATGTAAATGTTGCAGCCACTTTGGAAAATTGTCTGGCATTTACCATACGACCTAGCAATTCCATTCCTAGGTATACAGCCAAGAGAAATGAAAACATAGGTCCAAAACTTCCACATGAATATTTATAGCAGCTTTATCACTATAGCTGCTAAACAATGGAAACAACTCAAACGTCCATCTCCTGCTGAATAGATAAACAAAATGTGGCATACTCATACAATGGATTACAATTTGTCAATAAAAAGAAATAAAGCACTGATTTACGCTACAACATGGATGACCTTGAAAACATATGTTAAGTGAAAGAAGCCAGTTACAAAAGGCCACATAGTATGTGATTTCATTTCTATCAAATGTCCAGAATAGGCAAATGAGTAGAGACAGAAAACAGATTAGTAATTGCCTAGTGCTAGTAGGAGGAGAAGAGTGAGGGGGAGTGATTGCTAGTGTGTATGGGGTTTCCCTGGGGTGATAAAAGTGTTCTAAACATAGATTATGGTGAGAGTTGCATAACTTTATGAATATACTAAATACAATTGCATTGCACACTTTAAATGAGTAAATGGTATGTGAATTATATCTTTTTCTTTTTGAATTTTATTTTTCTATACAGGAGGTTCTTATTAGTTACCTATTTTATACATATTAGTGTATAAACGTCAATCCCAATCTCCCAATTCATCCCACAACCACGACCCCCCACCCCGGCATTTTCCCCCCTTGGTGTCCATGTGTTTGCTCTCTACATCCGTGTCTCCATTTCTGCCCTGCAAACCGGTTCATCTGTACCATTTTTCTAGGTTCCACAGATATGCATTAATATATAATATTTGTTTTTCTCTTTCTGACTTACTTCACTCTGTATGACAGTCTCTAGATCCATCCATGTCTCTACAAATGACCCAATTTCGTTCCTTTTTATGGCTGAGTAATATTCCATTGTATAATATGTACCACATCTTTATCCATTCGTCTGTTGATGGGCATTTAGGTCGCTTCCATGACTGGGTTTTCGTAAATAGTGCTGCAATGAACATTGCGGTGCATGTGTCTTTTTGAATTATGGTTTTATCTGGGTATATACCCAGTAGTAGGATTGCTGAGTCATATGGTAATTCTATATTTAGTTTTTTAAGGAACCTCCATACTGTTCTGCATAGTGGCTGTACCAATTTACATTCCCACCAACAGTGCAAGAGGGTTCCCTATTCTCCAAACCCTCTCCAGCATTTGTTCTTTGTAGATTGTTGGATGATCCCCATTCTAACTGGTATGAGGAGATACCTCATTGTAGTTTTGATTTGCGTTTCTCTAATAATTAGTGATCTTGACCAGTTTTTCATGTGCTTCTTGGCCATCTGTATGTCTGCTTCGGAGAAATGTCTATTTAGGTCTTCTGTCCCTTTTTGGATTGACTTGTTAGTTTTTTTTAATATTGAGCTGCATGAGCTATTTATATATTTTGGAGATTAATCCTTTCTCTGTTGATTCATTAGCAAATATTTTCTCCCATTCTGAGGGTTGTCTTTTTGTCTTGTTTGTAGCTTCCTTTGCTTTGCAAAAGCTTTTAACTTTCATTAGGTCCCATTTGTTTATTTTTATTTCCATTACTCAAGGAGGTGAAAAAAAAAAAGATCTTGCTGTAATTTATGTCAAAGAGTGTTCCTCCTATGTTTTCCTGTAAGAGTTTTATAGTGTCCGGTCTTACATTTAGGTCTCTAATCCATTTTGAGTTTATTTTTGCGTATGGTGTTAGGGAGTGTTCTAATTTCATTCTTTTACATGTAGCTATCCAGTTTTCGCAGCACCACTTATTGAAGAGACTGTCTTTTCTCCATTGTATATCCTTGCCTCCTTTGTCATAGATTAGTTGACCATAGGTGTGTGGGTTTATCTCTGGGCTTTCTATCCTGTTCCATTCATCTATATTTCTGTTCTTGTGCCAGTACCATATTGTTTTGATTACTGTAGCTTTGTAGTACAGTCTGAAGTCAGGGAGTCTGCTTCCTCCAGCTTCGTTTTTTTCCCTCAAGACCTCTTTGGGTATTTGGAGTCTTTTGTGTCTCCATACAAATTTTAAGATTACTTTTCTACTTCTGTAAAAAATGCCATTGGTAATTTGACAGGGATTGCATTGAATCTGTAGATTGCTTTGGGGAGTATAGTCATTTTCACAATATTGATTCTTCCAATCCAAGAACATGGTATATCTCTCCATGTATTTGTGTCATCTTTGATTTCTTTCATTAGTATCTTATAGTTTTCTGAGTACAGGTCTTTTACCGCCTTAGGTAGGTTTATTCCTAGGTATTTTATTATTTTTGTTGCAATGGTGCATGGGATTGTTTCCTTAATTTCTCTTTCTGATCTTTCATTTCAATCTCTTTCATGCAAGAGATTTCTGTGCATTAATTTTGTATCCTGCAACTTTACCAAATTCATTGATTAGCTCTAGTAGTTTTCTGGTGATATCTTTAGGATTTTCTATGTATAGTATCATGTCATCTGCAAACAGTGACAGTTTAACTTCTCCTTTTCCAATTTGTACTCCTTTTCTTTCTTTTTCTTCTCTGATTGCCATGGCTAGGATTTCCAAAACTGTGTTGAATAAGGGTGGCAAGAGTGGACATCCTTGTCTTGTTCCTGATCTTAGAGAAAGTGGTTTCAGTTTTTCACCATTGAGAATGATGTTTGCTGTGGGTTTGTCATATATGGCCTTTATTATGTTGAGGTAGGTTCCCTCTATGCCCACTTTCTGGAGAGTTTTCATCATAAATTCGTGTTGAATTTTGTCAAAAGCCTTTTCAGCATCTACTGAGATGATCTTATGGTTTTTATTCTTCAGTTTGTTATTATGGTGAATCACATTGATTGATTTGTGTATACTGAAGAATCCTTGCATCCCTGGGATAAATCCCACTTGAGTATGGTGTACCATCCTTTTAGTGTGTTGTTGGATTCTGTTTGCTAGTATTTGGTTGAGGATTTTTGCATCTATATTCATCAGTGATATTGGTATGTCATTTTCTTTTTTTTGTAGTATCTTTGTCTGGCTTTGGTATGAGGGTGATGGTGACCTCACAGAATGAGTTTGGGAGTGTTCCTTCCTCTGCAATTTTTTGGAAGAGTTTGAGTAGGATGGGTGTTAGGTCTTCTCTAAATGTTTGATAGAATTCATCTGTGAAGCCATCTGGTCCTGGACTTTTGTTTGTTGGAAGAATTTTAATCACTGTATCAATTTCATTACTTGTGATTGGTCTGTTCATATTTTCTATTTCTTCCTGGTTCAGTTTTGGAAGGGTATACCTTTCTAAGAATTTGTCCATTTCTTCCAGGTTGTCCATTTTATTGGCATAGAGTTGCTTATAGTAGTCTCTTAGGTTGTTTTGTATTTCAGCAGTGTTCACTATAACTTCTCCTTTTTCATTTCTACTTTTATTGATATGAGTCCTCTCCCTCTTTTCTTGATAAGTCTAGCTAAAGGTTTATCAATTTTGTTTATCTTCTCAAAGAACCAGCTTTTAGTTTTATTGATCTTTGCTATTGTTTTCTTTGTTTCTATTTCATTCATTTCTGCTCTGATCTTTATGATTTCTTTCCTTCTACTAACTTTGGGTTTTGTTTGTTCTTTTTCTAGTTCCTTTAGGTGTAAGGTTAGATTGTTTATTTGAGATTTTTCTTGTTTCTTGAGGTAGGCTTATATTGCTATAAACTTCCCTCTTAGAACTGCTTTTGCTGCATCCCATAGGTTTTGGATTGTCGTGTTTTCGTTGTAATTTGTCTCTAGGTATTTTTTGATGTCCTCTTTGATTTCCTCAGTGATCTCTTGGTTACTTAGTAATGTATTGTTTAGCCTCCAAGTGTTTGTGTTTTTTACATTTTTTCCCCTGTAATTGATTTCTAACCTCATAGCATCATGGTCAGAAAAGATGCTTGATACGATTTCAAATTTCTTAAATTTACTGAGGCTTGATTTGTGACCCCAGATGTGATCTATCCTGGAGAATGTTCCATGTGCACTTGAGAAGAAAGTGTAATCTGCTGTTTTTGGATGGAATGTTCTATAAATATCAATTAAATCTATCTGGTCTATTGTGTCATTTAAAGCTTCTGTTTCCTTATTATTTTCTGTCTGGATGTTCTGTCCATTGGTGTAAGTGAGGTGTTAAAGTCCACCAGTATTACTGTGTTACTGTTGATTTCCTCTTTTATAGCTGTTAGCATTTGCCTTATGTATTGAGGTGCTCCTATGTTGGGTGCATATATATATATATATATATATATATATATATATATAATTGTTATATCTTCTTCTTGGATTGATCACTTGATCATTATGTAGTGTCCTTCCTTGTCTCTTGTAACATCCTTTATTTTAAAGTCTGTTTTATCTGATATGAGTGTTGCTACTCCAGCTTTCTTTTGATTTCCATTTGCATGGAATATCTTTTTCCATCCCCTCACTTTCAGTCTGTATGTGTTCCTAGGTCTGAAGTGGGTCTCTTGTAGACAGCATATACATATGGGTCTTGTTTTTGTATCCATTCAGCGAGCCTCTGTCTTTTGGTTGGAGCATCTAATCCATTCATGTTTAAGGTAATTATCGATCTGTATGTTCATATTACCATTTTCTTAATTGTTATGTTTTTGTCGGTCCTTTTCTTCTCTTGGGTTTCCCACTTAGAGAAGTTCCTTTAACATTTGTTGTAGAGCTGGTTTGGTGGTGCTGAATTCTCTTAGCTTTTGATTGTCTGTGAAGCTTTTGATTTCTCCATCAAATCTGAATGAGATACTGCTGGGTAGAGTAAACTTGGTTGTAGATTCTTCCTTTTCATCACTTTAAATATGCCATGCCACTCTCTTCTGGCTTGTAGAGTTCCTGCTGAGAAATCAGCTGTTAACCTTATGGGAGTTCCCCTGTATGTTATTTGTCATTTTTCCCTTGTTTCTTTCAATAATTTTTGTCTTTAATTTTTGTCAGTTTGATTACTATGTGTCTTGGCATGTTTCTCCTTGGGTTTATCATGCCTGGGACTCTCTGCATTTCCTGGACTTGGTTGTCTCTTTCCTTTCCCATGTTAGGGAAGTTTTTGACTATAATCTCTTCAAATATTTTCTCGGGACCTTTCTCTCTCTCTTCTCCTTCTGCGACCCCTATAATGAGAATGTTGTGTTTAATGTTGTGCCAGAGGTCT
Source organism: Phocoena phocoena (assembly GCF_963924675.1). Lineage (NCBI taxonomy): Eukaryota > Metazoa > Chordata > Mammalia > Artiodactyla > Phocoenidae > Phocoena > Phocoena phocoena. The sequence continues at coordinate 22,141,530 of NC_089225.1, read as the reverse complement.
CTTAGCCTGTCTTCATTTCTTTTCATTCTTTCTTCTTTATTCTGTTCTGCAGCAGTGAATTCCACCATTCTTTCAGGTAACTTATCCATTCTTCTGCCTCAGTTATTCTGCTATTGATTCCTTCTAGTCTAGTTTTCATTTCAGTTATTGTATTGTTCTTCTCTGTTTCTTTGTTCTTTAATTCTTCTAGGTGTTTGTTCTTTAATTCTTCTACATCTTTGTTAAACATTTCTAGCATCTTCTAGATCTTTGCCTCCATTCTTTTTTCTGAGGTCCTGGATCATCTTCACTATCATTATTCTGAATGCTTCTTCTGGAAGGTTGCCTATCTCCACTTCATTTAGTTGTTTTCTGGGGTTTTATCTTGTTCCTTCATCTGGTACAAAGTCCTCTGCCTTTTCATTTTGTCTATCTTTCTGTGAATGTGGCTTTCCTTCCACAGACTGCAGAACTGTAGTACTTCTTGCTTCTGCTGTCTGCGCTCTGGTGGATGAGGCTATCAAAGAGGCTTGTGCAAGCTTCCTGATGGGAGGGACAGGTGGTGGGTAGAGCTGGTTGTTGCTCTGGTGGGCAGAGCTAAATAAAACTTTAATCCACTTGTCTGCTGATGGGTGGGGCTGGGTTCCCTCCCTGTTGGTTGTTTGGCCTGAGGCAACCCAACACTGGAGCCTACCTGGGCTCTTTGGTTGGGCTAATGGCAGACTCTGGGAGGGCTCACGCCAAGGAGTAGTTCCCAGAACTTCTGCTGCCAGTGTCCTTGTCCTCACAGTGACACACAGCCACCCCCTGCCTCTGCAGGAGACCCTCCCACACTAGCAAGTAGGTCTGGTTCAGTCTCCTATGGGGTCACTGCTCCTTCTCCTGGGTCCCGATGTGCACACTACTTTGTGTGTGCCCTCCAAGAGTGGAGTCTCTGTTTCCCCCAGTCCTGTCAAAATCCTGCAATCAAATCCCCTAGCCTTCAAAGTCTGATTCTCTAGGAATTCCTCCTCCCATTGCCGGACTCCCAGGTTGGGAAGCCTGATGTGGGAATCAGAACCTTCACTCCAGTGGGTGGACTTCTGTGGTATAAGTGTTCTCCAGTTTGTGAGTCACCCACCTAGTGGTTATAGGATTTGATTTTATTGTGATTGCGCCCCTCCTACCATCTCATTGCATCTTCTCCTTTGTCTTTGGATGTGGGATACCTTTTTTGGTGAGTTCCAGTGTCTTCCTGTTGATGATTGTTCAGCAGTTAGTTGTGATTCCGGTGCTCCTGCAAGAGGGAGTGAGCACACGTCCTTCTACTCCGCCCTGAATTATATCTTAATAAAGCCATTAGAAAACTGTTGTATGCCTTTGGAAGAGATACCATTAGTGATGCTGGGCAGGAAAGAAGACCCTACCACATTTTCTCATTTCACTCACCCCCTATGATAACTATGAGAGAGATCATGAGAACTATGATAACTGTGGCTGGGCTACATGTTTCACGAGCCTAATCTGAGCCCACTTCTTCCCCTCCTGGCTTCTCCCTTGCAGCTATGAACTATTCCCAAGCCTTCCATACTTTCTCTGCCACACAGAAGCTGAAGAAGACATTGCATACTGATTTTCAAAAACACACTGTCAAAACTCACAGATGACACACTGAAACCACCCTACCTTCTATAGGCTTTGTTTCTAGGAATGTATCCTCTGTGAAGGCTTGGGCTGTTGACCCTGCAAAGTCCCCACCCTAGTACTTAGGCTGAGCTAGGGTGCAGCACTTCTCGATTACAGAGATGGCATATCCCACCTCCCCACACCACCCCCAATGATACCCACCATGAAGACACATCTGAGAAACGCCTAGAGCAATGCTTCTCAATCTACAATGTGCCTACAAATCACTGGGGATCTGAAGTCTCATTTCTACAGAGCTTTCTGCTGTGTTCAATACGTCCAGGGCTCTTGTCTTGGCTTATTAATATTCCAAGGAAGAGGCTAGTTGAGCCAATATTGCACTCATTAAGATCTTTCTCCCTTTAAGCCACTCTCCTTAGTACAGTGGTGTGAAAAGCAGAATCAGCATCACCTGGAAACTTGTTAGAAAAGCAAATTTTCAGGCTCCAGCCAGAGCTACTGAATCAGGAACAATGAAGTCATTTGAACAAGTCCTGCAGGTGATTCTGCTAGTCACTAGAGTTTGAGACCCACTGTCTTAGAACAACAGAAGATGTCTAAATGTGGACGCCTGCACACGCGCGCGCACGCACACACACACACACACCGTGTATGCACCATCCAGCCCCTGCCCCTACTCCCCTGGCCTTGTTTCAATGCCTCTCATGTGTCTTTTTTTCTTTTTGCCTCTAATGTGTCTTGAAGCCTTCCTAATTGCTATTCTTTTCACCTTGTGAGCAAAGAGGAACTTTTTTTATTATGAAGAAAGTTCTACTTTCTTGGTGGGCAGAACACATAACCTTCAGTAGGTTTTGTTCAGCTCTGCCTTGAATGCTGGAGGGGTCCTCCTTATTCTGTAACTTAAGGAAGAAGGCATCCATTGCCCTGAAAAGGGCTTTTGTGGGGGCTTCCCTGGTGGCGCAATGGTTGAGAGTCCGCCTGCCGATGCAGGGGACACGGGTTTGTGCCCCGGTTGGGGAGGATCCCACATGCCGCGAAGCGGCTGGGCCCATGAGCCATGGCCGCTGAGCCTGCGCGTCTGGAGCCTGTGCTCCGCAACGGGAGAGGCCACAACAGTGAGAGGCCCGCGTACCGCAAAAAAAAAAAAAAAAAGGGCTTTTGTGGAACTGGTTTCAACATCCTTCCCGTGTAGGCCCTGGGAAGCCAACACCATCCCCGGCAGAAGAGAGGGGTTAGGGCGCCTCAGGGAAGAGAGAGAGCTGAGCGCTGCCCGCTTCCTCTTCTTCTGAGTCAACACGTTTTAGAAGTTCTCCTCTGTTCTGCATTGGGGTGAAGTCAGCCAGCAGGAAAGGGAACCAGGCGGAGGGAAACCAATGCCACGTGGGGTGGGAGCCTGAACTGGTGACCCGGCCTCAGTACACGCACAGGCCTAAAGGGTCACAGGAAAAGATAGCTTTGGCCTGAGCCAGTCACATGGGCACAGAGGCTATGCTTTGGGACTGGGGGCCGAGCACACCCAAGTCTTGCTTCATCGTGTTAGCCAGAAAGTCTCCTCCACGGCTGTTTCCCCAGAACCTAGCCCAGTGCTGGTACAAGGGAGAAATGCAATAACTACTCCTGTGAACGGCCTGCCTGCAAACTCACCCAGAATAATCAGCCAGCCCTTGTTAATTGTGACAAGTTTACAAACTGCTCTAAACCTCAATTTTCCTCAACTGACCAGGAAACTGAAGCCCCCAAAAGTTGAGTGACTTTTCCATGTCACATGGCCAACCAGGGGCAGAACCAGCCTAGAACCTAGACCTTCAGACCCCCAGAGCCTTCACCACCCCCTCCATGTGTCACACCCCAGGTGAAGTCCCCATGGCCAGTACTCACTGCTTTTCTATCAGATTCAAGATATAGCTGGGGAAATAGTTCAGGGCCTGAATTTTTTTAAATTAATATTATAGTTTGGTGAGGAGGAAGAGGGCCTCTGAGAAAAGTAAGTCATTTCAATCCCAAAGCTATTTTTAATCGCCTTGGGTCTTCGTAACCTCCAGCACCAAGCACTGTGAATATTGCTGATAGAATGGCACCGCATTGAGCTGGAGATAGCAGACCTAGTCTATGATCCAGTTCTCTGAACTCTACTCAAACATGAAGAGCTATAAAACTGCAAAACGTGATTGGGGCTGATTTCTTGTAAGCACTGCCTAACCAATGAGAAGGGGCGCAGTGACAATCCGCATGGCTGGGTTTTGTTTTTTGGGTTTTACACTAGAAGAAAGACTTGCTATTTCATACAAGGTCAAACATTCATAAGAAGAAGAATAGAAAACCTCTCTTAAAGAAAAAGAAAAAAGAAAACCCCTTGAATAAGTATAAATATTGAATAGATGCTATACAGGTGCCTGGAAATAAAATGATTTTCTAAAATTACCAGAATGCATTATTTACTGTACATGTCACTGAGGTAGAAGAATAGCATACTAGGAAAAGCAGAGGGTTAAAGGATTTTTTATGAGATTCACAAGCAGTTCAGATGCAGTACCTCTGAGCAAAGGCTTCAGGTCTCCTCTCCGAGGGTTATGTGGGCAGCCTCTAGGTCTCAGCATGTTGTCACCCCAGTTGCAATGACAATGTCCAGAAGGACCCAGAGGCTACTGCTATTCAGGAAATCTACTCCTAAAAGGAAAGAACCCCCCTTCCAGTACTAATAAAAAGCTTCAGGTAATAATGTCAATAGCAACTATTGTTCTATTATAAATAATTTTGCTATATTTTCCAATCATTTTTAAACTTGAAGAACTTTTATATTCATCATCAATCCGCCCATGCAACAAACCTATGAGGTATCTAGACCAGGCCAAGCTTATTTATTTGTTTTGAGCACCTACCCTGTACCAGGCAACAAGGAACAATGAAGAACAAAACAAAAATGTCCCTGCCCAAATGAAGCCAACAGTGTCGTGGGAGAGTAGGTATTAAATAGTAATTCCACATGGAGAAGACTTTGCTCTTTCTATCCATCATGCAGGAATCATTTATGAAAAGCCTGCTTCCTATTACACTCTTACAAGGCACCATGACTCAAAGATGACCAAGACATAGGCTCAGCGTGTAGGAACCTCCTCTCTAGTTGGGAAGAGAGACTCCAAAAAAAAAAAAAAAAGTCATCAGAAAAAAAAGCATTTGAGCTGGATGTGAAAAAACTGGTAGGATATTTACTTTTCCAAGAAAAGGAACCTTCTGGGCAGAAGAGCAAAGAGCATGTTGTGGTCAGGTGTGAGGGAGATTTGGGGCTGGAGTGGGCATGCAGTTCTGGGAGGGCTGGCTTGTATAGGGGTTAGAATTCTTATACTTCAGAGTTGAAACATCATCTGGACAAGAGGGTGCCTTTAAGGGTCTTAGCAAAGCATCAAATCAACTTTCCATTTTAGAAAAAAGAATTCTGTTGCCAAAGCAGACTATGGATTTGAGGAGGAAGACGGACGAGTGAAGTCAGTCAGGAGTTACAATCTATCAATACAATAGGACCATTCAAATAAAATTATTTTTAAAAGATGCCATCTAGGAAAAGAAGATTGTTCAATAAATCTAGGCTGATACTATTGTGTGCTAAGGATGCCATTTACACGATTTCATTTAATCCTCACAACACCTTTACTAGGTATTCCCATTTTATTAACTGAGGCACAGAAGTTAGGGAATTTCCTCAAGGTCATGGGTCTAGTAAGAAGCTACAGTCTGGATTCAAAGCCACCCACCCATCACCAGCCATTGCACCGAGCGGACAGTCAGTAAAAGTTTGTCTGGCTCAGTGGGCAAGCATTGGTTACCCTGCGAGGAACAAATGCAATGATCGTTGGGGGAGTTCAGAGGGCAGAGAGGGGACAGAGGGACTCTCCCCCACCTGCCATCTCTGGAAGTGTCATCCAGTCTCCCTGTCCTCTGCTGGAAAAACACCTGGGAAATAATCAAACAAAAAGCAGTCTCCAGGAAGATCCACCAAAACCTCATTAACTGAACAAAGGATGATAAAATGGCCAGAAACAGACCACAGGGAACAGAAACTGTGGATTCTGGCTGAGATTTCTCTTTCCACCCACTCTGCCTGCTCCACAGGCCCATACATCATTTTTCCCTCAGACTGTTAATTAGAGAGACACCCGCCACCCTGACACAACACGTTAATTATGAAAACAGAGCACTGTGCACAACCTAAGATGGAAATGAAGTGACATGCATCCAGTTAATTAAACTTTCACAGCTCCAATCGGTTTTAATTAGAGAAGCTATCCTTTTCACTCTCCTCTCGATCAATAAATAAACTTTGCAATACATACATATTTTTTAATCAATTAGCAAATGGGGGGAAAGGGTGAGTCTACTGCTGAGGAGCACTATGAACTCTCCCACCAGCCACACCTATGTGCATGGTCCATGTCGATTCTCAGTTGAGTTTACAAGCAACACAGTTTGAACCCGTGCAACTTGTTTCCAAGTTAAATCAAAAATAAGAGAGTGGGCTTCCCTGGTGGCGCGGTAGTTGAGAGTCCGCCTGCCGATGCAGGGGACGCGGGTTCGTGCCCCGGTCTGGGAAGATCCCACATGCCGCGGAGCGGCTAGGCCCGTGAGCCATGGCCACTGAGCCTGCGCGTCCGGAGCCTGTGCTCTGCAACGGGAGAGGCCACAACAGTGAGAGGCCCGCATACCGAAAAAATAAATAAATAAATAAGAGAGCTGACACAGATATAGAGAACAGACTTGTAGTTGCCAAGGGGGAGGGTGGGTAGGGGAAAGATGGATTGAGAGTTTGGGATGGATAGTAGAGGATGAGAGTAGAGGATGGATAAACAACAAGGTCCTACTGTATAGCACAGGGAACTATATTCAATATCCTGTGACAAACCATAATGGAAAAGGATATGTAAAAGAATGTATATATATATATATATATATATGTATAACTGAGTCACTTTGCAGTACAGAAGAAGTTAACACAACCTTATAAATCAACTATACTTCAATAAAATTAAAAACAAAAAAATAAGAGAGCTGAAAAATGGCAGCCCCGCTGTTTCCACTCCACCTCTCCTCATTTTTGTCTATAGACCTAGAAAATGCTTTGAGGACTCCAGAAATTAAGAAAGGCTCATAGTACAATGTCAGTAGAGAAGCCCAAAAGCTGTGTTTCTTTGGGTCATCAGGACAGTGTCTGTGTACCCTTGACCAAAGGACAGTTCTTCCTCTCTGGGAATGGCATCCTCTTTGACCAAGCATACAGCCCCCACAGGGCTGCCCACAAATCACTGTGGAGGAAGGGTCACCAGCCTAGCCTCTTGGATCAGGTACCTCAGCCCTAGCCATTGATGGAGTCACACAGGCAGCAGCCACATGGCCTCATGTGTGATCTTGTTAGCACCACCCATCTGGTGCTTCCAATAGGCGGCAGTGTTCTGCATCTACTGGGTGGATTTTTAAATCCCAACATTGGTGAAGAAAGAAAGTCATAAGAATAGAATAAGCAAAAGGTCAGTACCCAGGAGAGTTAAAAGGAGCAGAAGGGAGGTGTAGATTGGGTTGAGCAGTTCAGGAAGTAAAGCACAGAATGAGACATAAAAGCAGGGGACTTGTTTGAAGCGATAATTACCATGTGCATCTTCAAAGTACAATTCTGGGAAGCAGTGAAAGCAAAACAGACACAACAGAGAAAACCTATACAAGATGCTAGGGAGGAGCTAAGGGGCATGGGCTGGCAGATATTCACACCTCCATCTGACAGACATACCTGATCGATCCCAGCTCCCTTTCAGGCTGAGTCCAGAAATGACTTCAAAAATCGTATCAGTTAGCTTGACTTCAGAAACCGTGATCAAACTGGCTTCAACAGTATGGAAATGTATTACCTCAAGTAACAGGAAGTCTATGGGGCCAGAGTGGGGGTGGGCTTGAGGGTTGGTTGATTTGGTGGCTCAGTGAAGTTGCCAAGGACTTAGTTTCTCACCTCTGTCTCTTCTGCCATCCTCAAAGTTGGCTTTATAGTCATCCTGGCTACAAGATGGCTGCAGCAGAAATCATATCCAGGAGAACAAGGCTCAGAGGATACAGAGAGATCATCATACCCTACTTGCAGGAGAAAAGTCACCTGTCCCAGACACCACAAGCACGCTTCTTCTCACACGTCCATATTCAGAGTTGAGTTGCTGGTCCTTTCGAAATCATTTACTGGCCCAGAGAAGACAATCTTATCTGCCTTAGACTTATCCATCTGCATTGGAATGGATATTGGGGAATCAATCATCATATCCACTACGGAAATCCAATTCTCCATAGTATCATGGCACCCACAACTAGCTACTGATCAAATTGGCACCAGAGATACAAATCTCTTGGCAATGCTTGGACTGGGAGAAGAGTCAACAACTGAGGAACTAGAGAACATGACTCAGCAAGGGTGAGGGAGTAAGGAGGTGGAGAGGAAACCCTTTTGTTTGGTGAAGGGTTTGAGAGTTTGAGTTCTTGGAGTTGAGGAGAAGTCCTGTGCCCCCCATCCCGAAAGACCTGGTGCAACCTACCTAAACTTATGAAGAAAAGGAAAAAAAAATAGTTTTCAGTAGATGTGATACAAGTCAGGGGAAGCTGTGGTTCCATATTATTGGCAAGAACTTAAATCAATGTGCAGACCCTCAGGCAAGGAGTTTAAACCAGTCATCAGTTTCCAAAAGAAAGGTCAACTGGGAGCCAGAAATCTAGAATCCAAGACCTCAGAGAGTTGCCACAAGCAACTGTCATACAAAGGACACCCAGAGAAGTGGGGTACCTAAACGAGAAAACATTTCGCAGTCTCTTTCACTGGCAGAGACTCCCACTTTTTCTGAGTGGTCATCTTAAAGACACTTCTCCCTTAACTTGAGGTGAGAAGGAAACAGATAATAATAAGAATTATTATTGTTAATAATAAGTTGATAATAATAATTATCAACTATTGAGAGGAAGGAGGAGAGATGAGAATAGGTGGGCATGGGATATATAAGATAAATCCTCATTTTTCATAGTGGGAATTTAAAAATATTATCTAATACTCATAATTGAAGAAATAGAGGTATAGCATATTATAAGGCAATAACCACCAGAAGAATTAAATAATAAATAGATCAAAGCAGGGGCTGGGGACAGGTAATGACCAGGCAAAAGACTGCTGCTTGCCACTACAAGCTCTTCTGTACTATGGTAAACATTTAAAACAAAGAAATCTGAGAAAATATATTTAAACTATTGTTCACTCTTACATCCCCACTCCCTGACACTTAGTAGGTGTTTAATAATTCTTTGTTGAATGAATCAATGAACTGTCCCCACTAAGAGCAATCATGTCATCAGCAACCAGTTAAGTATGAAACCCGTGCTTTGCCCCTCAAAGTTGAAACCCTGGACTTCCTTAGGTGGAAACGTGTAGGACTGCCTATATGATCATCCCTGGACTCTCAGTCTGGGCCTAGCCTCTTACAAGCCTTGAAGAGCATTTTGGAACACCTGCCAACTTGAAATTTTGACATCTGAAGAGCATCTCTTCTTGCTGATCAAGTCCCAGAGTTTCACCGTATCCCAGAGTAAGTCCCATACTTGCTCTGGGTGTGCACCAGGTGCCTGCCTGGACAGCGCATTCAGAGCCGTCAACATGAGTAATGTACCCACAGTGGGATCTGCACGGGAGAGGCAAAGGAAATAGCTATCTGGAGCTGTCTAGCCACTTGACCTGATGGTCTGAAGCCTAGAGATAATCACATGTCTACAACAGATTACAGCACAGGCCAGCACACTCAACTACTCTGCCCAAGTCCCCCACCCAGCCATGGGCATTGATCAAGGAACTTTCACAATAAGTGACTTTCCTGAGGATTTCCAGGGAAAAAATTTTTGATGGTGATGGAATTTTCTTCAAACACACAGTGGGAAAATCCCCTTAAGGACCAGAACATTCCTGGCAGGTCATTTTCTTAAGTTTCCTTTGATGATTCCAAGAGGGTTTTAAGTTAGAAACAAGTGTTCTGATGTAGTGATTTACAGTATCTACTGGGCAGGAGCTGCCTGAATATTAAAATATTAGAAATTTCTAGTTTAATTTGTTATCAAAATGTTTTTGCAATCATGTGGTAACTACTGACACTGGGTTTGCATGTTTTAGTTAAAAGTGTACACTGTGCAAATTACTTAAATGTTTAAAGTATTTGGATTGGATCAGTTGAAAGAAAAAGAAGGAAGGAAGGAAGGAAGGAGGAGGAAGGGAGGAAGGAAGGGAGGGAGGGAGGGAGGAAGGGAGAGGGGAAGGGGGAGACAAAAGAAGGAAGGGAGGGAGGAGGGAGAGAGAGGGAAAGAAAGAGAGAAAGAAAGATAGAAAGAGAGAGAGGAAAAGAATGAAAAGAAAAGAAAGCAAGAATGAAAAATTCTGGTTTAATTGATTCCCTCTGGGGTATCCTCCCAACTGGAGATCAGCATCTGTCCATGAGACCCACCCCTGCACCAGTTTCCAAAAAGAGTCACTGGCCCTGAGCAAAATGGGCTAGAAGTAGAGACTTGCAGGCTGTATGTGAAGAGACATACATCGTATGCTATGTTTCGAGAGAGGTGGAACCAGCCACAGAGTCCTCTGGGGCACAGGGTCTGCCTGGACACGTGTCTGCTGCAGGACACCCCATCATCGGAAGAGTTACATCCTTTCCCTCCCTGTCCTCCTCGCTGCCTCACCCAGGGCTGCTCGGAAGATCAAGGGTTGGTGGCCGCAAAGTTGGTGTGAGGATAAATCCACCATCAGCCACTGTGTGTTCTTTGCCATCCCCAAAGAATAATTTTGAGGGACTCACTAAGTGAAAAAAACCAGACAAAGAGGGCTTCCCTGGTGGCGCAGTGGTTGGGGGTCCGCCAGCCGATGCAGGGGACATGGGTTCGTGCCCCGGTCTTGGAGGATCCCGCATGCCGCGGAGTGGCTGGGCCCATGGGCCATGGCTGCTGGGCCTGCACATCCGGGGCCTGTGCTCCACGGTGGGAGAGGCCACGGCAGTGAGGGGCCCACGTACCGCAAAAAAAAAAAAAAAAAAAAAAAAAACAAACAAAAAAACAGACAAACGTCACAAAGAAAGAAAACTACAGGCCAATATCACTGCTGAACATAGATGCAAAAATCCTCAACAAAATACTAGCAAACAGAATCCAACAGCACATTAAAAGGATCATACACCATAATCAAGTGGGATTTATTCCAGGAATGCAAGGATTCTTCAATATACATAAATCAATCAACGTGATACACCATATTAACAAATTGAAGGAGAAAAACCATATGATCATCTCAATAGATGCAGAGAAAGCTTTTGACAAAATTCAACACCACTTTATGATAAAAACCCTGCAGGAAGTAGGCATAGAGGGAACTTTCCTCAACATAATAAAGGCCATATATGACAAACCCACAGCCAACATCATCCTCAATGGTGAAAAACTGAAACCATTTCCACTAAGATCAGGAACAAGACAAGGTTGCCCACTCTCACCACTCTTATTCAACATAGTTTTGGAAGTTTTAGCCTCAGCAATCAGAGAAGAAAAGGAAATAAAAGGAATCCAAATTGGAAAAGAAGAAGTAAAGCTGTCACTGTTTGCAGATGACATGATATTATAGATAGAGAATCCTAAAGATGGTACCAGAAAACTATTAGAGCTAATCAATGAATTTGGTAAAGTAGCAGGATACAAAATTAACGCACAGAAATCTCTTGCATTCCTATACAAAAAGTAGTAATGATGAAAAATCTGAAAGCGAAATTAAGAAAACACTCCCATTTACCATTGCAACAAAAAGAATAAAATATCTAGGAATAAACCTACCTAAGGAGACAAAAGACCTGTACGCAGAAAATTATAAGACACTGATGAAAGAAATTAAAGATGATACAAATAGATGGAGAGATATACCATGTTCTTGGATTGGAAGAATCAACATTGTGGAAATGACTCTACTACCCAAAGCAATCTACACATTCAATGCAATCCCTATCAAACTACCACTGGTATTTTTCACAGAACTAGAACAAAAAACTTCACAATTTGTACGGAAACACAAAAGACCCCGAAGAGCCAAAGCAATCTTAATGAAAAGCGGAGCTGGAGGAATCAGCCTCCCTGACTTCAGATTATACTACAAAGATACAGTAATCAAGACACTGTGGTACTGGCACAAAGACAGAAAGATAGATCAATGGAACAGGATAGAAAGCCCAGAGATAAACCCACGCACATATGGTCACCTTATCTTTGATAAAGGAGGCAGGAATGTACAGTGGAGAAAGGACAGCCTCTTCAATAAGTGGTGCTGGGAAAACTGGACAGCTACATGTAAAAGTATGAGATTAGATCACTCCCTAACACCATACACAAAAATAAGCTCAAAATGGATTAAAGACCTAAATGTAAGGCCAGAAACTATGAAACTCTTAGAGGAAAACATAGGCAGAACACTCTATGACATAAATCACAGCAAGATCCTTTTTGACCCACCTCCTAGAGAAATGGAAATAAAAACAAAAATAAACAAATGGCACCTAATGAAACTTCAAAGCTTTTGTACAGCAAAGGAAACCATAAACAAGACCAAAAGACAACCCTCAGAATGGGAGAAAATATTTGCAAATGAAGCAACTGACAAAGGATTAATCTCCAAAATTTACAAGCAGCTCATGCAGCTCAATAACCAAAAAAACAAACAGCCCAATCCAAAAATGGGCAGAAGACCTAAACAGACATTTCTCCAAAGAAGGTATACAGAATGTCAACAAATTCATGAAAGAATGCTCAACATCATTAATCATTAGAGAAATGCAAATCAAAACTACAATGAGATATCATCTCACACCGGTCAGAATGGCCATCATCAAAAAATCTAGAAACAATAAATGCTGGAGAGGGTGTGGAGAAAAGGGGACACTCTTGCACTGCTGGTGGGAATGTGAATTGGTTCAGCCACTATGGAGAACAGTATGGAGGTTCCTTAAAAAACTACAAACAGAACTATCATATGACCCAACAATCCCACTACTGGGCATATACCCTGAGAAAACCATAATTCAAAAAGAGTCATGTACCAAAATGTTCATTGCAGCTCTATTTACAATAGCCAGGACATGGAAGCAACCTAAGTGTCCATCAACAGATGAATGGATAAAGAAGATGTGGCACATATATACAATGGAATATTACTCAGCCATAAAAAGAAACGAAATTGAGCTATTTGTAATGAGGTGGATGGACATAGAGTCTGTCATACAGAGTGAAGTAAGTCAGAAAGAGAAAGACAAATACCGTATGCTAACACATATATATGGAATTTTAGGGAAAAAATGTCATGAAGAACCTAGGGGTAAGACAGGAATAAAGACACAGACCTACTAGAGAATGGACTTGAGGATATGGGGAGGGGGAAGGGTAAGCTATGACAAAGCGAGAGAGAGGCATGGACATACATACACTACCAAACGTAAGGTAGATAGCTAGTGGGAAGCAGCCGCATAGCACAGGGAGATCAGCTCGGTGCTTTGTGACCGCCTGGAGGGGTGGGATAGGGAGGGTGGGAGGGAGGGAGACGCGGGAGGGAGGGGATGTGGGAACATATGTATATGTATGACTGATTCACTTTGTTATAAAGCAGAAACTAACACACCATTGTAAAGCAATTATACTCCAATAAAGATGTTTAAAAAAAAAAGAAAAAGAAAGCAGAGCCAGGCAAAATCTCACGTCACAGAGCCATGCCGCCTCCCACCCAGTACTTGTCTCAAACTTCTGCTGCTGTGAGCACAGGTCTGCCCCAGTTACACAAAGTGGATGTTGCCAGACACTATGCTTTCTGACCTGGCTTTGCTGTTGTGTCATGACCCACTAGATGATCAGCCTGAAAGGATGGTACAGCTAACCAAGGACATCCGAGCACAGGCTGAGAAAATCCATGCTGTTGAGCTGCAAATGTGGTCATCTCCAGCTGGCCTTGGGTATCTCAATTGGCTTTAGCCAAAGTCCGATAAAACCTGGTAGCACTGAGGCACCATTGTTTATATGATGTCTCCTCATTTTTAACGTGCTGCCGTTAAGGTAACATCCAGCACCACCGTGATACTGAGTTGAGGATGACTCCAGTCATGATCCCAGAGATCACAGGCCCTTTGTCACTCAGGGGACTTACGCCAACAGCGATGTAACTTCTGTGTATCGATCAGTATCAAAGCCATCCCTCCCAGGGTGAGAGGACAAGGGATCCTTTGAATTATCTCCTTTCCAGCCTTTCTCTTTCCATCTGTACTTCCTGAAGGCTCACAGAGCCACAAAGAGGAGAACCATGATGGTTTGGGGGGGGGGGCAGGGTACCACAATTACTGCTGTTTCCACAGCACTATAATACAGATTCAACTTCAAAGAAAGAGTACCCCTTTCTGGTTCATGTCGACCAAGTGGAGGAAGCAAAGAAGGAAGGAGAGACACCTGTATAAGGCAGAGGGCCCCTAGTTCTGTTTTAGTCATTTGTCACAGTGATTTACAGTGGGGCTGTGCCTGCATCATTTTCACTCCAATAATGAATCATTTATGGAAGAGTCCACGGTGCTTGCCTGTTTTATTGCCACACAGCCCAGCAAGAAGGTCCATGGAACATTTTCTCGACAGAAGACTTCCCTCCACATCTGGGACACTAAAAACCTGAGATGCACAGGTTTCCTTCCCTGGGGCACAGAGTCCAGCCATGAACTGTAGTGGGTCAGCCTGACCACTAGAGGGTACCCTGTGGTCAGATTTCCCTCTCCCTCAGCTCTAGGTTGGCGTCCCTCCTGAGTCTGGACAGAACCAAGCGTCAAGTGCATCACACAAATTAATACTTAGGGTTTTTTGGGTTTTATTTTCTTAAGACTGACTCTTGGGATGATGTCAGACTCTCACCATACATATATATTTTGCTTTTGGCAATGTCCTTTGACCCATGCTATTGTGTACCCTGAGGAATAATTCTCTGAACATCGTGCTTTCATTACGACAGCTGCTTTTGTTTGCAAACCACTCATTTCAACACAACACACTATTCAAATCTCCATGACTCCAGGATGCCGGGAAAAGAGAAGTGACCCTCTCACAAGCCAAATCAGGGCTCATGGCTCTGACATGACGGTCATTGCTATGGCTTTTCCATCCCAAAGGTCTGATCCCCACCAATAAATATCCTATCTGCTTTTCTATTACAGGTCTTCCCAGCCATCTTCTTCCAATGGGAAGATAACGATCCCTGGGTCACAGAGAGCTTTCAGCTGCGTTAAGAGAATGAATAGGTTTGGTCATTCCTGTGACAAAGATCTCAGTATACAAGCTGGGTGGCTGTAGCTCCAATGTTCTATGGCCGTGGACCTGAATCTCCTCTATGCAAAGTTTACTGGTCCATTAGAATGGGTGACTGTTCCCCTTCTTTTCTCGGCCATCGTTTTCCTCTCTGACTTCACTCTGAAGCCTCCCAAATCACAGCATCAACCACTGGGCAGTGTGCTCATACATAATCCTTTCTGTTTTTCAACATATTTTCAGTGCATTATCACACTGACATCTCATAATACAAAGTTGAAGTGCGTCGAGCGGGTATTCATGAACTCTTCCAATTCTCCCAAGCAAAATCAGTTGGTTTGCTCTGTACTCCCATATGTTGCATACCCCTTTACGATAGATATTTTTGCTGTGTTGTAACTGCTCCTTTACCAGGTTCTACCGTTAAGTGCTCCCCTAAGGCAGGGACTAGATTTATCTTACAGCTTTCTATCTTCAGAGCTTTGCAAAGTTCTCGACATACAGTCAGTATTGAATAAATGTTCCTTTGAAATAAAACACCCATTTGACAGATAAGGTAATCAAGTCACCCAGAGTGGCCAAGTACACCACATGCCACATCCACGGCTTGAAATGAGTAAAGGAAGGATGTGGGATAGCACACGTATGGTCCAACTAGAGGAGTACATAATCAATGAGAAAATATGTGCTGGATTCTGACTTTAGAACAAGCATCCCGATAAATGCAAAAGATTTAATAATAAGGTGTGATCAAAGTCCTAGATTCCCATCCAGGGACTAGTGGGGTCCTTAAACTTCTGTGGGTTTCAGCCTTAACTTATTCAGTTTGGAGGATAAGATCTATAATGGTTCATTTAGATGGAGCCGGCTGATTCTACAGCCCATCGATAATCTTGCTGAGAAGATGCTACATATATATTTGCATAGGTGTACTGCACAGAGATGAACAGACACACGTGTCACACAGGATTAACAAGACAATATGCCATATCACCAAGTGGAATCAGGGTGGAAAGAGCAGTCCAGGCACTTTGAGAAATGTCTAGAGGACAAGAGAGCTCAGGGAGCAGAAGAGTGCAGAAGGTCGTACACAAGTGGGACTAACATGTGAGTCAGGAGTAACTGAGAAGGGAGGTAAATGACTCGAGAGGGAAGCACAGAGTGTGTGTATTCAGAGGACAAAAGTATCAGGAAACAGGGGAACTGCCTTTTCCCATGGTCCTTCCCTGTCCATGAAACAGGGTTTGTGTTTAAAAAACAAACAAAAAAACAGCCTCCATTTCAGTTCAATGTCTCTCTCTCATCTGAACTCACTCCCATTTCATTTCTCTTTGCTGCTAAACCCCAAATCTAAATTAGATTTTACCCTACAGTACAGTCTCATACCATTCTGAACTTTTACTTCATGGAAAAAAAACCTTAATTATACATCCATGTAGGCTATTATTTGTCTGTTGCCTTTATCCCCTACCAGACTGAAAGGTCTTTGAGAGCAAGACTTGTACCTGTTTGTTCATTGCTGAATCCCCTCAAAACCGAGAATATATTGTTTAATAAATGTGCAATTAACAAATGAAAATCAGCAAAATTTGGAAAGTGCATCCCTATGTAAATGGCAAGGCTGCTTTCCAGGCCCCAGTTGCTGTGGCTCCCTCAGCAGCTTATCCCCAAGTCAAGTGAGGACAGTAGTGACAGGTGCAAATGCAGCCTGGCCTGCAAATCTGGACCTGTGCCGGCAGTTTGAGAAACACGACCTCGGAATTTCATCAGCAGCCCCTGCCTCTGGCTGCTATACCACATCCCCTCCCCATTTCCTCTTGGTCAAAACGGAAGACACAGGGAAGTTTCCAAACAAACTTCTCCTGATGAGCATTAGACCCCCCTCCCAGCCCTACCCAGATGCCCCAATTCAAGCATCCCGCCTCCAACCCAGTCTGGTAATGAATGGCTTTGTCTGCACACACCCAGAACCGTACAGTACAGTCGTCTGACCTGTACCTCCACCTGCCCGTCCCTGGGGCTATTTCTGTTTTTAAAAGAGCTGAAGCAACTCAGTCTCAGAAAGCATAGGTGACCTCTTGAAGGTCACATAGCTAAAAACCCATACAAGGGGACTGAAAGAGAAGAGCTCGGCATCACAACACGAGTGACAATGCAGTGCTCACCATCAGCTAGGCAATCTGCTAAACGCTTCCTTGCTTTATCCCTGTGAATCCTCACAACCGCCCTGTGAGACAGGTCTATCATTAATCCCGCTTTACAGTAAGACCAGAGTCACAGATCAGTTACCTCACCAGCCCAAAGTCACTCAGCTTGAAGACCTGGATTCTAACTCAGGACCACATCTGACCCCATGGCCTAAACTCTTTCCCTGACATAGTCATCACACAGCTACCGAGATGATTTTTCCCTCCCCCAGCTTCTCACTCATTCATTTATAAACTCCCTAAGCAACGGGGCTACACTGTAGGAAAAGTGACCCATGATTCATGAAAAGTGTTTGACAGTAGGATTCACCCAGCGAAGTCTTTCTTCAGAAAAATTCCACATCCAGTCTCCACCATTTTTCCAGACACGGCTTGTTCCTTGCTCTCCCATCCACATCAAAGCTTGGACCCTTGATGCCTCCACAGAGGCCTTCACCCATGCCTTCCCTCTTCCCTCCCAGTTGCTTCACCACCACACTTGACCTTAGCGAGTTTTCCAGAAGCAATGTCTCCAACAACCCAGCTCCTGTAACTAGCACGTGCCTACCATGCCTACGGGGCATCTCTTTACAATCCGAGCGCATCTTATTTCAGCCAAATCTACGGGGGCCAATTCTGTCAGTTCTGTAGTAAAGTCTTGTGTTTGGGCCTCCAGTGTGACCATCTGATGCTGCTGCTGGAAGCCAGCATTTCTGCAGTCCTGGGAGTAACAGAGCTCTTACAGCCCTGGGGGTGCCCTCCACCCGGGGCTCCTGTACTCACCTTTTAACACACAGCAACCTTAAGAGGGAGAGGAAGGCCAGAGCACAAAGGCTGTGAGTGTAGTTGCTTTCTTCCTTGCCTCTTCCCGCCCTGAAACTGAGAGCGTAGGAATAGCTCCTATATATTGAGTCCCTACTATGTATCTGCCTACCTTTTTCCATTTAACCCTTAAAACTACTCCATAAGTAGGCCATAATGTTCCAAATTTACAGGTGAAGAAAATGAGATCTAGAGAGATCAAATAACTTCCCACAAGGTACAAAGGATTTGGAAGCCAGCTTTGCCTGACCTCAAGGCTTGGAGTATCGGTCACCATGCTAAGCTGCCCCATCCACTCTCTCTATAAGACTTAAGCTTTTGCAAAGCAAAACCCAACTCTTAGCTTCCCAGACAATGCCAGCAAGAAGATGAATCAGGAGCGCTGTTTACAGTCAGCATATAGTAGAGACTTCATATGACACACAAGCAGACGTTTGTATTCTAATCTGCAATGAGTTCTGCTCCCACCTCTGAGATTTCTTACTGTATAATTGTTCCCACAAATCCAGATTGAGTTGCCGCTCCTCTTATTTAGTCTTTGCATTAGGATTGTGTAGATTCGTTGGCCCGACCAAACTTAAAAATGGCAAATTAAACAAGAAGATGATGTGCTACACGCATGCGCTATCGATCAGGCTGAGACAACACAGAGCAGGAAGCCTGTGTTTTAACGCACCGCCAATATTTCTGCGACGCTTGACAACTTCCTCTAAGGCCTTTCAATAATTGCCTGTGTGCTTTGGTTTTTGAGTTGCCTAAACTTTGGGTGATGGAATCACAGCATGTTATTTTAATCTCTTTATAATGGACTGGAGTTCAGTTCAGATAAACACGTCTCCTGAGTGCCCAGGCCAGGAGGCAGGAAGGGTCAAGAAGCAGGTCTCTCCGCCTGCCACAGGGATCCCGAAAGGGCTGAAGTGCACCCTCCAGCTGAAAACTACAAAGGCTTCTGGGTCTGCTGCTCTTTTCCCTAAACCAGGGTTCCCCAAATGTGGTCCCCAGACCAGCAGCATCTCCATCACTTGGGAAAACGTTACAAAGGCAAATTCTCGGGCCTTTGTTCAGATCAACCCTATATCCACATCACCCATTAGTAGCCACTCAATAAATATGTGTTGCTCATTGATTCAATAGCACCGGGAGAGGGATGGGTATAATGGAGAACCACACGGATGCTGAATGTCATCTCCTTCATCTCTGTCCAATGATGGCTTCTATTCCCCAACACAGTGATGCTCTAACTTGACCTCCTTCCAAATCATCTGAAAACACAGATTTCTAGGCTCCACCCCAGAGTTTCTGATGCAGCAGGTCTGGGCTGGGAGCCCAGAATACACATGATAACAAGTTTCCCGATACAGACGTTACTGCTGGTGCTGGTGTGGGGACCACACTTTGAGAACCTCTGCCCCAGAGGTAGGACTCACCTGTCTCCACTTCCAGCCTCTCTTTTAGGTCTTGACTATGAGACTTATTTTTAAGGCCTTCTCCCTAAACTTTTGAAACCTTGGCTCAAAATATTGCCTGATCCCCAAAATAACCAAAACCCAAACAAGAATGAATTCCTTTCTCTTTAAAAGAACAGGTGAGACCTTAACAATACAACAGTTGCTTTCTTCATTCAGGAAACAGAAAAGCAGAGACGGACAGTTGTTAGGATTTCACGGTCAGTTTTTACTGCTGAGCAGGTAGAGAACATGCACGCTGAATGTCTGGTTCCTTTTTGGAAGGTTGCTCTAGAGTCTCCAGTAGCCTTTAGAGTTTGCCCAGCCCCAGGAACGTGATGGCAGGGCTCAGTCAGGAAATGTCATGCTGGATCCACAGACCCACCTTCCTCTGGGGGACTGACTACCCAGAGCAGGACAATAAGCCACCGACTAATATATGTGATGGAACTAAAATAGGCTACAGCTTTTCCTCCCAGGAAACCTGGCATTGAAGACATTCCCCACCCAGCAAACGCAAAGCCTGGAACAGAGACCCAAAGCAGAGCTGCATTCCGTTCAGTCTCTAAAGACAGAGCCACAATTTCCCACACTCGAATTAGGAAACATGGGGCCAGTGGACCCCCCAAAGCATCTGGGACACGTAGCCATCTTAGTTACAAGGCAACTGATGGTGAATTTGCACAATGAAAGATGCATTAAAATGTGTACATCCTATGCACATGGAAAGGTGTCCCCAAATCTATTCTCTCGTGGTTAGCCAAATCACGGTGTATTCTAAGTAACAGGCATCATTCTGCAGGTCAAAAATGGGGATTCGTGGTGAGATATAAGTACTTAACAAAAGCATATATGAAAGGAAGAAACTTCCAGAACATCTAGAATGTATGGCGGCCACACTGAGAGCAAAACTGCTCGGAAAATGTAATTCTTCCTTCTCTGCTCAGCCTCCCACCACTGTCACCTTTTCCAGAGGCCTGGCCTGAGCTGAAAGAGGTGAGATTTTTTGCTTCGCCAGTACGCTTTCCACCCAAATGTCTCAAAAAGAGTTACTTGATATTCGCATAATTCTAATAAAAATGTGTTTTCGTGCTCGAATTATCTGGACAGTTGCGTCCATTTTCCTTGGCCTTGGCGACAGAACCCCCAAACTTTGTAAGACCCTTGCCTTCACTGGATTAGTTCACTGGATCGGTTGTTTCCAAACCTGGCTTATCCTCAGCATAACCTGCAGAGTCGTGTTTCTTGGTTTTGTTTTTGCAAGTACAGATTCCATGTCCCAGTCCAGCCTGCTGAGTTAGAACCTTGGGAAGGAGGAGGGAGAGCCAGCGAGCTGTGTCGGTTTCTAACACATACGTAGGAACAGCTACCCAACTAGGCGGGCGCAATGACCAGTCAGGTTTAGAAACGGCTGCACCAGGTAACACAGCTTTTCAGGCCTCAGAGCACGTTCTCTGTCATATTCACAGTGTCCTATGGGGCCAGTGGGAAGGAAACAGTGTACGTCTACAGGTCCTCTAATGATCCATTTCTAGTCCATCCGCTTCTATCCTTAGGATTTTCTCATTTGCCGTGGGCGCCGTAGACTCGTTTACCAGACACACTGTTGCATGGCTTCCCAAAGCCAGGAAACTACTGCACTCGCCCGCTCTGCCCCATCTTCCTGGAGGCCTTGTAATCCGCCCCAGAATTCCGGCACAGCAGCATGGAAGGGAAGTGAGTGCAAATGAAGACATATGCGAAAAGGGTCCAGTTGCTGGGGCTCTTTGAACAGGA
Organism: Phocoena phocoena; assembly: GCF_963924675.1. Classification (NCBI taxonomy): domain Eukaryota; kingdom Metazoa; phylum Chordata; class Mammalia; order Artiodactyla; family Phocoenidae; genus Phocoena; species Phocoena phocoena. The sequence goes on along the minus strand of NC_089225.1, from coordinate 22,120,346 downwards.
GAATCAAAGCCTCGGGGAGGAGCTGCTCGCGGCTGGGAGGGCGCTGGGGGTGGTGGGAGCCAGCCCGAGGCAGCTGGTGCGGAGAGCAGAGCAGCCCTTCTACCGGCACTCACGCCCACACAGAACATCTGTTCGCACCCATGGACGTGCAGGGATCTTTCGCTGTGATTAACTTGGGGGGTGGGGCGGCGGGCAGGCGGGGGAGGAAGGCATTCGGCTGCGAGGAGAGACTGGGAGAAGAGAGGAAGATGAACAGTTTGCCTTGGCACCTCTCCTGCCATCAGCCCTGCGGTTTGAGTCTCTGGCTGTAAAGGTGATGGTCAGACATTGGACACCGCTTTCACGAGAGGCTTTTATAACGGTTTTAGCGAAGCAGAACTGCTCCTGGGCCCAGGTAACCCCAAGTTGTGTGGGAGACCTGTCTGAGTCAGGGACCAATCAGAAAAGCAGAGTCACTGTGAGTGATATGGAATAAGGCATTTATTACAGGGGTCAGACTTCACCCAACTATGGGAGGCAGCAGGTTGTTTTACACAGGACGTTGCTTCTGAATCTGGTGCTAAACTTGAAGTTGCTATAGATCAGCTAGACTGTCAGGCAAGAAGGAAAACTGGATGTGGACAAGAGCAAGGACAAACTGGAACCTATGAGAACTAACTGGGACTTGCATCCGTCTCCCACCACCTGCAGCCTCCATGCCCTGGGTGATGTACGGGAGACGCCGGCCACCTTCGCTCCCAAGCTGCATGCACCTGGCCAGGGATGCTCAGAAGCGGAGGATCTGGAGGGAGCTGCCCCAGCCAGAGAGCTGATGATCAGTGATACATGGCGGGGAGCTGCCACGGTGCTCAAGCTGACCATCCGAGGGGGGAAAAATGGCTGCTGCTTCCCTGCTGCCTTCTAAATCTCAGGCAAAATATTTCCTGCGAGCAGTGCTAACTTGATCCTATAAAGAAAGGGGGATCCTGTGAAAGGTCGCTCTTGCTGAGCTAAGGTGACGGAACGCAAATGTACAACAAGATTCTCTCACTGCTCTGACACTGAGACTGGTAGCTTTGGGCATACCCAGCGTTTCAGTAAGTTTGGCGTGAACTCTGGAGTTCTTCCAGTGGGCAAAACTCCAAAACAAGAACAGAAAAATGGATGCAGCTTTTCAGGTCAGTTTGCTGGGCAGTAGATATCAAAAGTTTCTGGGGAAGGAAAGGAAGAACACAGCAGACTGTTCTGGGAGCATATATATGAAAGCCCATCTGGAAACTCCCCCAGATAACTGGGGGATACTTTATCCCCCAGGCAGGGGTTTCAAGAGTGGTACCACTGCAATTTGCACATGAATGGAGAGGTGACCCCATTTTGTGTTCAGGGATGGGGATGCCTGGACAAGCTGGTCACATGGGTGAGTGACATATTATAGTGAGAATTTCATAAGAATTTCTAATTTCCCTCGAGCTGGAAAGGAATACGAGAGCCATTGCCTGGCTCTCCTCTCACATCGCCTCATCTCCATGAGCATCCTATGTTTTAGTCGTGCCAACCCACATGCAGATCTCTTAATACACCACACGCTTATGTGCTTTGGAACTTTTGCATTTGGTGTAGCCTGCACGTGGAGAGCTCCCCACCCCTCCTGCCCATCTTCACCCCCTACCCCTGAATAACAGACACTCAAATTCCAAATCTCAGATCAGGTATCCCCTCTTCGTTGACCACTTGACCGCTGGGGAGTTTCAGTTAAGGGACTCTCCCATGTACTGTCTACTGATACAATTCTGAACTCGCCTCTTCCAAGGCATTCACTCTATTTTTAAGGAATCTTATTGAGGTATAATTGACCTACAGTATACCGCACATATTTAAAGCGAATAATTTAAATTCCACATATAAGCAATATCATATGATATCTTAAAAAATGACACAAATGATCTTATTTACAGAACAGAAATGGAATCACAGACAAAGAAAACAAACTTATGGTTACCAAAGGGGAAGCGGGGGTGGGGGATAAATTAGGAGTTTGGGATTAACATATATACACTACTAAGTATAAAACATATAACCAACAAGGACCTACTGTATAGCACAGGGAACTAAAATAATAAAATTAAATTAAAATAAAGTGAACAACTTGATACATTTTGACATAGGTATACACCCATGAAAGTATCACAACAGTCAGGATAGTAAACAAATCCACCACCGCTAAAAGTTTCTGTATCATCCTGTATAATTTCTCTCCCTTACCTCCTCCAACTCCATCCACAGGCCAACTCTGATCTGATTTTTATCACTATAGATAGATTAGTTTGCATTTTCTAGAGTTTTATTTATTGGGCTCATATACTCTTTTTTGCCTGTCCTCTCTCATCCTCAGCATAATTATTTTGAGATTCATCCATCTCATGTATGTCAATAGCTCATTCCTTTTTACTGCTGAGGAGTATTGCATTGTATGGATATACTGCAGTTGGCATATCCATTCACCTGTTGGTAGATATTTGGGTTGCTTCCGGTTTGGAAGCAAATAAAGTTTATATGAACACTGTGTACAAATCTCTTTATAGACATTATTTCCTTTTCTCTTGGGTAATACCTGGGAATGAAACAGATATACGGTAAGTATAAGTAGAATTATTTTAGAAACTGCCAAAATGTTCATCAAAGTGGTTGCACCATTTTACCTTCCCACCAGCACTGTATGAGAGTTCCAGTTTCTCCACATCCTAGGCAACACTTGACATGGTCAGTCTTTTTCATTTTAGCCATTCTAATAGGTCTGTCACGGTATTTTACTGTGGTTTTAACTTGCGTTTCCCTAATGACTATTGATGTTGAGTACCTTTTCATGTGCTTTTCTTGCCATCCATATATCTTATCCTTTATCAAATATATGATTTACAAATAGTTTCTCCCAATCTGTGGTTTGTATTTTTATTCTCTTAATGTTGTCTTTTGAAGACCAAAGCTTTTTAATTTTGGTGAACACTAATTCGTCAATTTTTTTTAAAACTGATTGTATCATTTCTTTAATTCTCTAGTAATTGTCTATTCAACTCTTCTAGTCAGTGAATTCCTTGAGGGCAAAGGCCACCTTCTGCCACCTCTGGATTCCTAGCATCAAGACAAGGCCTAGCACTTATGAGACACTGAAATTATAGTTCTTATGGTTACATTATTATTCCTGGTTGTTATGGGAGAGCCCTTGAGCTTCCTGGCATCTGCTGTGTAATAATTATTCCTATTTACAGGAAAAGAGATTTTTAATCAATGTGATCATTTTTCTTAAGCAAGGAATGCCTATGAAGGCCTCTGTACCTTTCCCCATAAGATATCTGTGTATTTGAATAGAGAGAATGAGTAACAGGAAAATTCTCCCCTGAAGACCCTTCATTTGGGAATCACTTTTAATCAGGGAGAGTCCTTTCTTTCTAGAATAAGTAAAGAAAAATCTTATAAGAGTGTCTCCCCATGGACAGAAATCAAAGGGAACTTCACCAGGAAAGCAGTTCAGGTAAATTTCACCATCAGCCCCAGGAGAGGTGTTTTAAGAAAGAGATAAAACGTCTCCTCCATCTGTGAGAACCACTATTTAGAGATTCCCTCCAGCGGTCCCACTATAGGCTGCTGGCCCCCATCAAGGTTTTCCACATGGACAACACCAACAGTGATGCTGGCTCCTTCAGGCTGACAGCAATGAAGGGCCCATCTAAATATTGTTGGAATGTTAAATTCAATAGAAAACGAATAGACACTTGCCTTGTGGAGTCCTGAAACGGCCATCTTTCACAACAACAAGATTCTGAGGATGATTTCAGTTCTGGAAGTATGGGAGATTAAAATAACAACCAATAACCACAACAAAACCACTTGCTTCAAAAACCGAGAATTGCTGATAAAATATAATTTTTAAAATATTTTTAAACTATATTGTTAGACTCCCAAGAAAAAAATAAGTGGAAATTTTCAGGTGCCAAAAAGGAGCATGAAACCAGAGTAGCAGCTTAGAAGCTAGTAACGCTGTGGGTAAATAATACAATGGCTTGAGTTTTAAAACTGTAAGAGATAAGATGCTGGACCCAGTGCAAGATTGGAGAGTTGGAATTGAGAACCCTCAAACTGGAACACTGGAAAAGTGACATCCTCTGAAAATATAGACTAGAGCAAAATCCATCAGCACAGATAAACAAGAAGTCTTGTCTGTCTTTGAATTCTAGATGAGAAAAAAATGTCTCCTTGGGGAATTAGAAATCTTAGACAGAACTGGGGCTCAAATTTACCCACATTTTCTAGGAACTCCTCAGTTGAGAAATTAGCATAAAAATTGATCATATACCTGTGATAACTCTGAGGGTCATGAAAAGCAAAATCATTAACGCCACGAGGAATTCAGGGAAGAAAAATAGGCTAATCAATTAAAAATTTCAAAATCCACGGGGAGAAATCTACCATACGGAAAAGGCAGCACCTGCAATAAATACAAGACTAGACGCTCAAGAACTTGAAGTAATGGAATTAAAATCTGAAAAAGAATTTTTATAAAACCATGTAGTATTTTAAATAATTAAATATTATTTAATTAAATATCTAATTTTAAAAAAAGAAACCTTTAGAAAAGTTGAATAACAGGCAACCTGTAGAAGTTCTAAAGAGTGTGAATAGTAAGCGTGAGCTAATAAACATTTTTAGATCCAAATCTATACCTAATAATGGTAACCCTTCAAACTCCCAAAGTATTTCCAAACAAATTATTGTTTGGAAATAATTCATGGATCAATAAAAGTATTTTAATAAATATTAGAAAATATTTTGCACTGAAAGTAAATGAAAATACCATATATCGAGATGTGGGGATTGTAGCTATGTAGTACTTAAAGGATATTTTTTATAATGCATATAATAGGACTTAATAAAGACTTAGAATTAGTGAGCTAAGCATCCAACTCAAAAAGCTGGGAAGGGCTTCCCTGGTGGCACAGTGGTTGAGAGTCCGCCTGCCGATGCAGGGGACTCGGGTTCGTGCCCCGGTCTGGGAGGATCCCACGTGCCGCGGAGCGGCTGGGCCCGTGAGCCATGGCCGCTGAGCCTGCGCGTCCGGAGCCTGTGCTCCGTTAAGTGGGAGAGGCCACAACAGTGAGAGGCCTGTGTACCGCAAAAAAAAAAAAAAAAAAAAGCTGGGAAAAGAGGAACAGTAACCTCCCATCAAAAACTGGATAATAAAGGAAATTCTAAAGATCAGTAGGGAAATTAATAAAAAAGAGAAACAATAGAAAAATCAATACAACTGAAAGTTCTCTCACTGTCGTGGCCTCTCCCGTTGCGGAGCACAGGCTCCGGACACGCAGGCCCAGCGGCCATGGCTCACAGGCCCAGCCACTCCACGGCATATGGGATTCTCCCAGACCGGGGCACGAACCCACGTCCCCTGCATCGGCAGGCGGACTCTCAACCACTGCGCCACCAGGGAAGCCCCAAACTGAAAGTTTTTATTTGAAAAATGACTAAGTAAAATAAACAAACCTCTGACAAGACTGATTAAGAAAACAGTGACTGAGTTAAAAATTACACCCATACACATATGCTACCAATAAAAAAAAAAATAGGAAGCTAGTTACACATACAGTGGAGATTGTCAGAAATCACAATACTACGAACAACAAAACTATGAACAACATTAGAATAGTTAGATTCAAGGTACAATATTTTAGAAAAATATAATTCACCAGAAACTGTTCAATAATATGTATAAAATTTGAATCAATCTATAATCAGTAAAGAAAATGAATCAATAGCTTAAAATTTATTCACACATAAGTGCACACGCACACAGGCACATACATACTTAAATATACCCACAAAAAAACCCAACCTCAAACGATTCCATGGGCAAGTTCTATCAAACACTGAAGGAACAGATATTTTCAATCTTATTCAAATTGTTTCACAAAACAGAAAAAGAGGAAATGCCCCCCACTCATTTTATGAGAGTGGCATATCCTTGATACCAAACGAGACAGGGCAGTGTGAGAATCGAAAACCATAGGTCAATCTCACCAACACGAGCACGCAGGACATTTTTATAAACGATTATCAGACTAAATTCAGTGACGTAACAGAAAAACCCTGATGGCAGGTTTCATCTCAGGAAGGTTTAATGTTAGGAAATCTATTTGTACAATCCACCCAATAAAAAGTAAATAAGAAAAAGAAGCACATGATAAAATTAAATTCCCATTCTGGGGGGAAAATTCTTAGTAGAAATAAAAGTGATTTCTTTTAGAAAAAGGAAAATCTATCAAAAACAAATCATCAACAAAGCAATAGTGAAAAATTAGAGCTTCCCCTTTAAAATGAGGAAAAATATAAAGATGTCAACTATTATTGCTTCTATGCAAACTTGTACTGTCAATGTTAATCAGTGCAGTTAGATAAGAAAATGAAGTTTTAAAATGTAAGAATTCGAAAAAAGAAAATAGTCACAATTCCCAGATAATGCTGATCAACACAGAAAAAGTCAACAACATCTATAGACAAACTCACAGAACTAATAAGAACATGCAGTAAAGATGCTGGCACACAAACAATATACAAAGTCAATAACTTTCTCACACACTTGCAACAAATAGAAGATGTGATTTTGAAAAAGTTGTATGTAACAACAGCAACAAAAGCTATGAAGAACATAGAAGTACATCTAACAAATGACGTGAAAACATTTATGAACAAAATATGTTTTAAAAATTTAAGAGTACATTTAGAGAAACTAAATAAATGGAGAGATACACCATTTTGATATTTGGGACATGGATTTGACTGGGTATAACGGAGATTTTGAAATAATAGTGGTTTAAACTATTAGCCTCTTTCTCTTTCTCTCTGTAATAATTTGGAGGTAGGCATTCCAGAGCTGGTATGGAAACTGGGGCAACTAATGTTATTTGCCATATTTATAGATAGTTGCAGAAATCAATTTTCCCACATTAACCTATAAATTCAAGTTCCATTATAAATCCCAATGAATTTTTATATAGGATAAGCTCATCATAACATTCATATAAAAGAGTGAAGGCCAGGAATAGCAACACAATTTTGAAGAAGTAAAAGGACGGTACCATTTACTGTATATCGAAACACATGATGAGACAAAGGATTTGAACAAACATTTCTCCAAAGAACGTATGCAAATGACCAAAAAGCACATGAAAGGAAGCTCAGCATCACTTGACATTAGGGAAATGCAAATCAAAACCACAACGAGATATGACTTTATACCTATGAGGATGGCTAGAATCAAAAACAGAGACAACAACAAGTGCTGATGAGGATGGAGAGAAATTGGAGCCCTCATATATTACTAGTGAGAATGTAAAATGTTGCAGCCACTTCGGTGGTTCCTCAAAATGCTAAACATAGAGTTGTCATTTGAGCCAGCAATACCACTGCTAGGTTTCTACCCAAGAGAAATGAAAACATGTCCCCACAAAAACGTGCACGTGAATGTTCAAAGCGGCATTATTTATCATAGCCAAAAAAAGTGGAAACAACCCAAATGTTCACCAGCTAAAGAATGGATAAACAAAATGTGACATATCCTTGCAACAGAATATTATTCAGCCACAGAAAGGATGAAGTACTGGTACATGCAACAACATGGATGAAACTTGAAAAATGCTAAGTGAAAGAAGGCAAAGACAAAAGGTCACATATTTTATGATTCCATTTACATGAAATGCACAGAATGGGCAAATCTATAGAGAGTGAAAGTAAATCAGTGGTTGCCAGGAGCTAGGGTTTAAAGGGAAGAGACTACTAATGCGAATACAGTTTCTTTTTGGGGTGATAAATTGTTCTGGAATTAGACAGTGATAGTAGTTGCACAACTTTGTGAATATACCAAATTTTATATTGAATAAGGCAAATTTTACGGTACATATATCTCAATAAATATAACTTATGGGGTTATAGCAATTAAAACAATGTGGTTTTAGTATAGAAGTAGACATCTTGACCAACAGAACTGAATACAGAGCATAAAAGGGATCTACATACACACAAGCCAGGCATATGACACAGGTGACATTATATAGGGAAAGGATGAACTCTTGAAGAAATGATGAAAAAAATAAAATTAGGTTGCTCCTTCATACTTTCCCCCAAAGAAATTCTAAACAGATTAAAGATACAAATATGAAAAAGCAAAACTGTAAAACCTGTAAAATAAACACAGGAAAATATCTTTAATGAATTTGGGATAGGAAAGTATTTCACAAGTCACAAAAAAGAAAAAAACAAAGGAAAAAGAAATATACAGTCAATTTTAAAACACAAAGCAATCATAATATGATCATTTATGAATACACACCCTGTCGTTAAAATAGAAAGACGTTCATGAGAATAACATACATCAAGTTCAAGCGAATAGTTACCTCTGGGGACAGAGGAAAAAAGGAGAAAAAGACAATACTGGTGGGCAACAGCTGTGTGGGTATTAACTTATCTTCCTCTTCTTTAAGAACTCTAAAGCAAAGATGGCAAAATAATAACCATCATTTAAATTTTGTGATGGGTACGTAAGGGAATATCATATTATTTCCTCTAGTCTTCTGTATTTTTTTGAAGTGTTTCACAAATAAGAAAAGTTTTATTACATATTAACATACCGTCTTGCTTAGAAAGTTGAGGGATTCCCAGATGCATCCTCCTACCTTCCCAGGGTCAGCACTTCTGTGGTGAAAGCATAGAATGTTAATCACCTTCTCGAAGTTAGAGAGCAAACTTGTGACAGAAACGGCGCTGAAACCCAGCTACACTCCACCGCAGTTGCCTGCTCTTTCTGGAACAGCACGTGTCTGCCGTGCTGCACAAGCGTTCAAGTTCTTTCCACTCTAAGGTGTTATGTGGATTTACTACACCAACAAGAAATCAGGGGAGAAACTTAAATCACTGCCTTTGCAAATCACTATTTGCTGCTAGTCCTGAGGACTTGTTCCACCATAAAATCAATGAGGGAAAGGAGAGTAAGGGAGTGAAAATAAGTACTTTTACTCCTCTGAAGTGCAGAGTATTACTGCATGGGGCCGTCCCTGCTTCCCTGCTCAGCTGCGTGATCACAGATACCCAGGCAAAGGCAACCACCAGCGGCTGCCAAGTCAGGACAGGGCAAAGGTGCACTTAGAGAAGCTCCCGCTAAACCGGGGGCCTTCAGCAAGGAGCCTGCCAACAGCAAGGAGGGGCCACGCAGCCGCAAGGGAACTAGAGAAAGCCCACCTGCCCGACTCCTCCTCTTTAGGGACAGAACGTGAGGGGGGCAGCTCTGGGCACAGGTTAAGAGCATAGAGTGATGCAAAGCTGAGTTCTGGGAGCACACACAACATGCCCAAGGCAATGATTCTTAACCCTAACCACACATTATAATAACCAGGGAACCAAAAAATAAAAATTTAATTTAAATTAAAAAAAAAAAACAGATGACCAAGTGCCGCTCCCAGCAATTCTGATGCAATTGCTTTGAAGCAGGCAATCGGTTTGAAGCAGGCCATTGGTATTATTTACTAGCCCACCAGGCAATTCTAATGTGTAGCCTCTTGCTAAGGACTAAAAGCAATAATTTGGGAGGACTTTTAAGAGAAATGGTTTCCTCAGGGCTGACCTTAAATGGAGTGAAATCAGATAAGCCCAGGTTCTAAAGCCAGCTCTGCCACTTATCATCTGACCTGGGGCAAGTTATGCAATTTGACCCAACCCCTATTTTTTCTCATTTGAACCTGGAGACAATAACACCTACTCCTCAGTGATAGCAGTAATTGAGATGATATACGCAAAAGAGCGCCTGCCACGTGGCTATCATTATCAACAGTCATCTGGACCCCAGGAATGGCTCATCTGTGGTCAAGTGCATCTTGTGGTGGTGACTGAGACCCAGAGAGAAGCCAGAGCCTGGCATGTCTCAGCCGCGCCTGCATTTGTGGAGGAAGGTGATGACCCACACACAGCACCTTACCTGGTTCTTTCTGGATCAAACATTGGGCTTTGGCTAGGATGGCAAGTCCTTAAACAGTTAACTCTGTTATTCAAAGGGATGGAAAAGAGCTAGTGGTAGTGCTATAGACTGAATGTTTATGTTCCCCCAAAATGCATATGCTAAAAACGAATCATCAATATGATGGTATTAGGAGGTGGGGCTCTTTGGGAGGTAACTGGATCACGAGGGGCATTAGTGCCCTTATAAAAGTGACCCCAGAGAGCTCTCTCACCCCTTCCTGCATGGAAGGACACAGCAAGAAGATGCCATCTGTGAACCAGGAAGACGGTCCTCACCAGACACCACATCTGCTGGTGCCCTGACCTTGGACTTCCAGCCTCTAGAACTTTGAGAAATGAATTTCTGCTGTTTATAAGCCACCCAGTCTACAGTATTTTGTTACAGCAGCCCAAACGGACTAAGACAGGTAAGTAACCAAAAGATTCCCTATTGAGGATTTGAAATGTATCACAGGCTGTGGTAGGCAGAATAATGAGCCCCCAATGCTATCCACATCCTACTCCCCAGAATCTGTGAGTATGATAGGTTACCTGGTGGAGAGGAATTAAGGTTGCAGATGGCATTAAGTCTGCGAACCAGCTGACCTTGACATGGGGAGATGATCCCGTATTTGGGGCGGGCCCAATGTCATCACAAGGGTCTCTGTAAGTGGAAGAGGGAGGCAGAAGAGAGAAAATCTGGGAGATGGTATCGTGAGAAGGGCTGGACCAACTGATGCTGGAAGAAGCTACTGGAAGAAGCAGCGGCCACAAGTGAGCAACGTGGGTGGCCTCGAGAAGCTGCCAAGGTGAGGAAACATACTCTCCCCGGAGCCTCCAAAGGAAGACAGCCCTGCTGACACCTGGATTTGAGCCCATTGAGCCCTTTGACCTCCAAAACTGCCTGATAATAAATCTGTGTTGATTTAAGCCACTGAGTTTATGGTAACTTTTTTTTCCAGCCTCTGATTCCATTTCACTTTTTTTTTTCTTCTTGTGTCTTTCCTTAACTGTATAGTCCATCACCCTGGCTCAGTGCATGTCACCAAAAACTCTCCTGGGATTCCACAGTCTCTGACAGTCCGTTACAGCTTGGGGTGCCCATCTTAAGTCTGTGGTAACCACAGCAATGGAAAACTAATACGACAAATACTTGTATAACCAGAAGGTTTTCAAGTCCTCTCCTTGGGTGACCCTGGCTAAACTAGATGGCTGGGTGGTGACTCAAGGAAGCTGCAGACCAGGGAAAAAATGACCTTAACAACTGGTGCTTGAGAAGCAGATTCCAAGACCTGAGGTTTATTCACTCATTCACTTGAGAACAATAGCTGAGTGCCATCTTTGCACTGGACAGCGGGTACACCAGATGAACCTGCAAGGCATGGTCTCAGACTGCAGGACCTCACCATCTAGATGCAGGAGGCAGTGACAGAAACAGGGAATTATGAGTGCTGTGATCTATGTCTACTGGCAGGAGATATTCCCCGTGAAGTGATGTTCCAGCTGAATTTGGGAAAACCGGCAGGTATTTGTGGAGCAAACTAAATTCCAGGAAAAGAGAGGTGTGAGCCAATGCGGGGCTCTTGCGAACACAATCCCCTATAAGCTGCCCCACGTGGCCCAAAAGCAATAGGTAAGACTTGCACTCTACATACCCTCTCCCCAGACCAGACGCCCCTCTGGGACATCCCCGGCTTGACCGGCTGCACAGTACGGAAGCCCTGGCTCACATATCTCTCTCTCACACACCAGTACGTTACAAGTCTCTGACGCACAGTAGGTGCTCAGTAAAAACTGTTGAGGGAAGGAATGGATGGAGAGAGGGAGGGAGAGAAAAACACCAAACTCCAGACCTTCCTCATCCCTCACCCTCACTTCTAAGCTTACTTCCAGGCCCACTACTCAACCTCACTCTGATGTTCACCCCAGGAGCCCCCCTCAGCCCCACTCCCACTTCAGAAGCCCCTGAGACACAGCCCTGCCCATCTCCTCCCTGATGGACCACATTCCTGCAGTCTCCTCCCACCGCTCCCTCTGGCCTACCACCTACTGCTGGCCATAACCCAGCACTGCTGAGAGAGAGAAACTAAGATGCTGGTGCCCTTCCAGAGCCGTTCCACTCTGGAAAGGAAAATTCCTTTTCCTCTGGAAGAAGAGAGAGGGAGACCAGGTTCATACAGGTGTGTCTCTATTCTAATGCACTGGAGACTAACCCTCCTTCCAAACAGAAGGTCACATTTGTTCTCTAAAGAAAAGAGAGTATTTCTTCTTCTATGACAGTGATGCTTTTTTAATGGCCTCTGGCACCCACCTAGAAATCCCAGGTTTTTTAAATGATAACATTCTGTGACATGGACAATTGCCATCTCGTTGCTTTTATTTAAAATGTGACAATCTTTTAGGAAAAATGTCACTTCTTCATTGATCAGTATTACATAATCTAAGTTTTTTTTTTTTTTTTGCGGTACGTGGGCCTCTCACTGCTGTGGCCTCTCCCGTTGCGGAGTACAGGCTCCGGACGCGCAGGCTCAGTGGCCATGGCTCACGGGCCCGGCCGCTCCGCAGCATGTGGGATCTTCCCGGACCGGGCCACGAACCCATGTCCCCCGCATTGGTAGGCGGACTCTCAACAACTACACCACCAGGGAAGCCCTAAGTTGTTTTCTTTTAAGCTTCAAACAGGTCCCTACTCTCCCACCCTCTTACTGCTCAGTAAGACTACTGTTCCTACATGCTCCTAGGTATAAAGTCTAGAGCTTGCCAGGATTCTTACCATAGGGATCACTAATTATAAATATCGGCTGACATTTGCTTCAAACTATATTCACGTTTATTTGCCGTTACAACTGGTCCCCCGATCTCTGAGCTTTTCATAAACAAGCAAACAAACAAACAAACGAAAAACCTCAAACTAACATGGCAGATATTTCGACCAGCCCAAAGCAGTGGAAACACAGCATTGAAGAGTAAAGAATTTCCAAACCAAGATTTAAAATCAAGAATGTATTCAACTTTATAGTCAACAGCACCTGTGGCACACTGCACGTCATGTATCACTGTCCAGTTTAGACCATTAACAGGGGAATTTGCAGTGGCTTCAGATGGGCCTAAGGAAGACACCTCACCCGTTTCACAACCTTGCAGAGGCCCGCCTGGGCAGAAACCACACAGCCAAAGCCTGATGTAAAAAAGAAGTACTTTACACAAACCAAGATGGAAAAGATGAATCAATGCAGGGTTTTTTTTCTTTATTTGTATGGTTGTTTGGGGACCTAATGAGAACAGTATTCACACTGTGTGTGTGGGAGGTGTGACCCACACAGCCAGCCTGCTGCCCCAGCACTTTGTGTACTGTACACACTCCAGGTCAGAACTTGATTTGTGGCTGTGAACATTGTTGCTCAACTAGTCGATAGTTGCCTTTCTCACTGCACCTCTGACCACGTGGCAAAAATCCTCAGCTTGGATTATACAGGCCGCGTTGCCCAAGAACCTGATTGGCCTGCCCTCGAGAATGGTTTCTCACCTGTGCATAGCTCTGTCAAAATGCTCCAAGAGGCTTCAACCTTATTGAATGTTCTATGTGGCTTTCAAGCTGTTCTCACCCATCCAGAGAAGTTGCTTGCACACTTCACCTACCTCTGTGTGCACAGCAGGCCTGGCGAGCTTCTCACCACCACTCTGAGCCTTCTGACACCCAGCTCTTGATCCCCTTTTCCAGACCAGTTGGTGGCCCTTACCTGCACTCCCCTCATGTCTTGTATCTACCTGTATTGTTAATATGCAACAGAATCACAAGAGGATAATACGTGAATATGTTAGGTTCAAGCTGCATCTCATTTATCTTTGTATCTCCAACGTGTAAAACCATGACTAGCATCTAAGAGGTTCTCAATAAATGTGTAGGTGAAGCAGACGTATGTCATTGCTAAAGCTCTCTCCCATCAAAGGAAAGTCCAGAAAATAAAGTTAGTCCTGCAAGGGCCTAGCAAATCCCAGCTAGACTGCTGGCTGGGTGGGAAGACCTCCCTTCCCCCTTGAAGCCCACGGCTGCTATTCTCCACTCCTTGTGAGCCACTGGAGTTAATTATAACAGGTAGTGAGGGGCACCTGGCTCTATTTTAGCATCACTCTACCAGTCTGACTCTGCTTTTCTCTTAATGTCGAAGACAAAGGACATTTGGTCTGATGGGAATAATCATCAAGTGGGGTGTTAAAGAGATTCGCTGTCCAGAGCCTAACTCTGCAACATACAAGGCTGTACAGGTCATATCTCCTCTCTGGTCCTCAGCTTATTCATCCTTAAAATGAGCTTGGATGCCACTTCACACCCACTGTGATGCCATAATAAAAAGACAGACGATAACATGTGTTGGCGAGGATATGGAGAAATTAAAACCCTCGTACACTGCTGGTGGGAATGTCAAATGGTGCAGTGCTTTGGGAAAAAAACCACTTTGGCGGTTCCTCAAAAAGTTGAACTGAGAGTCACCATAAGACTGAGCAATTTCACTCCCAGGTATAAACCCAAGGGAAATGAAAACATACTTTCAGACAAAAACTTGTACATGAATGTTCATAACAGCATTATTCGTAAGAGCCAAAAAGTGGAAACAACCAATGAATCAACCAATGAATGGATAAACGAAATGTGGTATATCCATATGATGTAATATTACCCAGCCGTAAAAAGGAACGAGATACTGATACATGCTACAACACGGATGAATCTTGAAGACATTATGGGAAGTGAAAGAAGGAATGGGGACTCTTTCATGGGTACCAGGTCTCCTTTGGGAGTGATGAAAATGCTTTGTAATTAGAGAGAGATGGTGGTTACACAATATTGTGGATATACTAAATGCACTAAATTATACTCTTTAAAATGGTTAATTTTAAGTCGTGTGAATGCACCTCAATTAAAAAAAAATTAGAGTTGAAGAAAGTGCTTTTTTTAACCCAGCCTAGATTATATTAATCTTTTACCAACAGAGTCATAAAGTATCATTTTTAATATATATTTTTTAATGGAAAGGGGGGCCCACAAAAGCCTTCTGCAGCCCTGCTGGGGGTGGAGGTTGACTGTCCCACTGGGAGTTAGTCCCTTGGGGCAGACCCATCAGCATCACAGGCTTTAGAAATGTGAGTTATTGAATCCAAAGTGTCCTTTTTTTTAACACCAGGCTGGGGTGGCATTTAGAAACGAAATCAGTAATAATGACTAATTTTTTATTCAGCCTCCTTTCTTTATTCATCTGGACACTGCTAGATATTATGCCTACAAAGGAGGCCTCCCCATTTTACAGATGTGGGAAGCGAGGCTGCTTAGAGAAGCTAAGTGGTTTACCAAGGTCACACAGCGTGGAAGAGTAAGAGCCCAGGAATGACACCGGAGTTTGTGCATCTGGCTTCTCCCATCATACCACGTGACCTCCTGCAAAGGGATATTTGGTTCTTACACAAAAGCATCTCAGCTGTAGCAAACCCTGAAGGTTGTGCCTTCACCCAGAGCTCAGTTTCTGATAATAGTCACCGTGGGCTTTCTAAAGCGTGCATGCACTTACGTGGGGGCAGGACCTGCCATGAGGCTCTATAGGCAATCTTGTAGAGACAGTAGAGGCCATAAAAACTATCGGAGATGGACTTCCCCGGTGGCACAGTGGTTGGGAGTTCGCCTGCCAATGCAGGGGACACGGGTTCGTGCCCCGGTCCGGGAGGATCCCACATGCCGCGGAGCGGCTGCGCCCGTGAGCCATGGCCGCTGAGCCTGCGCGTCCGGAGCCTGTGCTCCACGACGGGAGAGGTCACAGCAGTGAGAGGCCCGCGTAGCGCAAAAAAAAAAAACACCGTCGGAGAGGATAAACAAGAGCACAAACAGGATCAGAAAAATCTGTGGACTGTCACTGGGGGCATTTTCTTTCCTCAACCTGAAACCGCCACAGATCAATTTCACTTGTAGACTGACAGCTAATCACTTTCTGATCTCATTAGCAGTTCCAGGGCTTAAGTGTATTAGTGAGTCGGGGAGGGGAAAGTGGGTTTCGCTCCAAATAGCAGAGGGATGGGGGAAACAAGCCTCACACACTTGACTTTCCAGAAAGGTTCATGCGAATCAGTTGAGTTCAAGATCTGCTTGCATAAAGGTCAGTAGCAGGTTTGTAAGCCCGACCTAGAGGGTGGCCCTTTGGGAAACAGGTTAAGAGGGGCAGGAGCGCTTTTAGACCGGATTATTTAACCAGGGAGCCTCCTTCCAGATCAGCACCTGGGGCGACTTGGATACAGGAAGATGGCCTTTCAGAATCTACGCCCAATTACCCAGTTAAACAAACAGAGCCCCAGGCGTCTCTCTGGATACCACATTTTATCATCCTTTGGCCGGGGACAGTTTCCAAGAAAGCTGTCCTGTTGAAAAATTGCTGGGTGGTGAGAGAAATCAGCAAAAGGTGCATATTTGTAAACAGAACCTCTAATATTCATTATTTTTCCCAGAAGCGATAAGGCCAGCTCCACCGCCACCAGATAAAAATGGCTTTGAAGGCTGTGGCTGTCATTCCGATGACAAATGTATTTTTCTTTGCTGCCCAGAGCACACGTCTCTTGACACACTCGCAAGGGGGAGGATGTTAATTGCTAAGCCCCACTGGAAAAAGAGAAGAGTGCTAACAACGCACATATTTTAATGAGAGGGTCTGCACTGCCAGGAAGGGTTGATTTAAACCCTTTGCTCAACTGCCTGTTCTCCAAGGAGAGTTCTCTGTCTTGTGGAGAAAATGGGGAGCAGGGGGGCGATTAGAAAAGAGGTGGTGTGACTGCTGAGCTGTACAGAGCTGGTTAAGAGCTGTCCTTGAGAACTGCTACTTACTGGGGTGGGGGCAGCATGTTCTCAGGGGAGGCCGCTATTACAGGAATGAAGCTGGTGTGGGGAAGATGCAGCAAGCCTGGCAGACGTGGATGCAGCGGGGTCTACAGTGGACGCTCAGCTGCCTTGATCCCACCTCCCTCTTCTTCTAACCCAGATCCCTGTGGCCCACATTTCCCCTCCCCGTTCCATGCTGAGTGTCTCAGGTCAGGGAGTGTGAAAGCTGGGAGGGACCACAGAGATCAGTTGCAGTCGGGGATGGCAAATACTTGCCCCCTGCACCTCCTTCTTCGCCTCCTGTGCCCAGAGTAGACATCATTAATTGATCACAGTGCTCGCTCTTTTTGAGTCTAAATGCAGCCTTAAAATTCTCTTTAGCTCACCATTCCAAAAAGCCACAACAGATTCAATAGACCAGATGAAACTTTGCCAATTTTAGTTTTGTCTAACCTCATCTCATTTTTTTCTGTTTTAACACATTTCTTGTTTATTTGGCTAAAGATTCCATACTATACTAATGTTCTTGATTTTCTTCTTTTTTTCTTCTGTCCCTGACTCCCTTGCCTTTAAGACAAATAACTGCTTTATTGAGATATAATCCACATGCCATAAAATAAACCATTTTAACATGTACAATTCAGTGATTTTTAGTATATTCCCCAGGTTGTACAACCTTCACCACTATCTAATTTCAGGACATTTTTAATCACCCCAACAAGCCACCCCTAAATCTATCAGCAGTCACCCCTCACTCCCCGCTTCTCCCCAGACCCTGGCAACCTCTAATCTACTTTCTGTCTCTTAGAATCTGCCCCCTCTGGACACTTCATATAAATGGAATCATGCAACATGTGACCCTTCGTGTCTTCAAGGTTCATTTTTTTTTCCTCTGGTATCCATTTTATTATTATTATTATTAATTATTATTATTATCATTATTACTTTTGGCTACACAGCTTGTGGGATCTTAGTTCCCCAGCCAGGGATCAAACCCTGACCCTCAGCAGTGAAAGTGAGGAGTCTTAACCACTGGACCACCAGCGAATTCCCTCCTTCTGATTTTGAAAGAAAGCGGAAACCTTCTCGTGGCTCCTACAAGTGTCCTGGGCCCCAGGCACTGAGGCTGCGGGAGAAATGCGCCCCGCCTCCCAGGCCGTCTCCCACCCGCTGGAACACCACCAACCCTGTAGCCGCCACACACCGCCTCTGCCGGTTTCTGACACACCTCCTTGGGAGGTACCCAAAGGGCCAGGGCCTGAGAGTGAACAAGGTGGGGGAGGGGTGCTGCCCTCCCCCCATGTCATGCCGTGCCTGCCCTGCTCCCCGCTGCCCTGCTCATGGCACTGACCCAGAAATTAGATCCAGCTCATCCTTGACTCAGCCCACCCTGTGAGGCCCAGAGCTTTGATCCTAGGCCAGGCTTGTCTGCCTGGTCTGTTTCTCACTTAAAACAGCTCCCTCCAGAGGGTTTCCTTATGCAGAGAGATTGTCCACCATCAGGGCTGAATCCCAGGGTGGGCCAGCTTACGAGTAAATGCTCTGCTGTTAGCAAATCTCTTTTGCTTCCCCTGTTACCAGCGGGCTGTTCTGGAGGCAGCTCAGAACCCTGCGTGGGCAGCCGGCACAGGACACAGGAAGCTCAAATTTGTGCCTTTGTCAATTTTCCTGGCCTCTCCTCCCCAGTCTGTTCCCAGAAAACTCCTTCTGCTCCCTGAGCCTGTCCAGCTGGATGGGTGGGAAAGGGAGACTGGCTGTCAGACCCTTTAAAGGGACTTCCAGAAACTGGGGTGGGGAGAGGGAATTTTGAGGAGAGGACCACACAAAGGGGGCCTTGGGGAATTTACATCTTCTGCGTGTGATTAAGTGGCCGACAGGCTGAAGGGAGGGCTGAGAGCCAAAGGCCAAGCCAGGAGGCTGCAAAGCACAAGACAGTTCCAAGGCCCGTGAGCCAGCAGGAGGCAGCGCAGTGGGTGAGGGTCTAGGCGACCACCACTCCTGGGTCCTGCCCCTCTCCCTGATCCCTCTCCATCTCTGGATCCCTCAATCCTTCCAGAACTTCCACAAAGAGTCAAACTACCCACAAGCAGTTATCAGACCCCTTGTTCATTCACTCATTCATTCATTCATTCACCTACCTTTTCCCAAGTTCAGGATGTGGCCAGCACTGTGCTAGATGCCAGAAACGCATGAGCCAGGTGTGGCCCTCAGGAACGTGTGGCCCAGGGGTCATCACAAAGAGGAAAACAGCTCAATAAAGGCGACCTGGTGACAGCACCAAGGAAAGAGTGTTAGTTCTTCCTGGGGGTGGGGCTGGGTGTCAGGGAAGGCTTTAGGGAGTGTACTGGTTCGCTAGGGCTGCCATAACAAAATAGCACAGAATGTGGGGCTTAAACAACACAAATGTATTTCCTTGCCATTCTGGAGGCTAGAAGCCCAAGATCAAGGTGTCAGCAATGTCGGTCTCTCCTAAGGCTTCTCTCCCTGCCCTGCAAGTGGCCTTTCCTTGCGTGTACGCATCCCTGGTATCTCTACGTACACCTAAATTTTCTCTACTTACAAGGACACCGGTCAGATTGGGTTAGGGCCCACCCTAAGACCTCATTTTAAATTAATCACCTCTTTAAAGATCTTATCTCCAAATACAGTCACATTCTAAGGTACTGGTGTTTAGAGCTTCAACATAGGGATTTGGGGGAGACACAATTCAGCCCATAACAGAGAGGCTGCCTTTGGCTGTGCCACAATAGCAGAGCCAAAACCAGCCAGGTGGGCAGAACAGGCAACTATTCGTGATGTCAAGCCCAGCAGAGCAAAGACCCAGAGATATGAAATGCTTGTCTCCTTCAGGGGGTGGCAAAAATTCTCATAGGTG
Organism: Phocoena phocoena; assembly: GCF_963924675.1. Classification (NCBI taxonomy): domain Eukaryota; kingdom Metazoa; phylum Chordata; class Mammalia; order Artiodactyla; family Phocoenidae; genus Phocoena; species Phocoena phocoena. The sequence continues at coordinate 22,100,601 of NC_089225.1, read as the reverse complement.
GAAACACAGGACAGAGGCCAGACGAAAATGCCGCAGCATTCAGGAGGGCTGCGTGCTTTCCTGGCAGTTGAGCACGGGGAGGTGGATGGTGGGTAAGTGTTCAGGTTCTGAAAGTCCTCACGTGTAGACGGACTGTTGTGCAGATTAAATAAAACAAAGTTTGTTAGATACCCAGTGTTTATAACAAACACTTACTACTCTTACAAGTGGTGTTTTCCTTCTCCACCTTTGTAATTCTTTATGTCCTTCGGCGACCATACATTAGTTTTATAATGAAAACATAAGCTTAAAAAGGTAGTCAAGAGGCAGCAGACGCTGGGGAAGTCAGAAGCGTGAGAAAATCCGTTCCGTGTCGCTGTCTAATCAAGCATTTACTGGGTTTAGTTCTCTGCTCGGCGCTGCGTGGAGGGGAAAAAACAATCTAAGGCAGGATCCTGCTGCAGCCGAGTTGACAGCTCACTTGGGAATATTCCTCAGAAGATGAGCCCACCCCACAGGTTGCTGGCAGGGGCGCTGCCAATGTAATCACAGCCCTCACTCCTCAAACCCCCAGAAGGCGCAATACTCAGAACCGGTAGCTAAATCAAAGCACGAGGGACAGACATGACTTAAAAGACCTCCCAGAAAGTGGCTGAAGGCCATAAGCTCTCTTGGAAAGGACTCTGAGCTCACCTTTTGGTTTCCTTGGAACTGTAACAGAAAGAAAGCTTGGAAGATCTGAGTGTGCCGGTCTCCGAGAGGGACGTGGATGGAGCCATGAGCCTGGAGCCAGAGGGACAAACCTGAGTTCTGGCTCTGCCTTTTCTGACTGGGCAACTTTGGTGGAATCACTGGTCAATGAATCTTTCCGAGTGGTTGGTTCCTTCATCTCCAAAATCAGGAGCAGATTACGACCCATTCCCATCTGCCTTAGGACTGAGTTGTCATAGGATCAAACGCGGTAATTAAGGAGAACATGCTCTGAAACCCCAAAGTTCTACACACCCTTAGCTGTCTTCCAGAAGGGTGAGGCCACTGGGCTTCCAGAGTGAGGGTCCAAGGATGTCTCTCTAGTCCCAGCCTGGGTGTACATGGAAAGCATCTGGTTGCTGGTGGGAAGCATCCCGCCTGAGCTCTCGGCATGGGTCCTGCGTGTTGTCAATGCTCCTCAAGTGATCCCAGTGTACGGTCAGGGTTGAGAGGCACAGCTTCCTTACCAAATTGGCTGACTAGGTTGCTTTACTCTTTCAGCAAAACAGACTTCTTCCACAGTTGCAGTGGTAGAGGAAAATCTCTCCTTCCAAAACCTGCGTCCTCAGCAGAGTCAAATCCTCCCACCTAATTACTAAGGGCTTTGGATCTCAAAATTTAGTGTGTACAAGAGACATCTGGGATGCTTGTTAAAGAGGAGGAGGCCAGGGAACCCCACACACACCCCGCCCCGAGCTTCTGATCCAGTCAGTCTGAGAAGGGACTCAGGAAATCTGCATTTAATCACATGTGGTCTAAAGAGAATGCATTGGACTCAACAGAAAAAAAAAACCCTTAAATCTTATTTTTGCTCTTCTACTAAAACAATGAGTAATCTTGGCCCTCTAACAGCAAGAATAACCACAATAGTTATTGTTTATTGAGCACATACCATATTCCAGGACCTTAGGGACAGTGGAGTCTTCCTAAGAGCTGAGGGGGTGGTATTCTGGGTTGGCACATGAGCACCCAGCATCCCTCCCTCTGTTGAGAGTGCCCTTCCCCCATGTCATGTGACTCAGGTAGAACTGCCAATCAAACGGCCCAGTACCACCCCCCTGGGGAGATGGAGTCAGAGGAGAACATGTGACTCAATCCCAGCCAATCAGGTTCCTCCTCCTGGGAACCTGACTTGAGCAAAGAGAGGTTAGGGCCAAGGGCAGGTGCCACCTGCCTTCCCCAGGCTGAAACCCTAGCCAGCGTTTCCCAAGACTTGGTGGTTTAGCTTTCTCCCGTTTCATGAGCTATCCAATAGCCTACCTGTAGATCTTTTTCTGGATTAAGTTAATCAGAGTGGGTTTCATTTATTACAACAAAAAGTTAATGAAACATTTATTTTACAGGTCAGAAGCTGAGGCTGAAAGGAAGTAAATGCCCCAAGGTCTCCACAACCAGGAGAGGGCAAAGCAGGATGCACAGCCGGGCATGTGTGGCTGCACATTACCTGTGCCTGACATTACACCATGCCCCTCATACCCTCCTGGGAGCTCAAAAAACTGAGGGGGGAGGAGAAAGTGCACTTCAAAAAAATACGTATTTATATGCTTTGAAAGGTATGAAGAGAAATTTAAAAGTTATCATTAACTCCCACACTCATCCCTCTGTAGGTTTAAAAGCTCCCAGTCAGAGACCTAGACTAATTGTTAATTTATCCATTTCTATTAAATGTCCCAAGGGGCAGACCAGCAAATCTCTTACTAAATTATATATTACATTACAACACATAGCAGAGCAAAAAAGGGCATAGAAATGCAAACAGTGGTTGCAGTCGGGAAATTGCCAAAGAAAAGTATTTCAACGAGGTAAACAATTAGGAGCAGAATTCACCACCACTTTGGCTGAGCTTCTATTTTATTTGATTAAATTACTGATGTTTTAGATTCATGGACCCTAGATTAGGAACCTAAAATCGCACAACAGAGGCTAGACTTGTGGTCAAAAATTTGACCAAGTCATTAAATGCTTCCAAGCATTAAGTCTTCCCACTCTTGCTCCTAGAACACATGGCTTCCTCTATTTCCTCTTTCTTCTTTCTTTTTCTTCTTTCCAACCATATGCATGAGGCTATCAGACAAAAATCTATATTTGACTCCACAATATGACTTCTGTTCTGCTATTCAGCACAGTGCAAAGCCAAGACCAAGCAGGTATTTGTCACTAAACAGAAACTAATCTAGCAGAATTTACTTTAAAAACATTCATAGTCCCTGTTCACTGAGTTTTGACTATTTCAAACTGACCTCACTGGAGGATTCCAGGCAGCCTTCTCATGCCCTGTATCCCCTATGTGTCCCCCACACCTAATGCTCCTCACGATAATCCCTTGGCCACGTTCCACCCACTGCTTCACTGCACTTCTAAACCAGTACCAGAGTTTGTTGGAGAACCACTAACTCCATTGCTGGGAATTTAATCCAAAAATATGACCACCAATGTTTAGTGATCAAATATTTAGCCCTAAATGCTATTCAGAATAACATTGCTTATAATAGGAAAAAAATGGAAACAATGGAAATGTCTCAAAATAAAAGATTAATTAAATATATTATGGCATGATATTTGTAAAAATCTGGTTAAAGAAGAGTTAAATGTTCATCAGAAAAATGTACATGAGCAGCCGCGTAGCACAGGGAGATCAGCTCAATGCTTTGTGACCCCCTAGAGGGGTGGGATAGGGAGGGCGGGAGGGAGACGCAAGAGGGAGGAGATATGGGGACATATGTATATGTATAGCTGATTCACTTTGTTATAAAGCAGAAACTAACACATCATTGTAAGCAATTATATTCCAATAAAGATGTTAAAAACGAAAGAAAAATGTTCATGGAATATGTTCATGAGAGATTGTTTAAAAAAATGTATGGAACAGTTATATCTGTTGTGATTCCAATTTTGTAAATATATATGAGATAGTCTCCCCCCCGAAAAGATTGAGAGGATAGTCATCAAAATAGAAAGGACAGTTATCTCTGAGAACTACAATTATAAATTATTTTTATTTTATTTTCTGACTAGTCCATATCACTTAAATTTTAAGAAGAAGAAAGAATTCTTTTAAGGCAGACTATTGGGTTGGCCATAGAATGTCCAAGCTAGTTACATTTACTGTTCCCAGGCAGATCTCAGTTAGCTGTTAATATCCCCCAGGACTGAATTTTCCGATCTTTAACTGCACACTGAGGAGGCCATTAGGATGATTCCAGGTATTCTGTCATGTACAAAGCTGTGGAGAAAGAATCCACAGAGAAAATTCTGTAAACTGAAGGGATTAAAAAGTAAGAGGGAAGAAAAAAGTAAACAAATTGCCAAAGGTCTGAAATGTAACTGGTCAAATTTAACAGGCGATTTGTGAAACTTTGCCAGCTTGCTTTTAAAAATAATAAGAAAATTAGTCTGATGCAAGTAAAAGGCCTTGGTTTGGAGAGGTCAGGTCTCAAGCCAGTCTGGAAGGAGCACTACCACCCTGGTAGCCTAAAGCTGGTCTGACAGAAATGAGGAAGGCAACAATTATATGTCTCCCTCAGGGTCCAAACGCAATCTCAACTCCATCATCAGGCAACCTGAAGCAGGAGGTTGTTTCAAAAGATGTGGAGAAGTACCTTCCTCCCTAATATAGTTCAAGGTCTAGAGATCGCTGAAGACACCATCTTGGTTTTGACCCAACCTCCCAAAGCATCTCACATAGAAGGCTAGTCTCTGACTGCCTCTGTTACAAAGACACAAAGGATTAACAGGAAGTCTCTACTTCAGGCTGTGACATGACTCCACAGTCTGCTAATGTGGTCAGCCAGTTCTTCAAACTCTTTTTTTTTTTAATTTAATTTTACTTATTTTTTATACAGCAGGTTCTTATCAGTCATCCATTTTATACACATCAGTGTATACATGTCATCCCAATCTCCCAATTCACCGCCACTGCTTTCCCCTCTTGGTGTCCATACGTTTGTTCTCTATATCTGTATCTCAATTTCTGCCCTTCAAACCAGTTGACCTGTACCATTTTTCTAGGTTCCACATATATGCGTTAATATGCGATATTTGTTCTGCTCTTTCTGACTTACTTCACTCTGTATGACAGTCTCTAGATCCATCCACGTCTCTACAAATGACCCAATTTCGTTCCTTTTTGTGGCTGAGTAATATTCCATTGTGTATATGTACCACAACTTCTTTATCCATTCATCTGTCGATGGGCATTTAGGTTGCTTCCACGACCAGGTTATCATAAATAGTGCTGCAATGAACATTGGGGTGCATGTGTATTTTTGAATTATGGTTTTCACTGGGTATATATCCAGTAGTAGGACTGCTGGGTCATATGGTAATTCTATTTTTAGTTTTCTAAGGAACCTCCATACTGTTCTCCATAGTAGCTGTATCAATTTACATTCCCACCAACAGTACAAGAGGGTTCCCTTTTCTCCACACCCTCTCCAGCATTTGTTGGTTGTAGATTTTCTGATGATGCCATTCTAACTGGTGTGAGGTGATACCTCATTGTAGTTTTGATTTGCATTTCTCTAATAATTAGTGATCTTGAACAGCTTTTCATGGGCTTTTTGGCCATCTGTATGACCTTTTTGAAGACGTGTCTCTCTAGGTCTTCTGCCCATTTTTTGATTGGGTTTTTTTTTTAATTTTGAGCTGCATGAGCTGTTTATATATTTTGGAGATTAATCCTTTCTCCGTTGATCAGTTTGCAAATATTTTCTCCCATTCTGAGGGTTGTCTTTTTGTCTTGTTTGTAGCTTCCTTTGCTTTGCAAAAGCATTTAAGTTTCATTAGGTCCCATTTGTTTATTTTTGTTTTTATTTCCATTACTCTAGGAGGTGGATCAAAAAAGATCTTGCTGTGATTTATGTCAAAGAGTGTTCTTCCTATGTTTTCCCATAAGAGTTTTATAGTGCCCGGTCTTACATTTAGGTCTCTAATCCATTTTGAGTTTATTTTTGTGTATGGTGTTAGGAAGTGTTCTACTTTCATTCTTTTACATGTAGCTGTCCAGTTTTATCAGCACCACTTACTGAAGAGACTGCCTTTTCTCCATTGTATATCCTTGTCTCCTTTGTCATAGATTAGTTGACCATGGGTGCATGGGTTTATCTCTGGGCTTTCTATCCTGTTCCATTGATCTATATTTCTGTTTTTGTGCCAGTACCATATTGTCTTGATTACTGTAGCTTTGCAGTATAGTCTGAAGTCAGGGAGTCTGATTCCTCCAGCTCCGTTTTTTTCCCTCAAGACTGCCTTGGCTATTCAGGGTCTTTTGTGTCTCCCTACAAATTTTAAGATTTTTTTGTTCTATCTCTGTAAGAAATGCCATTGGTAATTTGATAGGGATTGCATTGAATCTGTAGATTGCTTTGGGTAGTATAGTCATTTTCACAATGTTGATTCTTCCAATCCAAGAACATGGTATATCTCTCCATCTGTTGGTATCATCCTTAATTTCTTTCAACAGTGTCTTATAGTTTTCTGCGTACAGGTTTTTTGTGTCCTTAGGTAGGTTTATTCCTAGGTATCTTATTCTTTTTGCTGCAATGGTAAATGGAGTGTTTCCTTAATTTCACTTTCAGACTTTTCATCATTAGTGTATAGGAATGCAAGAGATTTCTGTGCATTAATTTTGTATCCTGCAACTTTACCAAATTCATTGATTAGCTCTAGTAGTTTTCTGGTGGCATCTTTAGGATTCCCTATGTATAGTATCACGTCATCTGCAAACAGTGACAGTTTTACTTCTTCTTTTCCAATTTATATTCCTTTTACTTCTTTTTCTTCTCTGCTTGCCGTGACTAGGACTTCCAAAACTATGCTGAATAAGAGTGGCAAGAGTGAACATCCTTGTCTTGTTCCTGATCTTAGAGGAAATGCTTTCAGTTTTTCACCAATGATGTTTGCTGTGGGTTTATCATATACGCCCTATATTATGTTGAGGTAGGTTCCCTCTATGCCCACTTTCTAGAAAGTTTTTATCATAAAAGTGTGTTGATTTTTGTCAAAACCTCTTTCTGCATCTATTGAGATGATCATATATGGTTTTTCTCCTTCAATTTGTTAATATGGTATATCACATTGATTGATTTGCATATACTGAAGAATCCTTGCATCTCTGGGATAAATCCCACTTGATCATGGTGTATGACCCTTTTAATGTGTTGTTGGATTCTGTCTGCTAGTATTTTGTTGATGATTTTTGCATCTATATTCATCAGTGATATTGGTCTGTAATTTTCTTTTTTTTTGTAGTATCTTTGTCTGGTTTTGGTATCAGGGTGATGATGGCCTCATAGAATGAGGTTGGGAGTGTTCCTTCCTCTTCAATTTTTTGGAAGAGTTTGAGTAGGATGGGTGTTAGGTCTTCTCTAAATGTTTGATAGAATTCATCTGTGAAGCCATCTGGTGCTGGACTTTTGTTTGTTGGAAGAATTTTAATCACAGTATCAATTTCATTACTTGTGATTGGTCTGTTCATATTTTCTATTTCTTCCTGGTTCAGTTTTGGAAGGTTATACCTTTCTAAGAATTTGTCCATTTCTTCCAGGTTGTCCATTTTATTGTCCATTTTATTGGCATTTAGTAATCTCTTAGGATGCTTTTTATTTCTGCGGTGTCCTTTGTAACTTCTCCTTTTGCATTTCTAATTTTATTGATTTGAGTCCTCTCCCTCTCTTTCTTGATGAGTCTGTCTAATGGTTTATCAATTTTGTTTATCTTCTCAAAGAACCAGCTTTTAGTTTTATTTATCTTTGCTATTGTTTTCTTTGTTTCTATTTCATTCATTTCTGCTCTGATCTCTATGATTTCTTTCCTTCTGCTAACTTTGGGTTTTTTTGTTCTTCTTTCTCGAGTTCCTTTAAGGTGTAAGGTTAGATTGTTTGAGATTTTTCTTGTTTCTTGAGGTAGGCTTGTATAGCTATAAACTTCTCCCTTAGAACTGCTTTTGCTGCATCCAATAGATGCTGGATTGTCGTGTTTTCATTGTCATTTGTCTCTAGGTATTTTCTGATTTCCTCTTTGATTTCCTCAGTGACTTCTTGGTTATTTAGTAATGTATTGTTTAGCCTCCATGTGTTTGTGTTTTTTACGTATTTCTCCCCTGTAATTGATTTCTAATCTCATAGGGTTGTGGTCAGAAAAGATGCTTGATATGATTTCAATTTTCTTCAACTTACCGAGACTTGATTTGTGACCCAAGATGTGATCTACCCTGGAGAATGTTCCGTGCACACTTGAGAAGAAAGTGTAATCTGTTGTTTTTGGATGGAATGTCCTATAAATATCAATTAAATCTATCTGGTCTATTGTGTCATTTAAAGCTTGTGTTTCCTTATTAATTTTCTGTCTGGATGTTCTGTCCATTAGTGTAAGTGAGGAGTTAAAGCCCCCCACTATTATTGTGTTACTGTTGATTTCCTCTTTTATAGCTGTTAGCAGTTGCCTTATGTATTGAGGTGCTCCTATGTTGGGTGCATATATATTTATAATTGTTATATCTTCTTCTTGGATTGATCCCTTGATCATTACATAGTGTCCTTCCTTGACTCTTGTAACATTCTTTATTTTAAAGTCCATTTTGTCTGATATGAGTATTGCTACTCCAGCTTTCTTTTGATTTCCATTTGCATGGAATATCTTTTTCCATCCCCTCACTTTCAGTCTGAATGTGTCCCTAGGTCTGAAGTGGGTCTCTTGTAGACAGTATGTACGTGGGTCTTGTTTTTGTATCCATTCAGTGAGCCTGTGTCTTTTGGTTGGAGTATTTAATCCATTCATGTTTAAGGTAATTATCGATATGTATGTTCCTATGACCATTTTCTTAATTGTTTGTGGTTTGTTTTTGTAGGTCCTTTTCTTCTCTAGTGTTTCCCACTTAGAGAAGTTCCTTAAGCATTTGTTGTAGAGCTGGTTTTGTGTCTTGAATTCTCTTAGCTTTTGCTTGTCTGTAAAGCTTTTGATTTCTCCGTCAAATCTGAATGAGATCCTTGCCGGGTAGAGTAATCTTGGTTGTAGGTTCTTCCCTTTCATCACTTTAAATATGTCGTGCCACTCCCTTCTGGCTTGTAGAGTTTCTACTGAGAAATCAGCTGTTAACCTTATGGGAGTTCCCTTGTATGTTATTTGTCATTTTTCCCTTGCTGCTTTCAATAATATTTCTTTGTCTTTAATTTTTGCCAATTTGATTACTATGTGTCTCTGAGTGTTTCTCCTGGGTTTATCCTGTATAGGACTCACTGTGCTTCCTGGACTTGCGTTTCTATTTCCTTTCCCATGTTAGGGAAGTTTTCGACTATAATCTCTTCATATATTTTTTCAGGTCCTTTCTCTCTCTCTTCTCCTTCTGGGACCCCTATAATGCAAATGTTGTTGTGTTTAATGTTTTCCCAGAGGTTTCTTAGGCTGTCTTCATTTCTTTTCATTCTTTCTTCTTTATTCTGTTCTTCAGCAGTGAATTCCACCATTCTGTCTTCCAGGTCACTTATCAGTTCTTCTGCCTCAGTTATTCTGCTATTGATTCCTTCTAGTGTAGCTTTCATTTCAGTTATTGTGTTCATCTCTGTTTGTTTGTTCTTTAATTCTTCTAGGTGTTTGTTCTTTAATTCTTCTAGGTTTGTTAAACATTTCTTGCATTGTCTTGATCTTTGCCTCCATTTTTTTCCGAGGTCCTGGATCATCTTCACTATCATTATTCTGAATTCTTTTTCTGGAAGGTTGCCTATTTCCACTTCATTTAGTTGTTTTTCTGGGGTTTTATCTTGTTCCTTCATCTGGTACATAGTCCTCTGCCTTTTCATCTTGTCTCTCTTTCTGTGAATGTGATTTTTGTTCCACAGGCTTCAGGATTATAGTTGTTCCTGCTTCTGCTGTCTGCCGTCTGGTGAATGAGGCTATCTAAAAGGCTTGTGCAAGTTTCCTGATTCAGTTCTTCAAACTCTTAATGCCATTTACCACATCAGCAAATGTCTCTGTGTTACAGCTAGAGTAATTTCAGAATAAGCACTTCATAAAAAGGCAAATAGCTATGAAATATTTATGTCTTGAAGTCTTGAGGGAAACACTGGCAGGTCAGCTGGAGGCTGGCTGGTCTGGGATAGTCTTGCTTACTTGTCTGACAGTTGACCTGTCAGTGAGAATAACTCATTTCTCCTCCATGGCCTCTCAAGCAGGCAGCTCATCTTCTGCACACGGCAGCTGGGTCCAAGAGGGTAAGAACAGAAGTTCTCCAAGACCCTGAGGCCTGAGCATGGAAGTCACACATAAGTTTCCTGCATTCTATCAGTCAGAGCAAGTCACAAGACCAGTCCGGCTTCAGGAAGTGTGGAAATAAGCTCCACTTCCTGATGAAAGGAGCTTTCATTAATTTCTGGCCAAGTTTAACCTATCACCCAGAGTACTTGCTGTCCCCATAGTTTAAAATTATCAGAAATGTAAAAGCAATTCTGTAACAACAACACAATTTTTTTTTTAGTTGTGCATATTGGTCTCAGAGCTACATATATGTTACTGTGTTTATTCAGGTAAAGATGTTGACCAAAAAATTAGGTAGGAAGGGAGGGCAGGTAGATTTATTATTTTCCAATCTGAGAGGTAAGACTACACAATGAAATAAAAAGTTCTTAGAGGGCTTGCCTGGTGGTGCAGTGGTTGAGAGTCCGCCTGCCAACACAGGGGACATGGGTTCGTGCCCCGGTCCCCGAAGATCCCACATGCCGCGGAGTGGCTGGGCCCGTGAGCCATGGCCGCTGACCCTGCGGGTCCGGAGCCTGTGCTCCACAACGGGAGAGGCCACAACAGTGAGAGGCCCGCATAGCGCAAAAAAAAAAAAAAGATCTTAGAAAACAAATTTGCTTGTTTTTTCACAAAATTTATGTTTCTAGATAGATTAGAATTATTTTTCTATTTAATCACAGATTACCTTTGGAAAACTTTGTTACAGTGGTTCTCAACCTGGCTGCATTATTGAATCTCCCAGAGAAGGCTCAGCCCCTGGAGATTCTGATGCAACTGTTTGAGGTTGGAAAATCATTTATTTGGTGTATGTCCAGCTTTTTTAGTTCTTCCCCTAATCCACAGAGGATATACCCTCTCTGCATGCCAGATCTTGGAGCATCAAAGTTTTCTGATTTTTCTGTTGAGTTCAAGGCACAGCTTGGGTTCCAAGTCAAAATTACACTCTCTGTGGTCCTCTGACCCCAGAATTATTTACTTGGGCTCTGATAAACAATCCTTTTACAATCCTTCTAAATTCTTCTTTTAGAGGCTGCAATATGGTGGCCCACAGGCTAGAAATGACCCAAGTTTTATTTGACCTGTATACATACTGGTGGCCCAAACAATACATTCTAAAAAGAGGGGAGAGGAGTTAGGTGCCCACATTTATGAATCAGGATGTTTCACCTTAAGACCAGAGTGGGGCTTCTCTTGAAAATGCTAAAGATCTGAGAAGACACAGTGGAGTTAATAGGCTCTACTCAGCCAGTGTCCTGTTTTTCAGTCTGCAGCAGTTTTTATACCTGTCTGCTTTCACTCATTTACATTATCTGTCTCTACCCTGTAAGCATTTGAGTTTGCACCCTTGGTCTAGTTCAATACCAGCTGCCATTTTATAATTGAAGATTCTGAGGCCTAGAATCTTGGGTGGCATTCACGGTATTGAGCCCTTATGCTGTACTTGCTAGCACACCTATTATTTCATTTGGTTTTCATTTCAACCCTGAGAGGAAGGCTTTACTAGCGCCATTTTATAGATGATGGAACTGAGGCTCAAAGAGGTTGAGTAACTTGCCCATAGGCACAAATAGCTGGTCAGAGACGGAGCTGATACTCAAACCCAGGTCTTTGTGGGTCTAAAACCAGGCTCTTTGTGCTCCTCCATGGCCATTCTTGCCCACCATGATGACTGCTTTTTCTTGCCTCCAATCCCTTTCACCTCCTCTTCTCCCCAACACCCATTTTACCTCTCCATTCACACATTCTAACATTTCCTGCCTTCTCTCTCTCATCTCATATTGTCTGATCCTGTCCAGCATCTTACACCTGTTAGTCCCAAGACTCATATTCCCATATCATACAGCATATCACAATCATAAAATAACTTGTTCTGAGGCAGGAAGGGGTCCAATTACCACCCATATAATTGGCAAAAGAGAGTCATTCATCACAATGGTCGTGGGATTAGAGGTCATCAGAGCAATTCCCTTTGTTGGACATTTTCCTGTTTGTTTCAGCCATGCCTTCATCACACTCCTTTACAGATCCTGGTGGACTCACTGGGACATTTCACAAGTTATCAAATACATGCATTAAGGATGGTTAATAGCAGCCAAGGAGCAGAAATCATTATGTGAGAATAAAATGCATTGCATAAAATGCAATTTTGGAGTGACAGAGTGGAAAAGGGGTGATATTTTTTCCCTCCAAGTAACCCGTAGCTAAGGCCCCGTGGGGTGACTATCTTGCATGGAGGAAATCCTCCACATCCTATAAATCTGAAAAATAATGTGATGGGAGTCCCGTTGCCTTGCTACTTGAACCAGTCTTGCCACGCTGTGTATTGATTTTCTCTGTGTCATTCGAGAGGCAGCCATTGGTTCTTTAAGGAGCAAACCTTCCCCTGTCAGGTTGGCAAGACAAATATCCTAATCTTTCCCATTTTAGTCAAATAATTTGGTTTGAGTTTAATTCGTCTGTATGCTCTCACTGCAGTGGGAAAGATAAAAACAATTTAATAGAAATATAGAATTTTAGAATAGAATAGGATGGAATAAAATAGAATTTTAGAGGGAGAGTGTCTAGTCCAGACATCCCATCCTGGTACCCACCTCTCAGACCTGACTCATGGATATGTTTTACAAAAACCTATGTGAGGTTTTTGTAAAAATGAGACTTCGTTACCAACATTTAAAAATCAAGTGATTTCACTTTTTTAAAAATTTCACTTTCTGGCCTTTCTTAAAAGAAAAACTTGAAAGTCTGGCAATACTGAGCCAGCACCCCTGTGACAAGAGTTGGCTGGAGCTGTGGAGTGGCTGCCCCCCAGATGAAGAAGAGCTGCTCATGGAAGTTTGCCCCAGGCCCCACCAACCACTACTGTCTCCCCAATTCTCAGGCCAACAGGCAGTTACCACTTCACTCATTTAAGTTTTAGACTTGCAGAAAATGTAAGTAACATGCCCAAGGTCATTAATTCAACTTATTCAGCAAATATTTATTGAGGCATGGACTCTGTGCCAGGTATTATTCCAGGCACCAAGGACACAGCAGTGAACACAACAACCCACAGTTCTGGTCCTGTAGGGTTGACATCTACTGAGAGACACAGACAGTAAACAAAATCATGAAAATATACAGTATAACAAGTGGTGATAAGTACCATGGAGAAAAATCAAGCAGGTAAAGGAGAGATTTTAAGTGGGATGATGAGGAAGGCCTCTCTAAGAAGATGAGTGGCATTTGAGTACAAACTCAAAGGACAGGAATGAGGGAGCCATTTGCCCTTTTAGAGGGAGAGCGTTCCAGGCAGGAGTAGCAGGGCCTGCAAAGGACACATTAGCACCAGTACTAGGACTTAAACCAGGGCCAGGCTGTCCTTCCAATTAGAGACCATGCCACTGCCCATTAACCCTCAGCAGAAGTGCCAGGATATGCTTTTCCAGAGCACCTGCCATCTGTTTTCTCATGGAAACCCAAAACACCCTAAGTGAAAATCCAGATTTATGCCAATGATAAAATAGAGAAGGATTGTTCACTTTACCCAGGGCTTCACAATAGGAGTTTGTATTCAGGAAACTCCCCTAGCACATGTAAAACGGTTTTGGAATTTAGAATTGTGATGCTCACAATTTTTTGAAAACCCAAAGATTTCGGCTGAGCCAGCCATAGTCCCTCACCAGGTCCTAGGGTTCCCCCACACCTCCTTAACCAGCGTTCTTTGCAAGCTGCCCAGCTAAGGTTAGAAGCCCAGACCCTCAGTGGGAGCCAGAGCCAAATGACAGGCTGGGCTGGATTCCGCAATCCAGGGCTGCTGCTGCCAAAAGCACTGGGCGCTGACCCCTGGCTACTGTCGTAGCTGCTGTCATAGCCACTGTGCCCACCCACCTCAGCCCACCCGCAGGGTTTCACTCAAAGCCGTGGGGCTTATTTCGTTGTTTCTTTTATTAGAGGCTATTGTTTTTCAGATTCCAAAAATACCCTATTTGGAAGATTTCAAAAACACAGAGGAGAATGAGTAGGTTTTTTAAAAACCTCCATAACCCCATCATCCAGAGAAAACCATTGGCATCCAGCCTGGCTGGCCACTCATTATTGAAGCTGTAGGGATTTAGATTAATGGTCCTCTTTTCTGTCTCCAAAAACTTCTCTGCCATGATGCCATTCCCCTCAAGAAAGCTGGAAGCAAAGGCTTGGATGTAGGTAATCAGAAAGGTAGAAAGGATGGAGGTCAACTTAAAATGGCTGGTTCAACTCAAGATGCAAACACCCATGTCTGTAACAAGCTGGGCAGATGCTGAATCTACAGATGGAGTGAGGGGGCTTTCTAGATGGGCAGGGGCACCTTCTAAAACCTGGCTTCAGGCAGAGGCTGGGACCCCCCTGTAGAGATTGAAGGAGGGAGTGGTTACAGCATTGTGCAAGGTAGGAAAAGGACCCAACTCCTTCCCTTCCAGTGCCTGGATGTGCTATGAAGGGCTTGGCTCTGCATGGTGCCCCTCAGTGGTCTAGCTCTATGGTGAGAATCTGCCTTAGTACCTGGGGCTATACTCCTGCCAGTGTTGCTGGCACCCCAAAACAGTAATGAGGCAGTGATGGTAGAGACGGTGGTGTGAAGGGGTGGGTATGACAATTACAGAGACAGAATGTATCAGTCAGCCCTTGCCACAGTAATGCTGTATGACAAGCCATCCGCAAATAAAGTAGCTTAAAACAGTAATCAGTTATTCTTACTTAAGCATCTATTGGTTAGCTAGGGATTGGCTGACCTAGGTTGGGTTCAGCTCCGCTGGGTTTCAAACTGCTACAGGGTATAATCTCCATGTCTCTCTAATCCACCTTGGCGCGATGGAGCAGCTAGATTATGTTCTTCTTGTGCTAATGGTAGAAGTGCAGAAACATAAACTCCATTTCAAGGTACATTTCAGGCCTTGGCTCACATCACATGTGATAACATTCCATTGACCAAAGCAAGTCACATGGCCAAGCCCAATATCAGCGGGATGAGGAGATATTCTGCAAACTCCTGCAACGGAGGGAAACGGCAAACTCACATAGCAATGGGTGAAGAGTGAAGAACTGAGGCCAATAATGCAATCTACCACATAGATGATAGGCCAACCAGCATAGGCATCAAGAGTTTGCAGCAACTCAAGTAGGACACAAGGTGATAGAGAGCCAGAGAAGAATCATGGGACCAATGGGGTAAAATCACCCCAGGGTTAGGGGTAGCCAGGACACACCAGTGCTGCCTGGCCTGACTCTTCTGATGCCCTGTAGGGTCTGCCATCCTGGTGGTTGGTGGAGGCTCTGGAAAAACTCTGTCACTCACTATGTACTGAATGTTTATATTCCCCCCAAATCCATATGTTGAAACCCTATCCCCCAATGTGATGGTATTAGGAGATGGAGCCTTTAGGTGGTCACTGAAATTAGATGAGGTTATGGGGTAGAACCCACAGGAAGAGGATTAGTGTCTTTATGAGAGTCATGGGAGAGTTTTCATCCTCCCTCTGCTCTCTGCCACATGAGAATACAACGAGCCGTCTGCAACACAGAACAGGGCTCTCACCAGAACCCTGTGCTAGTATCCTAATCTCAGACTTCCAGCCTCCAGAACTGTGAGAAGTAAATTTCTGTCGTTTGTAAAACTACCCGTACAGTATGGATACTTTGTTATAGCAGCCCAAACTGACTAAGACATCAGCCCATGCCCTCAACTTTCTTCTTTAAAAAATGAAACAGATGGAGGATTTCTTCTGAAGCCCCACCTCTCTCCTGCCCCCTTTCTTATCTTTATACTCCTCTGCCTCTGTCTTCCTCTTCATTAATGTTACCTCTCCCATGGGGTACTTATCCAAAGCAGGTAGAATAGCAAGTACCACCAGAAACTGGGCAGGGGCAGATATTTCCAGGTGGGTTGGACCCCCTTAGAGAAGGCAGTCTAGCTCTATAGTAAGGCGATCTAACTTTAGAGTCAGGCAGAAACGTGGTCAAGTCTTAGCCCCACCCTATCAGTGTGATCATGTTAGTATTTCTTAGCTTCAGTTTCCTTACCTACAAAATGTATATAATCATTTTTACCTTGGCATTGCTGTGAGAATTAACCATGCTAATGTGTATAAGGCAGGAATTTTCCAGCACAACCTTGGATGCAAGAAATATTTCCTTAAGATAAAAAAAGTAAATCTAACTCTGAATCCCCATCCTAAAAGTTAGTAGTAGATTCCATCACAAGCATTATTAGAGTTCTCTCCTGTTTCATGGTGTGATATAAATATGTGTTCATTAGTTTCTCTAAGCTGCGCTCCAGGGACTGTCACTTGCTCTTTCCTAAAGTCCCACTCTACAGGTGGTCAGCTAGTATATATCAGGAAGGTTACCCTCCAGAGGTAGCTACTGCTCCTTCATCTGTTATCTACATTGTGATCATTAGCAGACTTACTATATAGCATCCTAAATAGCAGAAAGGGGTTTCATTGAGCAGTGGTTGAATTGTGACTACAAAAATATGTCCATGTCTGAATCACCAGAACCTGTGAAAGTGACTTTATTTGGAAAAATGGTCTTTTCAGATATAATTAAGTTAGAGATCTTAAGATAAGGAGATTATTTTAGATTATTCAGTTGGACCCTAAATCCAGTGCCAAGTGTCCCTATAGAGGGAGATTTTACAGACAGAAGTGAAGGAGTCAGTGTCAAGATAGAGGCAAATATTGGAGTGATGTGACCACAAGCCAAGGAATGCCAGCAGCCATGAGAAGCTGGAAGAGGCAAGGAACAGATGGTCCCCTAAAGCCTCCAGAGGGAGCGCAGTCCTGACACACCCTGATTTCACACTTCTGGCCTCCAGAAACATATGAGGATAAACTTCTGTTGTTTTAGGAAACCACATTTGTGGTAATTTCTTACAGCTTTCACAGTAAACTAGTACATTGATAACACTAATAATGTGTTAAACTACCTAAAGATGCTAGAAATAAGCTCTCATTGGTCAACTATGAGGACTGACTAAAATATTTGAGAGACACGATGCTACCAACAAGGGATTAATTTCCAAAATATACAAACAGCTCATACAGCTTAATATCAAGAAAACAAACAACTCAATCAAAAAATGGGCAGAAGACCTAAATAGACATTTCTCCAAAGAGGACATACAGATGGCCAACAGGCACATGAAAAGATGCTCAACATCACTAATTATTAGAGAAATGCAAGTCAAAACTACAATGAGGTATCACATCACAACAGTCAGAGTGGCCATAACCAAAAAGACTACAAATAATAAATGCTGGAGAGGATGTGGAGAAAAGGAAACCCTCCTACACTGTTGATGGGAATATAAATTTGTGCAGCCACTATGGAGAACAGTATGGAGGTTCCTTAAAAACGGTCCTACAATCCCACTCCTGGGCGTATATCTGAAGAAAACTCTAATTCAAAAAGATACACACAGCCCAATGTTCATTGCAACACTATTTACAATAACCAAGACATCAAAGCAACCTAAGTATCCATCAACAGTTGAATGGCTAAAGAAGATGTGGTATATATACAATGGAATGTTACTCATCCATAAAAAAAAAAATGAAATAATACCATTTGTAGGAACATGGATGGACCTAGAGATTATCATACTAAGTGAAGTAAATCGGGGAAAGACAAATATCATATGATATCACTTATTTGTGGAATCTAAAAAAATGATACAAATGAACTTATTTACAAACCAGAAATAGACTCACAGATGTAGATGACAATCTTATGGTTACCAAAGGGGATGGGGGGGGAGATAAATTAGGAGTTTGGGATTAACTTATATACGCTACTATATATAAAATAGGTAAACAATAAGGACCTACTGTATCGCACAGGGAACTATATTCATTATCTAGTAATAACACATAATGGCACAGAATCTGAAAAAGAATACATATGTATACGTAAAAAAAAAAAATAGTTGAGAGATACTCCCCATCTCTACATGAACTAGCATAAGAACCCACCAAGGCCTTTAGCCTGGACGTGTAGGGATGATGCACAGACTTGATCTACAAACAATCCCGTGTTGAGCTATTGGTCTGGATGCCTGATGGCGACTATAAAGGGACTAGAACCTTGCCTCTGGTGTACGATTACATCTGTATCAAGTGACTAGTGCACATAAGGAAGTGTTCAAAGCACCTAATAGGACAGAGAACTGGGGCTTCACCAAGTGTACAAGAGCACGTGGTAGGAAGAGTGTGCTGACTGCTCACTACTAAACGCTAGTTCAAGCTACTCTACCCTCCACATCTCTGAAATTCACTTATTCTTACTACGTGTGTTTCTTTAACGTTTTTCTTTGGAGTATTGCAGACCAACCCTTAATATGTTGGACCATATGCTAAACATAAAGGCTTGGTCCTCCAGTGTTTTGTGTACAAGCAAGCAGGCTATGTAAGTGCTTCTTAATGGTAAGGAATATAAAGTTTGTCACAGCAAGTGGATTTGAAGTGAGATGTAAGAAAGAATTCCTTAATGAGACATCAAGGATGTTGTGGAAACTCCTTTGGTGGAAGTCTATTAAAACAGCACACTTTTTCTTTCTGGCCGATTAAAGTATCACTTCCCTAAAGATAAGGGATCCTTATATCCCTTCCAAAGTTATAAGATTTTATTTTTCGGTGCTTAAATTAATAACACTTTCTTCCAAAAGTTAAAAATAATGATTAACAATAATAATAAAGCAAGAGGGAAGAGATACGGGGACATATGTATAACTGATTCACTTTGTTGTAAAGCAGAAACTGACACACCATTGTAAAGCAATTATACTCCAATAAAGGTGTTAAAAAATAATAATAATAAATGCTAGTTCAATGATGGCTGTGTGGCAACATTTGACCTGAATTTGATTTTCTTCTAATCTGGTAGTGAGTTTATGCTGGCAACTGTTATGTTGCAAAAAGAATTTAAGACTGGTGTGTGATCAAAGTAGCTTAGATCAGCTCTACAAAGGCTCTAAAGACCACATGGATCCTGAAACATCAGGGACCCTACAATCATCCCTCCACACCGGTCAGCAAGCAGGTGTCACTGTCAAGGTCTTCATGGGCCTCTGAGACAGGTGGCTCAGTGCTCTGTTGCACAAGTGGGTTTGATGACCTTGTCTGTTGCTTCAAGCACAGGGACCTGGAGTCCTCCTCCTGGATGTTCCACAAGCCTTTCCCTCCGACTCCCCCAGGGAAAAGAACGCAGATCTCCACTGCCCTCAGCCAGCCCCGTCTGTCCCCTTTCCAGTTCTGCAGAAGCTGTTGGCTTTCACAGTGCCCACCTCTGTCTCCTCCAACCACATTGCTCTGTCCTCTCCTCCTCTTGGACCCCAGCCATGATCTCCTCTGAGATTATGCCTAGAGGCCTCCACAAAAGATGAGGAGAGAAGGTGTTCCCAGGCAACATGAACCTCACCCTCAGGCAAGAGAACATCAGTGTGGGCCAGCACCCTTGGAGTGGGGAGAAGGAAAACTCTGAGAGAATACACGTACAGTATCAAAAGAATTAAATTTTCCTGACACATAGGCAAATTGCTAACACAGTGCTAGCTACACACTCAGTGAGTCACAATAATACCTGTCGACATCCATCAGACCACACCGCCTAGGAATGGTGTGTGTGTACGGGCAGCCCCACGGCTGGTTTGCTCACTTATGTATCCTCAAGGCCTAGCAGAGTTCCTGGCACATGACAGGCATTCCATAAACAGTGTTCAATGACTAATTTGCTATTCCATGAATGAACAGTGTGGAGTTTTCTAGAAACTGGTGCAAAGTTTAGAGATATGATTAGATATGAGATTTACTAAGTTTGTGGGTAAAACCAGGCAGTTGCTCAAAAAACATACAACCATTTTAGTTGCTGACACCGGGGTCAGCCATTCATCTTTATAGACAAGTTTCCTTTTTTTCTACTTTTCTGTGTGTTCCAAAATGTCTGTAATAAACAAATAGCAATTGCACTTTGGGTAAATTAACTGTCTAAAAACATAATTTCTTCCCTTCCCCACTGCCTATTTTCCTATTAATTTTGGAGACAGAAAGATGCATGTGTTCCCCACATTGCATGTTCCTGATTGGTCCCACTGGTTGGTAGGGTAAAGAATGTCATTTGCAGAAATTGAAAGAAAATGGCTCTAAGAAGCAGCTAATAGTGGTTAATGACTCTGTCTAATCCCTCCCAGACTTCACGGATGGGGTATGAGGAAATCTCGAGTTCTTCAGTTCCTTTATTTGTTTACCCTGAGCTTCTGGGTAGGAATAACTTTCCTGTCATGTTATCAAAAAACAGGTGGAGGGCTTCCCTGGTGGCGCAGTGATTGGGAGTCCGCCTGCCGATGCAGGGGACGCAGGTTCGTACCCCGGTCCGGGAGGATCCCACATGCCGCGGAGCGGCTGGGCCCATGAGCCATGGCCGCTGGGCCTGCGCGTCTGGAGCCTGTGCTCTGCAACGGCAGAGGCCACAGCAGTGAGAGGCCTGCATACCACAAAAACAAACAAAAAAAACCCAAAAAAAACACAAACAGGTGGAGTAAATACCTTCACCAGGGAGAGCTGGACCCTGTGAACCTCTAAAGGAAGAAATGAGTCAACACAAAAACAAGACATTTGGGACCACATCTCACAAACCTGCACAGTAGGACTGTCTCTACTGGTCACGTGCCTGTGATGTCATGTCTCTAACAGGAGCTCTCTCTGGGATGGAGGTTCTGAGGGTTGTCACCATTTAAATGACACCATGAGGGGAAGGTGAGGATAGGACCAGAAAGGATTTTGCTGGCTCCTTTCCAGCCCCAGTGGAGGTCCTCTGAGGGCTTCTGAGGGGCCGCACCGGGTTGAGAGCTGTTCCTTTCCAGGAACAGGAAAGCAGAGTTGGCAAGCCCTTAGCACTAACGTGCCAATGCTGATGTCCCTTCATCCTCCACTGCTCTCGTGGAAAAACAAGAGGAAGTAACTCACTCATCAATTGCAAGAAACATTTAGGTCACTACAGGAAAAACTGGGCAAGGCTCAGAGGATGAATGGTACTCAAATCCATGCTCTCAAGAGGAGGAGAGGAGGGTTTCAGCTTCTCCTGGCTGAGAAAACTGAGCAAGAGGGGTATATAAGGCCAGGGGCTGCCCCGGCCCACGGTCTTGACCTTGAAGACAATTGCAGACAATAAACTCAGAGAAGGCAAAGCCAAAGAACATATCCAAGACTACACGGCACCACTGGGTGTCAAAATGCCAGAAGGATCGGGGTGTTTCCAACTCTGGAGGGATGCAAGCTGGGCCTGGGGGTCTAAGTCTGAAGACAGAGTAACTGCTCATTCAGAACCCACAGCACAAGAGCAAACAAGGATGGAGTTTGAATGAATGAGCACAACAATAAGTGAATGAACAGAGGGCTGGTGTCATGGGGACAACGCTGGAACATGCCCAGGCAGGATGCTTTTGGGCTCCAACCAAAGGATGATGATGGGGGGTTGTCCAGCTTAAAGACAGAACCAGCATGGAAGTGGCTCAGTGTTGGCTGCAAGCAGAGCAAAGGCCTGGATCATTATCTCCAAAACCCCATTTCTCAGAATGCTTGTCCCAGGATATCATCCTTGAATAAATACTTCCCCAATGAAATAATTTAAGGAGGGGCTACACACCACGGGCTGGTAATGGAGCCCTATAATGCAGTTATTGAAAGCTCTGAGACAGAACATGCTAAAGAAACCTGTTGAACCAAACATTTCTCAAATGAGTGAGGCCATAGTACATCTCTCGTCCATTAAAAAAAAAATGCCACATAAAACACCAATTAATACCACATGGGACATGAGCCCTCCTCTGAATACACTTTGGAGAGAGCTGGCCTGGGTGCATGATCCCTTCAACTATTTTTTGTTTAAGATTAAAGGCAGCGATTTTTCACAGAACTAGAACAAAAAATTTCGCAATTTGTATGGAAACACAAAAGACCCCGAATAGCCAAAGCAATCTTTAGAACGAAAAAAGGAGCTGGAGGAATAAGGCTCCCTGACTTCAGAGTATATTACAAAGCAACAGTAATCAAGACAGTATGGTACTGGCACAAAAACAGAAAGATAGATCAGTGGAACAGGATAGAAAGCCCAGAGATAAACCCACGCACATATGGACACCTTATCTTTGATAAAGGAGGCAGGAATGTACAGTGGAGAAAGGACAGCCTCTTCAATAAATGGTGCTGGGAAAACTGGACAGGTACATGTAAAAGTATGAGATTAGATCACTCCCTAACACCATACACAAAAATAAGCTCAAAATGGATTAAAGACCTAAATGTAAGGCCAGAAACTATCAAACTCTTAGAAGAAAACATAGGAAGAACACTCTATGACATAAATCACAGCAAGATCCTTTCTGACCCACCTCCTAGAGTAATGGAAATAAAAACAAAAATAAACAAATGGGACCTAATGAAACTTCAAAGCTTTTGCACAGCAAAGGAAACCATAACCAAGACCAAAAGACAGCCCTCAGAATGGGAGAAGACATTTGCAAATGAAGCAACTGACAAAGGATTAATCTCCAAAATTTACAAGCAGCTTATGCAGCTCAATAACAAAAAAACAAACAACCCCATCCAAAAATGGGCAGAAGACCTAAATAGACATTTCTCCAAAGAAGATATACAGAATGCCAACAAACACATGAAAGAATGCTCAACATCATTAATCATTAGAGAAATGCAAATCAAAACTACAATGAGATATCATCTCACACCAGTCAGAATGGCCATCATCAAAAAATCTAGAAACAATAAATGCTGGAGAGGGTGTGGAGAAAAGGGGACACTCTTGCACTGTTGGTGGGAATGTGAATTGGTTCAGCCACTATGGAGAACAGTATGGAGGTTCCTTAAAAAACTACAAATAGAATTACCATATGACCCAGCAATCCCACTACTTGGCATATACCCTGAGAAAACCAAAATTCAAAGAGAGTCATGTACCAAAATGTTCATTGCAGCTCTATTTACAATAGCCAGGACATGGAAACAACCTAAGCGCCCATCATCGGATGAATGGATAAAGAAGATGTGGCACATATACACAATGGAATATTACTCAGCCTTAAAAAGAAATGAAATTGAGCTATTTGTAATGAGATGGATAGACCTAGAATCTGTCATACAGAGTGAAGTAAGTCAGAAAGAAAAAGACAAATACCGTATGCTAACACATATATATGGAATTTAAGGGGAAAAAATGTCATGAAGAACCTAGGGGTAAGATAGGAATAAAGACGCAGACCTACTGGAGAACAGACTTAAGGATATGGGGAGGGGGAAGGGTGAGTTTTGACAGGGCGAGAGAGAGTCATGGACATATACACACTAACAAACGTAGTAAGGTAGATAGCTGGGGGGAAGCAGCCGCAAGGCACAGGGATATTAGCTCGGTGCTTTGTGACAGCCTGGAAGGGTGGGATGGGGAGAGTGGGAGGGAGGGAGACGCAAGAGGGAAGACATATGGGAACATATGTATATGTATAGCTGATTCACTTTGTTGTAAAGCAGAAACTAACACACCATTGTAAAGCAATTATACCCCAATAAAGATGTTTAAAAAAAAAAAAAAAAAAAAAAGAAAATTTAAGAAAAAAAAAAAAAAAAAAAAAAAAAAAAAAAAAGATTAAAGGCAGCGCCCACAAGTGTTACACAGTCAGCCCTCCGTATCTGCAGGTTTCGCATCCCTAGATTCAACCAACCACAGATGGAAAATATTTTTTTAAAAAACAAAGTTCCAAAAACGAAAAACTTGAATGCAGGCAACTATTGACATAGCTTCACATTGTTTTAGGTATTATAAGATGATTTAAATTATACGGGAGGATGTGTGCAGGTTATATGCAAATACTGTGCCATTTTATATAAGGGACTTGAACATCCAAGGATTTTGGTATCTGAGCGGGTCCTGGAACCAATCCCCCGCCCCCATACTGAGGAAAGGCTATAGTCTCTCCCTCCCTCCTTCCCTTTCCCCATTCTCTCCCTCCTTCCTTTCCTCTCTCCTTCTTTACCCTCCTTCCCCTTTTTTAAACTGGGGGTTCCCTTTCATTTCCCTCTTTTCCTTGCCCACCTTCCCTGAAAATGCACAGCCATTCCTTGGGCCTGAGAGTTGATATCCCATCATAGCTGTAGCTGACCCAGCTTCCCCTCATCCCCGGAGCCATCCAGAGATCACTACCTCAGCAATTTGCAAATGGTACAGAGGGTGGGCACTGCTCCAACAATGGCCCTGTTAGCTGCCAGCTCCATTTCACCAGCCTACAGGTTAATTGGCTCACGTGACAGAGATGGAGAGTAAACTGTACCCCATTAAATCGATCCTCTCTGGGTAACAATCCACTGTGCTCCCCACCTGTTTTCACAAAGCTTCCAAGAGACAGGTGAAGGCACTGGGCTTAAAGATGAGGAATGGTTTCTCATTAGCCTCCCTTTTCTAGAAGACGGCCTGGGCCCCCTGTCCCCTCCCCCATCCCCAAGCAAATCCAGTGAGCTCCCCACTTCTGTGGCCTTTGATAGCTCCACAAATTCATCAAAGGCCCTGCCTCTGGGTTTCCAGTCTTCTGTGGAAATAACTGCTCTTTATTTCTGAGAAGCTTTAGGTGAGGGTTTTTGGGGGGGAGTGGGTTGTTTTTCTTTTTTTTTAAAGCACATTTAGAGTCTCCCCAAGACTTTTCAAATAGTTGCCAGACCTTGGATTCTAACACACTGTTTCATCATATTCAAACATTGACTGCACGGGTGGAAACCTATATTCCTTCTCATACTTAAGAGCCTTTTCCCCTGACTAATGTCTGCCCTGCTATTTTATTCTAGGTACTATCGATCTTCCTGCTTCCCTCCAAAGTGCCTTCAGAGTGTAATAGAAACCTTTTATTAATGGACTGCCCACAGCTTAATTCTTTTTAGATAAGTTTAAGTGTGCACGTGTACACACACACACACACACACACACACACACACACACACGAGAAAGAAAGCAACAGTTGACAAACTTTTATTTGCCCCAAAAGTCAGGCCACCTGTGGAGTGGCTTATAGGGACTTGGGGGTATGGAGTGAGCAGCACGGCACTGTTATAAACAGAACTTCAACCAGCTGCTGGGGAGCTGTGAGTCACCCAAAGCAAGAAGGATGTTCCACTAATCTACAGACGGTTTGATTACACCTAGAGCCGAGTGGCACCAAGCCCAGCGGTGACTGATGCATCAGGGCCCAAGGCAGCCAAACACCTCTTAGCGGGCTGTCCCAAGATGCCTCTGGAGCAGCTGTGGGCTGACATGTCGTACGTGTTTGACGTGAGAGGGAGTGCATTTCTTTCCCAAGATCAGCCTCTACACAGAGAGATTACATCAGTCCCATACAGAGAAACTGGTTTTCCCACGCTGACCTGTGTCTGTGAAAAGCTGTCAAAAGTTCTTGCGGGTGAAGCTAATCAGAATGAAAGTGCTGACAGGACAGATCATACCCACAATCCGAGTGCCCTGACCACAGACGGAGGCTCACCACTGAAACCCTCCAAGGAGGTCAGCAGCGGGACCCAGGGCAGGTGCTTGCAGAGGCCTCCTCACCTGCTACAAACCTGGGCCTTCCCAGCAGTAGGGCCTTTGTGGCCTCGGCTACAAGGTGATTTCACATTCTATGATGAGAGCAATTAGGCAGAGATGACTTTGGACTAAGCAGAATCCTGACAGAACAGATTTAAGCTAACTAGCTCTATGATTAAGCAGAGAATGGGACAGCTAAATTCACCATATGTTCCTCCCCAAATATTTACCCCATTCGCCTGTTATCATGCCAGAAATCCCTTCAACATGGAAAGGCTTAATGTTAAGACTTTTAAAGCCATTAGCACTGTAGTCTAAATTAACTTGCCCGAATGGTCAGTTGGTTGGTTGGATGGTGGTTGGTTGGAGGATGGGAGAGATGAGTGGATAAAAGTATAAATGGATAGAAGGAGGGGTGGAGAGAAGGCAGACCTAGGCTCCAGAAAATATAGAATAAGACAGTAGAACACACATCAGTAGGGGTAAGAAAATGAGAAGAGGAAAACAAAGAACATGAGAGACTGCCTAATAGGACCCATTTTGTAGAGGAGATGATGTGGATGACCGTGACAATACTGGTGGAGAGTGGAAGATGGAAATGAAAATGCAGATGGAAATCCTAGGAGAGGTGAGACAAAAATGGATATCTTCTTCACAATTTTGACCAAGTTTTTTTACAGTCAGAATCTCAGCTGTGCATAGAGCCATTAACCATCATTTCATTCCAGCCATTCATCCAACTACTACACTAGTCCCTTCCCTTCTCCAACTCATGGAATGTAAAGGAAAACGACCCAGAGGGAAGATTGTCCGGTTAAGGATATTTAGTAACTGGACCCCTGGATAGATCTTCAGAGTGGACCTCACTGGCCACAAGGGTTGTTGTGTGGCTTGGGAGAAGCACACACTCTCAGCAGCTGGAAGACCCGCATTCTCCGAACGTGTAAATAACCTTGAACTCCTCTGGCATGTCTAAGCTCTCTTTTCCTGCTGCCCCTTTGATCTCTTTACACCGACTCAATATTCCACCAAAGATCCGGAAAATGAAGTACATTTCAAAACCCTACCATTTGGCTACTGGTTGGCAGTGGAAAGATTTAGGAGAAAGGTAAAGAGTTGGCTGGAATGACACTGAGGGTCGAGTGAAGACTTCCTTTTTGACCTTTGGCCCTATCGGCAGGGATGATCAAGAGCTGATGAGCAACGTCATCCTGCAACCTCCACCTGAAGTCCCCTCCTCCAGGGAAATGCCTGCGTGCTCCAACTTTCACCAATCCTTTCCACACCATGCAGAGTCTGACCCTCACAGCTCAGCATCTCAGTTAATCCCTGACTCTAGCTGCTTCCTGTATACAAAACTGCCTCACCTGTCTTCTATGTCAACATCCCCATGGTGTCTGGCGGTTTTACACAATAGAAGGTTATTAATGAACGTGTGTTTAACAAGCATGCCCATGCAACTTTGGTAGAACTGAACTTTTAGCACAAATCATTTTGGAAAATAATTTGGCATGAGTCTTCCGGCAGAGACAATGGCTGCCCACCAATAATCATTCTCCCCCATCTTTAGACGCCTGAATTTTAATTAGGCATAGCCAAGCTAGACACTATATTTTGTAGCCTTCTTGCAGCTTAATACATGGCTATGGGACCAAGTCCTGACAAGGAGATGTGGGTAGAAAAACATGTGGCACTTCTGGGTCATGCCCTCGTAAGGAAAGCCCATGTGCCCTCTTAACGTTTTCCTCCCTTGTTGGCTGGGACAGGATGGGAGCTGGAAAAGCCACCAGGACCAGAGGTGCAAGCTGGCGTGGACATGGCAGAACCACTTAGCTCTGGTCTGTTGTATAAAAGAGAAGTAAATTTCCTTCTTTGTTAAGTCATTATATTTTTGAGTTTCACTGTATTTAGGGCTTTGCTTCTAGCAATTTAATCAGTGCCGTAACCATTACAAGTTTTAAAATATCTTTGGCCAAGTAATTCCACTTCAGGACACACTAGTGAGGAAATAACACTAAAATAGCAAATAACAACAATAGCAATAATAATGAGTTAAGCTTTTGTTCAATTCGACTATTATTTTTTCATATAAAAAATGACAACATCCTAAATTTACAACACTAGGGAAATTTATATCACTGGTGCAACACATATGCCGTCAGGCCTTACCACTTCAGAGCCTTAACTTATCTGCATTTCTTTGCCTGAGGATTTTCTCTGCCCTTGCACGAGGCAGGCTGGAAACGCTGGGAAACAAAGCCTTCTAGAAATTATCCACCAACCAATGATTGGCAGCAGTTGGTGTACACAGAACAAACCTTGGGAAATGCTGCCCATTTCATTTCAGAAATCATAGCACTGAGGTGCAAATGATTTACCCATGGCAAGAAATGGGTTAAAACTCAAGTCTCCTGCCTTTTCTCTTTGCTCACCACACCACACTGCAGTGTTAGGTGGGGTATAGATACAGCAACGCTGGAAGGCTTGTCACCTGTTCCTAGAAAAGGGCTAAGAACCCAACGGGGGGGTCAAAATGAAGAGCGGCATCAACGGTAGATTAAACCCAGTGATACTTTAAATGGAGAAAGTGACTGCCGATTCAGCTACGACACTTGTAGCCCCATAAAGTGGTTGTTCCCACTAATCACATTTAAGGAACAGGTTCAGACCCCAGCTTTATTTAATTATTTCATTCAGGTAAATGGACTGGAGGGAAAATTCTTCTAGAAAGATCTGCTAGTAAATTTCAGCCTTGGTATCCAGGAGTCCATCCTCTGGGGATAAAACCAAAGGGGCGCTTGCCCTGATGGACCCCTTAGCTTTAATGGCCTTACAGGGTCCCTCCTACAAGGATGGAGGGTGGTCCTGCCTCCCAGCCAGGTCTAACTGTGCTTTCCCCTTCTCAAGCTGATTTCTTGTCACTGTGCCGCAAACCCACTGTTTACATCTATTCCCTACTGTGTCCTTTCCGTTGAGGTTCCTCTTCTTTATCTCATCTCTTCTGTTGCAATTTGTGACTGGGTGAGGAAATGCATCACAGAAAGAGCAGCTCTCTTGCCTTCATTGGTCCCGGTTCCGTTGGCACAAATGGTGGGCTAGAGATAAGGTGAGAGTGGGCCTCCGAGGGTGGGAGACAAGCCAGACCTAAACACCAACCCCCAGGCAGGTGTCTGCTTCCTCTTTGTCGGAGCCCTGCTGTATTTACATTTAGAGATTTGGAGAACTGTGTTCACCAACTGTCTTTTCACCTTACCTACAAAGCCTCCTTTAAGAGCATGAAGAAACTGTCTCATCAGGTAAGGGTAGCCCCATTTAGAGGATTCAAGCTGAGTGCTTTCTCTTGAACAAGAAAAAATTAAAGTACAGCAAAGATCTCTCTCACATTTCCTTAACAACCGAGTTCAGAAGAAGGAGACACTCCTGACCAGATAAATGTGTGTTTCATCTGAAGGTGTCATCTTTAGAGAATCACAACATTGGGCTGTCTTCATTTCTTTTACAAGTTGATTCTCCTTTTGAAAAACACAGAAGGGCCCCAGTCACCCAGTTTCAGACTTAACATCCTGGATCTTAACAGGTAACAAAAAATAGAAAGGATGGATGAATGGATAAATAAAATGTGTTATAAACATACAGTGGACTCAGCCATAAAAAGGAACAAAGTTCTGATACATGCTACAACATAGATGAACCTTAAAAATATGCTAAATGAAAGAAACCAGATACACAGGTCATACATTGTATGGTCACATTTATATGACATATCCAGAATCGATAAATCCATACAGACAGAAAACAGAGAGGTAGCTCCCAGGGCCTGTGGGAGGGAGAAGGGGGAGGGACTGCTTGGGGGTATGGGATTTCCTTTTGGGGTGATGAAAATGTTTTGGACTTAGATAGAGGTAGTGGTGGCACAACACTGTGAAAGTACAAAATGTCACTAAATTATATACTTTAAAATGGCTAATTTTGTTTTATAAGAATTTGTCCCAATTAAAAAAAAAATAGACGTGACAAATCAGGCAGCCACTTCTCTCCCCACAGACAAGCTGGATCTGTCTGAATGCTTGAAAAATAATTCATGAAAATTTCCAAATTTACAGAACACTCCACCATATGACAGGTGAGGCCTAGACAAGCTTCCACAAATGCCTGACCAGAAACCTCAGACAGGTTCAACAGGGCCTAACTCTGAAGGAGCAGAGGGTCACTTGTCTGGGCTGTTTCACCTCTTGACCTAGAACTGAAACCAACCTGGGAACTGATGTTCAGAGTGTGGGCAGCCTCCTTGAATCACTCTTTCCTCCCAGGGTATTTCTTTCTGAAGCACTCACAGGTCCGGTCTTCAGGCTAGCCCCATCCTGGAAGACCTAGTCAATATCACTTAAAAGAGAAGGGTCCTATTGACACCTGGGGGCTTTCATTCTGGGAGAGCTGTTTGACCTGAGAAGAAGGTCAACAGTTGGGGAGGCAGTAGAGGCTTGGTGTGGGGTAAAGGGGGTTGGTGGGGAAAATATGGATTGAGCCAGGCAATGCAGATCTTGCTTAAATTGCTTCTCATTCTAAAGAACTATTTTTCTAACGAGGGCACCAAGTTCCTCATTTCCCAATGCAGCTGTGTTACCAAGCAAGGACTGTGTGCCCTCGGCACAGAAAGTCAAACTCTGACAGCAGGTGTTTGATGTAAAGTAAGTGTTTATTTTCAGGGTGCCACACAAGAAGAACAGGGAGCTCCTGCTCAAAAAACCAGAACTCCCAGTGGCTTTCTGGCAAGGGTTTTTAAAGACGTTTTTATGGGAGAAGGTCATAGGACGCCTGATCAGCTCCCGGACCTTCTTCTGACTGGTTGATGGTGAGATAGCAGGTGATGTTTTGAGAATCTCACACTGCTGGTTCCCAGTCTTGGGTCTATGTATGTGTGGTCAGTATAGTCACCATCCTCCATTTGGCTAGGGGTCTTAGTTTCTATAGAACAACTCAAAGATATCATCAGATTGTTATCTACATCCCTCAGGAGGAACTAGGAATCCTGTGACTCTAGCGTCCTAATCATTAACTGCTTGAGCCTGCTCTTTGGAACTCGAGGAAGGCCTAGGAGACCGAAGCCTTTTTTACAAAGAAGAAACAGGAGACGAAGAAAGGCTTTTGTACCCGAGAAGGTCCCACAGGGTCCTGCTTGGTTTCAGTCCACTCTTTTCTTTGACACTCCTCAATCCTGAGGGGAACGGGGACAGAACAAGGAAGGGAATAAAGGTTTGGAAAGAGAGGTTAATCATAAACTCAGTAAGGGAATTCAGTTTCGGGGGACTCGATTAATCCCCACTCCTGTTTTAACTTCCCTCAAATCTTCAAGGGAATAAGGTGACAACTGCTCTGGCTACTTCCTGCTGAAAAGGGACATAGTCCTGCCTGGATCTGGGGAACAGACACCATTTCATCTGGACAGGTTTTTACAATCTGATTTGGCCCATACCCTGGACACCCCCCTCCCCCCCCCCCAGGCTCACTTTGGCTCAGGCAGAGGCACGTTACTCTGGGACCCCTCCCACACATTCCTGTGTGAGGTAGGAAGTGTCTTCTCAGACCCCTAGGGGAAGGTCACCAACCTCCTGGCTACTCTATGTCTTCACTTCTGATGGAAGAACTATCTCCCTGGCTCACCCCCATGGGTTTCACCAGCTCAGGACCATCAGTCTACCAGCTGAAATTAGGATTTCAGGCTTTATAATGGGGGTTGGACTTCTAATCAGTCACCTCTTGACTGCCCACTTGATCTCTCTGCCTCCCACTGGAGATAGGACTTGGGTCTTACAACATGGTGTCTCCCTCACTGTGCCCAGCACATAGCAGAGCCTGAAAGGTCATCTGCTAAATGATCAATAAGTTAATGTCAGAAATTCATATGAAGCACTGGAAAAAGCTTTGAGGGTAAAAAATGAGAAGAGGTCCCCATCTATTAGGAAGGCCAGTGAGCTGCTATACAATACGACAGATGCTGGAATGGAGGTTTGTATCAAAGGCTTTGGGAGCACAGAGGAGACTGCAGGTGACCCTCTGGGGAAAGTCTGGACCTGCTGAGCAGGAGAAGGTGGAAGGAGTTGGACAAACCACAGAGGAGAAATGAACTGGGACCTGAAGGATGAGGAAGAGTTCACCCAGGACAGAGGGGTGGGGTATCTTAGAGACAAGTCAGTCATTCAAGGGTAGATTTTACTACTAAGTCCTTTAGGCAACTGGCTTTTCCCTTATTTTCCTTTCTTCATTTTTCAATCTTATTTTTACCCTTTGGAATACCCAAGTGGCCTTCTTCTATGGGTATTTTTTATTGCCTTGGTTTAAATGTTTTTAAAAGAAAGAAAAGGAAAGAAAACAAAATGGGATCATCTTTCTATACATACATTAAAAAATAGAGTAGCACACACACCATAAGATATATGTCATTGATGGATTTTTTTTTTTACATTCTGTTCTGGTCTTAGCTTAACAGACAAGCTCTTGGATGGGTCCTGATGGGACTTCAGATGTGCTCCACCTCATGTCCTCCTGGGTCACCTTTTCACTCTAGCCAGTGATGAGGTGACAGCCGTGTGGAGGAATAACCTGACAACACCTTGTTTCAGCTGCCCCAGAGCTTCCCTGCAACACCATATGGGACACCATGCATTTCTAACAGGACACAAGCCTGGAAGTGTGAGGAGTTAACACACGCTGGGGCAAACCTTGACTAATGGAGGAAGGGAGACAGTGGGTACATTGGACAAACACTCCTGTCTTGTGTCTCCTAAGCAGACATTCCTTAGGCATATGTTGCATAGCTCCTCAAAGGGACCCCATTGGTATCAAGCCCCCGTGTCCCAAAGAGATGCCCAACGCATTCAGTTAACAATGCCCTCTCGAATTAACTTCCCCTCCTTGCCTGTTACACTCTTCCCAGTACCTTGTGGTCACTTCCTAAAATAATATGGATGTAAGCCCTTCTCTCAGGCTCACACTTTTGGGAAAAACCGAGGTTAAGACAGTGGATACCAGAAGTGGACCTAGAAAGCAGACTCTTGGGATGGGATTTTGGAATTTTTTCACTCATGGGTCAGACACCCTCTGTTGCCGGTGGTAAATGAGGTGGTAACAAGCACTGGTGTGCAGTAGCATCACAATAACTAAGACTCTCACTGGTAGTCATCCTGGATGAAGCACAGGTGAAAGGTGAAGCATAGGCTTATGTGGTAGTGGCAGCCCTTGAATGGTAGGGACAGTGTCATTTCAAGAATTATGGAGGTATGCACTTTCTTGTCAATGACTTTACATACTTTGGTAAAAAGAAAAAGAGAGGTCAACTGAAGATACATATTCAACGATCAACTTCAAGATACCCTGTGAAAGTGAAAATGTATCTTTTGTAGTATCTAAGATAGAAGATATAGCTTATTTCCTAAAGCCAGAGAACAGGCTGTGGTGAAAACCACGGGCAGGATTTAATAGTAAGGTTAGCAGAGCTCCAAAAGAGACTGAATGCACAGCCTCAATCAATCTCTTTAACAAAGTCAGAATCCTCAAAGAGCTGGTTCCAAAAACTCAGGATGGGGACATTTGGATAGCTGAGCCTGCACACTTGGAATGCTCAGAATCTTCTTAATTTGCAGCCTAGCAAGTGGCTCCCTCTCCCTCTCCAGAAAAAAACCAGTCTCTTCTCATCTGCAAACAGCAATAGGACCTCTCCTGAGGAAAGAACCTTGTAGGATGACACTTGTCCTCCTCAAGATCACCTTGCTTCCCCTCATAACCTCCAGACTAAAAATTGGAGTCAGGTTACAGCACAACCCAAGCAAGTAAACTCAGCCCTTGCTAGGAAAGAAGGAAATAGCATATAAAACCAAAGAATTGTAGGATCTGCTCAGACCCCTAGGGGAGGGTCACCAACCTCCTGGCTACTCTGTATCTTCACTACTGATGGAATCACTATCCCCCTGCATCATGTGTTTCTGCCATGAGCACAAGCCTGGTTATATGTGCCAGAGGAGGGAGCAGGTGGATGGATCTTGAAAGTTGAATATAAGGCTGGATGAGGAAGAATTTTACTGAGATCAGACCATTGTCCCATGAATCTGGGTTTAATATTCTTCCGGGCGAGGATACCTGGAACCAGTCCTAATACACTGCTAGGTTGTCTCCTTGAAGCCTGAACACCACAATGGGACTCAAATGCAATAGAGATTCACCAGACTGTCTCGGTGGGGTAATGGGGGAAGAGGGGAAATGGAAGGCTCAGGAACATGTAAATGTTAAAGTGGATTTGTTATGCAAAGCTGAGAACCTTCCCCTAGGCTGTGGCTCTGAAAGGGCCTACAGGGTACTCACTTTGAAAGGAAAGCACTGGTGAGGGAGTGCTTTCTGGACCATCTTCGCAGACCTTGTAAAGCCCGAGGGCCTTGGTGCTGTACCTATAGTGCCTAGTGAATAAATGGCCTTATTCATAAAATTCTCTGAGAGTCTCTTTCAGACAATATCAGTGGGGAGCATCCCTTCTGATTCTTAAGCTGATACCCTTAAAGAGAGCATTTTCAAATGTCACAGAATTTACACATAGAAAAATATTCTCAGGACCTTAAGCAAGTAGAAATGTAATATTATCATTGCTTTCTCTCTGTGTCATGAACTTGACCCCCTTTGGAAACAAATAGATGGCTCCCAGATGAAGAGAAGTGTATAATCATCTACAGAGGGAAGAGAAAGAACTTTTGAAGCAATGTCATACCAACTTCAAATAGGGAACAAGCCAGTAGCTTCACAAAGCATTTATATAAATCCAAACCAAAATCTTAGGCACCCCACATAAATCAAGTCAATTTTGTGGGAAGTCTGACAGAGTAAACGGTCCTTTGAAAAACTTGTGTGCCTCTGCCTTTCCTCTGGCTCTCTCTGCCTAAAGGAAATTTAGGACCCTATGCATCCCCACTCCTACTCAAGAGTATTTAAAAGCTCATAGATTCTCAATATTCTGTTAACTGGAACAGACTTAGAGCATCCCAACCAGTAGTTCTCGGGCCCAAATGCTATAGAGTGAATTACAGAACTTTAAGAAAATGCAAGGTTCTGGATCCCAACCCTGGAGCTTTTAATGTAGTAGGTTTGGAAGGGAGAGGTCCCCAAGCAATTTCAATGACCAGCCAGGTTTGAGAACTGTGTCTGTCAATCCTTCACTGTAAAATCTCAAAGTTAATTGATTTCATAAATTTATGTTACACACACACAGACACTTGCAGAAGAAAAAACCAATAGATTCTGGACAGAGGAAAAAAAAAAGTTTGCATCTCTTAGTCTTCATTTCACCAAATTCAAAGCCTGAGGCAAGGACTTATGTACAAGTATTTTCAATAGTTTATTTTAGGAAGCGATCCCAGGGAACAAGTGTGGGCAACTAGGAATAATGAAACAGAGAAAAAGGGTACATCTCCAAGATAATCATCACAGTAAGTACCTGAGGGTCAGTCCCACTGGGTACTCCGATGGTCTGTGTAAATGCACCTTAGGATTATACAGCTGAAGGAAAGAAGATAGGAGCATTTATCCACAAGCCTCTATTATCCTTAGTCAAGGATGCGCCATATGGTGGTAATACCTCACGCTGCAGGTTTCTTAATGCATCAGCATGGCTGAGCATCTCTTGTGAAGTAGCAGAGAATGTCCAAGGTAGAAAGCAAGAGAAATGAGGATCAGTTGAAGAACGATGCTCTCAGGATCTAACTGTATGCAGCTGGTGACCCCAGCAGTGCTGAAATTTAAAAGGCGGGCCAAGATAATATGAAGCAAGCTACATAAGCTGTCAGATAAGTCCAGCCCTTACACTGCTCAGCTCTGCTCAAGCCTTACTTTAAGTCAAAACAATCACAGAATCTTCAAGGTGTTAACCAGCCAAAATCTCAACAAAAACCTTCAAACAGCTTTAGTGGTATAAACTCTAGTCCCTGCTGATACCAAGGCCATATCTGGTATTTCTCATCTCCCTCCTCCATCGCTTGTTGTAGGTTTCCCTCACCCTCAGCCAGCACTGCAGTGACAGCTCAGACCTTGAATCAGAATCCTCAGTGGCTTTACTCTTCTTGGACTGTGGTTGCTGCACTTGCTCATTTACAGTTAGCATAGAGACACCCCAATGAATCCCCTTCATTCCAGATACAGTCCTTCCTGCCCCCATTGTGTAGCAGCAATTCTAGTTCTTAATGATAGCCAGGGTCAATCACTCCCGCAAATATGGTCCATCAGCATAAGGAACCTAAACTGACTGGGTGGTCATCATAGCTTCAGATTCAGCAGAACCTTAGCTGGGTCCCTTGCCTGTGGTTCTCTAGCCCCTCTCACCAAAACCCCAAAACCAGGCCTTCTAATCCAGCACAGCCTAAATTCTCAAGGATGAGAAGTATGAATTCCACAAGCAGGTCATGAGAATTGTTGATATCAGGGGCTGGTTCTCTTAGATCCTGGACCTATGTAATCTAGCTATTGAGGACAAGCGGCAAAAAGCAACAGTGACACAATAATACTTCTTCAAGGTCCTATGCATTTTTAAAATACTTTATGACTTTAAAGGATTTTATAAACTGGGCCTTTATAAATATCAGGTGCTATGGACACAAGGCTTCTCAAGAATCTATAGAAACGTTAGAGACCGGGGGAAAAATGTATTTGTTTCAAAATACAAAACAATAAAATCACAAAATCTAAATAAATATTTAATTCAATAGCTACAAATATAACAAACTTGACACTGTCACCAAATGTTAAATTTAATATGTGTAAAAACGGAATTATATTTGAAGAGAATTTGCAGGCTAGATTTTTCTCACGTCAAAAGGATTTCTAATTATTCATGAATCATGGCCAATTCTAGTCAATTACAAATAAATGAGTTATAATAACTATATAATTTAAAAATCTAATTTATAAAAATCTGTAAGACTGTGTGTATGTGTGTGTTTAATGTGAAATATGGGTGCTTTGTAATATGTATGCTTGGATGTACAGTGGGAAATCTCTGGGAGTAGTAGTTTGGTCCATAAAATTCTTAAATAAGCCTTGTTTATAAACATCAACTTGATATTATCATTCCTGTGATTATGTCATTAATTCTAATTTATTGATGTGTTGACTTCATATGGAAATATCTTTGACTCTTCAACCTGAAATCAGAACATACCTGTTAATATGTATTATTATAATTTAAAATTTTAACAAATAATCTTGTGTGAAGTAGCTGACTAATATATTTAAATCAATCCTTCTCAGGAAATACACTCTATTATCTATTAAATGAAAGTTTTACCAATGGCAAAACTGGTCCACAAAGTTTTACCACTGGATAATACTGATTAGAAATTCAAGTCCCTGGACTTCAGCTCAACTCTGAACTGTTTAATCCAAGAGGAACAATCAGTCCTGCTTTATATTATCATAAATTATCATCTTTTTCAGATCACTTCCTAGTTTTCTCAGGCGTAATCGCCAGTTGGGATTATATTCATTTACAAAAGGATTATGAAATTTCAATAGTTTAAAATTTAACAGGCCAGAACTGGCAGAACTGTCAGAGATGAACGATGCTTTAAGGGCATAAAATTTTAAAAGATACATAGTGAAGATGCTGCTCCAAAGATCTGTTTACTGAAGTGTGTGGTAAGATGGTGGTGGTTTCTTTTGGACAATTTTGACACCATTTCTAATGAGAGAAGAGACCAATATTCCATTTTGGAAACAAGTGGGACCAGAAGCTTCTTCCTCCTCCCTCCTGGGAATAGACTTCAGGTTCACAGCAAAATTCCCCTCTCTTTCATTCTGTGAGATTTCACAACAGAGGCCCACTGGCTATGCTAAGGCACTCTAGTTATTTTGCAAACCAACCAACAGAAGAAAAATGCCCACAGATGACATAGCACATGTCGGTGTGAAGACTGTAGAAATGGTGGCATTATTTCAGTGCCCTCTTGACTGTTTTACGCCAGTGTATTTCCTGTGTCTGAATCTTCTATGCAAAATCTGACCTTAAATTGGGCTACCTGATACAAGCTCAAAGCTTTGTGGTTTTTCTTGAATAATATAGGCCGTTTTTGAAAGTTGGGAAAAAAAGACAAGAGGATTTATCTATCTGAGGTTTATGGGAACTTTAGACATGTGTCTCTTGAGGTCCTTTGGAGAGACAAACAGTCTGATACCGGGAGCCCCATTATTTAGCCTTCCTTAAACACCAGGTCAGATGTTTTGCTTCCCTGTTTCCCATTTCTGTCGTCAAGGGATGTTCCAGCTTTGCTCTGACACCCCATCTTCATTGTCTGTCCTCACCTCTGCCCCCGCCACCCAGGGAATCTGTTTACAAAGCCATCTGGTTAGTCTCTGAAAGCCACAGAGCTACAGTGCTGGCGGCCCTGACCCCAGCTACCAGAAGCTCACTCTGCAGACTAAAAAAAAGGCAGGTTTTTGTTGTTGTTTTTAAGTTGATGAAACTAACAAGGTCCAGTAACTCCTTTGGAAAGCTGGGACTTGGTGATAAATGAAAATTGAAGACTTTTTTTTCAAACTTCTCCTCCATCCATTTTTTAAAACTACAAATTTAAAACTAGAAATCATCAGGAAAAGTGATTGAACTTAGGGGCAATGCCAGTGAGCCTGGCGTCTCTTAAGTGTGTTTTGAGAACCCATAGAGCCCACAGTGGATTCCTACTCACACATAATTCTGCAGAATTTGAGAACCTACAGCTGTACACAGATTTAGAGAAAATATCTCATAATATCTCAAAATATCGCATCCTGGCACAGCTTGCAAATAAAGCATGTGTAGTACATGAACATGCGGTCCGTGTTTGCATTTCAGGTAGGCAGACTGTAAAGCAATAGAGCAGGGAAAGCAGGACCTGAGTCAGCCCTTGTGGGGTTGCTGCTTTCAGTGCTCTCTTGATGAAACCCAGACGCCCACACAAAGTCAGCACAGATTTGAGGAAGGTTTACCAAGCGTCTTGGGGAAACTTCTGTGGCCTGCGAATGGTTGTCTGAAAATGTGTGCCTGAGGTTTTGCATAGCATGCCAGGATTGCTGCCCCGGAACCGCTTAAGGAGCGCACAGCATCCCTTAGGCTCCGCTGCCTGGGGACTTCCAGGGCTGAGTGATGAAGAAATGATGCTCCCGACACGCTCCCGAAGCGGTCAGCGTTCTCTTTCTGTCACATAAACAGAGCCTCAGAGCAGCATCTCTGCAGACACCCATCCTTGGTTTCAGCACTAATTTCAATCTCCCTAGGGTAAGTCATAATAGGAGGGAGAGAGGACCAGAGAAAGCAGCTCTTAACTGGACGTTGTACCATTTAGCTGACTCTGACTCTGAACCTCAACTGCCTCATCTTTAAAATGGGGATCATAATTCTTATATAGCTGGTTTTGAGAAACAAAAGTATGTAAAAGGACTTGGAAAATATAAAAAGCACAAAGTAATGAAAGATATCATTGCGAGGCTCAGCTCTGATACCAACTAGTTGTGTGATCTTAGTGATTATGAATAAAACTGCTAAAGGCCCTTCTGAAAATGCTGTGAGCCTGTGAAAGATCAAAGAAGAATTGTAAAGAGCCAGGTACTTTCTGTCCGGCTAATATGATGCTCAGCGCAAATGTGTTCTCTCGGCCTGATCACGTGGAGTCAGTTCTTCTAGTTCTAGTTTAAGTGGTGAAACCCATCCTCCTCTCCACTTCTCCGCCTCTTGTAGTCTTGGGTCTACTTTAGAATTTTTCCCTCAAAGCACCCTGGCTTTGGAGAGGAAACTGAACCCTTCCGCAGAGGGTCAGGCAGCTCCGTTCGTCTCTCTCTTGAGTTTTAATTCTATGAACAAACTAGTACTTAGTGGCCTGCAAGGTGAAATAATTTGGGAGCTTAACAAACGCTGCACCTATGACTGCGGGCAGCCCGAATCTGCTTCCTAATTGGCAGAGTTGGGCACACCCAATCTCCCTCTGAGAGCATTTCCCTTAGAGTTGACTGTCCTAATTAAAACTGTGACCCAGATATAGTCCCCTCTGATCCAGAGAGCTGATATAACTGTCTCTGCAGGAAAGAGTTTCCAGTTTGAGTTTTAAGTACATTAAAGTGAACTAGACTCAGATTTCTATCAAGTCAACCTCCAAAGCAGTGAAGGAGGTGATGTGCTCAGCTGGGGAAGAGGAATTGGGACAAAAGCCTTGAAGCTCCCAAGCTGCCAAGAGTTGACCTGCCCTGACCCAAACCATCGCGCTCAGCCAGGCTGATGCCGGGCCCCTGTCCGCGCTGTGGCCACGTCCATCTCTGTGCCTTTGCTCTTGCTCTTGACTTCTCTTCCAGAATTGCCTTCTGCCCTTCTTTTCAGTGCTTCAATTGGTCATGCAACAAACACTTTCTGAACACATTTTGTGGTTCAGCACTGGGCTAGGTACTGTGGATCTAGAAAGATAAACCTGATATGACCAAGGCTCTCAAGGAGCTTGTTTCCTGGCAAGGGAGATGGGGCATGTGCCCGAGTCATTCTAGTAGCAAATATGCAGGGAGAGTGGGATGAATGCCTGATAGAGTGGCTAGGAGAGTATGGAGAAAGGAGAAACCCCTTATGACAGAAAGGGGTGAGGAAGGCTTGGCGCAGGAGGTGGCATTTTGTGGAAGCCTCGATAAAGGTTTCAGGACACGAAGACTGGCACAAGGTGATGTGGAATTGGCTTGGCTTGGCTGGGATTGGCTTGGCTGCATCTGCGGGCCTAATAGGTCCAGGAAAGGATCTGAAGGGACAGTGCAAAGGAAGGGAAGCAATGTTTATTGAGCACCTACTATGTGTAAGTCCATATGTCTTCATATAGTCTGTATTACCACTCTCCGTAGGTTTTACTATTCCTGTTTTGTGGCTGGTAAAACAGAGCTTCAAAGAAATTAAGTCGCTTGCTTTAGGTCCCAACAGCTAGTGAGTGGCAGATCCAGGACTTTTAGGCATGTCTGCCCCACTCCAAAGCCTATCCACTTTCTCTACACGAAGCTTTCTCTACGGGAAGGATCTGAGACTCGAAAAGGCAGATTACAGAAATCTGTATATTCACTTCCTAGAAAGCTAAAGAAGTTGGATTTATCCTTCCTCTTTGCTTAGTTGCTCAAACTCTACCCTTCCCACTAGACTTTGCGTGCATGTTCCAAGCCTTCTGATATTCCCAGTTACTGTTGACAGGGTCCCATTGCCCCTGTAACATAATTTATTTGGCCCATGTGAATCTATCATAAATCCCCAGTAAAGATGCAAGTTCTTAAGGAAGAGGAACTGATCTTACCCTTCTTCCTTACCCCTGAATGAGCAGTCGTGGAATTAATTATCTCTTTTCCAAGAAGATGTAGAGATCAGCAGTGACTGCCCCTCCCCAGTATGGTCTGCCTGCACTGGTGTTAGAATGAGTGTGGACTCCTCAATTCCCCAAGACCCATCCACAGACATTTGCCTTCCCTGAAGTTTCTCTCTACAAGGAGGTCACAGGGAAACATGCCCAGTTCTGCTGAGAGCAAACAACTCAGTGGGCCAGTGGGCCACAGTTGGCCTTGCTTACTCATACACTGGCCTGAGAGTTGATTATGGAGTTTTTACTGATGGCTCTAAAGAGCTGCACCTCCCTCCCTAAGTGCGAAGGAGAAGTTCCCAGCCTGGAAGGAGACACGGCCCCAAGCAGCTCCAGCTCCCACGTGGAAAGGCCTGCAGATGGTGCCAATTCACAGCCTAGGAATTTACTTGGGTATCTCTGAATTTAGGGCCTTGATAGATGTGTCAAAGGGAGGGGGTTTCCCACTGGTGTGGATTTGATGGCCCTGATCATTTCCAGACCATTTAACACTTCCTCTCTTATAATGGTTGATTTTCCAGGTCACAAATTTCATGGGCATACTTGCTACTTACAGGATAACTGTTGATCATTTAATTGCAAGGTAAGTACCATGGAAAGGATGAGAAAATCACACGGTAAACAATTATAGCCTACAGTGCTTGGTTATTTTTGAGTCTGCTTGGCTACCAGTCATTTATTTTCAAAGTAAAATTTAGTCCCAGAAAAACTCCCATTGGTGTACATAGGGATGATCAAAAAGCATCTTCCTTTTCATTCATAATTATGTCAGCAGTATATTAAGTATGTTCTTATTTACTCTGCCTGAAATCTAATGTGGCCATTTTCTTTCCATGGTACATTCCCCAATGTAACAAAGTAGAAGGCGGCCAGAACTGGGGGATACAAACCTGGTAAAGAATCCCAATCCCAGCAATTACCAGGGTACCAATTACCAGATAACACCTTAGGCAGGATACTTAAACTCTCTAAGCCTTAGTTTTTCATCGCTCAGATGGAGTGAACATACCTACTTCATGGGAATATTGTTAGCAACAAGTAAGATAATTGATGTAATGTGCCTGGTGCATAGCCCGAATGACTGTAAGTACCCACATGGCGATTACTCTGTGTCAGCCACCGTCTTAAACACTCCATATTACCCATTGACTTGATCTTCACAGCCACCACCAAAAAGGAGCAACTGTTATCAGCCCCATTTTATGGATGGGAAACTGAGTCACAAGTAGCTTGCTCAAGCTCATCAGCTATCAAGTGGTAGAGCTAGAATTTGAACCCAGGAAGACACGCTGCAGAGTCTGTGCTCTTCACCTCTGTACTAGACTGGTCCAGAGGTAGTGAGCACAAGTTACTTAAACTCAGAAGGCGCTGTGTGATGATGTGGATTCACCAAATGAATGAGAGGATCAGACGTTAGGTTAGAGGTTGTAGTAGGCGGCCTTTAAGATGCCTCTCAGGGATTCACGCCTCCTGGTATTCAGGCCTGTATGGAATCCCCTCCCCTTGAATGTGAGCTGGACCTAGTGACTCGAGTCTGAAAATTAAAATATGGCCAAAGTGATGGGGTGTCACTACCAAGACTAGGTTGCAAGAAGGTTGTAGTTTCCATTTTGGAGCCCCTTTTACTCTACCGCCTCTGAGGGAAGCCAGCTGCCATACTGTGAGCTGCCCCAAGGTCAGGTCCATGTGGCAAGGAACGCATGTCTCTTGGTGAACAGCCAGCCATGGTTTGCCAACAGCCATGCCAGTGAGTTTGGAGGCAGATCCTCCACAAGTCGAGCCTTGAGAGAGCTGTAACCGGCATTGTCAACATCACCAACTTCAGCCCACAGTTTCTAAACCCAATAAGCTAAGCAAATACATGGTTCTTTCCAGCACGGTCAGATCCTTTACGAACAAACTTACCAAAGACAAACTTACAGCCAAACAAAAAGAGATAAGGAAGAAGATAGGTTTGTCTATTTGTTGGTTTATATTTTCTTAATAAGGACCATTCACGTCCCTGGCAGAGCGGGGGAGTGGGTGGAACTATGTCTGCATCAGAAGGAATAAGAACTGGGTCCCTCCCAGTCCTGTCCCAGTCTCTCTCCTCTTCCTATCTCTGCACTGAACAGCCACAGAGCTTTGGGAAAGTCTGTGACCCCTCTGGGTCTCAGTTGTCCCATCTGTAAAAAGGGGTGATACTTAGCCTGCCTGAGCAAAGAAGTGGACTGAGCCAGGTTACCCTTCAAGGTTCCTTCTGGTTCTGAAATATAGGATACTCCGTTGCTTTATTCAGACTGAGTTTTAACAGCTCTGTTACTGTGGTTCTCAAACTTTCTGGTCTCGGGACCTCTTTACTCTTTAAAAATTTTTGAGGATCTGAAAGTTCCTTTTGTTTTAGAGGGAGATATATATATATATATATATATATATATAGAGAGAGAGAGAGAGAGAGAGAGAGAGAGACATATATATATATGTATCAGTCTTTACTGTATTAGAAATTAAAACAAGAAAATTTCTAAAAATTATTAGTTCATTTAAAAATACTAAGCCTATTACATGTTAACATAAAACTATATTTTTTTATGGAAAGTAGCTACATGCTACATTTTCTTAAGATAAATGAGAAGAGGGGACATTGTTTTCCATTTTTGCAGTTCTCCTTATGTCTGGCCTAATAGGAGACAGTTTCTCATATCTGCTTTTGCATTCATTCTGTTGCAACATCACATGTCAGGCAGCTTCGGGAAACTCCTCAGTACTGGTGGTGAGAAAATGAAAGTGAAAAGAGCAAACATCTTAGTGTTATTATGAAAACTGTTTTGACTTTACAAAACCCCTGAAAGGGTTTCTGGAACCCCCAGGGGTCTCTGGACCACACTTTGAAAACTGCTGTTCTGTTAGTACTGGTTGGAAGTGCCAAGATTTCTTCTCAACATTTTGACTACCTACCCACCATCCAAAAAACAAACAAAAAACACACGTATATACAACACACAGATACACACAAACACACACATACAAGGGCAATTTCCACACTTTCTTTCTAAAGCCTCTCTCTGAGAAACTGCAAGTCAAAATAATTCACCCCAAGGGACTTCCCTAGCTGTCCAGTGGTTAAGACTCCACCCTTCCACTGCAGGGGGTATGGGTTCGATCTCTGGTCGGGGAACTAAGATCCCACAGGCCTCGCAACGCGACCAAAAAAAAAAAAAAAATATTCGCACCAAGCAGATCCTCCGCAGAGACTCTGCTCCTCAAGGCAGGTGTCAGCTCATCCTCCAAATGGTGACTTCCTGCTTATCTACGGAACCCAGTGAAAGTAACAAATGGCTTCTTGAGGGTCTCCATCTAGCTTCTCCAACCAGATAAATAGCTGAGGAATTTCAGATGCTGCTTGCCTTTGAAGCTTTGGCTTCAAAAACAAATGCCTAGAGGAAGTCAGCAATGAGCAGGCCTGCTTCAAAAGCTAGCAACACACACACACACCCCCCCCCCCATCCAGCAAAACAACAGGGACCCTCTAAAGCCTCTGCAGTCAGCCAACCAGGAAGCAACCCAAAGTACGGGTGGGGGAAACATCAGACCAGTTGGGGGCTTTCTGAGAAGACCTTTAATAAAGAGCTAAGTGGAAGAGGAAATCACTAGATCTGGTCATACTAATTGGGTGGGATATGAAGTAGGAAGGCTGCTAACAAGGAGTTTTAGTTCTGGTTCTACCATCTTGGTGTTGGTAGCAAATGACTTTTTCTGAAAAGGACAAAGGGGGTAAGAAAAGTGCTAAAGTTCCTTCCAGCTCTTTCATGCTGCATTTATCACCAATAATGCACATAGGTCTAGGGATATATTTCTGAGACAAAGAGAGGACACAGCCGCAATCCCATTTATGCCTGAAGTACATAACTCTTTCATTTATTCAACAGCTGTCAAGACCCCAGTTTGTTGCAGGCACTGTTGTAGCACTGAAAAAATGCTATTGCTGAAGTGATATTCAGTGTTCTATCACTGAAGCAGTGACCACAACAATGAAA
This sequence comes from Phocoena phocoena, assembly GCF_963924675.1. NCBI lineage: Eukaryota > Metazoa > Chordata > Mammalia > Artiodactyla > Phocoenidae > Phocoena > Phocoena phocoena. Next base: position 22,055,666 of record NC_089225.1, on the reverse strand, counting down.
AATGCTTGCCTTTATATTCTAGTGGGAGAGATAGACAAACAAAATACATCAGACGTCAGTGGTGATAAGCGTCATAGAGAAACTTAAAGCAGGGAAGGGGAATACAGGCTATAGGGCTGAGGGTTGTTTGCAATTTTAAATAGACTGGTCATTGTAAGCAAACCATATCTATGAGCCTTGGAATTTGAAATATTATATAACTTTGCATGAATTTGGCCATCATAAAGTCAATCAGCATTCATCCCTACAGTGAGTCGGTTAATCAGTCGGTCAGTCAGCAAACATTTACTTGGAACACTGAAGACGTTGCAACTTTGGGAGCTTGGGGAGGTAGCCCCCTTGGGTGCAGATCAGTTATTGTTCAAGAGGCAGCATAGGGGGATTTGTTCCAGGACCCCTCACGGATACCAAAATCTGAGGATGCTCTAGTCCCTTATATACAATAACACGGTACACTCAGCTCTCCACATCCATGGGTTCCGCATCTGCGGAATCAACCAGCAGCAGGTACAGAGAGCCAACTCTACTTACTTTAAGGGTTGTCGTAGGATGTAGCTTTAGTCACACTTGACACTAGACATAGAACCACTCCCAGATGGTAGCCATCAAAGCAGAAGTCAGAAGAGAAGTCCAGGAGGGAATTGTCTTTGGGCACATGAGACACTCCCTCACGGAACCCTCCCCCCAAAATAAATGGGGTCCAGTGAGATTTGAGACTTATTTGGATCCCATTTGGCTGATTGAGTCTTGGGAAAATCAGGTTATACTACTCTTTTTCAGTAGATTCTGCTGGGCTCCCAAAGCAGAAGGGAAAACAGCTCCCACTGATGGTTATAATTGACCAACAGAGCTGGCTGCAAAAGGGGCCGTTCCAAACAGATCAGCTGATTTTATTAGAGAAGGAACTGGTTTTCCATGAAATAAAGGAGTGTTACGCCTCTCCCCAACCGGAATCCAGGCTTTGCCACCCTCACCGTCCGAGGGCTGGCCAAACCCACTTGGGATATGAGCGTCCCCACTCCTGCCCCAAAAATGTTGCCATCAAATGACTATAGCCCGTTCTTCATTTGAATAAGAATCCTGCTCCATCTGTTAGAAGGAGCAATATCTGTTCATGCTAATCTGATTGCTCCTACAACTTGTATTAAAAAACATGGAGGTTACCAGAGGCTTTACTCTGACCTTTGATTTTCCAATATCGCATCTGGGGTAAGCTCTTCCTTTTAATCTCTACGGACAATAGGCAAAATATCACCGAGGGCTCTGCCGACAGAGGCAGAGATCATAGAGCATGTGTCCATGACCCCAGGTTAGATGATTATAGTAACGCTTTTTAGGCTCTTCTAATAAAGAATATGCTGAACGGGCTCCAATGCGCACGTGCCAAAGTCTAATTGCTGTTAACATGTCACTCCCATCACGGAGGAGCAACAATGTCCTGACGGCTCGTCAAATCCCGAATTGATTTTGAAATTGCTTTAATGAGGCAATGAATAAGTTTGCAGGGGCCCTGGCCATCTGAGAGGCCTCCGCGGCATCAGCCCAGATCACCTGCATTTGCTTTGTTGGCCGCTTATAAATGAGGACAGGGCACACAGAGGATTGCTGTTTGGCGGCCGAGTATTTGCAAGCTCTGAGCTGGGATTTCAGTCCCTGTTCCCACCTCTGAAGTCCCTTCTTGCATTTTAGATTTGTTTTGAGTTGTGCGTGTTTGTGTACATTTCCCTTCCAGCTTCATCCCCCCCTGCCCCAATAAATACCTCCAACGGAAAGGGCTGAGCTGGGTTTTCTCAGAAGCACAAGGAAGGGTTACGAGTTCCTTCTTGCTCCTCATCCAATACGTATGAGAGTCGCTCTGAGAGTAATGCGCCTCCCCGTTTTGAGCTTTGTCCTGTCAATCAAGACTGACAGTGGATGGGCTTCCCTGGTGGTGCAGTGGTTGGGAGTCCGCCTGCCGATGCAGGGGACGCAGGTTTGTGCCCCGGTCCGGGAAGATCCCACATGCCGCGGAGCGGCTGGGCCTGTGAGCCATGGCCGCTGAGCCTGCACGTCCGGAGCCTGTGCTCCACAACGGGAGAGGCCACAACAGTGAGAGGCCCGCGTACGGAAAAAAAAAAAAAAAAAAGACTGACAGTGGATAAAGATGGATAGAATCAAGCTTTCTACCTGCATCACTGCCCAAGGCAGAGGAGTTGAACAACTGTCCCTCTGCCTCCAAAACTACTGCACCTACTTTCTGTTTCCCCTGAAGGATGAGAAAAGTTGGTAACGGGTTTCCAGACTGTCAAAGGCTGGACCTCACGGCTCTTCTCAGTATCCAGCCAATAAAACCTAGTGGGGCAGAAAGGGCCACGTTTGTTTTGATATCACGCTCAAATAGCAATATCACCGGGTATTTCGACATTGCAAGGAGGGTTTGGGCACAGTACCAAAGAAACCTTCCAAATCTGACCAAATCTGACATGATGCACCACCTCATTCCCGCTTAAGATGTGGTTTGGGATTCATGATGGGGAAATGGTGTTTCCCCGGCCAAGAGAACTGAATAAGCTTTCCTGTTTCCTTGTCTTTCACATGGAAACAACACCAACACTCTTGACAATGGGGACAAATGTATGCCCAGCTTGCAGTAAAAATGAAAAAAAAAACTGCCAGTAACACTTCACAATCCTTGCTTTTATCACCTGCCTCCCCGGCCCGGAACATTATTTCTTTCAGAGCCAAGGTAGAGAGCCAAACTGCCTATTTCAAACGGACATGAGCGCATTTTAGAAAAGCATCTGTGTGTATTATATTCCGTGGGGCTGCGTCTCATTTATACAGCCCCTGTGCTTCCGAGCGCCTGACCGGCATCCTTAGCAGGTGCAGATGCCTTCAAGAAATTGGATGCTACAGTATCCATACATCAACGTTATGACGATGTATTTTTCATGAAATCTGTAAATGAGGTCAACAGGTTAGGGATATTCTGGATGACAGACTCTATAATGGTTTTTGAGGAATGGCCTGTTTCTCTCTAAAAAGTCAATTTAACCTTTTTTTTTTTTGAATGCTCGCTCATCACGGTCTGATCTGGCTACTTTGGTACAAAGCTCCCTCCACCACGGCATGCTGTGACAAAGAGGTATTTACTTCTCTATAAACCAATGAGTAGAAATGCAAGTTTGTTAACATGGAAGGGGTAGGTAGTTGGTACCTCTGGGGTTTCTGATATCTTGTCTTTTCTTATCACCAGAAACATAGTCTCAAGCTGAAGGAACAGATGACTCGGTCGTCAAAGAAAAGAGTGACATAAAAGGAAAAAGAAAATGCTGAGGGTCATGAGTGCCAGGAATTAAAGTTCCAAAATGTCATTTTACACTCTCAGTGAAATTGGAAAGTAACCTCAGCTTCTGCCAAGACCTCTGTCCATCCCAGAATCAACTGCACGTTGGGGCCTATTATTATAAGAAGTGTCTGACGGGGCTCAAGAGTGAAGGAAAATGGAGCTCTTATGTTCTGCTGTCCATTCCCCCGCTCAACGCTGGGCGACTCAGGGCTGAACGCAGGCACCCAGCACAACTCATACACCTCCTTACCCCACTGAAGGCCAAAAGTAGAGCTGGGTCCCAGGAAGGAGAGACACCAGGGACAAAGGTGACAGAAATGAAGCATGGCTCAGACTGAAACTGACTACTGCCAGCAGAACCGGCAAGGCTGAAGTCTAGCCACCAGATTTGCTGTCTGGGCATGAGTGTGTTTTATCATTTTTCTGGGCCCTCCTCTCCGGAGCTGTGAAATAGGAAAGACAGGAACTCTGTACAAGAAGGCAGTTATGAAGAAAAGGAAATGTTAGGGCTGCAGAGGCCTTAACAAAGGCCAGTTCTGTGAAAGCAGTAAATATTGAACTCATGCTGTAGATTTAGATCCTGACCTATATACACTTAGGTATATATGTGTGTGTATACACAAACACAAACATAAAGAGAGAGAGGAGGAAATGTGGTTTTAAAGATGTAATGGGAACTTTTAAGCAACTTAAAAAAAGGAAAATACCCTTCTATATTACATGCATTACTTTCTTATTGTCCTTACGATTAACGAAATGGTGTAGACAGTCTCTTCCAGATCAATGAGCGTGGCCTCAGGCCTAAACGCAAGAGGGAAAATGAATCCTGAGTGACAGAGCCTGGCATTTCACTTGTTCCTGCCACCTGCTCTTGGAAGTCACCGGCACCACAATATGTAATTACCAACCTCATGGCCGCCTCTTCCTTCCCCTCTCCCACTGGCTAATTGATGGCCTTCACACCAGTGCTGGGTCAGCCCTCTGAAAACATCTTGAGCAGGAACTACTCCTCCATCTAATAGATGCCGCTCACTCGGGAGCCCCCCAGAGCCAGGACCTCAACGATGGCTTGTGTTTGCTCATCCGTGAGAAAAAAATGATAGAGCAAAGAACAACATTACAGATCTACTCAAAGCAGAAGGATTTATCGGTCCTCTTCCAGGAGAAAGATACCTGAGCTTCAGTTTCTTGCCTTTCTTTTCAGGTCTTCCTTGCTTCCCTCTGAAATTACACGCAGACAGTGAAATCATTGCCTCAGCAAATGCTGAAATATTAGAAGGAGTCCACATGGCAATGGGTGGATCACATCTGTCAGCGGCTGCAAACAGAGCCCCCAACTGGCCCCAGAGCTTCTGTACAAATGAAATACAGATTGTCAGCCCGAATCTGGGACTCTATGCCTAGGTGCTGTGCTGTGATACTGACCCCTCCAAAACCAGAACCGACTTTGCACCCAGGAGAATTTGGGGGAAACTGGTCTCTCTTCTTGCTCATCTCTGAGCCACTAGAGAATAAAGCTCCTAGCTGACTCCTGGAAGCATGTCACCTCTTTCTCCCCAGGCAGCAAACCCCAACTCCCCTGGGGGATGCAGATCCTCTGTGAAAGGTCTGGTTTTCATTCTAAGCCCTTTTTTATTTCAGCCCATGATTGTAGCCCAGCCAAGACAGGACAAGAGGCTTCCCCTTGAAAACGCGAGGGCAGGGTACCACTCAGAGCTTCTGGTCATTGAATACCTCTGTAAACACTCTCACTTGAACCCCTCACTCTACTTATACACGTAAAGTTCAAAAAACACAAAACTGGCAGCAGGTGCTATGTGCTAAGAGTCAGGTTAAAAGCAGGGCTTCAAAGGCCAGTGGGGTAGGCTAGATATTTTTCGTAGCTAAAGCTATCTGTTTCTATCACTTGCTCTAGATTAGGGATCAGCAAACACAGCCTACAGGACAAATCTGGCCTGTTGCCTGTATTTGTCAATACAGTTTTTGGAATATAGCCATGCTGGTTCATTGACATACTGTCTATGGCTGTGTTGGTCTCACAAAGGCAGAGGTGAGCAGTTATGACAGAAACTATGCAACTCACAAAGCCTAATGTATTTCCTATCTGGCCCTTTATAGGAAAAGTTTGCCGACCCCTGCTCTATTGGTTGTCCCGACATCTCCCAATTATTGTTAGTGGCAGCATTCATCAATTCATCTGCTATGGACAATTTTGGCTTATGATGGAAAAGTTTACATAATCCTTCTGTAAAAAGGAAACTCATATGCACTAGGTCCTGGTTTGAAGTGGTTATATACATGAAAGGTAGAGCTAACAATTACATGCAAGCAAAATAGTCCAATGATTTTTTTTAAAGAATGACGAGGCAGGAGTTGCATACGTTTAACTGACACCCACACTGTGGACATTGAGCAAGTGCTTTAAAATCATGGAGCAAATAAAGATAAAAGAACTCTGCCCTGTAGAGTATCAATGCAAAAAAATTTATTGAAGATTGTTTTGTATCAGACTCGACTCGCCAAAGTCCACAGATAGGAAGACAAAGGAAATCTCTTTAGAGATTTGTCTCAAATTTGTCTCGCTTGATCAAATACCAACTATTAAGTGATTCTTCACAAAGAAACCTTTTCATAAGGAGTAAATTTTAAAATGAGAGCAAAGAAATGGGTATTTGTTTTTCCACAGAATACATAATGCCAAATCTAGCCCACTTCCTGACTCTGCCCCACGCCTATTGGCCATTTTAGGAGTCATTGTTGAAACCTTCCTGCTGGTCTGATATGAAGTGAGACAAGGTCTCTGCAGAGCTCTGACTTGTATGTTTTCCAAGCAGTACGTAACTAGACCTTACTGCAAACTTAAGTTGTCTAAGTCTCCCTCAAACCCCAATCCCTTAGACAGAACTTGACCAGGTCCCATTGGCTTGGCCAAAAGAATTGAAGATTGACATGGATTGGGGGTGGAAGTGAGCTGGAAAAGCTCCCTCCTGGGCCAACTTGGATTTTCCCAATTGTTGGATCACAGACCAAAGGAGTTAATTGTCCAGTATTGTGAGGCTCACGTTTGCACCACAGTCCCAGATGGCTGCACACATGCCCCACCCATTTGACCAAGCCCCTCTGGGTGGTGGGCAAAGAGCCTTGAACCTTCCTATACCGACTCCAGGCTAGGATGGGGCAGGCACAGTCAGACAGGCAGGCAGCATCTACGTCCACATCCACATCTCTCACACACATACCCACCCAGAGAAAGCCTATTTCTTACAATTAAAATACAAGTCACATTTAAAATTCAAGGGCAGAAGGACTCTGCTGGAGTTGAGAAAGATGAGTGTTACAAATGCATCCCGTCTTTATTTGAAGCTCATCTCCCCATAGGACATGGTGCCCTTCCACTGTACACTGTTCACACTATTTTATAATTAAACTGTGTCTTATCCATCTATGAATTCCCGGCGTCTGGCATAGTACGTGGCAAGTAGGTGCTCAATAAATGTTTTTTCATGTGTCCATTCATTCAAGCAATAAATGTTTATTGAACACCTACTATGTGACAAATGCCTTGCTAAGAACAGTAAGTTAAAGAAATGAATAAGACAATCTGTGTGTCCAATGTTCCTCAAATCTAGAGGAGGAAGAGCAAATAAACAGATAATTACAATATGGGGTGGAGATGCTTCAGTCAAGACTTAACAGAGTTGGGCACCTAACCTTGCCGTGGGGTGGGTGGGTGTGGGAGTAGTTAAGCCATGAATGAGGACACTTCCTCTCTCTGGAAATGTAGATAAATGTTGTCATATTGGGACTTGGATCTTTACAGAGTGCAATAAGAGAGGAGTTTACTTTTTGACTATGAAATTCATATTTTTCAGCACTGACAGTTCACTAAGATGTGGGATTGCTCTTCACAAGCAGAGAAACTTAACAAAAGGTTGTTTTGATTCTCCTATTGATGTGTAACAACATCACCAAAATTCCTTGGGTCTTGCCTTGCTTTAGGCACATGGCAGTTAAAAACAACAATAAAAGGAAAAAAAAATCAATCAGTCAATAAGTTAGAATCAGAGGATCATAGAATGCTAGAGTCTATAAAAGGGCATTTAAAATGTTACTAGAGTCTGTCTGATGCCAGATGACTAGTGTGACCTGTTTCATTCTTCTGTTCAATTGATAGAGTGACTGACGGATCATTTGGGCTTTGCCGGAAGGGAGAGTTGCACAGGAAGACTTGGCATGGGGTGGTCATTTGATAAATGGGCTCTGAATGAATGAAGGCAAACACCTCAGGCTCTGTAGAGCAAAGGGGGTGCCTCAAAATCCACAAGCTCAAATAACACTGCCACGTTGACCTTCTCATCAATCATCAGTCAAGGTCCAGCAATGTTCTGGGAGCAGTGGAGAATGCAGAAGAAATTATACCTGGTCTCTGACCTTAAAGAATATATAAACAAGGATATGAACAGGCAGTCTTTGGAAGAGGGAAGTCAAAAGTATATGAAGAGATGCTCAGACTCGTCAACTGTTGGGAAAAGTACAAATCAAAATATTAATGAGATGTGATTTCATACAAATAACCTGGAAAAAAAATGTTTTTAACTGGATGATAATATTAAGTGTCAGCTTAGAGGTGAGATACAGGGTCCTTTATGCATGGTAGGTGGGAATGGAGACCAGTGCAGCTTTACTGTGAGTAACTGGGCACTTCCTAGGCAAATTAAGCATGTGTGTAACCTACATATCATTATTCTGGTTCTGGGTATGCATATATCCCAAAGAAATCCTCACACAGATTCATAAGGGACCATGAATTAAGATGCTCATGGCACATTATTTGGGATGATGGCGTGAAGTTGGAGGTAATCTGGGCACCCGTCCCTAGGCGACTGGACAGATAAAATTTGGAGGGAAGGGGTATAACCCATGGTGTACTACACATAGTTGGAAGCAACTGACTAGATGTCCACATAAAAACATGGATGATTCTTGAAAGCTTAGGGATGGTTGAAAAGAGTGAGAAACAGAAGAAGATATATAAAACAATACCATTTAGGGAAGTAAAAAGTTACACTCATAAAACGAGTATAATCTTGTAGGAAATTTTCACAAAGTGATTTTCTTTAAATACATTAGAATAGTCGCCTCTGGAGGTAAGATGTGGAAAGGATAAATAGAGATTTCGGTTCCTGGAAATGGGGTGATGCTCTAACAAATACGTGTGGAAGTGGCTTTGGAACCTAACAGTAGGCAGAGCCTGGGGAGAATTTGAGGAGTGTGTTAAGGGAAAGCCTTGTTGTCTTGAAAAAACTGCTAATAGAAATCGTGACTTTGAGGACACTGCTGATGAAGGCTTAGAAGGAAATGAGAAACTTGCTCTTGGAAACTGCAGGAAGAGAAACCTTATTATAGAATGGCAAAGTTTAGCAACACTGTTACCTGCAGGTATTTTAAACTAAAAATATGCCTAATGAACTGGGCATTCAAGTTAAGATGGAGTGTTTTCAAAGTAATGGATGTGCCACCTGGTCTCTTGCTGATATTTATAGTAAAATGCACAAGGAGAGAAACAAACTGAGGAAAACACTGTCATACAAACAAAACAGGTTTTAAAATTTTTCACCTTCTCCAGGCAGCAAACAATGCTAAAACTCAGAAATGACTTCCAAGCAAATGCCAAGTCTAGGCACTGCTAGGAAAACAGGGTCTAAAGATAAAACTGAGGATGTAAAAGTAAAACTTTAAAACCTCAGAAAGATCAAAGGTGGTGCCTCAGAGTCTATAAAATCCCCCTTAAAGAGGAAAGGAAAAACTCCACTTTCCCTCTACTTATACTCCTGACACCAGATGTGCAGGATTTTCCACACCAAGAAATTCTCTGATTCTCAGAGGACACCAACTGCGTGTCCTACAATTTAACTCTATTCTGACACTAACTGCCCGGAGTTAGCACAGCCCCAACAGGTTAAGGTCTTGGGCCCATAAGACTGTTCCCCCCCTGCGCCCCCCAACTTCAGACCCCCATCTCAAGTCTGTCCTATTTGCTAGAAAGGACACAACTCAGGGACGGCCAAATGGAAGAGATGCAGAGGGCAAGGTATGTGGGAAGGGGCACAGGGCTTCCATGTCCTCTCCAGGGGCTCCACCTCCCAGCACCTCCATGTGTTCGCCAACTCAGAAGTTCTCTGAAGCCCTTTAGTCAGGGTTTTTATGGAGACTTCATTACACAGGCATGATTGATTAAATAATTAGTGTCCCCTGGAGGTCAGGGGGTGGGGCTGAAAGTCCCAATTCTCTAGGCATAGGGTTGGTTCCCCTGGCAACCAGCCTCCCGCCCGCCATCCTTAGGGGCTTTCCGAAAGTTGTCTCATTAACATAAACTCAGGTGTGATTGAAAGGGACTTGGTATGACAAAAGAGTCTCCTTTTACCTTTAGCACTCTGGAGCTGTTCCAGGAGCCAGGGACAAAATCCAAATAAAAAAAAGATGCTCCTAACGCTATCATCATTTAGGACATTACAGTGTTCTGTGGAGCTCTGGCCAGGAGCTGGGGATGAAGACCAAACACATATTTCTTATAATATCATAAGATATTAAGGGTGTGCCTCACAAATCCTCTCAATCAAACTACAGGGTCCCTAGGAAGTTAAGGTATTGGACCTCAGCCATCACAAAAGGGGTTTATCTCAAAAACATTTGTAAGTATGGATTTGCCTAACGGAGTGAACCCCAAAGAGTTTCACAGGAGACCTACAAGTTTCTTAAAATACATACTTTTGGAAACATCGCCAACTTGGACTGCAGGAGACAGAGATGGAACAGAATGAGGAGATGCTTTTTGACTCCCAAAATTCTACTGGCAGAAAGCAAGCTAAGAGAGCTGCTCAGCTGCAGAAACGTACTACCTTCCATAAAAAAGTAAAGATGGTCTAGAGGGCAGGATTGATAGCCCAGAGAGTGAAGCCACGAACCATGGAGAAATAACCCCAGGACTTGGGCTCTAATCAAGGAACATCCAACATTTGCTTGGCTGGCTTTCAGAATTTCTATGGTCCAATGAGCCCTTGTGCCTCCAATTTTCCACCTTGTTAAACAGGAATATATTCCTGACCAACAATATATTCCTGTATGTTGGGTATTTGGGGGCCAGATCACTTATCTCTTTAGTTCCGCAGGTCTATAGATCGAGTCTACACTTGAGGAGCCTCATCCAAACCTGAACGATTTAGATGCAATTCTAGACTTTGAATGGATGTAATGAGACGAGGCTTTAGGGACCTTGGTAGCGGAGGACTGTATTTTGCATGTGGGAGGGTTGTGAACCATTGGAGGTCAGAGGGTGGACTGTGGAAGGCAACCTTTAAGACAGCTCCAAATTATTCCTGCCCCTGATACTCAGGCCCTTGTATAATAACCCCCTTGAGTATGGGGCAGACCTTAGCTTCTTTTTTTTTTTTTTTTAACATCTTTATTGGAGTATAATTGCTTTATAATGGTGTGTTAGTTTCTGCTTTATAACAAAGCGAATCATCTATACATATACACATACCCCCATATCTCTTCCCTCTTGTGTCTCCATCCCTCCCATCCTCCCTATCCCAGCCCTCTAGGTGGGCACACAGCACCGAGCTGATCTCCCTGTGCTATGCAGCTGCTTCCGACTAGCTATCTATTTCACATTTGGTAGTGAATATATGTCCATGCCACTCTCTCCCTTTGTCCCAGCTTACCCTTCCCCGCTCCGTGTCCTCAAGTCCATTCTCTAGTAGGTCTGCATCTTTATTCCTGTCATGCCCCTAGGTTCTTCGTGACCTTTTTTTTTAGATTCCATATATATGTGTTAGCATACGGTATTTGTTTTTCTCTTTCTGACTTACTTCACTCTGCATGACACACACTAAGTCCATCCACCTCACTACAAATAACTCAGTTTCATTTCTTTTTATGGCAGAGTAATATTCCATTGTATATATGTGCCACATCTTCTTTATCCATTCGTCTGTCGATGGACACTTAGGTTGCTTCCATGTCCTGGCTATTGTAAATAGAGCTGCAATGAACACTGTGGTACATGACTTTTTTTGAATTATGGTTTTCTCAGGGTATATGCGCAGTACTGGGATTGCTGGGTCATATGGTAGTTCTATTTTCAGTTTTTTAAGGAACCTTCATACTGTTCTCCATAGTGTCTGTATCAGTTTACATTCCCACCAACAGAGCAAGAGGGTTTCCTTTTCTCCACACCTTCTCCAGCACTTTTTTTTTTTTTTTTTTTGTGGTACGCAGGCCTCCCACTGCTGTGGCCTCTCCCGTTGGGGAGCACAGCCTCTGGATGCGCAGGCCCAGCAGCCATGGCTCACAGGCCCACCTGCTGTGCGGCATGTGGGATCCTCCTGGACCGGGGCACGAACCTGCGTCCTCTGCATCGGCAGGCAGACTCCCAACCACTGCGCCACCAGGGAAGCCCCTCTCCAGCATTTGCTGTTTGTAGATTTTTTGATGATGGCCATTCTGACTGGTGTGAGGTGATACCTCACTGTAGTTTTGATTTGCGTTTCTCTGATGATTAGTGATGTTGAACATCCTTTCACGTGTTTCTTGGCAATCTGTACATCTTCTTTGGAGAAATGTCTATTTAGGTCTTCTGCCCATTTTTGGATTGGGTTGTTTGTTTTTTTGATATTGAGCTGCATGAGCTGCTTGTAAATTTTGGAGATTAATCCTTAGTCAGTTGCTTCATTTGCAAATATTTTCTCCCATTCTGAGGGTTGCCCTTTGGTCTTGTGTATGGTTTCCTTTGCTGTGCAAAAGCTTTGAAGTTTCATTAGGTCCCATTTGTTTATTTTTGTTTTTATTTCCATTTCTCCAGGAGGTGGGTCAAAAAGGATCTTGCTGTGATTTATGTCATAGAGTGTTCTGCCTATGTTTTCCTCTAAGAGTTTGATAGTTTCTGGCCTTACATTTAGGTCTTTAATCCATTTTGAGTGTATTTTTGTGTATGGTGTTAGGGAGTGTTCTAATTTCATTCTTTTATATGTAGCTGTCCAGTTTTCCCAGCACCACTTATTGAAGAGGCTGTCTTTTCTCCATTGTATATTCTTTTTTTTTTTTTTTTTTTTTTTTTTTTTTTTTTTTTTGCGGTACGCGGGCCTCTCACCGTTGTGGCCTCTCCCGTTGTGGAGCACAGGCTCCGGACGCGCAGGCTCAGCGGCCATGGCTCACGGGCCAGCCGCTCCGCGGCATGTGGGATCTTCCCGGACCGGGGCACGAACCCGTGTCCCCTGCATCGGCAGGCGGACTCTCAACCACTGCGCCACCAGGGAAGCCCTCCATTGTATATTCTTGTCTCCTTTATCAAAAACAAGGTGACCATATGTGCATGGGCTTATCTCTGGGCTTTCTATCCTGTTCCATTGATCTATATTTCTGTTTCTGTGCCAGTACCATACTATCTTGATTACTATAGCCTTGTAGTGTAGTCAGGAAGTCTGGAAGTCAGGAAGCCTGATTCCTCCAGCTCCGTTTTTCTTTCTCAAGATTGCTTTGGCTATTTGGGGTCTTTTGTGTTTCCATACAAATTATGAAATTTTTTGTTCTAGTTCTGTGAAATGTGCCAGTGGTAGTTTGATAGGGATTACATTGAATCTGTAGATTGCTTTGGGTAATAGAGTCATTTTCACAATGTTGATTCTTCCAATCCAAGAACATGGTATATCTCTCCACCCGTTTGTGTCATCTTTAATTTCTTTCATCAGTGTCTTATAGTTTTCTGCATACACGTCTTTTGTCTCCTTAGGTAGGTTTATTCCTAGGTATTTTATTCTTTTTTTGTTGCAATGGTAAATGGAAGTGTTTCCTTTATTTCACTTTCAGATTTTTCATCATTAGTGTATAGGAATGCAAGAGATTTCTGTGCATTAATTTTGTATCCTGCTAGTTTACCAAATTCATTGATTAGCTCTGGTAGTTTTCTGGTAGCATCTTTAGGATTCTCTATGTATAGTATCATGTCATCTGCAAACAGTGACAGCTATACTTCTCCTTTTTCAATCTGGATTCCTTTTATTTCTTTTTCTTCTCTGGTTGCTGTGGCTAAGACTTCCAAAACTATGCAGAATAATAGCAGTGAAAGTGGGCAACCTTGTCTTGTTCCAGATCTTAGTGGAAATGCTTTCAGTTTTTCACCATTGAGGATGATGTTGGCTGTGGGTTTGTCATATATGGCCTTTATTATGTTGCAGTAAGTTCCCTCTATGCCTACTTTCTGCAGGGTTTTTATCATAAAGGGGTGTTGAATTTTGTCCAAAGCTTTATCTGCATCTATTGAGATGATCATATGGTTTTTACTCTTCAATTTGGTAATACGGTGTATCACATTGATTGGTTTGCATATATTGAAGAATCCTTGCATTCCTAGGATAAACCCCACTTGATCATGATGTATGATCCTTTTAATGTGCTGTTGGATTCTGTTTGCTAGTATTTTGTTGAGGATTTTTACATCTATGTTCATCAGTGATATTGGCCTGTAGTTCTCTTTCTTTGCGACATTTTTGTCTGGTTTTGGTATCAGGGTGATGGTGGCCTTATAGAATGAGTTTGGGAGTGTTCCTCCCTCTGCTATATTTTGGAAGAGTTTGAGAAGGATAGGTGTTAGCTCTTCTGTAAATGTTTGATAGAATTCGCCTGTGAAGCCATCTGGTCCTGGGCTTTGGTTTGTTGGAAGATTTTTAATCACAGTTTCAATTTCAGTGCTTGTGATTGGTCTGTTTATATTTTCTATTTCTTCCTGGTTCAGTCCTGGAAGGTTGTGCTTTTCTAAGAACTTGTCCATTTCCTCCAGGTTGTCCATTTTATTGGCATAGAGTTGCTTGTAGTAATCTCTCATGATCCTTTGCATTTATGCAGTGTCAGTTGTTACTTCTTTTTATTTTCTAATTCTATTGATTTGAGTCTTCTCCCTTTTTTTCTTGATGAGTCTGGCTAATGGCTTATCAATCTTGTTTATCTTCTCACGGAACCAGTTTTTAGTTTTATTGATCTTTGCTACTGTTTCCTTCAATTCTTTTTCATTTATTTCTGATCTGATATTTATGATTTCTTTCCTTCTGCTAATTTTGGGGGGGTTTTTTGTTCTTCTTTCTCTAATTACTTTAGGTGTAAGGTTAGGTTGTTTATTTGAGCTGTTTCCTGTTTCTTCAGGTATGATTGTACTGCTATAAACTTCCCTCTTAGAACTGCTTTTGCTGCATCCCATAGGTTTTGGTTCGTCATGTCTTCATTGTCATTTGTTTCTAGGTATTTTTTAATTTCCTCTTTGATTTCATCCATGATCTCTTGGTTATAAAGGAGTGTATTGTTTAGCCTCCATGTGTTTGTATTTTTTATAGATTCTTTTCCTGTAATAGATATCTAGTCTCAAGCGTTGTGGTCAGAAAAGATACTTGATACTATTTCAATTTTCTTACATTTACCAAGGCTTGATTTGTGACCCAAGTATGAGCTATCCTGGAGAATGTTCCATAAACACTTGAGAAGAAAGTGTATTCTGTTGCTTTGGGACGGAATATCCTATAAATATCAATTAAGTCCATCTTGTTTAATGTATCATTTAAAGCTTGTGTTTCCTTATTTATTTTCATTTTGGATGATCTGTCCATTGGTGAAAGTGGAGTGTTAAAGGTCCCTACTATGACTGTGTTACTGTCGATTTCCCCTTTCATGGCTGTTAGTATTTGCCTTATGTATTGAGGTGCTCCTATATTGGGTGCGTAGATATTCACAATTGTTATATCTTCTTCTTGGATTGACCCCTTGATCATTATGTAGTGTCCTTCCTGGTCTCTTGTAATAATCTTTATTTTAATGTCTATTTTGTCTGATGTGAGAATTGCTACTCCAGCTTTCTTTTGATTTCCATTTGCATGGAATATCTTTTTCCATCCCCTGACTTTCAGTCTGTATGTGTCCTGAGGTCTGAAGTGGGTCTCTTGTAGACAGCATATATACAGGTCTTGTTTTTGTATCCATTCAGCCAGTCTATGTCTTTTGGTTGGAACATTTAATCCATTTACATTTAAGGTAATTATGATTATGTATGTTCCTATTACCATTTTCTTAATTGCTTTGGGTTTGTTATTGTAGGTCTTTTCCTTCTCTTGTGTTTCCTGCCTAGAGAAGTTCCTTTAGCATTTGTTGTAAAGCTGGTTTCGTGGTGCTGAATTCTCTTAACTTTTGCTTGTCTGTAAAGGTGTTTATTTCTCCGTCAAATCTGAATAAGATCCTTGCTGGTTACAATAATCTTGGTTGTAGGTTTTTCCCTTTCATCACTTTAAATATGTCCTGCCAGTCCCTTCTGGCTTGCATAGTTTCTGCTGAAAGATCAGCTGTTAACCTTATTAGGATTCCCTTGTGTTTTATTTGTCATTTTTCCCTTGCTGCTTTTAATATTTTTTCTTTGTATTTAATTTTTGATAGTTTGATTAATATGTGTCTTGGCATGTTCCTCCTTGGATTTATCCTGTATGGGACTCTCTGAGCTTCCTGGACTCGATTAACTATTTCCTTTCCCATATTAGGGAAGTTTTCAACTATAATCTCTTCAAATATTTTCTCAGTCCCTTTCTTTTTCTCTTCTTCTTCTGGGACCCTTATAATTCAAATGTTGGTGTGTTTAATGTTGTCCCAGAGGTGTCTGAGACTGTCCTCAATTCTTATCATTCTTTTTTCTTTATTCTGCTCTGCAGTAGTTATTTCCACTATTTTGTCTTCCAGGTCACTTATCCGTTCTTCGGCTTCAGTTATTCTGGTATTGATTCCTTCTAGAGAATTTTTAATTTCATTTATTGTGTTGTTCATCACTGTTTGTTCGCTCTTTAGTTCTTCTAGGTCCTTGTTAAACGTTTCTTGTATTTTCTCCATTGTATTTCTAAGATTTTGGATCATCTTTACTATCATTACTCTGAATTCTTTTTCAGGTGGTATGCCTATTTCCTCTTCATTTGTTTGGTCTGGTGGGTTTTTACCCTGCTCCTTCATCTGCTGTGTGTTTCTCTGTCTTCTCATCTTGCTTAACTTACTGTGTTTGGGGTCTCCTTTTTGCAGGCTGCAGGTTCATAGCTTCCATTGTTTTTGGTTTCTGCCCCCACTGGCTAAGGTTGGTTTAGTGGGTTGTGTAGGCTTCCTGGTGGAGGGGACTAGTGCCTGTGTTCTGGTGGATGAGGCTGGATCTTGTCTTTCTGTTGGGCAGAACCACATCCAGTGGTGTGTTTTGGGGTGTCTGCGGCCTTATTATGATTTTAGGCAGCCTCTCTGCTAATGGGCGGGGTTGTGTTCCTGTCTTGCTAGTTGTTTGGCATAGGGTGACCAGCACGACGGCTTGTTGGTTGTTGAGTGGAGCTGGGTCTTGGCATTGAGATGGAGACCTCTGGGAGATTTTCAACGTTTGATATTATGTGGAGCTGGGAGGTCTCTCGTGGACCAATGTCCTGAACTCAGCTCTCCCACCTTAGCAGACCTTGGTTTCTAACAAATAGAATATGGGGAAAGTGTTGTGATGTCACTTCTGAGGTTAGGTTATAGAAACATTGTGACTGCCATCTTGGATCTCTCTCTCTTGCTCTCTCATTCACTCTGGAGGGAGCCAATTGTGAGCAGCTCTATGGAGAGGCCCATGTGACAAGGAACTGACTTCTCTAGCCCACAGCCAGTGAGGACCTGAGGTTTGCAAAGAGCCCCACAAATGAGCTTGCAGGTGGATCCTTTCCCACTTGGGCCTTGACATGACGGCAGCTTCAGCAACACCGTGATTGTTGCCTTGTGAGGGATCTAGAGCCAGAGGATTCCAGCTAAGCTGCACCTGATTCCAGACTCTGAGAAACTGAGATAATAAATGTTTGTCATTCTAAGCTGATGAGTTTCTGGGTAATTTATTATGCAGCAAAAATGACTAATACAGATTTTATCTCCAATTACAGATTTGATTTTCTAAGGGGATAAGAAATGTTTTTAATGTATACTTTTAAAATATTAAGAGGAGTTTTCATCCTGTTTATAATTACCTAGTTGAGTAATTATACACAGTCCACCACAGTTTTATTCAGTTAAGTCCTCATTCTACAGAGAATTTTGTTTGATCCTGTGCAAGGGCATGTATGAAGTATAGAGATTAAAAAAGAGAAAGAGAGAGAGAGAAGTCAGATCCCCGGGTTTCTAAGAGCAGATGTCCCTTGGGGAGGCAGGTATGTGAGACAGAATAGTACAAGGTGATCTGGACCACGATGAAGGCAAGTTCAAGGCAGAATAGGAACCCAGGGGTAGCAGTTTCTGAGGCCCACTGTGGTGTCACTAAGAGGGTGTACTTGACTCAGGACTCAGTGACACAAAAACACACCTAATTTGCTGCTGCTCAATAACTAGAAGGCCCAACAAGTGTCACACTGGCTTTCAGCACAGCTGGATTTAGGGGAGCACAGATGATGTTCTAGAGACTCAGTCACCCTTTCTGTGTCTCTGTTTCCTTTATTTTGGCTCCTTTTCAAGCAGACTGTTGATCAAGGGCCGAGCTGATCTGCGAACTGTCAAAGTAGTCGATTAAGACAACATGGCAAAAGGAAAGTAACAATTAAGCCTTCATTTACTTACTGCCATAGTATAGGGAAGAGGCTAAAGCCCTGGCCCCCCCAGTGTTTCATGGAACCGCACCTGGGGAGGGGCAGATGTAACAGCACAGATGGAGGGAATTGTCTCACTGCTGAAGGAGCCCTAAACAATAGGCTCCTGCCTTTCTCTGGATCTGGGGTGAGGGGGAGTGGGGATACCTAGGAGGAGAAAAGACCTCAGTACTGAGTCAGAGTAGAGAAAGTATCTGCAAGGTTCCCCCAACTTACCCCACAAGAAGGTTTCAGCGAGTCCTCTGCACACCCCCCAGTAAAGAGGCCTCTGACAGAGGTGCCTGGGCCAGGAATGCAGTTATGCATAAGATTAGGTTGGCCATGGGACCTAGTCCTTGACTGCAACTCCCTTCAGAGCCTACCATGCACTGGCTGGTGTGGGGAGGACAGCTTTCCCCTGTGAGGCCTGCCAGGTAAAGTGTTAAGGACTAAATGTTTCTGCCCCCCTCCCAAATTCCTATGTTGAAGCCCTAAACCCCATCCGATAATATTTGGAGGTAGAGCCTCTGGGAAGTAACGAGGGTTAGGTTAGGTCATGAGCAGGGGCCCCGCATGATGGGATTGGTGTCCTTATAAAAAGAGGAAGAGGCACCAGGGCTCCCGCCTCTCTCTACACATGCATATACACAAAGAGGTCACGTGAGCACACAGGGAGATAGTGGCTGTCTGCAGACTAGGAAGCAGGCCCTCACCAAGACCAGAATCTGCCAGCACCTTGATCTTGGACTTCCCAGCCTCCAGAACTGTGAAAACAAGTGTGCCTTGTTCAAGCCACCCAATCTGTGGTGTTCTCTTATAGCAGACCGAGTTGTAATTGCCTATGGTCAGGCCTGAAAGATCACCCATAGGTTTTTGGCCAGGATCTGACCCCTTGCTTTTCCTGTAAGGTAGTGAGATGGCTATCAGAAGCTCCAGACAGACATCCCATTCCTCTCAGAAATACCAGTAGGAAGAGAATACTCTGTCTTAGCAATTCCAGCAGAAACTCTGAGACTGGCTTTAATGAGACTGACTCGGGTTCTGTACCCATCCCTGAACCAAAGACTGTGACCAAGTGGATGAAACTAACAGATTGGTCTGGACCTGAATCTGGGGTTTGAGGCAGGACTTTCCCAAACTACTTAAACTGAGAGTGAGGGAGGATAACTTTCACCAAAAGTGGAAGTGGATCCTAGGTAAGCAAAACCCATAGATGCCCACTCTCCAGTTCTTGAAAGTGAACGGTTTTCTTTCTTCAACCATTCAATAAACATTTACTGAACTATGTGCCAAGGTACTGCTCTAGGCCCTCGAGAGACAGCAGTGAACAAGATCATCAGCTTAAATTCTACTGGGGGAGATAGATGCTAAAAACAATTAGCAGGTGAAATATAGCCTGTTAGATTGGGATAAGGGATAAGGGGGGAAAAAATAAAAGCAAGAAAGGAGGATAGAAGGTGTGTGTATGAGGGAGGGGTACCCAGAAAGGCCTTGCTGAAGGCAGTCAGAGAACATGCATCCCAGAGAACTGGGGAAAATGTGTTCAAAGCAGAGGGAATAGCCAAGACAAAGGCCTTGAGGTGGGAGCATGCTTGTTGTGTTCAAGAAACAAGGAATACAAGTTGCCAGATAAAATATGACATGCCCAGTTAAATTTGAATTTCAGATAAACAATGGATACATTTTTTAGCATAAGCATGTCCCAAATATTGAATGGGACATATTTATGCAAAAAAAAATTTGTTTCGTGCAACATCTGGAACATATTTATACTAAAAAAGTACTTGTTGTTTACCTGAAATTCAAATTTAACTGGGTGTCCTGTATTTTTATTTGCTAAATCCGGCATCTATCTCTAGACCAGTGTGACTGAAGTAGAACGAAGAAGCAGGAGAGGGTGTTATGGGTTGAATTATGTCCCCCCCACCAAAGAAGACATTTTGAAGTCCTCACCCCCAGTATCCCAGAATATGACTTTACTTGGTAATAGGGTCATTGCAGATGTAATATTCAAGATGAGGCCATAATGAAGTAGGGTGGTCCCTGAGCCAATATAACTGCTGTCCTTATAAGAAGATGGCCCTTCCGTGACACAGAGACATACAGAGAGAAGACCATGTGATGACAGAGGCAGAGATTAAAGAGCTGTAGCTGCAAGGCAACAAATGCTAAAAATAGCAACAACTACCAGAAGCTAGAAAGAGGCAAGAAAGGATCCTTCGCCTTCAAGTTTCAGAGGGAACGTGTCCCTGTCAACACCTTGATTTTGGACTTCTAGCTCTAAGAACCATGAGAGAAATTTCTGTTGTTTTAAGCCACCCAATTTATGGTGCTTTGTTAGAGCTGCCCTGGGAAACTAACAGAGGGGAACAGCAGGGGATGAGGGCAGAGAGGTAAGGAGGGTGATGGCCAGATCCCACGGGGCCTTGGAGGCCACATGAGGACTTGGCTTGCACTCTGAGTCATCTGAGAGTTTGGGGAGAGGAGTGACATGTGGAAAGAGATGTAAGAGCTCTCCCAGAGGATGCCAGGGAAGGAAATGGAATGCAGTGCTCCAGGAACTACGTGCAGTGAAGTCCTGATAAAGTGTGTAGTGCGGGCAGTGGGTATGAAGGCAAGAGGTGAGCCAGATCTTGAAGAGCCTCTTGGTAACAAAAAATAGGGATATGCTTCCCCCTGTAGGCAATAGGAAGCCACAGAAAACTTGGAGCAGAGAGCTGGGATCCAATATGCCCACTCTTCATGGTTTTTGTTATTCATCGTATTAGAGATGGGTGCTGAAGAGTTCAAGATGGTGGACAGTGGTGGAATTCCAAGTACCTCGATTGGCAAGAGAAGGAGATGACCTTTCCATTAGATAGGGGATCTTAATCCAAGCCCCTCAAGTCACACAGCTGAGACAGCTGCATTCCCACACACACCCAAGGTAACTTGGAAAATAGCTAGGATTCTCTGGAATATTAGAGATTCTACCCAAGACCACTGCTATGCGAAGGGAGATAAGATTCCCATCTGCAGGGTAGGGTCTAGAGGAGCAAGTAGATGGTCTAGGAGAGAGCAACAGGGAGATTCTAAGAATTCCTGGGTCCCATCCGGGGTATCTTAAGTAAAGGTGGTCCTAGAACCACACTGAGTGGGTGTGGACAGGAATAATGGTGCAATTTTGGACAGGGTAGCAGGTAATGTCACTAAGAAGGTAGTATTATATGCTGGAATTACATGCAAATTTTTGTTAGTATATCCCTTCCTGGGGAAATGGATTCACAACTTCCAGGAGATCCTCAAAGAGATTTTGAACCCAACTGTAAGGAGAACCACTGCAGATTAGTTAACAGACATTTTCATTTTTCAGATAGAAAGCATTTTCTTTTAGATCGAAGTTCAGAAGCCACTTATATTGTGAGTGTCCATAATACTTTGACCTTAAACAGTGGTTCTTGGCCTTAGCTGCATATTAGAATTACCTGAAGAGTAATTTTTAAAAATACTAATGCCTGGGTCTTAGCCCCAGAAAGTCTGATTTAATTTGTTTGAGGGTATGATCTAGGAATTGGGGTACTAAAAGCTCCCCAGGAGATTCTAATTGCAGGAAAAGCTTAGAAAAACTGAGGTAGGGTTGTAGATGAGCCTCACCTGGTGACAGGAAGACTGGAGTGATTATTTCCGCTCACCGACTGGGAAACTGAGAGTCTGGAGAAGGTGTGACAACCTGAGGTCCCACAGCTGGTGAGTAATTCAAGACTCAAGACCAGGTTCTTGGGCTTCCAATTCTGTGCTCTGGCCACTATCTCACTGTGGGGCAGAGGCCAGCAGGATTTTGATAAGGAATGAAGGGCCAGAGCTCGGGTTCCTGCACTAGGAAGGGCAGGCCTGGGGGGAACCCCTCGTGGTAGGAAGGGTGGGGTGATTATTCTGGGGTGATTAAGGTACAGAGGGGAAGAAGAGGTGGCTCAGAGGAAAAGCGATCAAGAGCTGATAAAACCAGCTGCCACCTAGCAGGCCAGCGAGAGAAGCTAGCGCTTGGCCTGCATCTGCTATCCAGTCAACACCGGCCTCCTGGCTGGCCCAGTGCTGAACAAAACAACAGCCACAACAAACACTCTCCTCTGAGATAAACGACATTAACAGCCTTGTGGCTTCCGATAATCCAATTCCTTCCTCATTCCTTACCACCAGCCAGGACTGTTGATGTGGGGAGCAGGGGGGTGAGCAGAAGGTAGACCTGAAAGAAATCGCTATACAAAAAGTAACAGCTCCATCAGGTCGGTAAAATCCTAAAATGCTTTCAACTGGGACAAAGCTTTCCATTCTCCACGTGGTAATTAGTCACGACTTCAAAAGCAAATGCCCCTAGGAGAGAGAAGACCGCTGAGTAAGAGCTCAAGGTCTTAGTGTTCAAACTTCTTTTTAAACAGAACGCTTTTGGCAAAACTATCTTGTATGTGTGCGTATGTGTGGGCATGTGTATGTCTGTGTATCATATATATGCCATATTATCCTTTACATTTGATGTGTTACGTATACATACATGTAATATGACTATTACATGTATACTCTATTGTATATTAAGTATATTACAGGAGATAGACATAATGTATATAAGTTAATATATGTGTATAGAAGTATAAAACAGATCAAAGTTAAAAACTTGCTGCAGACACAGCAGGGGACTGGAAGTTTCCTGGTGCGTAGGAGACGGTGGCAGAGGAGAACGCCCCTCCCCACGCCCCCTGGCCCCCAGCCTGCCCTTCCCCCAAGCCGGCTGGCCCTTGAGCCACTTCAGCCGAACCCTAGGACGGTTGGTAAGAGCTGCAGGAAGGAATGCATTAATTCATCGGACGTGTGTTGAGAGCCCACCGTGTGCTTGGCATTGTGCTCAATGCTAGGGCCACAGGTGCAGGAAGAAGAGCCTCTTTCTTCAAGGACCTCATCGTCTCTTGAAGGTCATGGACAGGAAAGGGATAATTATGCAGAATGTGCCAGGCATCTCACCCTGTGGGAGTGGAGATGGGAGCAAGGAAGGAGGAGAGCCCCAAAGTGAAGGTCCATCCTTATAGCAGCGGTTTTGTTTAATTGAGGTATAGTTGATTTATAATATTGTATTGGTTTCAGTTGTGCAACATATGATTCAAAATTTTTATAGATTCTGCTCCATTGATACTTATTATAAAATATTGGCTATATTCCCTAGCTCAGAGCGGATTTTGATAAGATGCTGACCGGGGAGCAGGAAGACTTTGAAAATCAGAAGATAAATGGGGCAGAGCCAGAGAGAGGAAAAGCCAGGGCACCTGCAGGTGCCAGAGACCAGGGTCTCAGGGGACAAATCCTGCTACCTCACAAGCTTTCCCCACTGGCCCCAGTGCCAGGATGCTGGGCTCTCCTCGCAGTATGTAAAGACGAGACCAGAGGCCCCGTCCAGACCTTCAGCCCAAAGGGGCAGGTCCGGGGCCACCAGACTGGGGCTGTGGCGTGAAAAGAACTCCCTTTGAAGTGAAAAGATCAAAATGGCTTTTGAGAAATCGGATCTCCTCAGCTGGATTTCAGCGGAGAGCTGGCTTTGCCAAAGGCTGGCAGTAAAAAGAGAGCAAACGCTCAATAAAGTTCTGAAGGGCCAGAGGGGAAGCCTCTCGATCTGAGGCTGACTTCCAAGAAGACCCGCCCCCTACAAACAGGCAAGCAAAGCCGCGCAGAAGAGGGAGGGGCAGGGGCCTGGGTCAGGGGTACCACGAGGCCAGGCATCACTGGGAGGAGAGGCCGAGCAGAGCATCGCCCTCTGAACAAGCTCCGCTGTAGGAATCTGGTCACAATGATTGTCTGTTTGAGGCAATGGAGATAAAAAGAGAGAGGGCGGTGTATGGTGTCATCACAACTGCCGCGGGGCCCTCGCCGTGTTCCTCTTCACCCCAAGAGGAAATCAGAAAGCATTTTGGCCTTTTTTCATGGTCTCTGGTCTCAAAAATTGCTTTTCCCTCTCTGCTCCTTCATCTTCCTCCTTCTTCCCCAAGACTCTCCTTTCTCCCATGATACATACCCTGGCCAAGAAAAATGCCCACGTGGACTTTGTTTTCAAGGTTCAATCAAGGCTCTCAGCTTTTATCTTGCTCTTAATAGCACCTTGCACCGATAGAGCCCGGCAAGGCTTTGCAGGCCTTAATTATCTCCCAGAGATGGATGGGGTCCCTCACTCCGGGGAGCAGGCACCGCCAGCATTTCTTCCAGATGGATGAGCTGTGTCCCAGGAGGCAAGGGTGGGCTACCCTGCTTCTCCTCGCAGGCACCCATCTTCGTTTCCACCCCCCAGGGGATTTTTCAATGAGACTGCAGGCTCAAGAAGTCCCGCCCAGCTCAGACGAGAGGAAACCGAGGCCCAGGGACTTCCCGGTGACCCAGCCCAGGCCTGCGATGAGACACAAGAGCCCAGCGCAAGGATTCCCCGGCCCACGCGCTGTCACGTCTCCTTCCGGGGGACCCTCAGCACAGGGGGCAGTATTACTAAACAGCCTGGGGAAGCCAAGGGGCCGTCAAGGCCTCCCTGGAGAGGTAGAGAAGAGCTCGCTTTCAGTTCCATCCCCTCCTTCTGCAACCGGCACGAAGGAGGAAATTAAAGCTTCAGGGAGAGTTGGCTGACGAGAACACCCTTCACACTAAGGTGCCCGTATCAAGAACCTCAAACGGCCTGGTGCCACCTGGAGCAGTCTGCAAGCTGCAGCCTGTGACCCTGTGCCCGAACCTGGGGGAGGATGTGAGATGCTGCAAGACTGAGGAGGCAGGGAGGCTGGGCCTCTGATAATCTTTACTTGATAAGAACAGTGCGTTTTAGAGCAATGTAAGTGGGTAATAACAGCTGCTAACTTTCACCGAGCTCTTCTGTGCTCTCACAGGGTTTCTTTCTTTTAAACTCAGAGCAGCGCAGCCCACAAGGTAGGCATAGAGAACTGAGTCTCTTGCCAACAGCCAGAAAGTGGGGGATCTGGGATTTGAACCTAAGCAGTCTGGCACCAAAGCCCACGTTACTACTACTTCCTTTGCCAGGTCATACAGCAAAGTTTTAGGCCCCCTGGGCTTCATCACAGAAGGCAGGAGGGCTTCAGGTAGAAGGCACCTGACAGTGTCTCATTTCCTCATTAGCCCAAAGTTGTTTTCCAGGCTGGGTAAAAGCTGTACATTATCCAGGGTGACCCTCCAGAAAGGGGAAGGCTGTGGGCTCCCTGAGGACAGGCACCAGATTTGATTCCTCTTTGCATCCTCACACCTAGTACAGTGCTTGGGTCAAAGCAGAAGCTCAAACAGTCCTTGCTGACTCCCAGCCCAGCCAAGTACAGACTGTGCAGTCAGAGGCAAGCTACTGAACTTCTCTGGGTTCCAGGTCCCCAGGCTGTAAAATGGGGGTAACAATGCAGCCCTCCCAGGGTAACTGCATGATTAGAAACCCTATGTGTAAAGTCCCACCCACCATGCCTGGCACATAGTAGGTGCTCAATAACAATGGCTGAATACCAAGGTTCAGGAGTGGGATCGGACAGACCCATAGTTCTTGCCTAACAGCCAGAGAGAGCAAAAGGAGATAGCTCAAGATATTCTTATACATGTTTTTCAAGCACCCTTCTCTAAAAGTTCTCTTTTAGAACTTTAGAAGGCTCTGGGTCCTTCAGCCTCTCAAAGAAGGAAGATTCTGGGGAATCTTTATTGTACAGAATACTTTGATTGCGTGCTCCCCTTCTCTTTCCTCCTAACAGAATCCTGATGTCATGCTACACTCCTCAGTAGGGTCTTATGCTCCCAAGAAGTCTGGCTCCAGCCCCAGAAGATGAGACCCAATTGGTCTAAACCTATAATTGTGGTTCATGGCCCATGTCAGAAATTCATTCAGACATGGGCACAGGACGTGGTTATGACTAATGGAAGATGAGAAAAACTAAGAAGCTTCTAGAAAGAATTTTCCTGAAGGACCAAAAGGATGCATGCAGTCCCATTTCTCCTCTAGGATACTGTCATGACGATGTGACACCTGGAGCTATGGCAGCCATCTTGTACTCATGAGGAGAGCAGATGCAAAGACAAAGACAACACACTAAGTATAGCAGAAAAGAGAAGAAAGAACTTGATCCTTAACGACAAACTGGAGCTACTGAATTAAACAACTCTGTAGCGCCCTACCTTGGGACTTCTTGTTATGAGATAATAACGTTCCTTTCTATTCAAGCCAGTTGAGTCCATGATATCTATCGCTCAAGACAGTTGAGCACCCAAGAGTATTCTGGCAAACTTGCCATCTTATAAAAGGTAATCTCTGAGAGGAAGTAATCCTTAAATTACCTTGGTAGAGAACAAAATATCCTGAGTTGAATAAGAACCCATATTCTGAGGCTCAAACACAAATATAATCCTTTTGCAAGCACAGGGTGAAGCCAATCACAATACTTCTGAGTCCAAAAGGGTAACCATGGCCTCAGGAAGGAGCAGTCAATGTTCCTGATTTTGCTGAAATGATTTGTGCTGTGTAGCAGACACTGCTCTGGGTGCTGACAGGGGATGAGGTGGTTGAAAACCTGCTGCTGCTGCTGCTGCTGCTGCTGCTGCTGCTGCTGCCCTCATGCGTCTCTCAGAGGAGCTGGAGAGTGTGGGGTGAGGCAGGGAGACCAGCCTGGGCACACATGAACACAGGAAACCATCCTTCCACAAAGGCCAGGCAGTGGGCGCTAACTGCCAAGACGGTCCTGCAGAACAGGATTTCCACGGGCTGGGGGATTGGTCAGAGGGTCCAAGGAGTCATGTGACTTCTCAAGTACATGTCCAGTTTTCCAAAAGGGGTATCCAGATCTGAGTATCTTTTTGTCCAAAATGTACCCAGACTCGCTGCTGGGTGCCCACCATCACATCTCAGTGGCTTCAGTGTGGATAGCAAAAATATCCACTGTGTTGTCAACAAACACAATACAGGAGGCAGGGCCGGCTACTATGGCCCTGGGGCCAAATCCAGCCTGAAGCCTGTTTTATCACTGCCCACAAGCTAAGATCGGTTTTTACATGTGGAACAACAAAGAAAAAGAAGGAGGAGGAGGGAGAAGAGGAGGGAAGGAGGAGGAGGGGAGGATGGGGAGGAGGGGAGCAGAGGAGGGGAGGGGGAGGGGAGGGAGGGGAGGGGGAGGGGAGGGGAGGGGAGGATGGGGAGGAGGGGAGGGGAGGATGGGGAGGAGGGGAGGGGAGGATGGGGAGGAGGGGAGGGGAGGATGGGGAGGGGGGAGGGGAGGATGGGGAGGAGGGGAGGGGACGGGAGGATGGGGAGGAGGGGAGGGGAGGATGGGGAGGAGGGGAGCAGAGGAGGGGAGGGGAAGGGGAGGGGGGGAGGGGAGGGGGAGGGGGAGGAAAAGAAGCGGGGAAGAAGAATGAGCAGCAGCGGCAGGGAAATCTGTGGTCTGCAAAGCCTAAAATATTTACCATCTGGTCCTTCACAGTAAAAATCTGCTGATTCCTGGACTAGACCACAGTGGCCAAAAGTGTAACCCTTATTTGTCAAGGTTTCCTTGAGGCTGCCTCGGAAAACCGGAATGCCTTTGGCTGCCAAGGTCCCTTCCTGGTCCAGGCAGGTGCTCTAGGTGTGAGAGGGGCCAGTTCAAGGGCTGAGGGGTTTGAACTCCTCCTAATTCTCCTCTGCATTCAACCTGGCAGGCCTGTGCCAGCCCGCAGCGACTCCCCACTAATGATTCATGGGGACAAATGGACATTCCAACACACTCCTGGCATCCACCGCCCCTGAACGCCAGGCCTTCAGGAAAGCCATGGAGAGTTTAGCGCAGCACACAGCCCGTCAAACAGACACACTCTTCCTTCCCCAGGTGGGCAGAGCAGGTGGGGGGAAAAAAAGAGAAGTAAATGCCAGGAGGTCTGGGGCACCCTCCAGCTCCCCATGCCAAGGGGACCTTCTGGCTTGCAGACTGCAGGGCCCCCAGCCCTGCACCAGACTTATTCCTTGGGCACCAGCCCTGCCTGCCCTGACAGGAAGCTGTGCCAGAGTGGCTGCCCCATGTTGGGGCCAAGGATCTATTCTAGGGATCCTTATCACCCAGGAACAGAAGCTACAAAGGGAGCCAGTCCCCTTATGTATCTGAATAGGATGCAAACAATCTAAGTTTTTGGAGTCTTCCAGCTGGCTGGTATTTCAAGCAGCAATCGGCAGACAGAGGCCGTTACTGTATCAGCTCAGAGGAGACGCTTTTCTGATCAATGAAACTCATGATATTCAAATATACAATTCCTGCCAATACACAATTTAAATAATTTCAAAGCAATTTGTTACATAATTGAGTCTTTTATACATATTATATAATTTGCTATATAATTGGGTCTTTTATAATTACCGCCTCCACAAAGCAGCAGCAGCAGCAATTTTTATTTGGGGAGGTAGGGATCAGACTTGGCCGGCAAAGGGACTTTTGGTTGTCCCTGGACATCTGGGCCACAGGCAGTATTGGTAGTGAGAGGGGTGGGGTGGAGGGGGGTCGTTTGAGGGGTTCCTGCCTATTCTCTTCCTTTA
Source organism: Phocoena phocoena (assembly GCF_963924675.1). Classification (NCBI taxonomy): domain Eukaryota; kingdom Metazoa; phylum Chordata; class Mammalia; order Artiodactyla; family Phocoenidae; genus Phocoena; species Phocoena phocoena. The sequence goes on along the minus strand of NC_089225.1, from coordinate 22,027,156 downwards.
GCTTGAGGGGTTGACTGTTAACCTAAGGGTACTTTGAGAGATGTATTTATTTTTGGCAAAATGTTAATAGCCTTGGAAGGTCACCTCTCTCAAATATTCCGTAATGGGCATGTCTTTTCTAGTGGAAAAATTATATTTTTAAAGAGAAAGAAATGGTGTGCGAGGTCTGATGTGAACCTCACTGATGAAAATACCTTCTGCTATAGGTGGCCAGTGGCAGAGGATAAGGCAAGGCTGGACCAGCAGTGGGGACCCGACTACGTAACAAGATCCCAGGGTCCACGTAAAAGGCTATTCTGGCCTTGAACTAAGGGGAATCCGATTCCTGAAGGCCCAGATCATGCAAGATGGGTAAGATATGGTGGGGTGGTGAAGATTCCTCTTTCCACCTCTTGATCCATTTATCTTTGTCAAGGGCAAAACACAGATGTCAATAGGGGTCAGACAGGTAACATAAATGAAAGAAGTGGACAGATACAAGTCAGCAGGAAGTTCTGGGGGCTGTGAGTAGCTGGAGAACTCTTTTCAATAAAGGAAGCAGCCACTGTTCAGCTCCAACTAATACTGGCAGGAACAAAAGGCCAGTGCTGCCATATCATCTACTTTTTAAAATAGAAGTTGGAAATTCAGAGTTTATGTGTGATATCCCAATTTTTGTATTTTGATTCGTTTTTGTAAACATCGTACAGGCCAATCAAAATACGTCAATGGACTGTCTCTGCATCCTATATACCGTGACAGTGATATCTGTCAAACGGGAGTGAATAGAGAGGGTACTGTTGCAGGCCGGATCTCCGGCAGCAGACGCTAAGATGGGGTGTGAGGGGCAGGATGTTTACTAGGGATCCACACCTGTGGAAAGAAGGGGGCGGAAGCAAGATTGGACAAAGGGAGAAGGCAGACATGCCTGACCAAGCTTCTACCAACCTGGCAAAAAGTTCTAGATCAAATACTGCTTGTCAGAGTTGTCTCATGTCAGTCCAAATTGGCTGGACATTATTTTTAAATGGAAGTATAGCTGATTTACAACATTGTGCTAGTTTCAGGTGTACAGCAAAGTGATTCAGTTACATATTTTTTTAGATTATCTTCCATTATAGGTTATTACAAGATATTGAATATTGTCTCCTGTGTTATACAGTATATCCTTCTTGCTTATCTACTTTATATATAGTAGTTTCTGTCTGTTAATCCCATACTCCTAATTGATCCCTACCCCACCCCTTTCCCTTTTGGTAACCATAAGTTTGTGTTCTATGTCTATGAGTCCATTTTTGTTTTGCTATATACATTCATTTGTATTATTTTTTAGATTCCACATATAAGTGCTGATATATGATATTTGTCTTTCTCTGACTTACTTCACTTAATATGATAATCTCTAGATCCATCCATGTTGCTGCAAATGGCAATCTTTCATTTTTTTTTATGGCTGAGTAATATTCCATTGTATATATATACTACATCTACTTAAACCAATCATCTACTGATGGGCATTTGGGTTGTTTCTATATCTTGGCTATTGTAAATAATGCTTCTATGAGCATTGGGGTGCATGTATCTTTTTTAATTAGAGTTTTCGTCTTTTCTGAATATATGCCTGGGAGTGGGATCGCTGGATTATATGGTAGCTCTATTTTTAGTTTTTTAAGGAACCTCCATACTGTTCTCCATAGTGGCTGCACCAATTTACATTCCCACCAACAGTGCAAGAGGGTTCCCTTTTCTCCACACCCTCTCCAGCATTTATTATTTGTAGACTTTTTGATGATGGAGATTCTGACCAGTGTGAAGTGATACCTCATTGTGGTTTTGATTTGCATTTCTCTAATAATTAGCAGTGCTGAGCATCCTTTCATGTTTCTGTTGGTCATCTGTATGTCTTCTTTGGAGAAATGTCTACTTAAGTCTTCTGCCAAAATGACTAGACATTTATAATCCATCTTGCTCAGTCATCAGATACAGATTGTCCTAGGAAAGGTTTGACCCTGGGCAAGGCAGCTCTCAGCAGCAGAGGCTGACCCTGGAGGAGCTCAGTGCTGGAGGCTGTTTCATAGCTGGGCAGCACATCCTTTCTTGAAGGTCAAACCCTTCCTAGGACATATGGACAGTGCGTCTCATGTCTACCAGAGGTACAGAATCAAAATCCCAGACTCAGTATGACACAATTGGCCAGGCATGTAATAGAGTCAGCGTCCAAAGCCACCTTCTACAGGTCACTGAGATGGCCTGGTCTGTAGGAACAAGCTTGAACTGATGGCCAGAGTGTCTGGGGATTCATCCCAGGACTGACACTTGTTTCCTTGTTTTCTTGCCCTGGAAATATAGAGAGTAACCCCTTCTTTTCCCGAGCTCTGCAGTAAATGCTATGTAAGTTCTTAGAAAAGTTCTTAGAAAATACACTTTGCAAGAGTCTTGGAAGACCTGTTAATCTTAACCACCCCCAAGATGATGACTGTCACACTTTCCTTAACTGTGTATGGTAAACCAGCAGTTTGGGTCCCTCTAGTAGAAAGTTCCTGAAGCCTAGGATGCTGGGTTCTGAACTGACCAGACTTCTGAGTTTCAATTCAATGTCCTTTATGGATACAGATGACAGAAATGACTTGATCCATTTGTTTGGACTAAGGCATCAGTAAGACCACCATTATAAAAAATAATAAGTGGTACATAAAATATGATTCTAAAGAGCTAAAGATTGTCTCCTCTGACCTCCTGGGTACCAGCCTACAAATGTGCATAGTCAGGCCATCCTTGGCATCTCAAACCCAGTATCTCTAAAACACACCCTGCAAAAGTATGTAAGATGACTAACAAACCTAAACTACAAACAAATCCAAGCAGCTGGCAGGACTTGGGTCTAACCCCTTGGGAACTCACGGCCCCAGGACCTTCCTGCCACTTCCCATATAACCCAGTAAGCCACAAAGATTTACTGAGAGCTTGTGTAAGACCTGGGCTCTGAGCTCTCTGGAGGGACACCAAGAAGGAGAAAACCTGGCCCCAGCTCTCAAGAGCAGCTCATGTCATAGGGATGGCAAAACATGCACCCATGAAAATAGTGGCAGGAATCAAAATAATCAGAAGAATCAGAGGGGCGCCCTCGGAAGTCCCTTCTGCTCTAAACTTCTGGGATCTAACAAGTCACTGTCCAATGTATTTTAGGTTTCCTTTCTCAGTAAAGTTACCATTTAAAAGTAATAGTACTTGCCTGCTTTCTCAGTTCTCTCCTCTATATCAGTTAGCTATGGCTACGTAACAAACGATCCCAAAATTCTGTGGCTTAAAACAACCTTCAAAATTTTTCTGATTTGCTCATGGGTCTCTTGGTTAGCAATCTGAGCTGGGCTCAGCAGGGCAACTTTTCCCCCAATCTCACCTGGGGTCAGTCATGTGGCTGCAGTTATCTGGATCTTGACTGGGGCTGGACACAGCCTCAGATGACCCAATAGAGCCTCAGTCCTATGTCTGCAGGTTGAGGCTGGCTCTCAGCTGGTGGGCCCAGGGGGCCTCAGCTGGGATGGCTTGTCTCTGCTCCATGTGGCTTCTTCACGTGTCAGACTCAGGGCAGTGTTCCAAGAAGACAAGAGCTGAAGCTGTTATGGCCTCTCAAGAATTAGAGGCCATAGAGGCTCCAGAGTTTTACAGCCTCCACTGCATTTTATGAGTTAAAAAAACAAGTCACAGGGCCACATAGATTCAAGGGATGAGATTTTGCCTCTTGATGCAAGGAATAACTAAGGTCACTGAAACTGAACTTAAATTATTTGCAGCTTATCCTGACATTATCTGCTCACTTATCTCCACAGTCCATTGGTCACCAATACCAAGTATTCATGTCAATTTCATTGGCAATCCACCCACATTGCGAAAATACATAACTACGATCACAGAATGCGATTAAGCAGCTGTTGGAAAACTGCCTTTTGCTTTCCCACACGTGGAGCAAAAAAATTAAAAATAAAAATATATATCGTCTACTTCCTTACTTTATACCACACTTGATCCAATACCTTCACAATGTCTACCAAAGAATTTCAAACAAAACAGTCAGTCACCTTCTTTTGGAACCAAGTCCAACAAGCATTGATTACAATGTTCCAAACAGCTGTTGTAAATAAAGGTAAATTAAGAATGATGCATTAAAGAAAGGCCAGATGATGTTCACAGTTCCGGATTAATTCTAGATGCATTTTAGATCTAAAGGCTGAGTAATTTTTCACGGTTATGCTAGAACATTATATAACAAGCAAGTCACCTATAGCTCTGTCGTGGGAACTGATTATTGACCATATTCCTTAGGACCTTATTAGTTTACAGCTGTCTCTCCCCTCCCCCCACCCAAATATTTGGAGGGAGAAATCTAAGTAGCAAGTCATGGATCAGGTTGCCCAGCAGTTCACAGATCTAAAACAACTCATAAATCAAAACTGACAAGATACTAGTAGACTAGCTTAGACACTAAAAATCTTGCCATCGAATCTTCCAACTCAGAGGCTGACAAACACTTGATACCCCTTGATAAGACAGAACTTCGCCTTGACACGCAAAGCCAGCAGTAACAAAGGCACTCATATTGCCTTCTTTGAACGTCACACAGAGTCAACTTTGTCAAAAATTCAGCCCTTCCAGTGACGACTCACCCAAAACACTGTACAGCTTCCTCAGACCCTTGAGAAGATACTCTGAAAGAAAAATAAGCTCAGGCCCAGTTTGGTTGAAATTTGTCACTTCCTCAAAATTTACTCAAATCATCAAGGCAAATCAAGGCAACTTCTCTTTCTGGTGTTTGGAATTTGTTCATTCCATTATTTTAGGAGGATTTCCTTTGGGGGTTAGAGAGAAAAACAAACAAACAAAACAAAAAGTAGATCCTGCCTTCAAGGAAGAAGAAGTAGGGCTGTGACAGTGAGCTTGGCTTTTTCACATATCAACACATTTCTTGTTTAACACTCACAACACCCCTATGATACCAGTATTATTATTATCCCCATTTTAAAGATTGGGAAACTGAGGTTTCAGTTAGCAACCAACAGAGCCAAGATTCAAATTCAGGGAAGAACAAAGTGAAAGAAGCAGAGTTGGGAGGGTGATGGAGCTCAAGTGAAACACTGGGGGTATGGCACTTTCTAAGCAATAAAGGACTTTGCAAACACTGTCGATGGTAATGGTGGTGAGTATGGGGCATAGATGGGACATCCAGGTGGACGATATCCTGCTACATGTTGGAAATGAAAATTTGAAACCTGGGCAAGAGTTGAGATGTGCTGAGAGAGTGAAAATGAAGAAAGGGCCCAAGGATGGGTCCTGGGTGAATCTGGCACAGGTGGAAAGGAAAAATGCAAATGAGAGAAAGAGCATCTGAGTGAAGCATCCACTGGTCCAGAAGCCAAGAGTGTCAAGCTCTATGAAGGAGTTAAATGCAGCCGAAGGGTAGAGTGGGATGAGGCTTGGGGTAAAAGTCACTGGATTTTTGAAAGTGGGAGACCACTGGGGACTATCAAGAGAGATTTCGGGTAGATGACAGATTGTGGGGCGTTAGAGAGAGGGTGGGTGGTGAGGGAGTGAGGCCATCAGTGTAGACTCCCCTTCCAGAAAGCTTCTCAAGGAAGGAATGAGGGAACTGATTGCAATGACAGTTTAGAGGATGGTAAGATCAAAGGAAGAGATGGGTTCCTAATATCCAGGAACTCTGGAGGAGGGACGAGTGTGGGCGTGGAGATTTGATCCCATTCCCCACTTCCTCGCCCGTGTAACTTTGGGACTATCCGTATAAAGAGAGATTTCTCTCATTGCTGCCACAGCTAATTAGAAAACAGGTCTGCACTTTTTCATCCCACCATGTTCCATTAATTCTTTCTGTTCTACGTTTCTTTACTTCATCTTCTCTTTTCTGCTCCCCTACCGGAGGACAGCACAGTCCTCTCTCCCGGAACTCTGTGTCATCGTGTTCTCTGCTTTTCCAAGCCTCCCACTCCCTCCCCTCATTCTGAATCTGAACCAGATTAACCTGCCATAAAAACTAGCTTGCGAAACATGAAAAGCACCCTCATACGCATTGGCCCAAGTCCAAAACTCCTGGCCCAAAACGGAAGAGATTCCATCAGGAGTCTCCATTCTTCAAACACAGCCTTTCTTACTCCCCTTCTATATGACTTGATGGTCCCGGCACTGTCCTCAGCCCTTTTGCACACTAGACCCATCAAGGAAGCTATAAAGTGCCAAGGCCCAGGCACATTCCGGAGGCTCTGGTTCATTTGGTCGGCAGTGGGGTCCAGACATAGGTGTATTTGAAATACTCTTGTCAATTCTTTCCTGCAGCTCTTTACTGCTCTATGGGATATTCATAAATCTTGCTCTGAGCCTTTGGTCAGAGATGCTTTCCATGCCTGAAATGCCCTCCTTCTTCCTTTCCATGAATCTAAATATGTCACATTTCCCAAATCCTAATACAAGCCTGACTTTTCTTTTAGGAAGTCTTCCCGGACCACCCCGGCCTGTAAAGATCTTCCCCATCTCTAGTTCTGATAATGCTTACAGATGGCACCTCGAAATCCAGTTCTTAATTCAAGAAGCATGTGCCAGGTCCTCACTCAGTTCCTGGGGGTCCATACAGATAAAATATGCTTTCTGTCTTCAGAGTTTATCACTGAGGTGGGGTGTGGTTTCGGGGGTGCTGATGAGGTACACAAAGCATAGAGACCTGCACACGTTAGGGCAGGGCAGCACAGAGGCCCAGGAGTCAGGAAAGCCCCCAAGGTTCGGGCAGCAGGACGTGGGTCTGGATCTGTAGCCATGGCGAGATCAAGAAGGACCCTGCACACCAACAAAAGATTGGATCCTGCAGTCCCCAAACCCTTGTCCGAGGAAATGTCCTCTGAGTCTGTCCTTCTGCCTTTGACCTGACCCCATGCTCACCTAGCCGCCCCTCCAATTCCAATCCACCTTCCCTGGGTGGGGCAGGGGGTTCCTCCCCAATGGCAGATACAAACCGTCTTCCCCAGGAAGGAAAGATCCCTTATTACACGTGAGCAAGATTGTCAGCGGCTTATTATTGTGTTTATCTCAAGGCAGATAGCTCTGCCTTGATAACTGCCAGATAATTCGGTTCCAATGACATCCTGCAGAACGACAGATGGGCCCCTTCTCACCACCCCACCCCCAGGTATGGGGGGATGCACATCACACAACAGGAGGGCTCCGGAAACACAGTGTGAAAACCACTGTCACAGGCCGCTGGGGAGTCCTCAGAGGTATAGGCTGTCCTATAATTATTTCGTGTATACAAATCTCACCTCCAATAGGTTTTAAACACTTAAAGGCGAGAAACCTGCTTCTCATAGCTTTGCCTCCTCTAGTTCGTCATTCGGGACACAGAGTATAATAAAGAGTTGATACGTGAGCTTGAACAAAGGAGGCCGCCCACAGTCAGGAAGCATGGAAGACAGAATTTTCAAAGGGCTATTAATCATTTCAAGACAAATTTAAGTATCTAGATGGTACATGAGGAATAGAAGTGAAGTTGACTTCCAAGAACTTGAAAGACAGCTGCCCTTGGAAAGTTAGGTTGGTGAAATTCATGCACAAGTGGATGAGGTTAGCTATTATACTAAGAGAAAAGGGGAAAAAATAACCTAAAAGAGTTTCAGCAAATGTGTGCCCAAGGAGTTTGGGAACACCTAAGGCTCCCTTCAAGGTGACAGGGTTGAAATACAATTGGATTTAGGAAATGTGCTGCCTGGGAAAGTTCTGTATAAACAGAAAGAGGCCAAGTTCATGGAGAAAGGAAAACCAGCGGGGTCAGAGGTCGGCAGTGTTTACCATGACCCCCAGGGGAGAGAGAGACAATTCAATGACAGAGCCTCATCATTAGAGGGGTGCACCCTGTGTGAGGCAAGGAGGGCTCCATAGGTCTAACCAGGACCTTCATCTGTCAAGGTTTTTGATTGCAACACGGCAACTGACACCGGACTATTTCAGGAAAAAAGGGAGGTAGGGATGGGGTATGCTTTATTGGAAGGGAAAACATATAGAAAAGCACAGAAGATCACAGGGGCTGGCAAACCAGGCTTGGAACAGATGAGACCCCGGCCACCTGTGAAGGTCTTGGTCATAGAAGCTACTACACAGCCTCAGCTGGGTCCTGTCCCCAGTATAAATGAACCCCAGCCATTACTCGCATTCAAGAAGCAAAGCCCTGGGAGAGAGAGTGCAGTGAAGCAAAATGAGGTCATTTGCTTCCTTCTCGGTGGAAGGCTCCATTAGGAAGAGCCTTTCACTTATAACATAGGAGGGGATGTATTGGACCAACCAGTCCCAAAGCCTAAACGCAACGGAGGAGAGAAAAATCCCTGGAAGGGAACTGGGGTGCTGCTGGAAAGAGGAAATGGTCACTGGGCAGTCAATATCCACAGCATGGTCTGAGGAAATGTTTTCTGAGGCCGTCCCTCTATCTTTGACCTGACCCCATGCTCACCTAGTCACCTTTCCAATTCCAATCCACCTTCCCTGGGCTGGGGCAGAGGACTCCTCCCAGATGGCAGATGCAAACTTTCCAAGGGAAGAAGGATCCCTCACTGTAGGTTAGCAAGATTGTCAGTCACTTGGGGACATCAGTCCTGCAGATATGATGCTCAGGCGGGAATAAATGGACCTGTGGCAACAGACCAGTCTGCTGAGACCTCAGAATCGCGAAGGCTGCCCTGATAATATCTATCCTTTGGATCGTAGTTACAGCTGAAAGGCCTTTAAGCAAACACATGGTTCAGTTTTCTTCTTTTTCGGATGAGAGCTTTTCTGAGCCCAGAGAGAGGAAGTGACTTGCTCAACATTGCACAGCTCGTGGGTGGAAAAACTAAAACAAACCTTGATCTCATCCATCCTTTGCATTACCTCATAACACCGTCTTAAAAATGAGAAATGGCCTCAACTTTCCAGGCCTTCTGGAAGTAAAGTGGGTGTTCACCTCACTGTCTTCTCCACCCTTCAGTTGAGGGCAGTGATGAGAGCAACTTCTGACCCTTTGTACCCAAATACCAGTCGTGATGCCTCCCTTGCCTTGATATGTTAACTCAGTGAAACTTTCATACCCAAAGCTCAGGAACTGTGGTGCCCTGAGAATTCAGATGCCTGAAGAGCAACTGGAAAGAAATCGATTGGCAAGACCTTTTTAAGAAATACTTATTACTGAAAATATTACTAAATTGTGTGTGTGTGTGTGTGACAGAGAGAGAGAGAGAGAGAGAGAGAGTTTCCCACCTTAGTAAATATCATCACAGCCAAGCTCAGACTCTGAGGTCAGCGTCCCTGGATCGGCATTTCTGCTGCATCACCTTGGGAAAGTTCCTTAACCTATTTGAAGGTCAGTTTCCTCTTCTATGATATAAATAAACTACCTCCTCGGCATGCTGTTTTAAACTTTGAGTTAGATAATTTACAGAAAACATTTGGGACAGTGCCTGGCTAATGGCAAACCCTCAAGTGTTCTTAACATTATTTTGAATGTAATGAAATCCTTGGTGTTTGCGCTTTCTCACAACACCCAGGAGGATCCCAAGAACACCTCCCAGACGTTTCAAGGCATAGCACTGATTCTCACCCTGTTTAGAATCACCTGCAGAGTTTTCAAAAGTACAGATGCCTGGGTCCCACTCCCAAAGATTCCGGTTCCACTGGTCTAGGGTGCACCTGGGACACGGCTCCCATCGCATCAAGCTCCCAGGGGAACCTACACACAACAAAGTCTGGCAATCATTGATCAACAGAACTGAACCTATAACTAGAGGCCACCAAGCAGCCAAGCTTACAGCCACTGTACCACCACCTGTCTCCCTACTTCACTGATTACATCCATGAGAAAGAACCTGCAGCTGTTCTCAACCATCTCAAGCTTCTCCTTCCAAGACAATTAGAACGAAAGAAATTAGGCCAAAGTTGAGCTAATTCCAGATCTCACCCTGGCAGCTAATTTGGGGGGACCAAATCCTTTACCATTTTCTCCTTAAAAAAAAGAGAAAAGCACCTAAAAATATTAGAATTTAAAAAACCCAGCTCATCAAAAGTACAGTGATGGTGGTCCTGAAAAATTCAGGCAGTCACTGCTTTGTTTGCCATATGGAGGGTAGGTTCTCACTGTGCCTATAAAACATTTTCCTACCTGTTTGTCAGGCTTGAGTTTGGCCACATTTTAATAGGACACAAAAGTCTGGCTATATCTGAATAGGGCACAAGAGACTCGGAGGAAGCTATTTTTGGAGGCAGACTTTCTTTTTAAGGCTGGCCAGGATGGAGGGGAATCAGGCATGTGATCTCCTTTTCCAGCTGACTTCACAAAAGACCGGGAAGAGGAGGGCACCCTGGATGGTCCCCACGAGTCACTGACTCAGATCCCACCCTCCTGCTTGCCTGGTCTTAAAGATCCCAGGGTGCTGCGGGCCAGGCGGCTGCAACTTTTCACATGCCCACATTTGGGGAAGTGAGCCTGGGAAAGCAGCAGTGCAGGGGCAGAGTTTGTTGCTCGTCAACGGAATTTTGCCCTGAGAGCTGGGCTTCCTCCTCTCAGAGGTCCAGTCCTGGCAAGTCCCTTCACGAGCCAGCCTGTCCAAAGAGGAACGCCTCGGGGTGAGCTCCTGCCCCCTTAGCTTCCTCTCCTTCCCTAGCCCCACTGGGAGGCTGGCCCCAAGGCCCCTGTCCAAGCAGCTCCAAGGGCTGCTGTGGTGGGAATCTTGAGGGTGGTGGCTCAGACCTGGGACCGATGGCCTGACACCAGCAGGAGACCGCTTTCAATGTAGGCAATAACTTTCCAAGAGTTCCATTTGGGGGCAGCTCCAGTGGTTGGAGAGGCGAGTCAGAACAGGGGTTCACACAGGGCCTTAAGCAAGTCATAGAGGAGATTCTGGAACCAGACAGAGGTTGACCAGATGTTCTCAAAGGCCTTCTCCCCACCTGAGAGTCTATTTCTGTGGTTCTTCAAGTTAGTGTCACTTACCCAAGACAATATTTAAGCCCGAGAAATAGTTTTCTTATTATTTTAAATTTGTAAAGGGGAAATATTTCAATCATACTGAATAAAGAAAATAATAAACTAGACTTTTATAAGCCCATCGCCAAGATTACACATATTTTACCAAACTTGCTTCAGACCTCTTTCTCTCTCCTTTCAAAGAAATAAAAATGTCCAGATATAGTTCCATTTCTTCAACCTTCCCTTTTCCTTCCCCAAAGGAACTATTAACCTACAGTTGGCCTAGATCATTCCCATGTATGTTTTTGTTTTTTAATAAACATGAGTGTATTCATAAAAATCAATTTTTTACACTTTAATATAAATTACATCTATATATATTATGTATATGTATGTCACACACATATATCCTTTTACAACTTGTTTTTTCACTCAACAACGTTTTAGAATTTATACCTTTTGATAAAAAGCCTAGTACACTTACATTAACTTCTGCATACTATAGTATTCAATTCCATGAACACATTCATAAACCACAGCTTGTGGGCTGTGTGATCAGTACTCTTTTGTGTATGTGTGTATATATATGTACATATATGTACGTGTGCATCCATGTGTGTATATACGTGTACAGGTATACTATACATATATACACAACACAAATCTGTACACATATATGATAGCTTCTCTGGGCTTTATGCCCAGGAGCAGAATTGATATTTCATAGCAGGAGCACATCTTCGACTTCAGTAGGTATTGCCAAATTGTTCTCCAAAGTGACTGTTCCAATTTACACTCCCACCAGCGTTCTTTTATGCCCACATCTCACCATTCCTGTTGTCATCAGGCTTAATTAATTTTTGCTAAGCTGGTAGATGTGAATGGTATTTCATTGTCTCAATTTGCATTTCTCTTATCGTGGGGAACCAATTATAGTTTTTGAGGCCAAGAATAGAAGCTAAACCCTCACCACCCCAATCCCACCCACCCACACACACACACACACACACACACACACACACACACACACACGCACACTTGGTGGAGGCAGGAGGAAGCGTGGGAGCCCAGATGGTGAGGTTCCAGACACCCAGGGCTGGAGCAGGGATGTTTCACTTAAGGGTCAAGCACAGATGAGCGTCAGAACAGAAGAAAGGCTGAATCCCAAAAGGACAGGCCGAGGAGTTGCCAAAGAGAAGGGACAGAGTCATAACTCTGAAAACAGAGAAGGTCGACAAGCGCAAAGCACGTTGGAATCAATGGGAAGGGGTCCACGCTGCTTCCTGAGAACAGGGGCAGTTGTTTGCAGCTCGCAGCTGAAGAGGGAGCAAGATTGGGGTTGGGACAGCTGAGCAGAAAGGAAGGGGGAGTAACAGGCACCAAGGTTCCTGCAGCTCAGCCTGCCGCTCTCACCATACCCTTGGCCGTCGTTGTTCTCTACTGTGAACCCCGAGAGCCCTAAATAACGGCGTTATGTCCTTCTAAATGAAACTCCTCAGGTCAGGCCATAAAATCTGGGCCACACTTGGGTTTGAGGGTTTGGGGTTTTCATTTCTTTTGAGCAAACAACAACAGAAGCTCTGTGATGGGTGAGTGACTTATTTTTGGCAAATTGTTTCTCCTTCTGGTGGCTTCTTTTCAAAACATGTTTTGGAAACATTTAACTGTCTTTCCCATAGCACTGCTTCTCAGGGAAGTTAAACAAAGCCAGATTGACAGACGGACTTCAAGACATGTGCGTCAAAATATGTCTCCTATATTAAAGAAGCCGGAGCTTTCTGGGAATAACTCATTTCCTTGGGGGGCACTGGGGGGTGTGGGAATCCCATATATCTCCGTGTCCTCTTACCAGGCAGAACTCTGAGAAGCAGAATCCTCTGTCAATGTGTGTGACAGATATGGCTCTTAATGGGGACAGGAAACCACTCTAACCTCAATAAGTCCACAGTTTCAAAGCCAACTTTCCCTTCGGCTCACTTTGCTTCAAGTATGGCCCAGTGTTAAGGACGACAGCCAAGGAAGCCTCCAGAGAGACAGGCGAGGAATAACAAGTCATGGCTGCACAATGGCATCTTGAGGGGCTAAGACACCAGGACCCTAATGTCTCCTTTTCCTCTTTTGACACCATGGCAGTATAAAATGGGCTGAAGTCCTCAGTCCAAAATGGACAGCATCTAATAAAAACCTAGAAACACTGAGTGTCTGGAATTATTCTGTAAACCCAAGATGTAGTGAGAGTGAATCCTCACTATTCTGACCTCAGATTAAATATGACCAAGATATATTATACTTCTGATGACTTGTGGAGGACAAGGCCATGCATGATATTGATGGGCCTTTCTAACATCTCTTGGCTTTGAAATCTACTGTAGAATACCTGCATCTTTGAAGTAAGTTTTAGGGCCCATCATGTACATGCAACACACACACACACACACACACACGAGTTGCATCGTATTAACATAAGACCACATGAGTCATGCCCTCTGGGATACCGAAAATGCCACAGAGCTGTTCCATTCAAGATGCTTGGCTGAGCACCTGCTAGGTAGGGTTGATTAGAACAGGCTATGAGTAAGTCAGGGTCAGCCAGCAGGCAGCTCACAAGCCCTTGTAGATGCTTCTCGTGAAAAGACTCCTGATTCAGGTGTGGGCCAGGTTGAGGGAACAGACCAAGGATGGTGAGGTACCCAGCCACCAGCGGGAAGCCATACCACGCTAGGGCTGAGGGGACTCAAGGAGGAAGTCATGTGTGGAAGTAGGAGCCCACTGGGAGCTGGAGCCTTGAAGGATGGCTGCCCAGTGGGAACTGCAGTGATGGAGGGACACAGCCACTGCTAGAGACTCAGGACAGAGACATAACCCAACCTCTCTCTCTTCCCATCCTTGGACCTCCTACTGTGTTCTCCTTTTTGCTAAACCCACCTGGAAAGCAGCTGGCAAGGAGACCTGGGTGATACAGTCCTCTGGAGTCAGGCCCCACTGAGCGCAGAGCAGGGTGGGGAAGAGAGAAGCCGGCTCAGGGGCTGGAGGGCAGGTGGGTGTGCTCATGGAAAATAATCAGCCCGGTGGCTCTCCTTCCGTCCTGTGCTGCTTCCTGTTTGAACCGGGGTGTCCCGCAGTCAGAAGGCACCTGCAGAAAACAGCACAAATCCTCTCTTGATCTCTTGATCAAACAGCTCGTAAGTTCTCCTGATCCAGGGTCAGTCTCCACATTTCTTAGCAGAAAGATAGTCCAGTTCGGAGTCATTTAACTCAGCAGTTCACCAAGCAGGAGTTACCCTCATAACTTGACCATGGTCACAGCCAACTATGTGGGCGAGGAACTATACCAGGTTTTGCTCCAGCAGCTAGTTCCACGTCTCCAAACCAACTCTCTATGGTTTGCAGCAGAGAGAAAAGAGCTCTCTATGCATTCTCTGGAGAAACAGCGTCAAGCAGGCCCCAGACCAGAGGATGCAAATACCACTGAGGGAATAATGGTCAGCACTGACTTGTCCCTTACTATGTGTCAGGCACCATTCTCCAGGCTTTGGGGGGGTGTGGGTGAGTCCCGTTTGCCAAGGCACAGGATCGCAGAGTGAGAAGAGGAAAGTTGGGGGACCGATTCCCCCGCTCTGCCCATCCCCACTTTGGCAGGAGCTGCCTGCCTCTAACTATGCCCTCAGCTCCTGTCTAGAAGTGCCTCTCCCAGGGCCACAGTTCTCCTTGGGTTTGAGAAAACACTCCCTCTGTTTGCCCCTCCAGGCCCAGAGTGCTATCCCCTGGGCGCCTTTCTATTCCCTGTTGGTTCCTTAACCCTACCCAGTCTCTGTAAACTGGTTTTTTCATTAAACTCTCCTCCATTACTCCGTTGAACATTACATCTGCCTCTTAGCGACTCCCTGGCTGGTACAAGATACATGAACTTGGTTAGTGATGCTGCAGATCCCAGACTAAGAGGGTCACCTTCACAAGTGCACCGTGGAAACTGATGCTGGCAGGGAGCGGCTGGCCTCCTCTAGGGACGTAGGGATACAGAATAGGGGTCTGACTTCAACAAAGACATAGTCTAACTTCTTTTCTTTTCACAAGGATTAAGTCAAGCAGTCTATAGGAAACCCAGAAATGGGCTGAGCATTGCTATCTCGAAAAGCACTTAGAATTCAGAGAAAAACATGAGCTTTGGAGTCAGCCTTCCAATCATTCGGACCCCAACTCTACTACCTACCTGCCAGCTGACACAGGGCAAGTTATTTCTCTGGGCCTCAGCATCTTAGTCTGTTAAACGGGACTCATAATATCTACCCTACAGGGTCATTAAAAGGTAACAAATGTTAAATACCTGGTACAGAGTACACCTTTACTGCATCTAAATTCTCTCTCCCCTTACTTTGAGGATTCTACTGTTTTCTCTTGGGCCCTAGCTTTAACTCTGTTGCATCTGGGCCTGAGAATCCTTCTCTGATTCCTCTCCTTCACATGAATTGAGTTCACTTTGTCTCATCTGGAATCCATGAGTTCCGAGGGCTTTATTCCTGGAGTTGGGTGGAAGGACGGCTTTCTTGATGAGACCTGAGATTCTGGGTACAGGCAGTTTTCCCTCTGATGTAATGCCGCACACGCACACGCGCGCACACACACACACACAGGGGTACACATGCAAACACATCGAAATCCGATCTCGGACAAGCTCATTCCCACTTATGACTCATGCTTCCATTCAGATAGTATTAATTGGTCCCTGGAGAACATTACGGGGGATAAAATGGCAGGGATAATAAATGGGGGATGAGAGTGAGAACATTTTTTGAAAATAATAGTCACTAAGGGCCCAGGAAGCTGACGCCTGGCTTGGTTAGAGTGTAGTAGGTATTTCTTCTAAGGCAATTTTGGGTTAATGCTCAGTCCTCTGTGGAAAATTCAGGAATATTTCTAATTACTTTAGTCATAACCGTTGGGTGGAAACAGTCCATGCCTCCTCTTCTAGTGTTTATGTCTGAAATGACAAGGCCTGTGAAATTCCAATTTGGAGTCCTCCAGCATGCCATTATCAGCCTATAGACTACAGGAATAGATTTCAGGCAGTGGATCTCAAACTTCACGTGTATCAGAATCACATGCCCAGAATGTAGTCGTATGCCCCATGTCCAATGGCGTCAAAATCACCCTTGCATTTTTAGGAAGTTCCGCAGATAATTCTGATCAATACAAAACATTGATAACAAATGAGGTTAAAGGACTTGCAGGAGAGCTTGTCACATCCCCTCAGGCCACCTGCCAAATGAATCACAGAAGGTAGATCCATCACTGATGAATACAGACTTGCAAGTAGCCACTGGCCGATGATTAAGGGACAGCAGGAGAAATGACCCAAAAGCCATTTCTTTCTGGCTTTCAGAAGGGGCTTCTCTCTGATTTATCTCTTGCAAAAGATTCACCGAACATGTACAATACAAACCTCCACACGTAAAATTTCTTAGGGGCAACTGGTGAAGTACATTGCTCGGTAAGAGAAGAAAGTAAGAGGGGTGATAGGCAAGAAGGTGGCTTCAATTTGGAAGGGGAGGGAGAGCAAGTCTGAGTGGGGCAGAGAAGCCCAGACATTAGAGCTGAGCTGGAAAACTCTAGACAGCAGAAATCCACATGCCATCTTTATAACACTGGCATGCCTGCATATCACTGAGACCTACACTGCCAGCGTGATAGCCACAGCAACATGTGGCCACTGAGACCATGAAACATGGCCAGGTCAAACTGAGATGTGATGGAAGTGTAAAATCCACATCAGGTTTTGAAGACTTATTACCAAAAAAATATAAAATATCTCTTGTTTTACCAAGTACACGTCAAAATGATGTTTTAGATATATCAGCTTAAATAAAATCTATTCTTAAAACTACTTTCACCTGTTTCTTTTTTTAATGTGACTAATATAAAATTTTAAATTACATACGTGGTTTGCATGTTTGCCTCCCATCATAGTTCTACTGCTCAGCACTAACCTATACCATTATTTAACTGAGTTTTTTTCTTTACATACGACTCCCTTTGTTTTTGTTTTTTTTGTTTTTTTTTTTGGCGGTACGTGGGCCTCTCACTGTTGTGGCCTCTCCCGTTGTGGAGCACAGGCTCCGGACGCGCAGGCTCAGAGGCCATGGCTCACAGGCCCAGCCGCTCCGCGGCATGTGGGATCCTCCCGGACCGGGGCACAAACCCGCGTCCCCTGCATCGGCAGGCGGACTCTCAACCACTGCACCACCAGGGAAGCCCTTGACTCCCTTTTTTTTAGTTCAATAAACTTAGCCTTATCCCAGGCTAATATTAACCATGAAACCACAAGTTTGACGTGCCAGTTTTCTTCTAATAAGCGCTAAAATAAATACATAAAATAGCTCATCCACACGCTACCTAAATTCCACTTGTGTTTTGCCAGTGGGACAGAAAGCCACATTTTGGGAAACATGGATCTACTGCAAACCCTTTGACACCCAGAGAGAGAGAAAATGACCCGTCCACAGTCACTAGTGTGGTCAGGGACAGAGGTAGCCCAGGGCTGTTTGGTAAGCTCTGAGGGTGGGTGGAGTTGGGGTAACCTGGACGCTCCCCCCCAATCACTTGCAGGTCTGGACAGTAGAGTGTGTGACCGTCAGCACAGAGGGACTGGTGTCTGGTCACGCTCTCTGGGTTTTCACTCCACTGGTGCCTTTCTTAAAGGGTCAGTAGGGAATGCAGCTTCTGCCTTTGAGTAATCGTGGAGGCAGGCAGAGCCCTGCCGTAACCCAATAAGCCACGCCAACCCCCGACTCCCCGGCCACCACCAGCCTCTCCCTCGACACCCCCCTTCACCAGCCCTGCTTTCGGTGGCAGTTGCCATTGCCCACAATTCAAGGTCCCTCTGGGTCACAGCCCAGCTCTGGCTGCCCTACCCCAGCTGCCCTTTCGGATCTCAGGAGAGGATCAAAGGACAGCCACCCTCCAGGGGGGCCCCTGCAAGCGCCTTACTTTGGCAAGAGGTAGGGACCCCCCCAGGGAAGTGGAGGGGGCCAGGCCAACAGCCCTTGACCTGCAACTTTTTATATCTCACCCTAACCCAGCAGGTGCTAATGAACGCTGGTGAGGAACCAGCCTGTGGGTGTGGGAGCCCTGCCATTTCCATCTAGTATCCTCCAACCTGAGGAGGAGGGGGCTTGGGATCAGTCCCAGCAGCCAATATTCACCACAGATGCGAAGGGAGGGGACCCTGGCTTCTGCTCAAAGGAGCCTTCTAGAACACTCTTGACCCTTCAAAAATGGCACTGCCAGAGGTCTGAAACCACCTCTTCACAGACATCAGTGTATGCCCCCCGCCATTGTCTTGAGCAGCTTTCCTTTTCCTCACCTTCCTGCTGCTCCTCTCACCGCCCCTAGCATCCAGATTCCTCAAAGTTCCTATCTGCCCTTGGCCTTCTTCACAGTTTTAATGTGACTTCAACTTTCGACTCACTGGTCCAGAGTTAGAGCTGCCCACGGCCCCAGATGCAATCTCCTCTGCCCCAGAGCGGGCCCGAGGGGCGCCCACCCATCAGACCAGCTGCTGCCTCCACCACAGGCAGGAGACAGCCCCCCACACGGCCAGGCGTGTAGCCCTCGGAAGAGAACCCGGGCAGCTGCACCCTCACACACAGGGCTGGCAGGCCTGTCCCATCCCCCGGCAGACCATCTGAAGACCTAGCTGGGAAGCAACCCGCGTGGGAGACCTGGCCCCCAATCCCAGCCTGGCCTTTACACACTCATCCTTCCATGGGCACTAGAGGTTATGAGGCCACGTAGAGTTAAAATGCTACTGAAATGAGAAACCAGCAAGGAATCCAAGCTGCCTTGTGTTTCACCTCCACAAACTCTACTAATAGCTGATAATCATTGAGCAATTACCACGCGCCAGGTCCTGCGCTTAGCAGTGCTTCGTCTCATGCAGTCTTTACCACAACATGAGGAAACAGATTCAGAGAGATTCAGTAATTTGCCCAAGGTCACACAGCTTCCAGGTGGCAGCTGTTGGTATCCTTAAGCGGCTCCGTGGACTGCCTCCTTCCAAGTTCCTGGTGAGAGCTGGCACAGCGGGGCTGAGGGGGGAAACACACTCAGTGCGGCTGCCCAGACGCCCCTCAAGGACAGACCTAGAGGGGCTGGCGTGGACCAGCACAATGGGCTATTGGCCCAGGTGGCTTCTTCCCATTTGTCCTTCTTATCGCCACAGTGCCACACTCAGCAGAGCCCCCTCAAGGTCGCCCACCGCACATGCGTCCCCAGGGGTCTGGGACAGGCTTTCAGGGTCTGTGCGGTTGACAGCTTGAATCTGACAAGATCTGTGCTGAAGACAGAGCCCCATAACCAACTCGCAGAGAAATGCCCGTGGCCCTCCCCGGGGACCCCTGTGATGGATGGGCCTCTCTCTGAGGGTCCCAGGGGCCCACTGGGGGAGGGCTGAGGGCTTCAGGGCCTCACTCAAGCTGCCAGGAGGTCAACCACTGTTTTAATGACCATGCTGTGCCAGCCGCCTCTCACTTGCTCAGAAGCTCAGCCCAGGCCAATCTCGTCTCTGGCAAACTCCACGCTTCCCAGAGGGCTGGGCACACTCCTGTCCCAACACGTTCCTTTGTCCCAGCAGGATCACAGAGGCCAGGGCTGGATGGAGGCCCGCGGGGCTGCAGAGCTGAGACGGCCTCTCATCCTAGCCCAGTGCTCTCCCTGTCTCCCTCCTAGTCCCAGAACCATGGAAACGACAAGGGGAGGGACCCACCATGCACCTGAAGGGAATCAGGAATTCACTCATTCATTCATTCATACATGCATTCATTCACAGATATTTACTGGGCCCCTACTCCATACCAGACTCTGTAAGCACTGGGGCCATAAGAGTGAGGAAAACAGTCATCGTCGCTGTGCCAGGGAGCAGACCATTTGGCAACAGTTTTAAACAAGGGCCCCCCTTGGGAATTCCCTGGTGATTCAGTGGTTAGGACTCCACGCTTTCACTGCCAAGGGCACAGCTTCAATCCCTGGTCAGGGAACTAGGTTCCCACAAGCCACACAGTGTGGCCAAAAATAAATAAATAAAAATAATAAAACTAAATAAATAAACAAGGACACCCCCCCACCCCCAGGAAGAAGTAAGCACTTCAGGACAGTTAGAGGCCATTGAGCCCAAATACAAAGGATAAGGGATGAGACAGGGCAACACCCGCCTGCAGTAGCCCTGTGTCTTGGTTTCCACTCCTTCTCAGGGTGTTCGCTGTACAGGGAAAATCTCCCAGACGAGAGGCTGTCCAAACTGGCTGTGTCTCAGAGCTACGCTGAGTGCATCTTAAATATACAGGTTCCTACAGTTACAAGATTATTGCTCCTAGAGATTCACCTCTGGAGGGATCAGGTGGGGCCTAGGAATCTGTATTTGTAAAAATTGTTCTACATGAGACTAAGGCATATCCAGGTTTAAGAGACCCTATCCTTAATTGTGAGTTTCTTACTTAACCAGATCTCTATAGGACTTAGATCAGCGGGGAAATAAATGAAAGAATAAATGAACGAATGACGTAGGAACGAAAGCACGCATGTTTGGAAGCTTGCATGTGGTTGTGGTTAAGAGCAGGAGCCCAGGGCTTCCCTGGTGGCGCAGTGGTTGAGAGTCCGCCTGCCGATGCAGGGGACGCGGGTTCGTGTCCCGGTCCGGGAGGATCCCACATGCCGCAGAGCGGCTGGGCCCGTGAGCCGTGGCCACTGAGCCTGCGCGTCCGGAGCCTGTGCTCCGCAACGGGAGGGGCCACAACAGTGAGAGGCCCGCGTACCGCAAAAAAAAAAGAGCAGGATCCCAGGCCCAGAGATCTGGGAAGCTGGCGTGGTCTCGAATCTATGGGTGAATTAGTGCTACACGAAAGGTGTGCAGGATGGGAGCAGGATGTGAGACCCCATGCCAGGCATTGGGCCCAGGCCGTCCTGCCAGGGAGACGCAGATGAGCTAAGAGTACACAGAGTGCTGATGATTCCGGGGAAGTGGAGTCCACAGGCCACAGACACGGTCGTGACATCTCAGGCAGCCCATGTGTGACAGGCAATACAGAGATGGAGGCGGGCAGACAGCGCAGGATGGCCCTGTACCCTGAAACGCCCATGGTCACTGCCTTGCATTCATCAGTTACTAATTTTACACACACTGGGTGGAGGCCTGCCATGGGCCAGGCAAGCCACCAGCACTGAGAAAGCAGGGACTGACCCAGCCCCTGCCCTCAGGGATGCCTGAGGCTGGCAGGGGAGGCAAGCATGGAAAGAGACAGAGGTGATAGAGGTAAGGATAGGAAGCCTCTGGACATCCTGGCTGAGGACACAGCCGCGTACCCAGGGAAGAATGAATCCTGGAAATGCCAAAAACTAAAGAGAAAGTAGTGACCCCAGGTTTAGGGTAAAATGTGCTGTGTAGGGCTCAGGTGGGGAGCAATGTGGAAGGGTCCAGTTCCTACTATTTACTTGCTCTGTGACCTCAGACAAGTTACTTAGCCTCTCTGAGCCTCAGTTTCCTAATCCATGAAATGGAAATAATAACACTACTAATCTCGTAAGATTATTGTATTGACAAAATGAGAAATCAGGTGTGAGAACACTGAGCACGCAGTCGGCACTTAATAAAACGTAATAAGGACAACCATTAACGGAGTCATTTTCATACAGTTCTCATAAATACAATACAATCTGAAGGAGCTGCTCTTAGGCCCAGTCTGATAAGGAAACAGACTCAAAGAAATGAAGTTTCATATAGCAGATAAATGGTGAATCCAGAACGTGAACCTAGGCCGGTCTCATTCCAGAGGCTCTAGTATTATGCTAAGCTGTATGCAAATATATTTTTGAAAGGGAAGATAGTTAAAAATCATAATAATTATCAGAACCATTAAAAGTGGAAGTTAATTGGAATTTCACATTGGATTAAGAAAACTGGGCTGTATTTATTCAGCAGGATGCTAATAATTAGCTTCTTTTTTTTTGAGTACTTACTTGGTGCCAGGCACTGTACAAAAGCACTCTTAGAAATCCATAAAAAACAACTGTTTTACAGACAAAGCAAGTGGGACTTAAAAAGATTAAATGCCTAGCCTGAGGTCATCCCGTAACCAAGAATGGCTGAGTGAAGATTTGAACCCAGGACTCTGAGTCCTTACGCCCTTAACAAGGCTGCTGTACTATAGATTCTCACAAGGGAGCACTCAGCAGATCATCCAGAAGATAAGACTCCCGAGACTCCGAGACACATGAGGTATTTCTCAGGGGATGTCCTCACTGACCTTGGAATTGTTAGGGGAAACACTGACCGAAATCGCCTGCCCTGGCCTGGCAAGATAGTAGCCACTTGCATGAGTTATCTTACAACAGGAGGTCCTGGTAAGGAACACAGAACTAACAAGCTACCATCAACCGGAAGAATTCAGTAGAGGTCAAAAGGAGAGAGGAGATGTCAGTCCATATGTCCTCCCAGAATCCTTCTCGCTGGATTCCATCTTGGTTGAGCGATGTGCGTGCCACCAGGAAGGACCTTGAGCCAGAAGGACTGGCCAGAGACAACCCGGAAAATAACCCCATCACCATAAAACCTGAGACTGCGAGCCACGTGGCAGAGCAGTCCTCCTGGGTTCCCTTACCCTGCTGCTCTCTGACCGGGTACCCCTTCCCAATAAAGTTTCTTGCCTTGTCAGCACGTGTGTCTCCTCAGACAATTCATTTCCGAGTGTTAGACAAGAGCCCACTCTCAGGTCCTGGAAGGGGTCCCCCTTCCTGAAACAGAATCAGACCTGGTTTGGGGGACAGAAGGGGAGAAGCACAGGGGGACAGAGCAGGGGCCAGCCCAGGGTGAGCTGGTACCTTCCTTGCAGGCACTGGGGAAACACTTAAGGCCAACATCTGTCAGGGAAGCAGGGGTAGGGTGCGGAAGGGCACCTTCCCGTATGGAAGCAGGAATTAAGGAGACTCTAGAATAATCTCCAGTTATGCCCCAGACGTCTGCCTGCCCCTTTCTCGTGGCCTTGATAACTTTGTGATGGTCTCATCTGCTTTGGATAGTTTCCCTAGCACCTTCAGTCACATCTGAATCTTTAGTCTGTCTGGGTGGAAGTCTATTTTTTATGGTGTGGTTTCATTGCTTTCGTCAAGTAAAAATGAAAGACCAGCGTTCCAAACCCACCCTGGCCTTGGAAGCCCACTGACGCTGAATGGGTCCCTTCCCTCCTCCGTCTGAAGTCTCCCATCCACCAGTGACGCCTGTCCTCCTGACCTCATGGGGTGGCTGCAGAGGAGAAATGAGGTCATTTAAAGGATTACACAGAAACAAGGGGGTTTTTTTTGGTTTGGGATTTTACTGGGTTTTTTCTTGTTTTAAGTCATGGCACTAAGCCCTGTCGCCTCTCTTCCCTTGGGCTCAGGGAAGCACTTGATTTTGACTGAGGAATATAAAGGGCTGAGTTGTCGAGCGAGCCCACCTCAGCACGCAGAATTACACAATTGGCCAGACTTCCACCGTCATCACCCAGAGAAAAGGCAGTGAAGAGAGGACTCAGACAGGAGGGGATTTCCTCACTCTTGTGCCAAGGTTGGCACAAATGCCAGAGGCCCAGACATTTTCTCAGCCCCAGGGGTCCCTTGGCCTGGGGTAAGGTAGAGTGAGGGAGGATCTGGCCTCGGCCCCTCATGCCCCTGGGAAGCAGAGCGGTCCAGGCCCTTCCTCTGAAAATGGAGCCTTTGTGAGTCCAACTATGGCCTCAGGAGACCCCAACAGAACTGCCCACAGTGACATTCCGACGCTTCACAACCGCCATGTCCAACTGTTCCCTTGTTCAGCGAAGTTTTCACACAGAGGAGGAGCAGAATGTCAAGTCTCAAGTGCTGGTTTCCATGTTTTTATGATTCCCCAGCCTTCCCCTCCCCACCCCCCCAAAAGCTGCCATTGCCTTGAGGGCAGAATAAATCTCCTCTCTCCCATTATCTTAAATTCCCTGAATCCATCCATCTGCCTTAACCAAAAAAGAAATAAGGTGAGTCTGGGACAGCTCAGGCCAGCAAAGCTCCTGTCCCTAGAGGGCCGGGAAGCTGTGTAAGTGATATATCATAAATATTCTATTCCTAGACATAAATGTCTTGGGGCTTTCAGCCCCTTCCTCCCAAGTCAGGCCATTCTGTGGAAAGAAAGGTTAAAAGAAGTGAACTTTTCAGGGACTAAAACGTTTCTCTTTCTTTGGCAAAAATAAGCAAATCTGCATTTAGTAGCATTTTTGTGGGCCTGACTAGAGGCATTTCATCAGAGCTGACCCCTTTGAAGAGGAGAGGAAATGGGACACCAGTGAATCCAAGACTGGGAAAGGAGGCATGGGGGAGGCACCAGGAGGACGGCTAAGCCTGTCACCCCTGAAGCAGCCTCATTCTGAGAGCTGGATCCCTGGGGCTTGGGACCCACATGGGGCTCAGGAGCTCTTGTTTAGGGAGAGAAAAACGCTATTGAATTGGTGGGGATGGAGGTGGGGAAGGTCACCTCCACCCCCATCACCACATCCACACGAGGGAGAGAAAGTCCCAAAGTCTGAAAAACAAAAACTCATAAATAAGGAAGTATCTGAAGCTGAGAAAACCAGCAGACACCTGACAGCTTTCCTTACGCAAATCTGTTAGGATACCAAAACAAATGACTAAAGCCGGCATCACTGATGAAGAAGTTGACCCCTGGTTTCTACAGTCGGATGACTTGAGTCAGAGACTTTAAAAACAGGAAGCACCAGATGCAATATCAAATGACCCAGACAGTGAAAAGTGAGGCAGAAAGCTAAATTGGAAGACAGGAAGTCACAATCATGCCACAAACAATACAGATATTTGTCTGAGATATGTTTGGCATGGTGCCCTATCACAGCCAGAAAATGGAAAAGTGCAGCCAAGATGAGGGTGCTTATCAGACACAAGGCCACTAGAAGCGGCCAACCTGATACCCTCTCCCGCAAAACCTCATCTCTGCAGTTGAGTAAAACCTTCAGGTTATTTGAGGTTATGTTGCTGGGTTGAAAGTGCAACTTGCAGGTCTAAGACCAGATACCATTACTAGGCCCTGCGACTTAGCTCCCACAATAAAAGCTCTAGTCTCCCCCAGACTCCCTCCTTGATCAAGGTAAAAGAAGCGGGCATCTACCATTTCTGGCAACTGTCATTCCTCCTCCAGGTAACAACAGCAAGGTCACTTTTGTCACCCCTCCCCGACTCTCAGCCTCCCTTCAACTGGCTTGCGTGGAGCCCACCCTTCCCCGAGCTGCTAGAGTCTGGGGTGGTCCCACGATGCTAACAGTACCGCCAATCCCTAGCCGCAGTGACCCTCTCTGAGCCCATGAACATGAGCCCTGGGATTCTGCAGGAACTCTTGGAAAATAGAAGCTCTTTATCAAATAGAATTACTAATCTGATAGCATAAAACCTAACTGTTGCCAAAAGCCACTACGTGGATTGAATCTGCTGGAGAATCAAAGCCAACACAGAGAAAAGCAGTGCAATTAGTACAGAGGGAAAAAAAAAAAAAAAAGACTTATCTTTATGACATAATTATGAACTCTTGGATCCACCCTTACTTGAAGTTAGACCAGTCTCCTGGATTTTTCAGCTATGAGAGCAATAAAGTCCTCTTTTGCTGATTTCAGTGGCGGAGATGTGTCACTTGCAGCTGAAGGGTGTTACTACAGTGAGCAAAGGGTTTAGTCTCTGGTCTCTGCGAGGTATGCAGAGGGACCCTCTCTATTCTCCTAGTTCTTTTTTTTTTTTTTTTTTTTGCGGTACGCCGGCCTCTCTCTGCTGTGGCCTCTCCCGCTGCAGAGCACAGGCTCCAGACACGCAGGCTCAGCGGCCATGGCTCACGGGCCCAGCTGCTCCGCGGCATGTGGGATCTTCCCGGACTGGGGCATGAACCCGTGTCCCCTGCATTGGCAGGCAGACTCTCAACCACTGCGTCACCAGGGAAGCCCTCTCCTAGTTCTTGGTAGTTCTGCAACCATATTGGCTATGAGACCTTAACAAAGCTTCTTCGTCTCTCTGAATCTTTCCTCCTTTGAAATGAGGAAGTTGGACAGAGAGAGTTCTAGGATCCAGGCACACACTAAAACTGTGATTTCAGAACTTTGTAATATTCTCTGAAATGTTTCAGATCCCTGAAAGCACTACCCAGATATACAGGATACACTTGACTTTCCAATTCAGCAGATGATTTCTACAACTTTTCTACATAACCCAGAGGGTCAACATTTGCCTGAGGAGTTTTCAGTGTTAACAAAATACAAATAGACAAAAATGTAAGTTCTCTGGAAAACCTTGGTTCAGGAAAGTTCTGCAACTAATTGTTCCCTTTGACTCTCTTCTCTGTGTCTAGGTGGACAATAGCCACAGGTATTAGAGATGTGAAAGTACTACCTCCTTGCCGCCCAAGATTGCTGTGATCCCTGGATGGGTGGCAGGCTGCTGGTATACCAGAGATATGTGAAGACACAGTCATCAGGAAAATTTAAGTTTATAAATGTAACTGTACCTATTTTGGATGATCTAGATTGTGGCCTGTATCTTCCAAGATTATTTAGACTGTAAGTGACAGACAGACCAGTTCAAAATGGCTCAAACAAACAAAAAAATAACTTATTTGGCTCATATAACTGAAATGAAAAGAAACCTATATTATGTCTTCAGGAACAGTTGGATCCAGGTGCTCAATTGATATCTTCAGGAATATGCCCCTCTCTTTCTCTCAGTTTTACTTTATTCTCTGGGCAAGTTCTTCTTACCTCTTCCCTTAGATTTCTACCAGTTGTTCCAAGTTTATACCCATTTACCAAGTTAGCAACCTCAGGAGAAAGTAAGCACCTCTTTGCCAGTAGTGACATTGAAAGCCCCAGGACTAATACCCATCAGTTCAGCTTGACTTATATGTGTCTATCTCTGCAACAAGAACTATGATGCCCATTGGCCAAGTCTAGAACACATACCACACGCGCACGCACACACGTAGGACTCAGGAGGGTGAGTCTGCCTCATTTGGCCCACATGGGCTAAGACTGAAAGAAGGATGCTTGACCCAAAGGGAAACTAGAATGTTACTTCTAGAGGAAAAGGAAATGGATGCATGGAAAACAACCGACAGACACTACCCAGCTTTGGGGCCAAATGCAAAGGGCCCGACCCTGGGGTACAAAATGTTTCTAGAACTAAAAGGAGAGGGAGTCATTCTTTTCCCCCTACAGAGGGCCTCTCTCCCTGCAAGGAGGACGGCATGGAATAGGGAAGAGGACACAGGAGCGCAGTTCCATGGGCCAGGAATGCAAGCGTAGCTTGTCTGTGGAAAGGATTTGCCATCCTCTATGGGAAGGACCTGGTCTCAGGGAGGCAGCTGATGTTAAGGCTGTGCCCTGAGCCGAACAGTGACAGGTCCAGGGCTGTAGGTATCCTCTTCCTTCTCTCTTAGGCCCCTCTTCCATACCTTCTTCTATGGGACCCACACACTAATAATAACAACCCCAGATCACAGACTACCCGAGCTGCCATCATCATCTGTCTGGTTCACCAGCACGTGTGGCCCCAGGGCCAGTCACTGCAGGGGTACCTGCTGCGGAGCATCCTGAAAGAGCACTGGTGTTGAATGCCTTTCCTTCCATCACATCCACATCACACAATTGCACTGACAGTCCAGCTGGAGCACGGTGAAGACCTGCTGGCAAAAGACAATAGGGCTGGACCAAGCCTCTGTGTGCACCTGACTCGCCATGAGTCATATCCCCTGGGGACCACCTCAGTGCACCATTGTTATCAATTAAAAAGAGTCACGTATGTTCCCAACATTTGAACGTCAGAGTGGCAGCTGAGTTTGAGGATGTTGTTCTTTGGTTTGGAATATAATTCTCCACTAAGACGTCCACTGACAACAGCACAAAAATAATATCCCTTCCAAAGGCAGTTACATTTTAATTAACAGTAAGTTAAGCTACAGCATCGAAAAGAATAACGAAGGTTCTAAAGAGTGTGTGGTATTTCATTTGCTTTGCCAGTTCTCTTTTAGCAATTCTGGTCACTCTGAATCTTCTTCAAGGACGAGGTCTTAAGTTTGTCTGAGAAAAAAAACCATCCTGGTCCCTTCAGACCTTTTACTGCCTTCTTCTTCAGAGGGTGGAATAGCCTGACCATCACTCCCATCCCTCATTTTCACATGAGAATCTCTGGCTGCTAACGGCGGTAAGTGCTAACAGAAGAGGTAACTAAATGTCATTGTGTTTATATCTATGTGTGTCCTCTGCAATATAAGATAAACAAACTAATCTTGTTACCAAGCTTAGGAGGCTAAAGAACAAAAATTATAGTTGAGTAACCTGCCAACGTAAATATTTCACAAAAGCTAAGTGACAGTAAATACAGCCAAATTGTGAGACTGGAGTGGGACTTTCCTGAAGTATTCTCAAGCTCGACCCCTTAAAGGAATAATTTCTTGTTGTTTTTAATATTTGGCTTGTCAAACTTACTACGATTTTACCATGCTGATGAAATGAGTATTAATATTAATTCACATATAGCAGCTAATTTTTAGGCTCACGCAATGTGCTGGGCACTGTGTTAAATATTTACATGTATATAAAATAGATTATCAACAAGGACCTCCTGTATAGCACACGGAACTCTACTCAATACTCTGTAATAAGCTATATGGGAAAAGAATGTGAAAAAGAATAGATACATGTACATGTATAACTGGATCACTTTGCTGTACATCTGAAAGTAATACAACATTATAAAGCAATTATATTCCAATATAAAATAAAATAATTTTTAATAAACATTTTACATGGATTATCTCCTTTATCCTCAGAACAATTCTATGAGAAGGAGCTATCACCATCGTGATTTTACAGATGGGGAAACTGAGTCTCAAACAGGTAACACAAATTGGGACCGGGAATCAAACCCAGGCAGCATCACCCAGAGCCCGTGTCATTAACCATTTTCAGGCTGCATTACATGAGCCCTTCCCTGAGAGTGACAATAGCTTCCTACAACCTCCCACTTCAAGGCTATGCCACTGTTCTGTTCTCACAGCCCTCCCACACCTCACCCATCCCCAGCTCTCCAGCCTAACGCCCCAGTCTTCCTCACTTAGCACTTTATTCTAGATAACACATTTTCTTCCCCCTTCCCACCTGTTACTCACTTCCTTGCTACCCGCTAAAGCTAATCACATGGGCTGACCTTACTTCCACGCCTTTCTGCAAGCTGTTTCCTACCCTGGAAGGCTGCCTCCTCTTCTCCACCAATGGAGACCTCGAAATCTCATCTCAAAACACCACGTTCTTTGTTCTCTTTTTTTTTTTTTTCCCCGCACCGTGAGATATGCGGGATCTTAGTTCCTCGACCAGGGATCGAAACTGGACCGCCAGGGAAGTCCCTTAAAACACCACATTCTTTTTTTTTTTTTAACATCTTACTGGAGTGTAATTGCTTTACAATGTTGTGTTAGTTTCTGCTGTATCACAAAGTGAATCAGCTGTATGTATACATATATCTCCATATCTCCTCCCTCTTGCGTCTCCCTCCCACCCTCCCTATTCCACCCCCCTAGGGGGGTCACACAGCACAGAGCTGATCTCCCTGTGCTATGCAGCTGCTTCCCACTAGCTATCTATTTTACATTTGGTAGTGTATATATGTCAATGCTACTCTCTCACTTCTTCCCAGCTTACCCTTCCCCCTCCCCATGTCCTCAAGTCCATTCTCTACATCTTCATCTTTATTCCTGTCCTGCCCCTAGGTTCATCAGAACCTTTTTTTTTTAGATTCCATATATATGTGTTAGCATAGGGTATTTGTTTTTCTCTTTCTGACTTACTTCACTCTGTATGACAGACTCTAGGTCCATCCACCTCACTACAAATAACTCAATTTCATTTCCTTTTATGGCTGAGTAATATTCCATTGTGTATATGTGCCACATCTTCTTTATCCATTCATCTGCTGATGGACACTTAGGTTGATGTCATGTCCTGGCTATTGTAAATAGTGCTGCAATGAACATTGTGGCACATGTATCTTTTTGAATTATGGTTTTCTCAGGGTATATGCCCAGTAGTGGGATTGCTGGGTCATATGGTAGTTCTATTTTTAGTTTTTTAAGGAACCTCCATACTGTTCTCCATAGTGGCTGTATCAGTTTACATTCCCACCAACAGTGCAAGAAGGTTCCCTTTTCTCCACACCCTCTCCAGCATATATTGTTTGTAGATTTTCTGATGATGGCCATTCTGACCAGTGTGAGGTAATTCCTCACTGCTGTTTTGATTTGCATTTCTCTGATGATTAATGATGTTGAGCAACCTTTCATGTGTTTGTTGGCAATCTGTATATCGACTTTGGAGAAATGTCTATTTAGGTCTTCTGCCCATTTTTCAATTGGGTTGTTTGGTTTTTTTTTGATATTGAGCTGCATGAGCTGCTTGTAAATTTTGGAGATTAATCCTTTGTCAGCTGCTTCATTTGCAAATATTTTCTCCCATTTTGAGGGTTGTCTTTTCATCTTGTTTATGGTTTCCTTTGCTGTGCAAAAGCTTTGAAGTTTCATTAGGTCCCATTTGTTTATTTTTGTTTTTATTTCCATTTCTCCAGGAGGTGGGTCAAAAAGGATCTTGCTGTGATTTATGTCATAGAGTGTTCTGCCTATGTTTTCCTCTAAGAGTTTGATAGTGTCTGGCCTTACATTTAGGTCTTTAATCCATTTTGAGTTTATTTTTGTGTATGGTGTTAGGAAGTGTTCTAATTTCATTCTTTTACATGTACCTGTCCAGTTTTACCAGCATCACTTATTGAAGAGGCTGTCTTTTCTCCATTGTATACTCTTGCCTCCTTTATCAAAGATAAGGTGACCATATGTGCGTGGGTTTATCTCTGGGCTTTCTATCCTGTTCCATTGATCTATATTTCTGTTTTTGTGCCATTACCATCCTTTCTTGATTACTGTAGCTTTGTAGTATAGTCTGAAGTCAGGGAGCCTGATGCCTCCAGCTCCATTTTTCTTTCTCAAGATTGCTTTGGTTATCTGGGGTCTTTTGTGTTTCCATACAAATTGTGAAATTTTTTGTTCTAGTTCTGTGAAAGATGCCATTGATATTTTGACAGGGATTGCACTGAATCTGTAGATTGCTTTGGGTAGTAGAGTCATTTTCACAATGTTGATTCTTCCAATCCAAGAACACGGTATTCTCTCCATCTGTTTGTATCATCTTTAATTTCTTTCATCAGTATCTTATAGTTTTCTGCATACAGGTCTTTTGTCTCCTTAGGTAGGTTTATTCCTAGGTATTTTATTATTTTTGTTGCAGTGATAAATCGGACTGTTTCCTTAATTTCACTTTCATATTTTTCATCATTAGTGTATAGGAATGCAAGAGATTTCTGTGCATTAATTTTGTATCCTGCTACTTTACCAAATTCATTGATTAGCTCTAGTAGTTTTCTGGTAGCATCTTTAGGATTCTCTATGTATAGTATCACATCATCTGCAAACAGTGACAGTTTTTCTTCTTCTTTTCTGATTTGGATTCATTTCTCTTTCTTCTCTGATTGTTGTGGCTACGACTTCCAAAACTATGTTGAATAATAGCAGTGAGAGTGGGCAACCTTGTCTTTTTCCTGATCTTAGAGGAAATGGTTTCAGCTTTTCACCATTGAGAATGATGTTGGCTGTGGGTTTGTCATATATGGCCTTTATTATGTTGAGGTAGGTTCCCTCTATGCCTACCTTCTGCCGGGTTTTTATCATAAATGGGTGTTGAAATTTGTCAACAGCTTTTTCTGCATCTACTGAGATGATCGTATGGTTTTTATTCTTCAATTTGCTAATATGGTGTATCACATTGATTGATTTGCTTATATTGAAGAATCCTTTCATTCCTGGGATAAACCCCACTTGATCATGGAAAACACTAGATTCTTATATAGCCTTTCCAGTCTCTCTCCCTCCTAGAAATGCCCACGGCCCATTTGCGGTTTTATTTTTTTACCATTTATTTGAAGTTTAAACATTGCCTTGTGATGTTGATTAGCTGCTGAAGCTTACAAATCACTAGCCCAACTATTAGATCAGCCTCCTAGAAGGCATGAACCACATCCTGGCTCCTTTGACTCACCTTCACATCTAGCACAGAACCTGGCCCAGTCCTCAGCTCAGCCCTCAATGAAGTCACAGGCTGGGGTCAAGAACCTGAGTGCCTTCTAACTGCTGGGATATTTAGTATATGAAACATTCAATACAGCTTTTGATTTGTGCTTGATTATCATGACACAGCTCAAATCAATCCCTGGAAGGGAACAGCCCACAATAGACTCAATCTTCAGCTCTGCTACCCACGTGGCCACCTGTCACAAGGATGTGGGCCCGTTTGTGGGTGACTTTGAGGAAGAGTCAGCTTCCCTGCATATCAGAAGCTGAGGCAGAGGATATGCTGTGATACCCTTTAGCGTGGACATTTGTTCAACACACTCCTCTCCTCTCTGATCCTAAGTGCTCAAAGAAAAAAAACTATTTTTTTAAAGTTTTCTGATTCTCTAAGTAACACTTCTTCATGGTTTTTTTAAAAAAAAGAGAAAGAAAACATGAAAAATGTGGTGCTCCAAAGACAATGGTGCTTCAAGGACAAAGGACGACCCTGCCTGAAAAAGTTTCATGTTACACCCCCTACTGGACTCTTAATCGCACTCCCCTCCATGTTGCGATGGTTATGAAATTCCTGAGCCCACCTGAGCGACATCCACCTGGGCAACGGGATCTGTACCAAGTAAGGAAAGGCATCGGGTCTGTCCCACTCCCACCCTATAGAAGAAACATATATGTGCCTCAACCAATTAGTAAACAAAGTTTTCACCTCAGACCATTCCTTCGCTTTCTGGCTGTAAAAACTGATCAATAGCACATGTTCAGGCTCGACTCTCCCAGACTCCTAGGAAGTCGGCCTGCTGTTCTGGCAGCGACCCTTCCCTCTAATATATTCTATCTTCTTTACATTCTGCCTTATGTCTGGAAATTCTTTTCCAGTCCACCTTCAGACCACAACAAAAATGTATGAAGAATAACATATTATCCATTATCTCACCATTGTTATCTTTCTGGTATATTTCCTTCCAGTCCAGGACTGTACAAAGGACAAGGCCATGGAACTTTCCACCTAGAGGGAGAAGAAAGGGCAAAGATGGAGAAAGAACTGTGAAAGGGCCTGCGTTTTGTTCCCTCCAGCACAGTTACCGAGATCCTGCTGTGTGTCAGGGTGGTGGGGAACTGAGAAGACCCAGAGGCAGGAAATGACTTGTTCAAGGTCACTCAGCTAGTTAGCTATTTCCACAATACTTACCAGAACACATGTTCTGAAGCCACAAGATCCTAAAGAAGACTTCATGCAAATAAACCCATAAATCACGTATATATGTGTGTGTGCAATGTATTTTTTATATTATTATATTTACATATTATTTATAAATATATATATATATTTCACACACACACACATAAATATACGCTTTATCAAATTCTGTGTTAATACACACAAAATAAACTGCCTTAATTGAAGCCTCAAACTACATGAATAGAGGACCATCCAGGAAAATCTGGGGCACACGGTTTGGTCACAATCATTACACTACAGCTTTTTCTCAATCCAGCACGCATTTCCTAAAACAGCCTTGCATTCCAGCAGGATATAAAACCCTGTTGAGGATGCCCCGCTCAGGAATCAAAGAGTAAGAGTGGCTAGGAAGAGATCTCGTTGACTTTACCCTCTAAGTGAAATGGGACGCAAAACTAAACAATGTCATTAGGGAGACAGAACTTCATTTCCCTCAAACAGTCCTTTCAACTTAGAAAGCAAAAGGGCCTGGGCCATTAGCAAGCAGAACTATTTCTTGCTATTTTGCATTTCCTTCCTCGAAACTACCTTTAATAGTTTGAGCCATGAAGGCTCTAGGCAAGGGAGGAGGAAGAAGGCAAACTACAAGTAATTTGAAAATTAAATAACAAAAAGGAAGCCCAGGCAGAAACCTCAGCAGCCCCAGAATTTGATGTACTTTTGAGTCCAGGGCTCACTCCATCCTGACAAAAGGAGTGGAGAGAGCTGGGCTCTGTTCCGCCTGATTAATTCCACATTGTTCAGCAAAGGTCTATCCAAATGGTTAGAACAACAACTAGATGATAATCACAAAGCCCTCCGCAAGCCGTTAAAAATGAATTTGTCTGATACATTCCCAGCGTCTACTGAGCAACATCAAAGGAGCTCAAAACAGTGGACTTTGTTGAGTAACCGGTTTTAAGTAGGGTAAAAAAAAATGAACACTTTTCTGCCTGCAAACTCTAAAAGCCCAACTTGTGTTCTCAGAGTCCAGAAGAATAAATCACTCCAGCAAAGAAATAATAATAATGAAGACGTATGGTGCGGCTCCCAAAAACCCATCACGTACCCGTCATTAATACATAGCAGATCATTCATTACAATGCCATCTTTTGATTACTTTCTCATAGGGACAAACTCGAATGGATTTTCTTTCTCCCTTTCTCTTTGCAAGAATACTTTCTTAAGAAACCATCTAAGGCATTACAATGGGCAGCACTAGAGGATGACCTTCTGGCAGCAGGATTCCCAACTCAGTGAGAGCTCTTTCCAACCTTTGCAGCGGAGGAGGAAGCGGGGCATTTGGCTGGCTTTCACAGCAGGATCCCAGCATCCCTCCAACTCGCTGATCTTCCTGCTTTGCTTTATTGCATGTGCTGCTATTTTCCACACATCACTGGCTCCAAACTTGCTTCTCTCCAGACCCCTTTCATCTCATTCACCATCTCTATTACTTTCTGACTCTGTTTTCTTTCCTTCCTTGCCTTCATTAATTCAGCAAACATGGCTGAAGCACCTACTCTTGCAAAACACAGCATCACTTTCTCTCTCTGTCACACTGCCATACCCATTTTCCTCCCTGAGCAAAACTTCCCTCGACTCTCCATACATTCTGTGTGCATAGGAAGGAGATGCTTCCGTTACCATGAAATATTTCAGACTTACCCAAAAACTGTAAACAGTAATATAACAAAACACTTGTGTACCGACTGCCCACCTTAAGGGATAAGACATCAATATAACTGATATCTTAATGTGTCCCCCTTCCTCCCTGGTGACATTCCTCCTCCCCACTTACCCACAGATAATCACTAAACTAAATAAGGTTTTTCTTATTCCCGTGAATTTTTAAACATCTTTACGATATATGTAAATATCCAAACATAATATATAGCATTATTTTACATTTCCTTGACCTTTATATTCATGGTTTTGTACCACATATTTTCTTCAGTGTGCTCCTTGGCTCAGCATTGTAAAGTTGAACATCATTCATGTGAACACTTTAGCTCTAGTTATTCTTTCGTCATCACCGTCTATTATTCCACTGCATCAAGGCAGCCCAATTCATTTAACCAGTCTCCTCCTGATGGACATTTAAGTTAATCCCAATGTTTTTATTATCACAGAGAGTGTGAACATTCTGTCATACGGCTCCTTGCACACATTCCCAATACCCTCTTGATCTTCACCTGCACACTGAATATCAGGGGAATCGCTACTCCTTAACGTTGCCAATGAGACACCTTCCAACGCAGCCGTATTTGCCTCAGCCTGAACTCTGGCCCTCTTCCATCTAATCCGTGACTTAAAAGGACATGGCCGGGTGACTTTGATCAGTGAGGCCGAAAAGACAGACCCCAGTAGATGCCATCCCCAGGCTCCCTGGTCTTCGGCTCTGCCTCTCATCAACATGCCGTGGGGCTGGGGAGGTGGCATTCCCATGCTGGGGACCTCGGCACAGAATCAAGTCGCTGCTATTGGGTTTTATGTGGCACATCCGACCCGCTGTTTGTTGCCTTACACAAAGGAGTTGATGCTCTCCTGAGAAATTAATTTGGATTTCCATTCCACTTCAAATTGTGAAACAAGAATGAACACATCTCAGCCTGGGTGGTCTGTTTCCCTCGCTGTTTCTCCTAATCCCTTTCCCCACAGTTGGGCTAAAAGCACCATTATCCACTCCTCGTAAGGGTCTGGGATGCCCTGTCCTGGGCTTGTTCTGTTCCCTTGCTTTGCTTTATTTCCTGTGTCATCTCTTTTGTCTGTGCTTCCAGATGTTATTAAACAATCCTCTAGATATGCCTTTAGGATTTGCTGTAAAGACACTTGAGATAAAATATCTGTCAGAACCAAGCTGGTAAGAATAAATGGGAAATGTTTGGTATGAGAGTCGGGACCTTCCCTCAAGCAACAATTATACCAGGACAAATCAGTTTTGACTGAAGACAGAGCCTCTTCCAGAGTCTCCTTTATCAAGAAATTAAAATCTTCCCCTTATTTCCTGAAAGTTAAATCTCCTTTTTGTCATTTGCCTGAATACTGAGGGTTTTCTAAATTACTTTATAAGATGCATGTGGGGAGTCTGAATAAAACCATAATACGAATAAGGATGTTTGAGAAATAAGGATATTGAGAAAGAATACCCAACTAATAACGAGGAGCAATGAGTTGTTAATACCTATAATCACTGGCATTCCATGCACAGAAGACAAAGTTCTTTACAAAGAATGGTACAACCAGGAACGACATAAGGAACTATGCATAGCAAAGACCATACAACTGAAATATATATTTCCAAAGGCCTCATATATTATAAAACCGGTGTTGGGGAGGAAGGCATTACCTTCTAAATTTCCCACATGAGAAGCTAAACGGATATAGAATTTATCACCATAAACACATAGGGAAATCTTGCCCCATAAGGTATATATTCCTTGATTTACACACACACACACACACACACACACTCACAAAGCATGAATAGTTACTTGCCTGCACATGAGGTGTGTGCCTAAAATTTGCACCTACTTTGAATTTTTGCAAGCTAAATAATATTTAAGCATTTCAGAGGTGCTTTTTCTTCACTATGCAGTTGTATTCTATTTAATGAGCATGTACTATAGTCATATATTGTGTCAGTTACTCTTTTATAAGAATTTCATTCATGCTCCAACCAAGGCAACACGCTGCACATGTATTATTTCATTGGCTCCTCACAAGAGGATATTCTTACCCTCATTTTTCTGATGACGAAACTGGTGCTTCAATAGGTAGGCAACCTACTGATGTTTCCTCAGTTAGCAAATGAAGAGTAGGATTATAAGCCCAAAGCAGTCTGCTGGACTCTAAAATCAAAGAACTTAAGCACTACCCTAACCTGGCTCCACAAAAAAGACAACTGTGGTACTTACAAACTTTCAGTACCTTGACTATAGTAGATTCAGATGGATGGATGCATGGATGGATGCATGGATGGACGGGCAGATGATGAATGAATGAACAATGGGTGGATGGAGACAAAGGAGCTTCACATCTCAATGAAGGATGACTCAACAAACAGTGTCTCTTTTCCTCCATGATAAGGGATGTATATAAATAACCATCCTTCTAGACACACAGATCCTTTATTATTATTCATAACAGATAGATAGGTAAAATGTAAATCCAACCCTTTAATTTATCTGTTTACGAATTTCATTTTCCCTTCTGAATTTCTTTTGACCTTTGTATCTGAATCCACAGAACGGGAAAAAATACTTGGAAATGGGGATTTCCTGAGTTGTGCCTTTATACCTCAAACTCAGTTGCTGAAAACATGAAAACAACAAGGCCAAGGTTCTATCCCTACATAGGTCTGCTGGTGTTACCAGTTCCTGTCACATAGAACCTTTCAGCACAGCCAGCTGCCTCCCTTGGACAGGAGGGGTCTGATCACAGCGATCTCCAGGAAAGAACTAGGGGATGGACCCACATACCCACCTCTGTTTGTCTACCAACCCACGTGTCCCCAGTGGATTCACAAAATCCTCTTCATATAGAGAGGCCAGCATTTTCTCAGCATTGCCAAACCTTGAATATGAAACTGGGAAACTCAAATAAGGAAGAACAAACCTGTGAACGAGCTACAGGAAGCAGAAATGCCAGTTCTATGCCAGGAGTGACATCTAAGCTGGGACAACACAAGAACCATGAGTCACAGGCCCCATGCAAGTCAGGCACTCCCATGTAAACTCTAGTGGCAAGCTCCAGGTAGGAACTCTACACATCATTTAGTAAATCTTCACCTGCTGGAGTCTCTATTAAATGGATCCCATTTTGCAGGTGAAGAAAGTAAGGTTCTGAGAGGTCAAGTCACTTACAGGACAGAGCCAAGGTTCAAGCCCTCGTCTGTTCACTTTCCAAGCTGCTGCTCTTTCAGACACACTGAACCCCTCACGGTCTCTTTCTGTTGCTGGTCCATCCATCTGTCACCCAGCTGCACAGTACAGCTCTCCTGGTGCATGGTAATGTGACACTTAATTAAATAACAGTGGTAAAGACCCACATAAAATGTTTATGGCTGTATTAAGTTTTTCTCAGTGCCAAGTGACCAGGCGCTGTCTGCATCTGATGACCATTTGGCTTTGGGGTTTAACCAAGACTGTTCACAGTGCAGACACGGCGGTCCGCAGGAGAGCGGAGACTGTGTCAGAGGCAAGGAAATGACCTGTGTCCTGCATTTTGTGTTCAAGACATGATAACCCTAGACACTTCAGTCCAGGGGGCCTCCCCAAGATGGAAATAAATCTGTCATGCAAAGCGTTGAGTGGGCTGATGAACATTCCTGGGAACCCATCCACAGCTTTCACCCAGCTTCCAAAGGGGGCCTGTGACCATCCCCCAGGGTGGGAGAGCACTGCCTAAGCTGTCTATTTTCATGCCAGTTCCTTTGGGTGTCGTCCCAGGGCAGCCGTGGGGAAGGCTTGGAGCCGGCACCTGTTTGTCATTCAAGTCTCAACCCGGGCTGTTATCTAAGGCTTCCGTGCTTAGCCTTCCAGGAAATGCAGATTAACATCCTAAACAGGCCCCTCTCCAAGTTCTCACCTGCATCCCTGTCCGACAAGTCTAAATGTTCACCACAAGCCACAGCAGTTGTAAAGCTGGGTCTCTGGGCTCTGTTCCTTATTACTTAGAAGGAGCACACCTCACAGCTGATTTCAAATTTCCACGGACCGGACTGTGAAGGCAGGCAACCAACGGGCCCTTAGCTGTTACGCAAAGAGCACAGATTCTCAAGAAAGAGAAACTGGGGAGGAAGCCACAGCCAAGACTGCCATTTGGAATCTCAGCTTTGACAGTGCTGAGCAGGTCTGAAGGCCTCCAGCCCTTGTGTTCTGGCAGGTTCCGTTTCGCCAGAAAAGAAGGGGTGGGCCCTGTTAGGTCAAGCCAATGGTTTGCAGGGTTCCCAGACACATGCTGTGTGTCAAAACAGACCTCGAAGGTATGGGCATCAGGCAGAACTGATGGGAGGCCAAGAGAAGCCCACAGGTGATAATAACCCTCACTGAAGCCTGGAAACCAAGAATAAGCAAACACCCAGTGTCCTTGGGATGTCCTTGGGATGTCACATCACAGGACTCCTGCCAGGGCACGCTGAGGGCTGCAGAGCCTGCCCCTCCCCTGCTATCTCTCTGAACTGCCCCCAGCCCTGAATTCTAGGCAAAGACCATGCTCCCCAACAGCTAAACTGTAAGGGAAAGAAACTTCTTTAAACTACAATGGGGACAATGTTCATTGCAGCACTATTTACAATAGCCAGGACATGGAAGCAACCTAAGTGTCCATCGACAGATGAATGGATAAAGGAGATGTGGCACGTACATACAATGGAATATTACTCAGCCATAAAAAGAAACGAAATTGAGTTATTTGTAGTGAGGTAGATGGACCTAGAGTCTGTCATGCAAAGTAAGTCAGAAAGAGAAAAACTAATACCGTATGCTAACACATATATATAGAATCTAAAAAAAGAAAAATAAAGGTTCTGAAGAACCAAGGGGCAGGACAGGAATAAAGACGCAGACGTAGAGAATGGACTTGAGGACACGGGGAGGGGGAAGGGCAAGCTGGGACGAAGTGAGAGAGTGGCATGGACATATATACACTGCCAAATGTAAAACAGACAGCTAGTGGGAAACAGCCGCATAGCACAGGGAGACCAGCTGGGTGCTTTGTGACCACCTAGAGGGGTGGGATAGGGAGGGTGGGAGGGAGATGCAAGAGGGAGGGGATATGGGGATATATGTATGCATATAGCTGATTCACTTTGTTATACAGCAGAAACTAACACACCATTGTAAAACATAAAGATGTTAAAAAATAAAATAAAATAAATTACAGTGGGGAAAGTTGAGATTTCAAGAACAAGTTTGACAGCAGGGAGATTGATAGAAAGCAGATAAAAGGCAGAAAGGCTTTCCCAGCAAACATCAGTCAGGGCAACAGTCTCATTTGTAAACCTAATGGGAAATTCAAGGAGCAGGAGGCATGCCTCCAAGCTGAACATTTTAATAAGGAAACCCACGTTGTATGAACCAAAGCCAACAAATTAATTAGGAATAGCATCACACTGATATATGGCATTATCCACTTGTCAATTTAATTTCTTTTTCTTTTTAATGAAAAATAAAAATAGAAGAGGCCGTCTTGCAAGTTGGCCAGTGACTCTCCCCAGAGCAAGTTCTGGGTACGTTTGCTGAAGAAGTGAATTCTCATTGGGTTTCACACTTGCAATGACGCACAGTGATAACTTGTGCAGGAGGACAAGATGATCAGGTACAGAAAATAGAAAACGCCAGCGGGAGCCTTATTGATCCAGGGAGGGCTGCTTTCAACTGCAAGAAACCTGGAATCTCTTCTTCTGAACATTTGCTGAACCATCAGAAGGCACCGAATCCCAGCACAGTTGAAAAGTAAATCCAACAGGAAAAGATCTTTCGGGGCAGGTCTCCTATGGCCGTCTGTTCAGGGATTCACTAACCATAAGCTCATACTTATTGAGCACTCACTGTATATCAGCCCCTGTGCTAAGTGCTTTAGGTATCCTCACTCATTTAATCCCTATCTCAGCGCTCTGAAGAGAATACTTTCACTACCTCCATTTTACAGTAGAAAGTTGGACTCAGAGGTCCAGGCACTTCCCAGAGGTGCCATGGTGTGGAGTGGCACAGTGAGGTCCGTCGCAGGCCTTCTGACTTCCACACTGAATTGCCACCAATTCTTCTTGCTTCCTAACCTGGAAGGGTTTAGTGATAGATAATTTTAAACCTATTTGGGGATTCACATTATTGCTGTTGTAGGCAGCCTTGCTATTTAACACCTGCCCTACCTCCCAAGTAGTTCGCTTTGGAATTCTCAAATACAAATCCTGTGTCTCAAACTACCAATACTACTACTAACAGCAGTAGTGATAACAATACTTGGCATCTGTGTGAGCATCATACATTTACACACCACTTCATTTCCATGTTAAGTCGTGCTCTCACCAGACCCCCAAAAGATCCCGATGAGTGGCAGGTAGCCTGGGTGTCAGAGAAATTGATCAGGGGTAGGAGGACGGAAAGCTGGTATTTCACTCTATTTTCTTCTATCATGTATTACTTCTTATTGCAAGCACATATTACTTTTCCATTTCTTTAAAAGAGTCAATAGAAATATTAAAAAAAAACTCTATGAGGTAGATATCATATTATTGCCCCATGTTCTATGGCTTACCCAAGGCCACATGGCCAATTAGTTCAGAACCAGAACCCAGGCCTTCTAACTCTTACCTATTTGTACAGTTCACCCCACCAGGGATATCTATAATAGCTTCCTGAATTTCAACCTTTTACAGAATCTTCTAGAAGAGTAAAGGTGATTTGATAGGCCCAGGGCAACAGGGGCATTCCCCTCAGATGTCAGCCATGGTGGGTGGAAGAGCCAGGGCCAGCACCCTGTTCAGTCTATGCCTCATATACACTCTGCAAACACTACCTTGAGTTTAGTCTCCTAGGCCCAGGCAACTCCCCCAGGTCTAGGGAACACACAGGCATTGAGAAATGGTCCCTGGTCTCCTATGCTCTCACAGAGCAGCAGAAGCAGAGAAGTAAAGAGATTTAACAGTACTGCGAGAGAGTATTGGATGGCAGTGGGTATGGGATGCAGCGGCAGCATTTAACCAATGTTTATTGGGCTCTACATTAGGCCAGGCCCTGGGGATTCAGAGGGAGTAGGGAGGGGTCCTTATCTTGGAGAAGCTCAGTAGCCAGGGAAGCAGATGAAAGCACAATGTGATCCGCAGATAAGAGCTTTAGTGGACGTTTGAATAGAGCTCAGAGGAGCTCAGTGTGTGTGTGTGTGTGTGTGTGTGTGTGTGTGTGTGTGTGTGTGTGTGTGTGATGGGGCGAGGTCTCTGAGTTGGGACAACTGGCATTCACTGGGTAATTCCTAACAAAGGCCCACAGTCAGCCAAGCCCAAGTGTGCTAACCTCTCCTCTGCTGTGTGCCTTGAGGGAAGCTGTCTCTCCCCCATAACCCGAAGAGTTCGTGCTTCTCCATCTTCTCCCTCTAGTTGGGGTAGGATCACTACTAAAGCTCAGGGGTTCATGTCACTTCAAAGCAGTCTTCCTCATTGTTGTTGTGTTGTCCTTGTCAAGTCATCCTTCAGCTCTGTTTGTCTCCTTCACATTGTTTTCTCTGCCAGGCCTAGGAGAGCCTTCGGAGGGGAATTCATTCAGGAATAGCCCTCCTCCCAGAGAAGTCCATCAAAGGGATCTCCTCTGGGTAAAAGGCTCCACGAGCCGAGGGCAGCTGTAGGAACCACACCAGCTGCTCTCCTGGGTCAATAGGTCAAGCCCAGCAAAGAGCCGAGCTCATATTTCTGACCCTGGGTGGTTCAATAAACCTTAGAGACCATTTTGGGTATTGAGGTAACACTAGCAAAAAAAAAAAAAAACAAAACTAGAAATTAGAAATGTGATATTTCTACCATGGTATAATAGCGAAGTACAATTCAAAGTGGCTGACTAACTTGTCTTTGAGGCAAGCAAGTGAACTGAAAAACATGCCGGGAAAAGGAAAATGCTGCTGAGATGCAGAGTTAGAGGTGTAGGCTCTAAAGAGATCCACCAGCACAAAGAGGTAGTTCAAGTTTAGAGGTTATACGTAAATCAGAGGGGCTCTTGGGCCCTCCACCAGCTGGAAGATGGGTAGGAAGAAAGAAGCAAGGGAACATTTGTAGAAAACTCCAAGAGCCCT
Source organism: Phocoena phocoena (assembly GCF_963924675.1). Classification (NCBI taxonomy): domain Eukaryota; kingdom Metazoa; phylum Chordata; class Mammalia; order Artiodactyla; family Phocoenidae; genus Phocoena; species Phocoena phocoena. The sequence goes on along the minus strand of NC_089225.1, from coordinate 21,983,986 downwards.
TCGCACAGCATGAAAAACTAATAGTGAATATTTTCGACAGCTTGTTTCCTTAAAATAAACACAGAGCCTTGTGGTAGATCCTAGTAAGCACTGTTTGAGTGACGATTTTAGTATGATGATTTTCACTAGAAATAAGCTTTCATTACAAATGTGGGTGGGTCCATTGATGCGTCCTACAAGTCTTCGTGTTATTTTTATAAAGGTAAACAAGCGTAGGAACAGTGAACTCAGGGGACATCCCCAAGTGTCTCTGAGGAAGGCCCCCAACGAATAACTCTTCTTTCTTTCTATCTTTTTCAGCTACAGGAAATCCGAAATCACTGAGACTGTGTCAAAGGCAGCCAATCAATAGCTCAGGAAGGAAAGTGCCCATCTGGGCAGCCTTATACAACAGACCCAGCAGAAGGGACGCAACAAAAGTTTACTTCATGCCTCATCTCTACTGGCAAAAAAATACTCAATTCTGGGAATCAACATGAGCAAAGTAACCTGGTAGATCAGTATGGCAGAATTAAAATGAGGGCCAGGGGAGGGAAGAGTCTGATGGAACTCAAGTACCTTTGATTAATCATCTCCTACAAGGACAATTCGAGAAAGAACATGGTGACGTCATCATCCATCAATCACGATATAATTCATCTCTCCCTCTCACACACACCCCCTGCTTCTGCACGCCCCCCACTCCATATATCACAACTGACTTTTTTAATTCCCTCAGCAAATTCTCCAAGCATCAGCCACACCTTCTTTCTTTATGTTTCCAGAGATGTAGCCCAAGCTAAGGACTAGGTTCAGTTGTGTGGAGAGCAGGCAATCAATAGGTGCTTCCTAGATAATGGAGCCTGGAGATAGGATCATCCTGCCTACCCCAGCAGCTGTCAGAGCTCACTACACAAGTGCTGACCTCCAGACAGCCCCAGAGAGCACAAAGAGTGATTTGGGCCGTGGGGTGACAGTTGCTCTCAGAAAGAGGACAAAGCTGGGAACAATGGAGCACATTAGGAATACTCATAAACCAGGACAGTTAATCCCTTTTTCTGGGAAGTGTGGTGAGAGACAGGAAGTATGTAACCAGGTCCTCTGATTTAGGGAGCAAAGTTGTCTGTATGTAGGCATGTGCATTTTCTAGAGGGAGTGCATAACCGTCATCAGAATTTCAAAAGGGTCCCAGAACCTTCCGTTTCCCCTTTATCTGTGTCCCCCCCCCCCCCCGCAAAAAAAATGTAAGAGCCATTAGGAGGCTGCCCAGGAAACCAGGTCAAATGTGAAAAAATACACAAGGAAAGAACTCCAGTGTTGACCAACCAGTAGGTCCAACCCCTGCATGGAGATTCTTGGCTCTGTTGCTTCATTTGTCTCCTTCAATGGTCCCCATTCCAGTGTTTCATAGTCAGGAATTCTTTCCTGGTAAGTCCTTTGTAAGCACAGTTTGAAAAGGGCATCCAGATTTTCAAAGACCCCAACTGAGGCGTTCTTCACCTAAAACCATCTCTTCCCATCCTAACATAGAGACCACAGGCCCTGAAGAGGGAGACCTGAGAACCTCCAAGTCTGAAGTTGATTATCTCTATAATAGACAACTCATGGAAAACTAAATAGGTTTAAACTTTTAAACTTTGAATAATTTGGGTTGTGGTCATTCAAACAATGGAATGTTAAACTTCTTGCTCACCATTTAGTCACTTTTTCGTCCAGCAAGCATTTATTGACCTGAGCCTTAGGGATGTTCCATGTGGGACATCATCCCTTCCCTCAGGAAGCTCATCTTTCAGGACACAGTCTGCCTTCCCTAACCCACAGCAGCCATGCTTAAGCTTGTCACAGGGTCTGAACTAAGACTGCACCAGACGACCGTATAAGGCAGTTGTCCTATTTTTGAAACCCACTTTGAAACTTACTAGCCCACTGTATCACAAGGATTCCAACCAGGGCCATCTGCAGTTGTTGGAAGGATCAAGAAGATGTAGGTGCAAGGGCTTTGTAAACTGTAAAACATTTTAGATATAATATATTACAACGATGGCCATCTTCTCTCTTACTCTCACCACTTATGGTTTTCTTTCTTCTTCTTTTTTTTTTTTTTTTTTTTTTTTGGTGGCATGAAAAGAAAAGATACTGTCAGTAAGGCTGTGTAGATAGACTTTAAAATTTAGAAAGCATTGGGCTTCCCTGGTGGCACAGTGGTTGAAAGTCCGCCTGCCGATGCAGGGGACAAGGGTTTGTGCCCCGGTCCGGGAGGATCCCACACGCCGCAAAGCGGCTGGGCCCGTGAGCCATAGCCGCTGAGCCTGCGCGTCCAGATCCTGTGCTCTGCAACGGGAGAGGCCGCAACGGTGAGAGGCCTGCGTACCACACAAAAAAAAAAAAATTTAGAAAGCACTGAAAAACCTGGAAAATCCACTCCTTTTTTTGTCTCCACCACCAAGAGAGAAAATGGTTTTAGAGAAGGAGAGGGATGAAGAATAAGAGGGCTATTTGAAGCAAGTAGCCCAGAAGAATCGATATGGGTAGCCGAAACATAGTGACGGGCAGAGGTGCTCGAAGGCTAGAAGATAGTCAAATACTGCTCTGAATTTAAAAGAAGGAGGAGGAGAAGGAGGTGAAGAAGGCAGAAGGGGGAAGAGAAGAAAAAATAGATACTGTAAACAGATCTCAAACCCAAACATTAATTTTGGGCAAGAATTGAGAAGTGATCATAATAACGATTACTAACATATATGAATGCCATGCTAAGTATTTTTCATGTACTAATTCACTTATACCTTGAGAGAACTCAATGATAAGAATTTAAATGAGTTAATAAGGGTATAGTTCTTAGAACAGCACCTGGCACATAATAAGTACTCAACACACTCTCATTATTATTATTAGCTCCACTTTATAGGTGTGAAAACTGAGGAAAGAGAGGTGAATTGATTTGCCTAAACTTACACAGTGAATTTAAGTGGTAGAGCTGAGCCGTCTGATCTCAAAGCCCAGAAGAAAAAACACCTCTAAGAACACTTCTATATTTAAATTTTTACCGTTCTTTGAATAACTGATTCAATTCAACAAACATCTGTAAGTCCCTGCTTTGAGAAGAAGGCTCCAAGTTCCAGGAGAAAGGGGATCTGGGTTAAATAACTGCTATTTCGGTATCATACTGACTGTTCTAGGCATTTGAAAGGATAAGAATTAAGACACAGTAGTGCAGATGCTCACAAGCCAGTGGAAAAGTTACCTGCTTAAATAACCTAATACCTGCCTGGTTGAGATGTGGAGCATGACAGAAGAATATGCTGGGAGGAGTGGGGATATGAGAAACTATGGATCAGGGAGAATTGATTTGAACTAGCTGTCTGTCTCAGTGAGTCAATGTTAGAGAGCACTGAGAAATAACCCAGGGTTATCCTGAGGGTTATTAGGCCCCTGGAATTAGGGTTAAAGTTTTGTTGATAGGAAGAATATGAATTTCTCCTGTTGACCAGATGGGGGTCTTTGGGAAGAATTAGTCCCAGGGGTTGTGAACTGTATTTGAGTTCTTATACTTCGGGAGAAAGCCAACCCAGTCTGGAGTTAAAGCCCCACCATACTCCCACCTGCCAAAATCCTCCAGACCAGATCTCACCCTTGTATGGTACCAGGGAGTGAAGTGCCTAGACCAAGGACACAATGCCCTACCTCTCTGCCACGACCACCTCCATCCCCGCCCCCAACTTGACCCAGAGAGCTCTGGAAAAATCACATTAAAGCCCTTCAAAAAGAACTCCTGAAACCCTCAATTAATTTCCCAGGGGAGTGACTTGCTAGCGCTGATTGTGTTGTTGGCAGCAACATACCAATTTTTCAGAAAAACTACATTTTTTTTCAAAGTTTTTGTTAACTGCAGTGGCCACATGAAAGTTCTAAACTTTGAAATATATGTGGAAGTTTTTAGGTAGAGCTTCAAAGAAAGTTCCTAAAAGGGGGGGAAAGGGCATCGTCAGCCGGCATGTACCCTTTTGCCCTTCAGTCTTCCTCATCCTCCTTCCTGAAATGCAGACATGGTGGCAGGAGATGTGGCAGCTCTTCTGCAACCATGAGGGAAATGCCAAGAGATTCATAGCACTCTCAGCTTAAAATTTCTGAGCCCAAATGAACATCATCCACTCAATATCTAAGGATTTCTCCTTACACAAGAGAAAAGAATTCCTATGATGTTTGAGCCATTGTTATTTGGGTTTTCAGTTATCTGCAGCTGAACTCAAAACTCAAGGCAGTCACAGACTACTAGGGAGGCAGTATGGTACAAAGGTATGGGGGTATATATAGTACAAAGAGCTTGGGGATCAGGCTCAGACTGAAGCCCCACCTCTTTAGTAATTGTGTGTGACCTGCATCAGTGAGGCTCATCTGTAAAGGACAGTGTCTTCCGTGGGTGCTCCCAAGTTAGAGCAAGAACTTGGGTGCAGAACAGGTGGTTATTTGGAAGGTGACCCTAGGGAGCCAGAGACAGGTGGTGAGACAAGGAAGGAGGGAAGACCAATAAGAGCATGCTACTGAGCTGGGTCTTGACGTGGGCAATTCTGGTTTTAACCCCTTAGGGACTTTCAAAGGAAACCCTGTAGAGACTTCCCCCTGTAATCGTGGTCCACAGCCAGCAGCATCAGCATCACCTCGGAGCAGGTTAGAAAAGGAGAATCTTGTCCTAACCCAGACTGCCTGAACCAGAATTTGCATTTTAATTAGATCACTGGGTGATTCAAAATTGAGAGGTCCTAGTGTAGAAAGCACCTCAGTGCTAAGCCTCAGAAAGGCAGGAGGCGCTTGTCCTTCATCGGTCAAGGAAGCATGTACTCTCCTGCATTTCCTGGCTTAACAGACCTCCGTGGTTTAGGAGAAAACCCTAAAGAAGAAAAGCTGGGAGACTCAGCAAGCACTTGATGTGGGAAGCCCTCATGAGAGAGGTGGATGGCCCAGGCTGAGGGACGAGGAGAGGGCCCCCGACAGCACCCCTGCAGGGAGTGGTTATAATACCTCGGTCATATGGACATCAGAGGCGTTAAGTGAGCTACTGTGTATAATAGGATAGTTGCCCAATTGTTGAGGTTGAACACAGCTACGACAACCAAAACCGTTTGAAAAGACATATTACAACTCCTATGATAATAGCCAACCAATTCCCATCTAACTTTTTAAGATAAAGAGAGCACAGCCCCTGACCTCAAGGGACTAACAACCTTGATAGAGAGATAAATCTTGGGTACATGAGGCAAAGCAGGACCAGTGCCCCACGTTGGGTAACAACAAGCTTACATAAGCATTAGCAAGTGCCCCCATGTGCTTAATATGTACTAGGCACCATCATAAGGACTAAAAAGTGTGTGTGTGTGTGTGTGTGTGTGTGTGTGTGTGTGTTTGAAAGCCCAATAAGGTAGATACAGTACTGTTATTAACACCATTTTACAGATATGGAAACTGAGGCACAAAGAGGTTAAATGACCTGCCCAGAGGCCACAGGCTTAATTAACCTCCATGCTGCTACTAACACTGATGGGCTTCCACATTATTTGTCACCTTTCTTTCAGTGAGTCCGAGACTGATTTTAAGCACGTTCTCTTCTTCCATGCTTGACTCTCCTTCAAGGTGAGCTCGTTGCCTGATGCTGTCCTCCTTAGGTAGATGGTGGGGCAACTCGAGCTTGGCAGGATTACACTTCAGAGCAGGACAGTGGCAAGGGCTCCATTCTAGACTCAGAAAAAGCCAGCTGAGCTCCTGTCCACCAGAAGGTCAAGGAGGTGGGCTGGACAGACCCCAGACCTAGAGGCAGAAACCCTGAGACCTGAACCTCATCTGGCCAGTACTGAAGCACGTGAACAAGCCATTTAGCCATTCAGGTCTCACGGTTCTCATCCGGAAACCAAAGCAGGTGGGAGCAGCTCCTGCAATAGTGCTCCCTTAAGCTCTAAATTCCTACAGCAGGAAGACCTGCCCAAGCCCTCTTGTCAACTCCCAACCCTCCTGGGAAAACAGCTCTAATGCAAAATCTGGAAGTAAAGAGTGTTTTCCTGCTCTTATTTGTCATAATGCTCTTTCATCAAAGATTTAAATATGGATCGTTTGAGAAGCTGCAGGCAAACTCAAAGTCCACATAATGATATCTATAAATATTCTATAGATGTAACCGCCCATCTAATTTTAAGGTATACAAACTTCTAAAACTATTTCCTCATTTCACAAAGCATTTGCACTTGGGCTAACCTGGTTTTCCACTTTATACTCTGTTAAGTCTAATTGACTCGCTCTCTGTGACTGATGTGGCCCTTGGCAGCCCCCTGCTCCTTCCACAACGTCAGTGGTACCACATGGCTTCATCATGAATGCCATGATGCGGAATCGCCCTCCACACTTCTCGTCACGAGTGCCAGGTTACTCTGTTGCTGCAGTGATGCGATCTTTCTACCAGTGTGTAATTTTTTTTAATGGATCAAAGATCAGAGCGTATTTCCTGAAAAGTCACCCTCGGGCCTCCAATTTTCCAGAAATCCCTCCTTTGGAAATACCCGTTGGACAACTTCAGTGCAAACAGAAAAAATGCCATTCTGCAGGTTCCAGGGAAAATATTTATGAAGATGCCCCATCCAGTCAATCCTCTATTTGTCCCCACACAATCCTCCTCCACCCTCAAGGGAGGATCGTGTGAATTGAAAGGAGGCTCAGGCCCTAAGAAAAGACTGGGAGGGAGGGATTTGAATGGCACGGTGTGACGTTCTGCCAATTGTGCAGACTCAAGTACCGCAGCTCAACTTCCTGATCTTCCCCTTCCACGCCCCTTTTCCATTTTGTCTTTAAAGCAGACAAGCCATTAGCAGGACTCTCAAAGCATTTTAACAGTCATCTTATAAGCCTCTAACACTCTGAAGGACACCATGTCCACCATATGCAAAATCACCATAGAGACACAAAGAGCACAAACCCAGTTCCTGTCTCTCTAACCTCTGAGAAAAAGAAAGTACAGTCCCTGACCTCAAGGGCCTTACAACCAACCTTGATAGGGAGATAAGGCTTGGGTACATGAAGCAATAGAGGACCAGTGTCCCACATTAGGTAACAATACATAAGTATTAGCAAGTGTCCACAGGCAGAATTTCCCCTGTTCTCTTCCACCCTTCAGTACCTTCATCGTCTTCTCTTGAATCAAAAGTATCTGTGCCCAGTTGAAAAAACTGCTCTCTCCTATAACCCGGCAGCAAAGACAAGGACCCTGGCTTCTCTGAGCAGCTTGAAAAGCAACAGTGGGCAGTTGGTATAGCTAGGCTTGAGTACTCGGCAGAGATGTAACAAGATATTACTGAGTCACAGACTTTGACATCCTGCATCTGTGGCAGATATCACTAATCAATGACGGCACTCTCCCCTGACGAGTATTGTGGCCTTAATACTCTTCTCAGCACAGCACTCCAGGCAGCCACTCCTAGTTGATCTGAGTTGCCGCACAGATGAACTCTCCTTCTATCCCAGTTAGTTAAAGGGAGTGAGGACAGCTGGTACCACTCTCTGGGTTCCCTCACCTTCCCACAAACGCAACATGCTCACTTGCACCTCCGATTCATCACATGTCAGGACTTTGTGCTCAAATGTTCTGCCTTCTGTTTTTTCAAAGCAGAGTCATCCTTTGAGGCCTGGCTTACCTTCTATCTCCTCCCAAGGAGCCTTTCAGATGTCCCAAGCCCTGCGCCCCCCAGTCGCCCAGCCCTCACATTTCCCACACCTGGCTTCTGATACCATTCAATGGACCCCCATCCTAAGGCCTCCAATTCCGTTTCGAATTACTCTTCCCTCCTCTACTACAGTTTAAGCCCCTAATGCTTTTCCAACTTTTTAACAACTTTACTGAAAAGAAGCCTAACATAGAAAGATAGTTGCCATGTAGTAGAGTAGGTGAAGAGAGATTTTGGATTTATTTTTTACTTCAGAGAGGGAATTGTAATTTGGGAGGAGGCCTGTAGTTTTGATTTCTAGACGCAGAGGCTGTCATTTCCTTTAGAGCCCACTCCCTTTATTTGGGGAAGTTCCTGGGCCTTTCAATTCTATCAGTGAAAGGGACAAGTCCCCACACATCACCCTAGGAGGAAACTGTGAGGGCTTCTCACACTTGCATGTATGTGCTACAGAAAGAAATGTAAAGTGATCTCCCAAAATGTAAAGTGATCGGCACTACGCACCCGAAAGCAGAAGAAAAATGGCCTTTCCTAGAAAGAAATTCACGCTGGACCGTCAGCCCTCCCCAGTCCCTAGCCCCAGTGGGGTGATTTAAGAGTAAATGCCTGAGACACGGACGATGGGCTGTGAATCACTAGTCTGGGTCATGGAGGGCGCTCCCAGTTGGACTTCAGGAGGGGAGGGAGGGGCCTGTGTCTGGGCTTGGAGCAGATCTAGAGGGGCTGGTTCTTCCTTGGGGTCTGGGGCCAGGGTAGTAGGAGTGGCAATGAGCCTGCAGCTGAGCAGGACAGCCTGGGTTCAGCAGTGGCACCGTGACAAACCTGATGGCAGTGGATGGTGGGGCCTTGGGCAGACTGACCTGACTGTGGTAACCAGGCTGATGTCCTGGGACAGGGTGGCAGCCCTGGAGTTCCCCGAGGACATCTTGGGAGAAGAACCACAGGAAAACGGACTTCCCCAAATCTATTCAATGAGGAAAGGGGAAAACAAGAGTCACGTTCATTGATTGTTAGTAGAGGGATGACTACAGGTCATACCCGGCCGCTGCTGGCGATCTGCTCCAAGCAGGCAACACAGATCTGGTCCTGCCCGTTTGGACCCTCTCTCTTTCCTAAAGGGCACAAATTGGAAACCATCAATTCTAATCCAAACCCCTTATTTTACACCTAAAGGAACCAGGGCCCAGAGAAGTAGAGAAAATCGCTCAAGTGGCTAGGCCAAGTCCAAGGCAACACCAGGAGCAGCACCCAGTCTCCTGGCTTCTGATCCAGAGCTCCCTCCAGGTCAGCACAAGGCCTTTCGAGTCAAGTCGGCAGCAAAGCTTCGCTGATGCCAAGCACTCAGCTCGTGTGGAATGGAACCCTCGGATGTGTCCAATAAGCATCGTCCCCTCAGAAGTTTACCGTCAGCTTGGGGACCCTGGCTTCATCCCCATGCCATGGGTGGCACTGGAATTAATCTTCTCACTTTAGATTTGTAGCATCTACACTCATGAAAGAGTAATGTAATGAGTTGTTATTACCATTGGCCTAGCTCTAGAGACGTCTGGCAACCCTCCTGCCCCCAAGTGGGGTTGCCAGATAAAATACGTACATTATTACATGGGGCACATTTACACAAAAAATTATGTTTCATTATCCAAAATGCAAATGTAACTAGACATCCTGTCTGTTTTCCTAAACCTGGCAGCTCTACTCCCAAGCTCAGAAGTTGGGGGAGCTTCTACTACCGTTGGCCTTTTCTTGAGTCCAGCAGTGTCCCAGGGGGGAGGCTGCAGAGAAGAGCTACACAGGGTGACCAGTGGGGCTGAGCAAATCTTGGAGCATGGACAACGTCACTCCAGACAGGAAGGGACAGGTCAAGGTCCTGAATGTTGATAAAGGCAAGGCCTCACCAGGTGCCTACAGAGAGGTCTGCTGGCACCAGGTACCTGGGCTCATGGCAAATGCCGTGACTCAGTTTCCACACAGGGCTTGAACAACAGTCATCTTTCCAGTCTTTTGCCAGTTCTGGTCTCAGTCCCAGCTCCTGCGGTCACCCTGAGTTTCCCTCCTTCCCTCCTCCTCTGCCCTCAATATCCTTTTCAGTGTTAATGAAATCTTTCTTTCCACAGAGGCACTTCCTTCCCTCTAACTCCTCCTCAAACCCTCTTTTCTTGTTCCTTCACAGTAAACATGATGCCAAGCAAACCAAAACTTGAGGAAAACGAGTCCCCCTTTCCTGAGGGGCAAGAAGGGCAGGACTCTTACATCCTCCCAGAAGGCTGAGGGAAACATCTGTATACCACCAAGGAAAAGGAAGAATTGCAAAGCATTTAACTTCTTTATTAGTTTAGATATAGGATAAGCTGCTACAGTGAGACCAACATTATAGAGGTTAAAACAAGACATCAATTTCTTTCTCCCTCATCAGGAGGTAGATGGGCAGCCCAGAGCAGGTAGGCAACTCCATTCTACAAAGCCAACCCAGGACTTGAGTCCCTCCTCTTCCGTTATCCCACAGGTATGCACTGGTCTATATTCCGACCAGTTAAAAAGGAAGAGGGGAGAAAAGGGAAGGCAAGCAATTTCCTTGTAAGGAACAATTAGGAACTTCCATTCACATTCCATCATCTAGCTGCAAGGGAGGCTGAGAAATATAGACTCTAGCCAGGTAGCCTTTACTTTCTACCAGAGGGTGAGACTGTCTTCTTAAAAGTAAGGAAGCCATAAGTATCATTCTCTGCTGTAAGTCCCCATATTAGAACAGTCTGAAAAATTCAAATCCACTAGAGTGCACTCGCTATACCAAACCATACACGATGCAACACAAAGATGAGTAATGCAAATGAATAAGGACTCCAGGGAAGGAAGATATATTGTAAAGTTTATGGGGTGGGGGCGGATGAAACTTCACCTCGGCCCTGGAAAGCCAGCAAATGGCTGGACTGAGTAGATGGAAAGAAACTGTACTTTCATTTCACAGGCAGGTGACTTTTAACCAGTCACCAGTAGCACTGGGGACATCCACTTATTACAATCCTTGGCTAGAAACAAAACCCTAGTCCTCGATAAAGCTGAAGCACACACTCAAGACATTCGTATCTCAAGTTACTTTGCAAACAACACGTTAAACCTCAAGCCTCTTTGTCTTCTGGTTTTACAGGTGTGTACTGAGAAGTTAAGCAACTAAAACATCATAATGAGATAAGAATTAAGTTCAATTTCCTCTTGTGACACTCCTCCCGAACAAAGTCATTTCCTGGCATATCGCAAGACACCGTTAATCATCCCCACACCATTAAATCTATTCGCTTTCATTATGTGTTCCTAATCCAGCTGGGCATGGACAAAACATTGGGTATGCTTCCCACGAATTTCACTTTTTGTTTGAATACTTACTTCCTTCACTTATTTTCCCTGGCTTACCTTTCATCCTCTCCTCCCTCATCCTTCAGCTTCCCTGTCACCTGGGATACAGCGGGCTCAAAGAAGCTGTGACAATGCCCCCTCTTCACATCAGCCCATACCCACCTCCACCCCTAGCTTAATCCTATGCTCCACTAGTTCCCAGCAGTAGTCTGATCTCAGGGTTGAGAGCATAAGAACTACAGGGAGATATTTTGCAGGCAGAGGCCCTGGGCGATGGCAGGCTCTCTCACCCCCTCCTTCAGTGCCCCCTGAAACAACAATTTTTCAACTTTTATGGCTTTTTTAATGGAAGTATAGTTGATTTATAATGTCGTGTTAGTTTCTGGTGTATAGTGAGGTGATTCAGTTATACATATATATACATATTATTTTTCACATTCTTTTCCATTATGGTTTATTATAGAATATTGAATATAGTTCCCTGTGGTATACAGTAGGACCTTGTTTATCGATTTTATATATAATAGTTTGTATCTGTTCATCCCAAACTCCTAATTTATCCCTCCCCCACCCACCTTTCCCTTTGGTAACCATAAGTTTGTGTTCTATGTCTGTGAAACCGTCTCTTTTTCATAAATAAGTTCATTTGTGTCATATTTTAGATTCCACATATAAGTGGTATCATATGGTATTTGTCTTTCTCTGTCCAACTTACTTCACTTAGTCTGATCCCCTCTAGGTCCATCCGTGTCGTTGCAGATGGCATTATGAAACAACATTTTGAAGCAGGTGTAAAAAGTCACAGCAAGCCCATCTTCTTTCAGCTGCACAAGGTCAAAAGAATAAGAATCAAGGGCCGGTGCGATCCTAGTCATTCTCCTTGCTCGTGCTGCCAGGCCATGAGAGTCCAGGGAGAAATCAGCTTCAGAATTACAGTCTGGGCCCCTTGGCCTCCTCTGAAATGAATGTTCACAGTGCCCCATAGGCAGATCATTAAAACCTCCTTAGGCATTGTTACAGGAAGGCTTCTGAGGGCCACAAATCTTGCCACAGAGCTCCAGCATTTAGCCAGTCAGCATTTCCACAGCAGGCGGATGGCTGGTGAAGGATTTAGCAAGGTGGTCCTTCCAGCCTTCCCACTTTGCAAAGTACCTGTTGGAGGTGGGCTGACCTTGAGCAGGGCATGTCTCTTCTCTGAACCTCAGTTTCCTCATCTGTAAGTAAGAAGGGATTAGACCAAAGCCTGCCAGGCTTGAGTTGTAAGGAGACGGCTTCAAGGGCACTGCTCCCCTTCACTATTCCAAAGAGCCTGGATTCCATGCACCCAAGGGCCTGGTTTCATACCGGGTGGTCTGGCTTTGAAAAAACTGGCTGACAGTCCCCAAACTTAAATAGAATAACTGGTGACAGATAAGCCATTTAACCTGAATATTAGGCAATGGGAGTAGACATCTCTCAGGTGTCTGTCTGCTCAGCTTACCAGAAACCCCCTTTTCTCTTGAAAACGTTGTCCCGAGCAATTCACGTGGGTGGGCTTCCAGCGGCAGTGCTGGTGACCCCACCCCTTCTGATGACCGGCCGGCAATAGACATTTGATCCACGGAGAGCCAATCAGAGCCTCTCTTCTAGGAATTCAGACTGCAAGTCAGTTTCCACCTAAGACTGGAATTGTAACCTGTTTGTGGGCTGCCCGCTCATCCTCTATCCTTCTTTCTAGCCTTTGAACTTTCAAATCTCAAGTGTTCACTCTTACAGAGCTCCAGTTGCCTAGGTGTGTCTGCCCAACAAAACGTTTACCATTTCTCCTGGGATGTGATAACACAAAGTGCAGATGGGGTGAAAAAGAATCAGAATTGTGTAACCACCATTTGGTACCAGAATAGCCTCTCCGCTGGTTTGCTTGGCTTGGAGGGATGGTGTGGTGGCTTAACTGTACAGACCAACTTGACAGGTGAGCCTAAAGACGGCGTTGCAGGTAACTTCCTGAATCAGTGGTTCAGAGCTGGGAAGCCCATACCATCTTATTTGTTCCCCTTGCACTGGCCTCGGTGGCATTTGAATAACATGATCCTGGCACTTACTGCAAATTAGAAGGTTAATGAGACTCCCCTCTAGAGCCTTTACATGGACTTTAGAGGCCAGGGCAGGGCAGGGCTACGCAGTGAGGGGCAGTGGGAGTGGTCAAAGGTCCGTGTAATATGGCTCCCGGGCTGAAGGGCAGTCATGGTCGGCCAGGTGGACCAAATAAGAGAATGTTATTCTGCTGGTGAAGAAACGATGCTCAGGGTTCTCTTTATATCAGCTGCAGTTGCTTTCTATTGCTGGCAACCCGAGGGCCCTAACTTACCCAGCAAACCTAACAGTCAAGGTCAAAACTGAAGGCTCCTTGAGAGTGCATGAGAACAGAGTGTCTCAGAGAGAGGGTGACAAGTCTTGTGGGCTGCCAGCCGCTCTGTCGCCGAGACAGTGCCAGACATTTGCGCCACAACCTGCCCTCAGCTTCCCTTTTCTGTGCTGCCAACAACCCTTTCAGTTCTTCGCCCTGTACCAAGTTTGCTATCACTAGTCTCCCAAAGTGGCTTCGGGGAAAAGTCGTTGGTAGGTGTTAGGCTCCGTTATGACCTGGGGCTCAAAGCAGTGAGCTGGAAGAGACAGCATGATGGGTGGAATGACTAACAGGAAACCAGGACTCAGAATCAGCAGGCCCAGCCCACTGGTGAGCTGTGTGCCCGTGGGCAAGTCCCTTACCCTCTCTGGCTTTCACTTAACTCCTCTGTAAAAAGAAGCGGGAGGGGAAGGTGATCGCCAAGCTCCTCTGAGCAGAGGGTGTGGCTTCCTCACCTCCTCTGGCAACACCTCCTGTCTCCCGGCCAATTCCAATCAGAGTTACTCCCCGGAAAGGTGTCCGAGCCTTTCCCAGATGTTGTCTGCCTAAAGGGAGTGAGCTCTGATTGCGATGCACCCCACACTGCTTTCCCGCATCACCAGAACTGCTCGCTTGAACTGATGAATGGAGGACTGCCAGTCCGGGCTGCTCTGGCAATAGACGGTTGAGTTTATTGGACCGAACAGCAGCCTTTCGGTTCACGTCAATCCGGTCCTCGGATTTGCATGATTGCACATTCAGAGACAGGCCCCTGCACTCGGAGCATCCTCGCTTGGCTACCAGCACGCTCCGCTGAGCCAGCCCCAGCTGTTATGAGCCACCGGTTTAAACAAGGCCTGCCGGGAGCTGGGCCTGGCGGCTGAGGCGAAACTGTATGTTAGTGGTTGAGGTCGCTCGCACAGGAGAGGCTCCACTGCTGGCTGGGACTGTTGAAGCTGCTCTTGGGGATAGCTGTGCAGGGTGTTTGGCCCCAAGGAGCCTCCTCCCTCGTGGGTTGGGACATTTGCTAAGCCTGTTTGTCGTTCTTTCCCGACATCAGAGCTGGGTCCTGGGATAGTCAGCTTCCCCATTACGAAGACTCCCTGGGCCCCTGGCTTCCCTCGAGGGATGGATCCATGAATGGAGGGCTCTCCATGAAGATTTCATCGTAGCATACGATCCACAGTTAATTTCAGGGTTTAAGTCCCAACATTACATTTACTAGCTGTGTAACCCTGGGCCTATCTGAGCCTCCGTTTCCTCAACTGTAAACGGAAATAACAATACAGCCCACCTCAATGGGTTGATGTAAGAAATAAATAAATACAGAGTAAGTCTTAGAACAATTGCCTGGCACATGGTAAATGCTCAACAAATCTTAGCCATGATGATTGTCATTAATTTGATCAAGGGGAGGTCAGATGTGGAAGGCAGGTGGAAGAAGACAATTTCATTTCATCACTGAAAAGCACTACTTCTATTTAAGTATCAAAATGTTCCTTGTATTCAGATGGAATTATTTAACCTGACCCTGGGTACTATAAAATGTAAGGTAATCTCTCACGAGATTTTACAGTTTTAAGATAAGATGCATTATTTAGAACGCAGGCTGAGGGGAGGGTGGAAGAAGGGGAGGGTCTGGTAGACCTTTCACCAGACCTGGTAGAACACCCCTCAGGCTTGTGGGCCTCCCTCCCCATGGGGTGACATGCCCTCAGCTCTGAACAAGAAAATGTCGAACAGAGAAGTTAAATAATGTGTCCATGGCGTGTGACTCAAAACCAGATCTACCTGGTTGAAAAGGCTCTGCTGTTTCTACTCCTCCGTTGTGTCAAACACAGTGCCAGGTAGGCACTCCGGAAGAGACACAGATATCAGACACAGCCCCAAATCCAAGATGCCATCACCCTGACAGGAACAGCTAGTGTTACACAGAAAGCCCGGAATATAGTTGAGAAAAAGCTCCCAGCAATCAAAACAAGATAAGCAAACGTAGAGGATCAAAACAAGAGATCTAATATCCAACAAATAAGAGTTCTAGGAAAAGGCAGAAAATGGAAGAGAGGAAATCGAAGAAATAGAAGAAAGTTTCCCAGAACTGAAAGGCATGAGCTTGCTGATTGAAAAGGATCTGCTAAGGATACAGACCAACTGGGTGTCCGGGATGCACCATCATGAAATTTCCTATCATCGGGGATAAAGAGAAAATTCTAGAGGCGTTCAAAGAAGAAAAATAAGATACATACAAAGGATTGGACCCAGGACAGCACTGGAGTTCTCTCCAGCAACACTGGAAACAAACAACACCCCTCAGTTCTGAGTAAAAACCATTTCCTACCTAGATTTCAATCTTAAGACAATGTCAGTGAAGTGTGAGAGTAAAAGAGCCATTTTTTTAAAATGAAAGTTTTCAAAACCTTTACTTCCCATGTACCCTTTCTCAGGAAGCTATTAGAAGAGATGCCGCATCCGAATTAAGGTGGTGACCCAGTGGTGTGTTGTAGCTGGTTCGTACCAGCCCACACGAGCATTTCTTCCCAACTCTGAGCACAACAGTTAATTCTAGGTGTCACTGTGACGGGGCCAAGGGGTGCCCAGATTAAACATTATTACTGGGTGTATCCAGATGAGATTAATATTTGACTTGCTGGACTCAGTAAAGTATCTTGTCCTCCCCAGTGTGAGTGGACATCACCCAGTCCGTAGAGGGCCTGAGAGCAAAAAGGCAGAGGAAGGAGGAATTTGGCCCTTTTGCTTCCTGGCCACTGGCTGAGCTGGGGCGTTGGTCTTCTCCTGCCCTCAGACTAGGATGTATAGCACCAGCTCCCCTGGTTCTCAGGCCTTCAGACAGACAGCTTTTCCAGTCCTCCAGCTTGCAGGTAGCAGATCATGGGAATTCTCAGCACCTGTAACCACGGGAGCCAATGCCTCATAATAAATCTCTTGCTTGACTGACTGACAGATCTCTTATTGTTTCTGTTACTCTGAAGAGCCCCGACTAATATACCAAGGTTAGTGACATGATATTAGTCATTTAAAATCAGCCCTGGAGGGAATACTGATACCACAGAAATCAGTAACACTATAAACGAGCGCTTCCTCTCCTCCTCAACCGTCCTCCAGCCCCAGGTGGTCAGAAACATTTACCAGCACGTCGCTGCAACAAACCAGGAAAGAGAAAGACAAGGGAGCCTGGAAATAGGAATCCCACTTAGAAGAAAGGCTAAGTAAATTCCAAAGATAATGATGAAGAGAAATCCCAGAACGGCTGAGGAGAAAGTAAATAGAGGGTTCTAAGAAAAATGTCTCCCCCAAAAAGGGCTAGGAAGACATAAATTGTCTGCTAGTTTTGACCACCTTGAGAGGTATTTTTAAAATCTGGCAAAGACTTTAGGGATATATTAGTAACAGGTGCAAACGAAAACACAAAAGCAAAAAGTCAAATATTAACTACAGGAAAAATAAAATGGTTCACAGAAAAGGAATTATAACTCTAGGACACTATTCGGCTCGGTTGTGAACAATGTCTATATAGTCATAGTGAGGTAAACACCAATACTGATCTAATTAAAACTGTCATATAACATCAATAGAATGTAAGGAGGGGAATTGGAGATGCTAAGATATTGGAATACTGTCTAAATCTATAGTAGGAAAACAATAGAGAAAACATAATATGGAAAAAAATTGCTACGTTATGTAAAAATAAGGAGATAAACATCTGAAGAAGTAGAAAAGTGTCACTGGTTACCTCTGAGGAATGATAGGTAATTGGAGGTTGTCAGGACTCAGGCAGGTGACTGTCATTTCTTGCCTAGTCGTCTCAGTACTATCTTCCTCTTTAACTGTGCCCCTAATTATTTTAGACAAACAAGGAGAGGAGGCAGCATGGTATAGTTAGAATTATGTCAGCCTTAGGCCCTGTGGGCTCCCGAGATGAAAAGCAAAACAGAGTGAGCTGGGGAAGATGGAGAGCCCTGTGCTTCCCTCTGTTATATATCTGTGAAAGGAAGAGGGGGGAAAGTCAGAGGTGAAAGAAGCAAAAAGGGCAGGCACAAGAATCCATCTTGGAGTCAGTCAGCTGGGAACTTCTAAAATTGAGTCAGCTTCTCTCTGAACTGTTCCCAAAAAAGGCTGCTAGCTATAAAACCCAGAGTTCAGTGGATAAAAAGTATTATTGACAATAATGGAAAACACATGATGCAGAAGTGTCCAACCATAAGGGATGGCTTAAATAAATATAGTACATCCATATACAGAATACTGGATAGACATTTTAAAAGATGCGTAGGAGGCTATTAAACGGCATGGAAAAGGCAATTTAAGGGGAGGAAAAAGGAGAAATAAGGAGGGCATACTAGCATGTACATCATGCCTTTTAAAAAACAATAACATTTCAAATTTGATCATCTCCTTCTAAAACTATCAGGCAACACAGACATCCAAATCCAACATGCCAAAATGCTGGTTTCTAAGTTAAAACAGAGCTCTTAGTTTGGTTAACACAGCAATTAAAAGGAGTTACTCCAGGCTTCCCTGGTGACACAGTGGTTGAGAATCTGACTGCCATTGCAGGGGACATGGTTTCGATCCCTAGTCCACGAAGCTCCCCACGTCGCGGAGCAAGTAAGCCCGTGTGCCGCAACTACTGAATCCCTTGCGCCTCGAGCCCGTGCTTCGCAAAAAGCCACCGCAATGAGTAGCCCCCCGCTCACTGCAACTAGGGAAATCCCGTGCGCAGCAATGAAGACCCAAGGCTGCGAAAAATAAGAAAATAAATTTATTTATTTATTTATTTCCAAAAAAGGGGTCTTCCCTGGTGGCGCAGTGGTTGAGAGCCTGCCTGCCGATACAGGGGACACGGGTTCGTGCCCCGGTCCGGGAAGATCCCACATGCCGCGGAGCGACTGGGCCCGTGAGCCATGGCCGCTGAGCCTGCGCGTCCGGAGCCTGTGCTCCACAACGGGAGAGGCCACAACAGTGAGAGGCCCGTGTACCGCAAAACAAACAAACAAACAAAAAACATGGTTTCAATAATTTTAATAAAAACGCAGGAAAATGCTTATGATATGATGGTGGTCAGGAAAAAAAGGATGCCCAACTGAATAATCTCAAATGTTTAAGCAAAATGCACAGCATGAAAGAAAACGCGTCAAAACATTAATCATGGTTATGTTTAGTGGTGGAATTATGGATAATTTCCGTTCTCTTTTATCTAGACCTATGTTTTCCCCAGTTTTGTACGGTGATAGCGGAGAGGTTGAATGACATTCCTAAGTACGCGTGAACTAGTTCAGTGCCAATGCTGCTTTAAATCAATGTTGTTTTAAATCATGCATTCAGAGGTGTGCTCATAAACCGTGTCTCTAGAATAAACAAAGAAAAAAGTACCTTGAACTATAGCATTTGCCGTTTCCATGGTGTAAATATTCCCACTGCGGTCAATTTCAAGCAGCGAACAGCCTGCCTCACACAGGTAGACTGGAGCAGGGAGGAGGCAGACAAACACCTAGGGCAAAGGTGAAACCAGGGTGAGCTGAGAATGAGTTAACCGCTCTAAGCACATTATCCAACCCACCTGCCCACACCCCTACCTCCCCGTCTTCCCCTGCCACTGTTGGAATCCAGCTAACGAGGGTCATTTTTACCTGTAGCCATGATAAAGAAAGCCAGTCTAAGAGTAGGGTTTATTCAGACCCGAAGATAGATTTCAAAAACCCTGGAAGGTCCAAAAGCCAAGGCAAGCCC